>NC_138377.1:97960221-98002083 GCF_054177405.1 Leptonychotes weddellii | reverse complement strand
TTTTTTTTTATTCTTATGTTAATCCCCATACATTACATCATTAGTTCTAGATGAAGTGTTCCACGATTCATTGTTTGTGCATAACACCCAGTGCTCCATGCAGAACGTGCCCTCCTCAATACCCACCACCAGGCCAACCCATCCTCCCACCCCCTTCCCCTCTAGAACCCTCAGTTTGTTTTTCAGAGTCCATCGTCTCTCATGGTTCGTCCACCCCTCCGATTTCCCCCGCTTCATTCTTCCCCTCCCGCTACCTTCTTCTTCTTCTTCTTCTTCTTCTTTTTTTCTTAACATATATTGCATTATTTGTTTCAGAGGTACAGATCTGAGATTCAACAGTCTTGCACAATTCACAGCGCTTAACAGGTAAAGAACTATTTCAAATTCAACAATTCCTTCTGTTTCACTTCTGTTTTTTTGTTCTTCTGATAAATTCATGTAAAATTAAATTTAATACTTTTTATGAAACTAGCATATATGGTATTAACCCATTTTTATTAAAGTATTTCTGACTTTCTGTCTACATATGTACCTGATTATTTGGCTTCCTCCTCTTATAATGCAGAGACAGTTATCTGCAATGATGTTTACCTAATGTTAGTAATGGTTATTTCTGGGTGATAGTTCACTTTGATTTTGTGATTTTCTGCATTGCTTAAATTCTTTATAACAAACACAGATTTTTTGAAAAAAAATTATACAGTGAGTTTTTTCCCCCTGTTAGTTGTGGTAAAGTAGAAAACGCTGAAAATAATTATGCCAAGGAGTTAACAGTGTTTTTCATTCTGTGTGTTGGGAATAGGATGATTTTCTTTTCTAGTTAGTATTTTTTTCTGTGTTTTTCAAATATTTCAAAATGAAAAATTCTATGTTCAATAAAGTGATGCAAATAAAGAAGATGACACAGACTTTTTTTTAAAAGATTGTATTTATTTATTTGAGAGAGAGAGAGCACAAGCAGGGGGGCGGAGGGCAGGTAGCGGGAGAGGGAGAAGCAGACTCCCTGCTGAGCAGGGAGCCCAAGCCTGACATGGGGCTCGATCCCAGGACCCTGAGATCATGACCTGAGTTGAAGGCAGATGCTTAACTGATTAAGCAACCCAGGTGTCCCAAAGACACAGGTATTTTGCCAAAGGCACACTTTGAAGGAAAGCAAATCACCCTAGTTTTGGATGTTGCCTAAGTCTGTGGGAATGACAAGGACAGAGCTGGCTAGTGTTATAGGAACCACTGCAGGAGACTCAGAAATTCAAGTCTAACCCGTGACCGACTGCAGACAGAGCCTACGGACTCTTTGATTTAAGACGTGACTATTTTGGCAACGCTTGGCATGGATAATGGGTGGATAGATTAGATGATAGATAGATAGATAGATAGATAGATAGATAGATAGATAGATGATAGATAGATAGATAGATAGATAGACAGATAGATAGATAGATAGATAGAATGGGATCCAGAGGAGCATCCTGGATGGAAAGAGCCAGATGATGAAGAACAAAAGAATCTTGATTGGAACACTTCTCCCCTCCCTACATTGGACGAAGGGTTTCTCAAATCTCGCATGTATTTAATGGGGTGTCTTTTAGAGACTGGATTTTAAAATAAAGCTGGAAGTGAAACACTGTGTCTGGGGGCCGGCAAACATTTGAAGCAGTCTAGGAAGGAGATTGGAATTCCCCTTTGGGAAGTTCTGGGAGGGAACCCTTTGTTGAGGCCTTTGGTCAGGGCCTCAACAAAGCACCTGTCCGTTTTTCTTGAGGGATCTCTGAAACATGAGTGAAGGGCCCCCGGCGCAGAGGCCGTAGCCTGAGATGTTCGGTGTCTTGTTCCGAATGTACCTGGTAGGTCAGGAGAGCCTGGTCCCGGGGTCAGGGTCCTACTTGCACCCTACTCCCCCAGCCAACATCTGGATTTACAAAACTCTTGTGCTGGCTTGTTCATGTCCTCTCATCTCGTGACACACCCAGAGCTGAGACTGAACCAGACCAGAAGAGGTGTTTGAGCCGCACCCCGTTTCCCTCAGATGGGGGTGACCGTGTACGGAACTGGGCATGCGTCCCTCTGGTACTTCCCTCACTGAACAGGACAGCACCTTACCCCGGGAGCATTTTGATTGTCAGGACTGGGCCCTGCTGCTCAGACCACACCAGCAGAGCCTGGGAGCCATCCCAAAGGAAAGGGATGGCTTGGGTAGGAAAGGACACAGGCCTTCCATGGGGGAGGAGAAGGTTTTCTCCTCTCTGGGGCCAAAAGGAGTGAGTGTGAGGTGTGGAGACTCCTGGAGATTCCTGGGGCTCCCGGGAATGAAGCTGTTCCCCTCCATATGGAGTCCTGCTAGCAGGTGGGCAGACATTGTGAAGCCAGGGTTTGGACTCCGGATTTGAAGACTAGCAACTTCTCCATGTTGCACATACATCATTCCTCAACCTTAAATAAAATCGTGCGGAATGTGGATGTTGACTAATTCTGTGGGAACGACAGGGACAGAGCTGGCTAGTGCAATAGGAACCACTGCAGGAGACTCAGAAGTTCAAGTCTTAGTGGTCTTAGTGGAGTCTGAGGCTGGAGACACTGGCTTGCGTCCAGGGCTGAGAGGCAATGCTCGTGAGGATGTGAGGATGTTGGGGGCAGCGGCCTGGACAACTGGATTATGGGAATGCAGGCAGGGATCCCCATATAGTAGCCGAACAGGTGCGGGTCGGGGGAGGGGGGGTTGAATCATCAGAAATAACCAGAATGTCCCATGAATGTGCTCAGAAATCCTTGAAGGGGAGTCCCAGGAAACAGCAGCCCCCCCTGCACTTGAGATGGATGCTGGGGCAGCAGTTGGTGGGTTCTTAAAGGAAAGATGAGCCCAGCAACGCAGAGACCTGGAGGCATGGGGGTTACACGTAAGGGCGCTCGGGCCGAGTGTGCAGCTGTCCGCTCTCATTCCACAGTGGATGGTGGATGCCCAGTCCTCCTCACCTGGGCATTTGGGGGCTGCCCCGAAACCCTGAATTTGAAGATGCTTTCTGCCATGGCCAAGGGGAGGGCCGTGAGCCAGTTGCAGCCAGCTGACAAAGGTGACCAAGATCCCAGGAGCAGGGAGTGGTGTGGGTGCGATCCCTTAGGGCAGGGGGCTGGAGAGCGGGCTTTCTGCCTGGGATCCCACCTGCTCCTATAAGAGCCTGCAGGCTGCTGTCCCAGCTGGACTTTCTTCTGCCAACCTTGTATTTTAGGCAACGTATACAGGAGTGGTTCTGGGGACCCAAATTTCCTTGTTCTCCACTTCACTTCACCCCTGCAACGAGGCTGGCGGAAGATTGACTTTTTCTCTTTCCTACCCCATCTCCCCCCACCCTACACCTCCAGCATGTCTTGTTGCTGTTTTAAAATCAACACTTATCTTCTTCTTCTTCTTTTCACCTAACTAATATATGCCCACTGGAGAAACTTGATCCCTTTTGATTTGGGAGAGTGTGAGCTTCCAGAAGCTTGTTAGGTATGGTTGTGCAGCTGCTTTGTCTTTGGGTAGCCTGACCAAGGGCCCCCTGCTGCTGTGTCCGAGCGCCACTGTGGGGCGTCTGCTGGGGCTGCCCTTCCCCTGGTGCCAAGGGGGCGCTGGGGTCTCTGGGCGGTGCCAGCAGAGGTAATGGCCCGGCTTGGCAGGAAGAGGGTGCTGTGGAGTCAGGCGTCAAGCCCTTGAAAGTCTGCCCCGGCCCGGCACGCCCCCCACCCCCCACCACACCTTGAAGGATTCACCTTGGATGACCCACCTGGTTTGTTGCAAATCCTCTGCTTGGTCCAAAGGCGCCTCACCAGCAAATTCCACCACATTATTATTTTTTTTTAAAAGATTTTACTTATTTGTCAGAGAGAGAGAGAGAGAAAGCACAAGCAGGGGGAGCGGCAGGCAGAGGGAGAAGCAGGCTTCCTGCCGAGCAGGGAGCCCGATGCGGGGCTCCATCCCAGGACCCTGGGATCATGACCTGAGCCGAAGGCAGATGCTTAACCAACTGAGCCACCCAGGCGTCCCTCCACCACATTATTGAACGCTTATTATGTGCAGGGCCTTCAGGCACCTGGGTAGGGCACCTTAAAAACTTGATCATAGTTAATCCTCACAATTGCCCTATAAGAAAGATACCATAATTCCTGTTTCACAGGAGGGAGCAAACAGAGACTTAGGAAGGATCAGGAAGTCGTTCAAGGTCAAGATCATCCAGCCAGCAAGGAGAGGAGCTGAGAATCCCAACTCACACCACTAACCCCGAAGCCCACGCCTGGAGCCACTTCTCTGGGTTGCCCCAGAGCTGGGCTGAGAAAGCACCTCCCTTCTCACAGGGGAGGGCAAAGTCTGGGCACAGTAGCGGGAAGCCCGCTAGCCCTGCACACGGCTCAGTAGCTCGGAAACCTGCCTTGTTACAGGTGTTGCTCTGGTTTCTGCAGAGAGCCGTGGGGCCCGATCAGCAAGGGGAGGCTTATCTTCAGGTTAGATCTGATGGGGATGCTGGGGTGCAGGGTATCGTGTGGGGCGTGGGGGGCATGGCTGCTCACCCTGGGGGTGACACCAGGGCTGTGAACGCTATTGCCAACTCAGGAACCACTCCAGGCCTGGGTGCTCCCCACGCATCTTTGGGGTGGGCTGGGGGTCATACTGAGTCATGTCTGCAGCAAGGAGGAAGGTGTGGAATCACCCCAGGAAGGCCCATGTCCATCAACCCTGAGGCTCCCTGTCCATGGATCACAGTAACAGGAGACTGTTTTGAAATGGGGCTGTGGGGTAGGGATGGGGGGTTGCCCTCTGGGGCATGGAGAAGCCTGGGCAGGTCTTGTCAGTCTAAGCTTCCTGTGATGCCCCCTGCCCACCAGAACCAACTTCTTAGAACTAGAAGTACAGATGAAATGAACCAAAAGAGGAACTTGTAGATCACTTTGTCTGATATCTGCATTTTTTGGATGAGGGAACTGAGGTCTGAGGGGAGCTACGACTCATCTAAAGTGGCAAAACCAGTGAGGGGCCAAGGTGAGCTGGCTCCGGAGCCCTCGCCATACCTGTGGGCCCCACAAGACCTTCCTTAACAGTGACCCTGGGGTCTTTTCCCATGGTATTACAGACTAAGTCCACCCCCCTCCCCTTTCTCCTCCTCCTAGGCCAAAACATTCCCTTTTGCTGCCGAGTTGTTCATTCCTGCTGCCAGGCCTTTGCCCACACTGTCCCTTTGCCTGGCCCTGCAGTGGCTGCTCATCTGTCTCACTGGCTTGCCTATAGAACTCCTCTGCATCATTTACAACCTAGATCAAATATCACCTCCTCCAGGAAGCCTCCCCTAGTCTCCCCAACTGCAGACTCCCCAGCAGTCTCCCTTTTTAAAAAGATTTTATTTATTTATTTTTTTGAGAGAGAGAGAGAGAGAGAGAACGAGCCAGGTGAGGGGCAGGGAAGCAGGTTCCCGGCTGAGCAGGGAGCCTGATGTGGGACTTGATCCCAGGACTCTGGGATCATGACCTGAGCCGAAGGGAGACGCTTAACTGACTGAGCCACCCAGACGCCCACCCCTTCCTCCTCTTTATCTCTGAACCTTTTGTTTGGCCTTTTCTATAGGACCATTTATCTGCTTTCTCTCTTTATCACAAAGTTTACAAATTGCACATCTTCCTTGGGACACTGGGGATGAGAAGGGTGAATACTGTGAAGCGCCTCCCTCCCCTCCCCCACTGTTTGGACATAAGAAATCTAAGACTCAAGGATGTTAGATGACTAAGGAGTGGGGGAGCAGACCCAGGCCTTGGACTCCCACACCATGTGGACGGGAGCTAGCCTCCTCCCTTTGCAGAATCACCTCTGTTGTCTCTAGGAATGGAGCCTCTGGAGTTGTGGAGTGCACAGCTTGTGCCACTGTATTCTTCAGCCTTGCCTTGGTGCCTGACTCAGGGCCCTAAGTGAGGCAGATGTTCAGTAAATGTGGGGGGACTCAGCAGAACCACACCTCGGAGATAACTTTCTTTTCTTTTCCTTCCCTCCCTGCTTCCTTCCTGAACCTGTTTTTTTCCCCCTTTTCCTCCCTGCGTTTTCCACTGAATTTTTCATTGGGAAGAAGCACTTTTAGAGATGTGAAGCACCCGCTTTGCAGGGCCTCAGCTTTGATGAATCTTTGATGCCGACGCTGGGGAGGCAGCTGCTGTCTCTGACCGAAGAGGGGAGGGAGGGATGGGGAGGGTCTCTAAGGACCAGATTCCTCCTCGCCTAACCCAGCCCTGCCGCTCGCCTGCGTGCCGATCCAGTTGTGCTCTGCACTGTGCCTTGTGCGCGCATGCTGGGGGGATGGGTGGAAGGAGACAGGACAGTGTGAGCCCGAGTGGGAGTGGCCAGCGCGGCACTGGGGGCGGGGCCACAGCGTGCTACCCCTGAAACCACCCACTCTAACCATAGCCGCCTCCGCTTCCCCCGGCTTCTCTGAAGGCTTGGAAGTCCAACCAATTTCTAGCCGTGTGGCTTTGGCGGGTCATTTGGCCTTTTTGAACCTTAGATCTTCAGCCGAACATTGGAGATGCTATATCCCTTCCTACTAAGGCCACTGGGAATGAATGAGTGCCTGACTCACACCACAGGCTAAATAAATATTGGTCCTCCTACCCCTCTGTTCAAATCCAGCTCTCAGCGCCTGACCAGGCAGGTTTCTTCAACGTGAGTGCCACGCCGTGGGCGGGCCCTGCCGGGGGTGGGGGGGGTGGGGGGGGGGACTGATGCTCGGCTGTGGGCTGTCTGCGCCAATGGTGGAGGACAGCCCGCGTCCAGAGTGCTGTCCCTGGAGTGCGTCTGAAGGGACTCAGGGTTGTGCGTGTGGCTCCACCAGCCTTTTCTGGGGGAAACCCCGTGCCCGAGTCACAGCCGGGTGCCCTGTGACGTCCGCCACAGGAGCCTGGCCAGAGTGGCCGCAGACAGAGGGGATGACTGCAGGGGACGTTTGGGAGTGGCGGAAACGCCAGCCCTTCGCCCCTGACTTGCCTCTCTGCACGGCCTCTGTCAGGGTTCTGGGACCATTAGCAGGTGGGCAGAGTGGGGGAGACTTGTGTTGGGGCCCTTCCCCTGTAGTTGGCTTCACACTGGCTTCTCAGGATTCACTTTTACTAAACCACACGGGCCTGGACCCCGCTGCAGGCCCCTGCTTGGGCACCTCAGCTGGGGCCCCCTCTCCTGCACTTCCTTTTCTCTGTCGCGCTTCTTCGTTGGCTGAGGAGGAACTGCTGGTCTACCAAGGCCAGGTTCAGCAGGCCAACCCCTCTGTATTCTCTGGAGTTTCTCCAAGGCCCCTTTGGGCATTTCCAGTAGGAGACTGTTGGACGGCACTCTGGGCTCTGGCCATCAGCGTCGTCACTCTGCTCCACAGAATTCCCTCAGCAGGTGACCGCACAGCGTGAAGCCCCCACCCCCCCCATGTTAGTCTGCATTCATTTGCATCCCCCCTAGGGTCCAGCTGGCCCGGAAGGCCCTTCTGACTCTAGGGCTGTGATTCTGTGATGAATCTCCTGAACGCATAATGCACTGTGGAGGCCTTTCCCGAGGCAGGGGCATCAGGGAACTCCCTGACAACCCCCATGGTTCTTCTCTCTCACTGTCTTTGGGGCTGGTGTCAGGGGCTGGCAGCTGTCTGAGATTTCCCCCTCTGTGTGGGGTTGACAAGACACCCAAGATGTAATCCCCACCACCTCTCCCCACTCCCCCGCATAGTGCTCTTAGTCAGCCACACCTGAGTGTGAATTACTTCAGTCAGACCGCTGGCCCCATGAACACCCCCAAGGGAAGGGCTTTCGGACGAAGTAGAGCCAGGGCCTGAATCCCTCTGCCTTTCAGAAGTTCCCCAGCTCCGTGTCAGTCCGCACAAGCCGCAGAGTATAACGGGTGAGAAGAGAGCTGCCCTTAGCATCAGAAGGCCTTGTTTGAGCAGATGGACGTGCTTTGGGGAGGGCAGGTCTGGGGGACTCCAGGAGGGCCCCAGGAGGCTGGGAACTCAGGTGGTCTTCCTCTGGGCCTTTGCTCCCTGGGTGAGGTGTAGATGGGCCGTGCCTCTTGCCAGCTTGCTGTCCAGGCTGCCCTTAGAGGTCAGTGTCACAGCCCAGTGACTCGAACACCTGGCCTCCAGCAGGGGGTCACTGTTTTGGCATGAAGGCCAAACTGGAGGGCTGCTCCTGGGTTTGGGGGGAGGCTGGGAGCTGGAAAGTGAAGCGGCTGACACTCTGTTAGGGATGAGGGTGTTCGCCTCTTGCCAGCAATTCTTTGGCAGCCAAGCTTGATTTTGGCTTCCAAATCTGAGCCTTCCTAACAGAGGCACGGGACCCCCTGAGCTCCCCTAGGGCGGGGAGCGCCGGGTCAGGCTCCGCCACACTCACATCCCGCACCGCCACGGCTCACATGGCCTCTGAGCACCTTGGGGAGGCGGCTTGTGCAGTCAGGAGTCGGGGGTCTGGGGCTGACTTGCTGGGTCACACTGGGCGGCTCACGGCCTCTCTCGAGGTCCTGTCTGTGCAGTGAGGGGTGGGTGACATCTTTGCAGGCAGAACTTCACTGATACTAAGTTTTTACACAAACCTGACTCTATTGCAGCTCCCAGTAACTTCACGCTTGGGGGGGATGGGAGCTGGTGCAAAGCCCCTCTCTTGCATCACAGATGGGGACCCTGAGGCTCATGGTGACTTGTCCAGATTCGCAGAGCCCAGATTCGGCAGAGCCAGGACTCGTGGCTGCAAGACACAGCTGGGTCCAGCTGCCCCTGGTGGGCTTGGGGTGATTTAGGGGAAGTCACACACACATTTCTGCAGCCACGTGGCCACATCAGGGTCAGCCCTGCCATGCCAGCCTGCCACGGGTTCAGGGCTCCAGAGCCTGGGGCTTTTGGTCAACCCCACCCCCTGGTTTATAGCAGAAATGACTGAGGCCCAGAGGGGTCAGGGCCCCTAGCAAGGTCACCAGCAAGTTGGGAACAGGGTGGAAACTGACCCTGGTCTCCTGACTGTTCTTTCCATGTGACCCTGGGTCCATCTCTCTCTCCAGAAAGCTCTGCTATAGATATCAACTGCCGCTTTTCTGTTTTTCCCCACCCACACACACGGAAACTTTCTTTTATACTCTCTCTGGGGCTTGCGTTGGTACTCCTCTCTCTCTCTTCTCTGACCTCCCACATAACTGCTTGCTACCACAGCCATTTGTCCATCCATCCATCCATCTATCCATCCGTCTATCCAGCCATCCATCCATGCACTCCTTCATTGAACAAGTGTTTGTGGGCATCTCCAAGTGCCAGGCTCCGTTCTGGACCAAGCAGACCAGTCTCTGCCCTCTAGAAAAGGGACAGAGACTTCAAATGGATAATTCCACCAGCAGGTAATGAGACCTGTGGCCCATGCCATGAAGGAAAAGCACAGGTTACCGGGATAGTGTAGAACTAAGTCCTAGACGAGGCTGGGCCAATCAGGGCATCGTCCTGCGGGAGGTGACATTCTTCTACCCCCTCCTGAATGCCGCCAGCAGCTCAAGGTCAGAAACCTTGAGATCTCTCCCTCTGGTGTCTCCTTAGCAGAGAGCCTAGCGGGGTCGCCAGCGGTGCCCTGGGAAGCCCTGGGAGGCCGAGTGGGGAGGAGAATGAGCACATCTGCTGGATGCTGGTGGGGCTGCTGCAATGAAATCTGGGGGCAAGTTCTTTATCCTCCTTGAGCCTCAAGTTCATCATCTGTAAACTGAGGGTATAAATGGCTGGCCCCAAAGGGTAGAAAGTGGTGACAAATAAACCGTCCCTCCTCACCTTTGACTTGACACTGAGAATCCATTATCTCAAGCCTTCCTGTTTTTTCCCTTGTTCTGGCTTCTTCCTTTTTCACCTTGTGATCAAATGAACAACAGACACTGGTAGGACGTGACTGGTAGGGAGGGGTTGTTGCTGCTGGAAGGAGCACGGGTTTAGTATCTGAAGACCAGGGCTCAAGTAGCTCGCTGCGTGGATGTGGGCAAATTGCTCTCTCTGGACCTTATTTTGCTCATCTGTAACCTGGGTCTGCCTCTTTCCCAGGGGATGGAGGCGGTAGGTGTCAGCACCCGTCACTGTTGAGCATCGAGACCTCTCCTCTGGTTCTTCTGCCCAGAGAAGGATGCTGGGCAGGCTCGGTCGCGGGCTGAGGGTCCGGCGGGTGCACGGGTGGGATGAAGGCCATTCCCGCCCCGCTGCGGGCACCCAGCCTGGCACCCCGACCCCGGCCACTAGCCGTGTGAGGCCCGAGGCTCCTGTGCTGTGGGCTTCAATTGGAATAAACAAGCAGCGCTTGGATGGAGGGGGTGGTGTCGAGGAGGGTGGGCCCAGCTGGCTTCCAGATGCAGGCATGACTCCCGCACGAGGGGACCCAGGGGGGCTCATTATTGGCTCTGCCTCTACCGCTCCCTGCTCCCGACCCGGGAAGCGCTATCCTTCCTGCGGGGCCATCAGATATTCAGAGCAGAAGATGGCGGAGCTGCCAGACAAGGGCGAGCAGCCCCTCCTGGCCTCCAGGTGAGCCAGCCCTCCCTGAGGCTGATGCACCTGCCCGTGCGTGGGGGCCTGGAAACCTGTACCCCAGCCTTTAATCCTTCCCCTCTTAGCGATGCTTCCCCCGCCCCTCGCTTACCAGTGTTTCTTTTCTTCCCCCCTCCCCCCGACCTTTGGCCCTGCCCTTCTGTCAGGGCTGGCTTTTCCCCATCTCCATGGCTCTCTCTTTCCCTTCATTCATTCAGCAACTTAACTGGCCGCCTCCTTCTTACTCAGCCCAGGGGCTAGGCGCACTCCAGGATGGTTGGTTGCATGGTTGGCAAGAGCTGGTTTTTCTCAGGTGAAAATACCCATGGAGGGGCGCCTGGGTGGCTCCGTCGGTTAAGCGTCTGCCTTCGGTTCAGGTCATGATCTCAGGGTCCTGGGATCGAGTCCCATATGGGGCTCCCTGCTCCGCGGGGAGACTGCTTCTCCCTCTCCTTCTGACCCTCCCTCTGCTCATGCTGTCTCTCTCTCTCTGTGTGTCAGATAAATAAAATCTTAAAAAAAAAAAAAAAAGAAAGAAAATACCCATAGAGCCCCAAGGTATAAAACAGATCAAAGAGAGCTCCACCATCTCAGCCTTGCCCTCTTGGGCCCATAGATGGGGAGGGAGGGGTCCCTGAACAGTGTGGTTTGAAATCCATAGTTCTGGTCCAACCCCCTTGTTTCATACAAAAGAGAGCCAGGCCCGGAGTGGAGAGGGATTTGCCCAAGGTCACTCAGTGGGTTGATGGCAGAGTGGGGACTGGAGGCCATGTGCCCCGAGTGTCTTCCAGGTTAGCTGTAACTTCTCAAAGAGCCCCCCTTGGTCTCTGCACGGAGACCTGAGTCTCCCCTCCTGCATGCTAGGCTTGTGCTGTGACCTCCCACATGCTTTCTGAAGGTGAGGTGAAGCCAAGGGATGACAGAGGACGCAGGCAGTATCCAGGCAAAGTGGCTGTCATGTCAGGGCAGCTGTGATGGGGAAGAAGCCCCCAGAAGGTACCCTGATGGCAGCTGTGGACCTTGAAGGAGGAGGAGGAGGGGCAGCCCAAGCCCTTCTCCTTGATCAGAAGGGTTGACATAAATCAATAGATTCCACAGAGTGATCTCAAACAATATCTCAGGCCCATTCATTGTTTTTCACTCCATCCAACAACAACTAGTGAGGTGGTTTTATCGTTCTCCTTTGCCTGAAAAGGAAACGGAGGTTCAGAGAGGCTAAGTGACTTGCTCAAGGTCACACCGCCAGTGGCAGAGCTGGGATCTAAAACCAGTCTGGCTCCAGAGCCAGGCCCAAGCACCACACTGGAAGGCGTTTGGTGATGCTGGGCTCTGAGATCCTGGAGATTTGGAGTACCCACAGGTGATGTTCCTTCTCCACCCCCACCCCCACCCCCAACCCTAGACACACCTAGTCATCGTGAGGACTCCGATTGGCCTGTCCAGGGGAGGGAATGGGATCTTGGCAAAGGGGGTCTGAGATGTAGCACCTGGTCATGCTCTCTGCTGAAGACATTGTGTGCCTTCATTCATCTGCTGCCCCCAGACAAGGAGCATGTCTTGCAAGTTCCTGTAAAAAGCTGTTTGTTTTGACCTCAGAAACTACCTCTGCATAGGCTGAGTCTGAGATTCTGGACTCTGATGCACACTGTCAAGATGTTTGGCCTGATGACTGGTCACAGGGATATTTAAAGCAGGCAGTCATTGCCTCTGACGTGTGGGGGGGATCTCCAAGCATTTATACGTGCACTCTTGACTCCTCTTCCTTCTATTGGGGGCTGGCACGTCCCTGTCTCCTCATAGGATTGCTCTGTATGTTTGGCTTTTCAAATCCTGGATGTTCCCAGAGCCTAGAAGTACGTTCTGTTGTGAGCCCCCATGCAAGAGAATTCAAGATATTTTCACCTCTTACCCTTGGCATGGGGGGAGGAGAGGGGACCCCCTCTTCTCCTGCTGGCCTGGATGTGGTGGGCACCAGGAACCACCTGCTTTTCCCGCCCGCCGGCCCCCAGAGAGGAGCAGTGAGTGTTTTCCTCCTGACTGGGTTCATTAAGCCCAGGAACTTCGAAGTGGGAGAGAGAATTTCCTCATTTCATAAAAATTTAAACTAATGTGCAGAGGCAGCCGGGTCCTACCTAGTTAGTTCCTCTCTCCTGCCTAGAGATAGTGAGTGATCTCTCTTCCTGGCAAGAGATAAGGCCTTGGAGGAAAACAGAAGCAGCTGATGGGGGGGAAGATTCGTTCTGGTGGGGGCGTGTTACCTTATGGGGAACTCGTGATTAATCAGCATTGATTGAATACTGACTGCATGCCACAGACTGCATACATTCTTGATTTCATTTTATTTGCACCTATAGCCCTGTGAGCTAAGGATTTGTTCCCCTAATTTCACAGATGGGGAAATCAACATTCAGAGAGGTGAAGTGACTTGCCAAAAGTCACCCAGCTAGAGGCTGGCAGAGCTGGTCTCCAACGTGAGTCTGTAAGCCGTGTAGGCCTGAGCTGAGGTCAGCACCACGTATGTGGCTTCCTGAGGGAGCAGCAGCGCTGACAACCTCTGGGTGGTGAGGTCACGTTTGGAAAATGCGAGCTCCTTGCCTGCTAGCTTGGGGACTCCCGACTGTCCTCGCTTGGATCCGGGTGGGACCTGTTCAGGGGCAGGTGGGATGGCGCTTGTTGGGGAAGCAGTTGACAAACCGCATTCCAGCCCAAAAGTCCCCAGTGCTTCCTCTGTGCTTTGGGAGAAGGTTTTGGGGTCAAACGTCGGGGGTTTGGATCTCGGCTGTTCTCGAACTTATCACATGCCAGGTTCAAGTCACTTACAGTCTCTGTGCCTCAGTGTTCCCATCTGTGCAATGGGGCTAAGGGCAGCATCTACCTCTTAGGATGCACTTGAAGGTCAATGAGACAAGGTGTCTGTAAACAGCCTTCGCCCAGTGTCTGGCCCGTGGGAGGCATTCACAACGTATTAGGTCCTCTCTACGAATCCTTTCCAGAGCCACACTCCGAATTCTCGGCATCCTCACTTTGCCGTATTGTCTGCTCTGCCCATCACAGCTCTATCTCTGGTGGTGGAGGGACAGGGTCTCCCTTGGTCACCATGGGACCCTTGCTGTGCCCACGTGTGGGAGGAGCCCACACGACTCATCAAAGGCGTGTGAGTCAGCAATGGAAGGTGCCCAATAGTGCCAATTGCCCTGGGGGTCTCCCTGGACTAAAGGTTCTGAGCTTCCCCTAGAAATGCTGAACAGAGGACACCGTTCTTCTGAGGCCCGTCGGGGAGGGAGAGCATCCCTGGGAACGTGACCAGGTTACAGAGGTGTCGCTGAGCCCAGTGCATGCCTAGGGAGCTCAGGACCCCTCGGGGGGGTCATGCCTTGTGCCTCCCAAAGCTTAGAAAAGGCCTGTTTCAGCCCTGGAGAAGTTATGAGTCATGTAAGCAGCGTGGACAGAAGACCTCTGCTCTCCCCAGGGCCTGGCAGTGGCAGGTTGGCCTGATCAAGGAAGACACTGCTGGAAGGGGACATTCAGACGGCCAGTGTGGGGAAGCTGCCAGGTAAGAGGTGGGACACGGTCACGGCGGGGCAGGGAAGGAGAATCCCAGGCCCTGTGGCTGGCTTTATCATTGATTTCTCCGCACAGCCTTGTGAGGCATGGCCATCTCGCAGGAGAGAGAAATGAAGCCCAGGGAGGCAGGCACTGTGCCTCCAAAGTCACACCACCGGTAGCAAGACCCAAGCCTGCATTATTGCCACGGCTGCTTGGAGATTCTGCGCGTGGCTGCTTGGAGATTCTGCGCGTGGCTGCTAGTGCTGGATGTACTCGCTAATTAAGCCACCAGTTAGCATCCGCTCTTAGTCATGAGCATGGGAGAGCCAAGTGATGATTCAGCCACCTCTGGGTGGACAAAAGCAGCTACCCCTTGGAGCTCATCGGGAGAAGAGCATGACGGGGGCTCATGGTGCAGACCTCCAGAGGTCCCTTCTGTCCTTGGCAGTTCAGGATTCTCTGAGGCAGAATCTGGGGCTGCATTTCGGATCATAACATGTCTGTGCTCACATCCCACTGTCCCACCAGAGGGGCTCTGCCAGGCTTCCCTGTCCACGCCTGCTGGGGGGCTGGTACCAGGTGGTACCAACCTCCCCTCCTCCTCTCTGACCCCCACCCTGACCCGCCTGCCCCTGAAACCCAGAGGGATAGGCAGCCCCTGCACTTTTAAGTCGGGCTGTACCCGGCAGGTTAACATGTTTTATTTAATTCAGCAAAAATGTATCATGGGCTAGACATGGTACACTGGTTAGTCAGAGGCTTCTCCCCTCAAGGAGCTCACAGTCTGGGACGGGTATGAGACAAATTACCAGGCCATCACCGTGTGGCGTGTGTATGGATGAAGTGACAGTGCATTGAACCCAGCCTGAGGAAGCAGAGAGAACCTCCTAAGGAAGAGATTTTTATATAAGTCTAAAGGGGGAACAGCTGGAATTAGGAACCCCGTGGCCCTTGTGGGCAGCAGGAAGACCAGGAGCCCCCGTGCACCCCCTTCCCCATGCAACCAGACCTCCAGCCTAGCTGATGGCTGGGATGCCAACCTGGGGACTTCTACAGCATGGTTACTGTGGATGGATTTGCATCAGAAGTGTCTTGTTCAAGCTGGGCAGTCCAGAGCTCCTTCCTGGTCCTACAGGATTGGATTCTGGAGGGTTGGGGGAGTTCAGGAATCTGTGTTTTATAACAATGGATTGTCCACAGAGCCCACTTTGATAACACTGTGTTAGGAGGGGGACCTGTTCCCTTGGACCCAGCCCATGCCTGATACAATGGAAGCCTCAAATAAATTAGAAGCAAAAACAAGGAATAAAATAAAAAATAAAATACAAAACTATAATATAATTCAATTAAAATAGAAAAGGTATACTGTGTTTCTTTCACTGTGAGTTTATAACCTCTTTGGGGGAGAGGAACCACTCATATAGAAAAGACTCCTACCCCTGCGCAGCCTGAGAGGTCCCAAAGGCTCTGTCTGCCCCCATGGGACACTATTAAACTTGGACTGCCCAGATCAGACCGGCCGGGCTGAGGGAAGTCCCGGAAGGGGAGGATTAGGCAGATGTGAGGCAAGGGGACAGGGACAAGTAAGCTCTCCACCACTGCATCAAATCCAATTCAACCAACATTTAAGGAGTGCCTCCTGGGTGTGCTGGGCCCTGGGCTCCCTGCTGAGGATAGGCGGGAAACGGCTATTGCCACCCCTAGAGGAAGCAACTGTCCAGAAAGGCAGGCACACAGGTCCTAAGAAAGGACATCTCGGTGTGTTACCGTAACAGCGAGGGAAGGCGATCGCCGGATCATAGCGTAACGATGAAGACGTGGGGTCGGGAGCTCGGTTCCATCACAGCCCGGCTGGGCCACCTGGGGCAAGTTCCTACCATCGCTCGGTGTCGGGTCCTCATCTGTAAAACGGGATCATTTTTGAACATAACGCAGAGTGCCTGAAGAGGTATGAGGGTGAAGCATGTCATGAATTTGGCCCCTTGTCGGGCCTGGGAATGACTCAGCAACGTTACTTCTGTTGGTTATAACGTGCAGAAGAGAAAGTGAGGACCTCATCAAGGTAGGGATCGGGGCAATGATAGGTAGGTGAGTTTCCGAGGAGGAAAATGAGTTCATCAGGCAGGTGGGGATGCGGGCGCTTTGGAGGCAGTGGGAACACGATGTTTCAAAGGCTGCCTGAAGCCTACGCTAATGCATTGTCCTCAGGAACGTGGTCAGAGAACTTTAACCGTGGGTGGGGGGGGTGGGGAGTGACTTGAGGTGAGCAGGATGGGAGGGGAGTGGGACATGAAGCTGTGGCCTTGCTGGGCGGGGAGGCCCTTAATGCGGATATGATGGAGCTAACAAGGATGGCTACAAGCTGTAATCACGCGGCCACCTCTGATGCGGCAGCACCTGCAGCAGACATTGCTAATCAAGCCCAGAGCTCTTCCTTGCTGAGCCAGGATGTGACTGCGGCGTCATCATTGAGTTCTCCAGGTAGCCACTACCAGCTGATTGGCGTCGACCTGTAAGTTGAAGGCTCTTTGCCATCCCCGAGAGAGGACTAGACACTGGTCCAGCCTGAACCCGCTCGCACGTCCCTGCCCCCAGCCGGGAGTCTCACGAACCCTCTCCTGGCTTTGCCACACTGTGGTTTGGGCTGCAGTGGCCTGGCAGGCTGTGGCCTTCCCTTCTCTTAGACCGGCCTTTTTGGGTTCCGTGTCCTAACCGCGGGTCTGGGAGGCAGCTGGAGCAACCTGCATTCGAGGTTTGGCTGGCCTTGGCCTGTGCCACCCCCTGCTCCCCACGGTGAAGATAGCAGCCCTGCCCAGCCCCGGCCAGCATTGGACTGCGTGGGTGGGCAGGTCTCTCTGCTGGATCCGGCTCGCTCTCCGCCTGCGTGTAGCGGCTGCGGCCCAGGGCCTCCCCATCGGGCCCAAGGACAACTTGCAAAGCTTGCCTGAGATGCTTCCAGTGTGGGCAGAGCCTCATGGTGCATGTGTGAGTGAGGGATGTGGGCAGGGTGGGGCTCAGTCCGAGATGGGCCACTGCAGCGGGGCCCAGAAATAGCCCAGACAACACCACAGAGTACAGGCATGCTCCGTTTATGAAAGCCTACATTTGGAGAGGCAGGAGCGAGGAGCACGGACTTGGTGTCCAGATGGCCTGGAGGCAAAGCCTGGTTCTGCTGCTTACAGCTCTACCACTTATCTTCTCCGTGCCTCAGTTTTCTCATCTGTAAAGTGGGGACAATCATAATATCTCTTCATGGGTTTGTTGCAAGGATTGACTGAAGGACTCTAAGGGACGGGCTGACACTTAGTAACATGACATAAAGACTATGTGGGGCATATTACATGTTTATAATACATACGTTACTATCCATTAGAAGGAAGGAAGGATAGAATGGGTACACAAAGGGCTTGTGAATGAGATGGAATGGAGCCAAGCAGGACTTTGCAGGACCGAGAAGCTACCTAAAGGGGTCACAGCCATAGTGGCTCCAGCCTGGTAGAAGTCAGTGCCTCCCTCCCAGCTATCAGGGGGCTGGGGCCGCCTGCCAGTCCTGCCCCACCACATTCCCCCCAGGACAAACCTTGCTTCTCTTCCACTGAAACTGGCCCCCTTGTACCCCAAGGGCACGGAACCCCCATGAATCCCCTCCAGGCTACTCCCTCCAGCCTGGTTAGATGGAAAATTAATCTCCCTTTAACCCTATACTCAATGTACAGGATTCCACTCCCCGGTGAGACAATGAAATTAATCTGCCACTAATTTTCTGTTTGCCAACCTGGGTTCCAGCATTTTCAACCCTGCCTTTCCGACCGTCTTTAGTCGAGGGAAACGAAGACCTAAACTCTTCTCCCGCCTTGTTTACTCTGTGTCTTGAAAAAAAAGAATCACACTGGCATTTGCTCTGCTGGTTCGGATAGGAGGGCAGACTGAGGTTTCCCGTCTCTCCTGGAGGGCACGAGTTCCAGGCCCAACACCCCAGCCTCTCCCCAGATTTCTGGGTGTGAGGGGATTAGGGGCCCCATTATCTGTTAGCTCACTTAGAGGCTGTGCATCAGTCTCACACAGGATGACTAACAGCCTCACTCGGGGAGAGGGAGGCCCTGAAGCTCGAATGCCAAATTTTGGTGCGAAGTGAGGACCTGGTCCCTTCTCCGCAGGGTGTGTTTGGGTGGGGGGGTCAGGACGGGGGCCCCCGCCTGCCTGTCTGGGCTCTGTTCTCTGGCCCTAAGACTCCAGCCGCTCAGCTACTGCTCCTTCCTGAGCTTGGCGTGCTCTGATCTGCTCTCTCCGCTTGACCTCTGCTCCACCTGTCTTGGGTAAAGGCTTGAGCTCGCTGTGCCTCCAAGAAAAAGGAATAATAATAGTGCCCACCATATGGGTGGGAAGCAAGAGCTAAATGAGACCCTCACCTAGCCGCTGAGAAGTACGTGACATTGGCAAGTGCCCAATAAATGGCAGCTAGTGTTGGTTGGCAGCTGACTCAAACGCCCTCACCTCTTGGACACCTTTCCAAGACCCCCAACAGAAAATGTCCTCTCCTCTGGCCCCCCCTTGGTGCTTTGTTCCTACCTCTGTTCTCTTGGGGGCCCTACCCTGCATCTGCACGCTGATCCCCACTCTGCTGCTTGCCCTAGATCCAGGGACTGTAGTCTCTCTTTGGTTTCAACTGCAGAGTCAAAACCATGGTAGTGATGACCGCATTGGGGTTGTTAGGGCATTAAATGAAATAATGCTCATTAAGGGCTCAACACGGGCATGGCCTGGGGGGGGAGCGGTGAATAAACGTCATGATGTGCTGTTATTATTAGCATTGTTCTTGATCATGCACTGTGAAGTCTGTCCTTCCCTGGCAAAGACTTCCGAAAGGGAGAGACGGGCCTTGGTTTTTCTCAGGACCTCGGTGCCCACCCACTGGGCCTGACCCCAGGGAGGGGTCGGTGAGGCCAGCCAGCTGGAGGACGGTGCTGGGCGCCTGCTGTCCTGAGCATGGGCCCATCACCCCACCCAGCGCTTGTGCCCCTGGGGACTGCCTCTTGTGCCCTCTCTGAGCGGAACTGCAGTCCCAGCCCTGCCCACATCGTGGTCACAGAGAGACTGCCCCATCACCATGATGGTGGTGATAACCACATCCCATTCACCTCTGCCCTCCCCAGTGTCACTGTCCTATCAGCCCCCAGCCCCTGTCCTGGAGTGTCAGAGCTGGGGGAGACCTGGTAAACCCTTCCTGGCATGAGGAATCCGAGGACCAGAGAGGTAGTCCAGCCGGCCTAAGGCCACACAGCAAGTCAGAGTGTGCTGGGATCGGGTCCAGTCTCTTGACTCCCACCGGAGGGAAGACCCAACCCTCTGCTGTGTTATCACGCTGTGGAGGAAGAAGGACACTCGTGCTTAGTGAGGATCTCCTGTGTGCTGGGCACTGTGTAGGCTTTGTGTTCATTGGTTCAGTTCCTCTTCCTGTCGCAGCTGGAACGGGTAATATTATGCTCCCCCTTTGACAGGTGGACACACTTAGGCTAAGAAAGGTGAAGTCATCGGATCAAGTCACAGTAGGGTGATGACAAAGCTGGACTTCGAATTCCCATTGGCCTGGCTCCAAAGCCAGTGCTCTTTCCGTCCTTCCTGCAGTGTCCCGTGGAGAGACGGGTGCAGCTGGGCCCCAGCCCTGGGCGAACGGGCGGGGGGCTGCCGGCCTGGCACCTCGGTTCCTCCCTCTGCAGTGGGCAGACACGGAGGAGGTGAGGACGGTCAGGTTACAGGGGCTGAGGATTCGCGAACAGCCAGGATGGGGTTTTGCTGGGGAGGGGGGGCTGGTTTCCAAGGCCTTGGTGCCCCAGCTGGTGGCCCCTTCACCGGGACAGGCAGATTCCTGCCCCCGCCTGTGGGCGGGAGGGGGGGTTTGCAGCAGCCTCGGGTCTGCTGGTGCCAGGAACGGGCAGGAAGTGGTTTGTGGGGAGCAGAGACGAGGCCGAGGCTGTGCGATGTGGCTGCCTGAGGTTTCTGCTCTGGAAACCTGACTCATGTGGACGAGGAGCAGGCTCCCCCATCCCCAGGGGCTAGTTAGTGCAATTACAGGGGAAGAGAGGCTGTGCTCCGAGGGGGGCCCCGAGGCGTCCCCGGGGGTGACTGGTTGCACTGCCGGCCGGTGGGCGGAGGGCGTGTGGGAGGACGTGCCCGCGCAGGCCAGCGCCAGGCCCTGCAGCAGGGGGAAACCACGCGGGGTGCCCCGCCTGCCAGGAGGGCTCCCCTGGACTCTGCAGGCCTTGGTCCGGGCCCAGCTCGGTTCTGACTCACCCCGTGAACTCGGGCAAGGCCTCTTCTGTCTCCGGGCCTCACTTTCTTTCTTTATCTCTAAGAGGAGGTTTCCACGGGCTCTAAGAATTCGATGACTCTTCCCTGCCCCCACCCAATCAAAGGAGCATGCAAACCACAAGGGAACAAAATAACAACACGGAAAACCACAGCTAGCAGTTAGTAACAGCTGGAGAGTCACTGCTGGGCTCTGCTCTGGGCCCTTTGCAGGACTTCTAGAATCCTTCCAACAGCCCTGATGTGCCCACTTCACAGATTGGGAAACGCCAAAATATCCGGGGCCCACGTCCTGTAGGAAAGGGAAAATCTGGATGTGAACCGAGGGCGCTGCCAGGCCCCATCTGCCCCACTCTCCCCTCTTACTCACACTCCATCTGCCCCTCTCCCCCTCCTCGCACCGAATCCCAGGATGACAGAACGGAAGGGGGCCTCATTAACCAGAATGAAGCTTCGGGGAGTGGGAAGGCTGTGTGGGCCCTGCTGCCAGGTTCACAATCATCTGTGTGTTCCGCACGCAGCTTTACTTGAAGAAAATGTTGACCTGCACAGAACAATTTCCAAGATCCTCGATAAAGTTCAACCCTCCATTTTAGTGAATGGTGGAACTGAGGCCCAGAGAAGGGAAGTGACCTGCCCCGAGGACGAGGGCAGAGCTGGGACTAGAACTCAGGTGTCCCAACTCTCGGCGCTGGGCTCGGCACTTTCGGGACCGTGGCCAGGAGTGGCCAGGCCTGGAGCCGGACCAGGCATTGCCTGCCTTGAGCAAGGATTGAAGCTCCTTGGCTGTCAGACAGAAATTCCAAGCAAGACCTTTTGGATTTTGTTAAGCAGGGCTTGCCTAGTAAAGTCGGGTGAAGTCCCGCTTGGGTTCCTGCCTCCTCCCCTCCCCCGGAGCTTTACTGAGATCTGATTGACATGCAACATTGTGTAAGTTTAAATGTAGAAAGTGATGACTTGATACATGTGTATATGGTGCAATGTTTCCCAGAATAAGGTTTAGCTGACATCCTTCACCTCCCATAATTAGCATGCTGTTATTGTTGTTATGGTGACGACAGTCAAGAGCAACTCTCCTACAACCTTCAAGTACACGGTACAGGATTGTCACCTAGAGTGTCGCCATGCTGCACACTCCATCCCCAGATTTTCCTCATAACCAGAAGTTTGTACCCTTTTACCCGCTCTCCTGCTTCCCCCCACCCCCAGCCCCTGGTAACCACCAAGCTGCTCTCTGTTTCTAGGAGTTCCATGTTTTTAGATTCCACACGTAAGTGAGCTCTTGTGGTATTTGTCTTTCTCTGTCTGACTCATTTCACTTAGCATAATGCCCTCCAGGTCCATCCATGTTGTTTGCAAATGGCAGGATTTCCTTCTTTTTTTATGGCTGAGTAATACTTCATTATGTATATAAACCACACTTTCTATCCATTCATCTGGTGATGGACACCAGCTCGCATTTTTCTCTTGGAAAATGTGGAGCAACTCCAGCCAGAAACAGCGGATCTCAGGGATGAGCAAATGCCAGCAAAAGATTTAGCAAGAGTGTCTGCATAAAGTGGGTGCTCAAAACTGCTAACCAGGGCAGAAATGGCTGTTTGCCTACTCGGTCACCTTCCCACTACCTGACTCATGAAGAAGATTCTGAGAGCGAAGACTTGGCTCACTCAGGAGGACAGGCCAGCCTTTCCAACCGGGGGTGGGAAGCAGGGTGGGCCTTCTCCCCTTTCCTTTGATCTCTCACAACCTGGCCTGACGATTGTGGGGCACACCGGTTTGGCGGTGCAAAGGCCCCCCAATTCCAGACCAGTGGTCCTGGGGCCTAGCTTTAATGTGTCACCAGCCCCTCTGCCAGGGTCTTAGTTTCCTCCTCTGGGAAAGAGCGCGGTTAGACTATAGGGTGCCAATGACCTGAGCAGCTTTCAAACAATCCTGAGGCCCAGGCCTCAACCCTGGTCAACTGAACTTCTGTGGGTGCTATTGGAGTGTCTGTGTTTTTGGTTTTGATGCCAAGTGAAGGATGGGAGCCACTGGATGGTTCTGGGGTCCCTGGTGGTTGGAACACAGGACAGCTGCATGGGATGCCCTAGACTGCTGTGAGCAGGGCTTTGCATCTCCTCTTAGCTTGCGTGTGGGTGAGCAACAGCACTACCTTGGCATTTCTCTCAGCCAGAAGCTGTCTCCCCGCATGGCTGGACGTTCCTCTCCTGCCACGTAACAGGTGACAGACAGGTGGTGGGCCTCTGGATGCTTGCAGCGAGGAGGCTCCACGGGGATTGGTCTCCAGGGCCGAGACCCCAGAAATTTCATTCTTCATTCTTCTCCCCACAGGGAAGTTGGGGTTGCAACTGATTAGAGCACAGCTCCCAGGGAGCTCCTAGCTCTGAGGCAAACTCTTCCCACAGGAGTCAGGCCATCTAAAGACTTGGGATTCCTGTGCCCTGGACGGGGATCCTGGTGAGCAGCTCAGGTTGGGGCTGCAGCGGGAGCCCCCCGAGGGAGGGCCAGCATCCAAAGTCAGACTCCCAGGATCCAGTTTGGGTTCTGCTGCCTCTGGGCCTCAGTGATTGCATCTGTGAAATGGACCATGAATCCACAGCCAATGTGGAGCTAGGGAGCAGCTGTGGGGATTCTGAGAAAGAGGCCTTCTGAGAGAGGGTCAGTCGGCATCAGGATTTTAAAGCCTCGGGGAGAAAGACAGGAAGGGAATAAAAGCTGAGGGGGCAAGGGTCTTGGGATGTGGAGCAGGGAAGGCTGAGCTCAGGGAGCCTTCAAACAAGAGAACAAAGGGTCACCACGCAGATTTACCCATGGAGTTCAAATGTATACAGGTGAATATTTTCACCGGTGGATCCCTTAAAAAAAAATAAGACTTTTACAAGGAGCTCCTGTCTATAAACCAAGGATAAATGGCACTTATGTGGCTGAAGTGAGGGACAGGTCCCTGGAGTTGCCCCAGGTCCCCCCTTTTCCACCCTCACAGTGACCTAATTTGGGAATAAGTTTGACCTCTGATCTAGCTAGAGTGGGAAAACCAGCTTTCCCAATCTCCTGTGATTCAGCTCAGCGGAAGGCAGGATAAAATGCAGCAGGAGAAGGGGGGGGCGGGTGTTGGACACCAGGAAGCCCTTCCCGGCAGCGGGGTGGGGAGGTGCTTTGTCTAGAGGACCTGGGTGCTGGTAGCTTCGTTCTACCTGAGGTCTGAGGGGTGAACAACAGCTTCTTGAAGGGCACAGAGGCCTCCTGATTTGAGGAAGGGGTGGTGACAGGAGGCCTTTCCTGCTCTGGTTGTCAGGCCCCTGGGGACAGGGGAGGCTTCTCTCTGGAAAGTTGGACACTGGTCCCCTGGCTGGGTCTCCCAGGGGGATGGGAGCTTGAGGTGAGAGCGAAAACAACAGCAAAGTGGCTTCCCTCCCTCTTCCCAGGCTTGCTCTGGCTGCCGAAGATGCACGCAGGGACAGCCTGTCAGGGGACAGCGGGGTGAGGAGAACCCGCAGAGGGAGGAGGAGAGGAGCCGGAAGTCAGAGGGGGGTGTGGGAGCCCGGGTGTGAGTGCGAGAGGGGACCGGCCCCGGAGGAACTGACGTGAGAAGCAACAAGACTCCGAAGGAGCAGAGGTGGAGGGGGGGGGGTCCCGGCCGGGGCCACGGTCAGAGCACGTCTAGAATGCTCCACTACCCACGTGCGTGCAACCTGTGTGCAAACTAAGTGCAACCTGCCGCGCTCTGCCTCATGCGGCCCTGCCAGCCCTTGGCCCTCCCTAACCAGCAGCTTCCCCCTTCAGCTTATTCCCCACCTGCTTGTCAGAATAATCCCTGAGAAAAGAAACATCAGCAGGTGGCTTCCCTTTCTCAAAGCCTACAGTGGCTCCCCTCTCCCTGCCTGGGTCACCTGCTCCGTGCCTCCCAGGGGGCCCAGGCTGTTCCTTCTGTGAGGAATGACAGCTGGTCTAGGATTGCCAGGCAAAAGAGAGGACACCAGTTAAATTTGAGTTTCAGATAAACAAGGAATGCTTTTTTAGGGTAAGTATGTCCCAAATAGTGCATTCCTTGTTTATCTGAAATTCAAATCTAATTGAGCATCCTGTATTTTTATTCGCTAAATCCGGCAACCCCTAGTCTCGTCCGTCCCCTAGTCTTGTCCATCCGCTCTAGACCCGATGTTATCAGATCCGCCGTCCTGTGCTTATGGGCTATTGGGAGATGGGGGGAAGCTATCTTGCGGGTATTTTATATTAAAATATATCGATTTAAGGAAGCGTATTTTAAGTAAGTGCATTTATTTTAATACATTTCTTTAAAACAAATCCACTTTTTTAAAAAAAGATTATTTATTTATTTGACAGAGAGAGACACAGCGAGAGAGGGAACACAAGCAGAGGGAGTGGGAGAGGGAGAAGCAAGCTTCCCGCCGAGCAGGAGCCCGACGCGGGGCTCGATCCCAGGACCCTGGGATCAAGACCTGAGCCGAAGGCAGACGCTTAACGACTGAGCCACCCAGGCGCCCCAAAACAAATTCACTTTTTGAGTGGGGTGTCCTAGAGGCCATGTTTCCCAGTTGCTTTCTTGCCTTAAGTGACCCAGGGGGTGGAGATTTTAGGAAAATCGGGGAGGATAACCCTTTTAAGTCAGAGAATCTGGGTTCAAGTATAAGGTCTGTCATTGATTCCCTGACTACTGGACTTGGGGATTTCTTTCACTGCTCTGGTCTCAGTTTATTTATCTGTACAAAGGGGCTAAAACTCTATCTGCCTGCTAGGTGACCTGGGATTTATGGTTCAAGAGCACACCCCAAGAACGAACTCCATGTGAGGGGTTTTGTGATGAAGGCCCTGTTGCGCAGGGTTCTAGAGCCGTCTGGACCAGAGGGCTGAGCGATGCGGCCTGATCCGTAAGCTCCGCCGGTCAGAACTTGGCCCAGTCCGTGGTACCACCATGAGTGTCAAACCTCTTGACCTCTTCTGCCCTCCTGGCTGGCCATGCAGTTCAAGGTTATGGTCACCAGGGGTCAGGCTTGCGCGTTGATGGTCAAGTTCAGCCTTCTGTGGTGCTCCAGGGGGCTTCTAGTCTGAGCAAGAGGGGCAGTGAGGATGGGGCGTGGCACATGCTCTATGTGGCTCCCTTGTATTTACATTCTGCTTGGTACCTCCTGGAAGGCCCCTCATCTCGTTGGCCCTCACCAGGAGACCCCACGAAGGAAGTTGGTTTAGGTGTCTGGAGCCTGGAGAGAATTCTGGGCAGAGAATTTGGCAGAGAGTTCAAGTCCCTGTTGCAAGTCTGCCTCTTAGCAGTGTCCTTGTGGATTATATGGCCTCCTGATCCTCAGGTTCATCTTCAGTAGAATGAGGTTATAATGCCTCTCTTGCAGGGAGCTATCAAGATCTGGAGAGGGATGGTGTGGCTACCAGGCAGGGCTGGTGTTTCCAGGCTAGCACAGCCCCTGTCTAGAATGGCTTATGTGGAAGGTGGAGACGTAATAGAAATACAGGGAAAGACCCGAGCACAACGGCTGTCCTGGAAGCAAGCACCGAGCTCCGAGGAGGAAGGGGGTGCTGTAACCCACAGAGGGCAGTTCATGGGCTTGCTCCTCTATAGTCAGGGGGACAAACCCAGGACTCACGGGGTAGGTGGCTGAGCTGGGGCCTCTGGAGACGGGTGGTGGATCAGGCACCAAGGGCAAGTGTGCCCGATGAGGCAGGTCACAGGACAAGGGCTATTGGGCCTCTGGGATTTCAGATTCTGTTCCATATATTCCCTTAGCACCTGCTCTGGCTATGGGAGCTCATGTTCTAGAGGTAGACACAGATGCCTCCAGTGCAGGTGGGTGGGGGCAGCAAGGTGACTCTGATCTCAGACCAGGCACCGGAGCCAGCACCCAGAGAAAGCACTCCTGCTCATGGTTGCCCAGCCTCCTCCAAGAACCTCCCACATCCATCTCTATATCACACAGGGCGCAAGATGGATGACCTGGGGGTCCCAGAAAGAGTTGGTGTCTTTGAACTGGGCTGCCCTTGCCTAGAAATAGTCCTGGCCCCAGCCCTGCTGCATCACAGTGGGTGGACAGCCAGACACTGGGGCTGTTCTCTGCCCCCGCCATCCCTCCCGGGCCCTGGTACGGCTGGCGGCCCTGGGAAGCCTGAGGGCTCTCCCTTGTGTCCTTTCTCAGGGTGGGTCCCGATGGCCCCTATGGATTACCCTCTCACCCCATTGGGTTGCTGTGGTTTGCTCATCAGCAGAAATGACTCCTCACCCACAATTGCATCAGTCTTTCCACAGATGGAGTGAATCACACTGCAAGATGTGGTTAGAGGCTGCGTCCTGTGCCCCGGTTAGGGGCCAGCTGGGCCAAGCCAGGCTGGGGGTTGGGGCTGACCGTGCTCTGACTTGGCCTTGGGAGAGGGAACTGGAAGCCAGGAGGGGAGCGCCAGCAGGGGTGGGGGGGAGCGAGGGGAGGTGAGAGAGGTCATGGAACTTGTCCACACAGGCAGGGCAGGGGGCTGGAACCCATGTCCAGTGACTGTGGCCGTGGCCACACTGGGGAACCGTATGGCTTCCCCAGCCCCAGCCTGCCCACGACACCAAGAGGAAGAGAAATGAGGGGAGCATCTCTGACAGTGCAGTGGTATGAGGGAACCGGGGAGATGAGTTGGTTTTGCTTCTTCCTCTTTCTCTATTTTGAACCCCCTTGGCTTGCTTCCCCCTTCAGCTGACTGAGGGCTTTCAAGCTCAAGACTAATTTCTTTCTTCTCTCTGCTCCACGGGCCCGGCCCCTAGCTGGTAGGGACTGTCTTCAGGGAGGGACTGTCTTCAGGGTGAGTTGAAGTATCCCATTAGTTGGGTTTTCATTATTCTTCCCAGAGGCCAAAAGAGGCAACCTTTCCCCCCCTTGAGGCGGCAAGAGCCATTCTGCCCATTTTTCAGGTGGAGAGGGTGAGATCCAAAGGGAACGTGGCGAGCACCTTGCCTCCCTCCTCTCTTTCCAAACCCCACGGCACCGCTTGGCTCATTGCGTCAGAATCCCAGGATGCGTCAGCATCTGCCAGCAGGACGAGGGCAGGAGTGGGTGCAGGGTCTTCTCTACAGGGAGAGGAGTAAATGCGACAGCTCTAAGGTGGCCCGGCAAGGGCTCTGCAACAGGATTGGGGTTTCAACCTCCCCAAGGAGAAGAAGAGAAATGGGTGATGATGTTTGGAGGTGCCACTGGGACAGAGCAACCCTTGATCTGGGACCAACACAGACAAGATCATGCCTGGAGTGTCCCTAGATGCATGTGGATTTGCCTGAGTGACAAATAAACTTGTGCAAGCCACTGAAATTTGGGAGGGGGTGGGGGACTGTTTGTTACTGCAGCATGATCCCACCTATCCTGACTCTATAAATGCCAAGCTGAGGAGATTAGCTTTGGTCCTAAAGGCCTGGGAAGTGAATAAAGTCTTAGCATGGCCATGCCTACATCCCACACTGAGGTTAAGAAGGTGAGCTGCTCCCCTCTGGCTTGTAATTCATGGGTGCAGCAATATGTCTTTTTTTCCACCATCGAGGGCACGGAACAGTGCCTGGTACACGATCAGGGCTCATTAAGAACTTGTTCTCTCCCCTTCTGCCTCCAGTTCCCCTCCTTTCCAGTGTGTGCTCCTGGTGAACACCATTTCCTCCCTCCTTCGTGCCTTCATTTTGTTCTAAATCCCCGGCACTGTGCTCTGCACATGTCTGACTTTTTTGCTTGCCTTAACAGAGAGGCACTTATCCCATTTTACAGATGAGGAGTGTGAGCTCTAGCGTCTCTCCCCTTTCACCCCGTGCACCCTTCCTTCATTTTTTCCCCATCTGTATTTAGTACCCACTGGGGGCCAGCAGGCAGAGCTGGTGAGAAAGGTGGGCTGCATCTCAACATGAAGAGTCACGGTTCAGCCCTCAAGGAACCCTGGTCTGGTGGAAGTCACTGTCATGCCTATGCACGGATGCCATCCACTGGAGCCCTTTGCCAGAAATACACACAGGGACATAAAATGAGCAGGGAAGACTGCCGGGAGGTAAGGCAGGCAGAACAGGTAGGGCTTAATTGTGACATTGAAAGACATTTAGAAGGCTAAAGACAGCAAGAGCATTTTATCTTGAAAGCCAACTGTGATGAATTGGTGGTGGCTGCTTGGAGCACTGTGTTAAGAAGGATTCTGAGGCTGCATCTGGTCTTTTAGGAAAGAATGCTGTGAATAGTTGGTGATGTCTTCCCTAGGCCTGGGCCCTGGGAGTGACAGCCAACATGTCATGCATCTTCCAGCTTCACTTAGGAGCTGTGGGAACAATAGGAAGATGTGGAGGAGAACGGTGGGGGCTAGAGGTCACATTTGACAAATGTGATCATCATGCCGTCATAGAGCAAATACATGGAAGAGGTGTGATTTGAACTCAGGTCTGTCTGACAACAGAGCCTGCATTCTTAAAACTTCCCCACCTTCTGACAGAACAATCCCCTTCTTGGCCAGAGCAAGCATATTTCAGTATGGACGCTCCCAGTTAGTTTTATCAATGATCTTTCTTCTAACTGCATCTTGTTTTCATCTCTATCTCTTATCACCTCATCCTCCCTCGTGCACATCCTCATCATCTTCTGCCTACACCATCTCCCCTGTGACTTGCTCCAACAGGGAGCGTCCATAAGCTTGTCTGTGTTGGTCCCAGATCAAGGGCTGCTCTGTTCCAGTGGCACCTCCCGCCGGAGGGCTGTGGCTTGCTGGGGTGCCAGGAACCTTCTCAGCTGGGAGGTCAAATCTTAATCATTGAGTAAAGCTTATTAATTAATTCACTAATTTTTGGGGGGTGTGTGCAACTAATAGGGGAATGTCTGCAGACAGAACCTTGAACTGAATGTGGGACACCGTAGCAGAACATCAGGGTAACACCAAAGGAAGATGGTGGGGAGTCTCTGCTCATCATGATGACTTGGGGCTCGGCCTGAGAGAACAGCCATCAGCTTGAACCTTGCCAGTCCCACACCAGAAGGAAAATGAGCCCTGGAGAGTCTCACACCTGGTCCCAGCTGCAAGTGACTCCCATCAGTTCTACTCACAACTGATTGGCTAGAACCGGTCACATGGCCTCACCAACTAGCAGGAGTCTAGCGGGAAGGTGGGGAGCTAGAAGAATGTGGGGAGCAGCGCTCCTGAGTACCACAGTATGCCTCCTGCCCGGCAGAGAGCCTGGTAGGAAGTAGCTGATCAGCAAATATTTGATGAAACAGTTTCCAGCCCAACCACTGTTCCCAGAATAGCTCTTGCAAAGGCACCAATGACCTCCATATTGCTCCACACGGTGGACACTTTTCAGTCCTTGTCTCCCTTGACCTTGCATGTAACACCTCACTTTCATTCTTAATACATGTCTCTTGGCTTCAGGACACAACGCTTATCTGATGTTCTTCCTACCTCCTGGGTCACTGCTTCCCTCCTCCTTTGCAACTTTCCTCTCCTCCACCTGGCCTTCCATTTTGGAGCGTCCCAGGGCATGGACCTCTTGGCTCCTCACTAAACTTTGTTCTCAGATGGGGCGCCTGGGTGGCTCAGTCATTAAGTGTCTGCCTTCGGCTCAGGTCGTGATCCCGGGGTCCCGGGATCAAGCGCCGCATCGGGCTCCCTGCTCGGTGGGAGTCTGTTTCTCCCTCTGCCCCTGCTCGTGTTCCCTCTCTCGCTGTCTCTGTGTGTCAGATAAATAAATAAAATCTTTAAAACAAAATAAAACAAACAAACAAACAAAACAAGACAAAATCTTTGTTCTCAGTTGATCTCATCCACCCCCGGGGCTTAAACATCTCTTCAACTTTCGTTGGGCTCACCTTTCTTTTGAGCTCCCTGGTCATGTGTCCCATTGTCTCCTTGGCATCTTTTCAAGAATATTCAATGTCCTCTGAACCTTCATATGTTGAAAACCAAAGCCATGGCCTTCGTCCCTCCAGCCCTGGTCCCTAAAGCTGGTCCCACTTCCAGGGCTCCCCATCTCACTGAATGGCCATGCCATCTCCCTACTTGGATGGCCCTTCCTTCTCTCTCCCACACCTTATCATTTTAAATCCCTCACTGAGCCCTGCCAACGTTACTTCTTCCGTATCTCTCCACTCCATCCTGCCTCTCTCCTTCTCCATCACTAGTCCGCATGGCACCCGTGTCCCACATGGTGGCTGTCAGGTCCCTCCGTGGCCTCCATGCCCATCTAGCCCTACCCAGATGTCCTTCATGCTGCAACCAGAGGGATTCTTTCAAAATGCACATTTGATCGCACATTCCCTCTTCCTGTGAAACACCTGAATAGCCTGCTCTTAGAAAAAAGATAAAATTCTTGTGCAAGACCAGTCTCTGCTTGCTTTTCATCTTCCCTCACTCCTGTCACAGTGCCTAGCACATAGTAGGCCCTCGGTAAGTAGTTTTGGATCGAACCAACATGCGATATAAGAGAAACTGGCATTGGTTCTGTGAGATTAGTTAGATCATTTCTACCGTGAGGAAGCCGCAGAGGTAGGCTGGTATGGCTTTCCTGGGTACCGAGGCTGGTTTAGGATCCCTTGGCAGGGCCAGCAGGCACTGATACGGGGTCATTGTTGAATTCTGAGCAGTTGGTGCCAGGACCTGGGGGCGGATGGGGTGATCCTTTGGTGTAGCCTCTGTCCAGGATTGGAAACCGGGCAGCCTGAGCTGACAACCAGGCTCCTTGTGTCTACACTGTTCTGCCCACTCACTGCACCTGGACCGAGGAGGTGTCGACATGGAGGCGATTTGTAGGATTCTGACTGCCTGGGGATGGGTCACAGCAGAAGCAGGGAGGAAGGCTGTTGGCCGGGCCGGACAGACAGGCTACCTTCACGGTCACCTTCCTTCATCCTGTGGGCTCCCTGGGCTGGGGTGGGGGGCCCTGCAGGGTGGGCTAGAAGGCAGTCTCTATTTCTGGGGCCAAGGGTGAGTCAGCCGTCTCCCTGTGGTCTGAGGCTGTCATCTGAACCGCGACAGTCATTTCTTTCTTTGTGGCTTTGAGGTCTGGGGGCAGAGGGTGTGGGCTCTCGAGACCCCTCAGGCTGCCATGGAGAGTTCAGTCTGTTGGGACCCAGGGGATCCAGGAGGGACTCCGGGGAGTCCCTGGGGGAGCCTGGCCCGCTCCCCACCGGCTCGCTGTGGGCCTCCGGGTGGGCAGAGTGTCCTCTTGCATCTTAAGTCCCAAGGAAGCTGCTGGCCCTGTGTTCTCCAGCTCACAGGTTAGGAAACCAGAGCATGGGGAATTTAAGGGACTGAGCCGAGTTCCCACGGCTGAGAAGTGACCCTTCCAGATTGGGTGCTAGGCCTGCCTGGCCCCCAGAGCCGCCGTCTTTCCCCTGTCCCATGCCACCCCCTCTGGAGATGGCCACTCTTGTTCTTCTCTGAGGGGCCAAGGGGAAGAGGAAGTGAGGAGTGGAGGAGAAGCTGGGTCCCAGCAGGAAAGGGATTCACCGTGATGGTTCACATGAGGGGACCGAGGGCAGAGGCTCCTCACCAAGGAGCGAAGGGTGCACAGGATGGAAGGACGCATGAGGGGCACTGAGGCACCCCGAGACTAGCAAGAGCAGAAGCTCTGTGACCACCCCTGGTCTGGAGAAGCAGTGGGAGCAGTGTTACGGGGACCTGGTGAGAACTGGACCCTGGCGGAGGCGCTGCGGCCAGGGAGAGTGTGGGGACCGCCGGCGGCCCACCCCTCCCTGTCTCCTCCGCGGGCTCATCTCCCGCGGGCCTCCCCTCCACTGAACCCCAGGACAATGAGCAGGCAAAGGGGCCTGCGGAGCATGCAGTCCCAGAGGCCAGTCCCCTGGGGATGGGCACCCAGGGGAGGGGTGTGGGGCCTCAGTGGTAAAGACGCGGGGCGCAGACCCAGGGGTGGGTGTCCGTGTGCAGAGTGTCTCCTTTTGTCCCTGTCTGCCCCAAATGGAGGGAACAATCAGCTGGCCTGCCTCTCCCCCAAGCATGGCGGTGCTTGCCCCCAGGGCCTCCTCAGGCTCTTCCTGGGTCTGTTTATTGACAGGTGCTTTCCGGAGGCGGGGGTAAAAATCCTGCATCATCTGGGAGAGCAGCAGAGCCGGGACTGCGCCTCCCTCATTGACTGTCCTGGTGAAGCCTGGCTTCTTAGCTCCCTTCTCAATCTCTCTCTCTCTCTCACTCTGCCCCCTCTCCCTGCCTCCACCCCCTACCTGAGGATGACAGCCTTTAGCACCCCCTGCCCCCCAGTGTCTCCCTGGCTGCTTTCTGCTCGCCCTCCAGGGCTCTCCTCCCACCTGACTGGGGCTGAGCAGGGCCAGAGAGGCTGAGGAACTGACAGGGCGGGCCTGGAAGCCATCTTGAGCACGGCCTGCTCGTGATAGACACTCCCCGGAGCTCAGGGAGGGCATCCTCAGCCAGCAGAGCCAGGAAGTGAAACCACCTGCTCAGCACTTGGGGAAAGGGACTGGTGGGCCGGGCTGGGCTCTGAGGAGCTGGCAGGAGGGAGAGGTCTCTTGGCCCTGAGGGGAGCCTGGCCTCCCCTGTCCGAGTGGCAATTAACCACCTCAGGAACCCTGGCAGCTCCTCGGTGAGGGCATTGAATATTTATGAATTAGCAGAGTCCGCAATGTTTTCTGAGCAATAAGTTTTCATGATGTGTGTTTGGTGAGCGAGTTAGCTACCCCGCCAGGACCCGCTGGTGCATGAATCTCGCTTGTCATCCCCCCCGCCCCCAACCACGCTCTTATAAATAACTTTGCTGGATAATCAGATAATGGCGGGGTGGGGGTAGAGAAAGCCCCACTCTGAGTGGTGGTGAGGTGTGGGGTTAGAGGGACTGAGGAGGGGTGGGCTGGGGAGGGGGTGCTGCCCCGGTCTGTCTGCAGCTACCAGGACAGATGTCAACCACCCTGCCAAGGAGCTCCGGAGTCACTGAATCCCAGCCCCAAATCACCTTCTCAAGCTGATGCTTTCAGCGGTACTGGGGAGGGGTGCGTGCCCATCACCTGCTCTCTGTGGGACCTCGGTGACTTGGCCTCCCGTCCCCAGACCCTGGCCCCCACCCTGGCTGGTAGCAGTGTGGGCAGAGAGGGTCCTTGCTGTATGCCAGGCTTCTGCAGGGCTGTGTGCTGTGGCCCTGGGGGTGTCACCGCGGGCTGGCTCAGGGGGACAGAGTCCTGTGTGATTCCTCCTTCCTCCTCCTCACGGATCGAGGAAGCCCTAGAAGGAACAGGCCTGGCTTCGTCTGCTTATTTCCACTTAGCAGAAAGTGAGTGTCTTAGCCCCTGAGCCTCTGCTTCCTCATCTACGGAGTGGAGGTTAGAAATTGTGGCAAGATTCCCATGGCTCTGAGGTAATGTTAGGTCGAAGGCCCCAGGGATCCCTGGACACTGCCTTTCCTTCCCCATGAGTTCCCTGAGGGCTTTGTGTGGCACAAGAAAAGACATTACAGAGTGGGAACGACGGTGCCAGGGCTTTGGAAACTCCTGCTCCTTAACCTGCACCGGGGCCCAGATCTGAGTCTCGCTGTGTCCTGTAAGGGGGGTGGGAACATTGAGGGAGGGCATGAAGGGGCAGGAGAGGGCGCTCTCCCCCAAGCCTAGTGCCCAGGCCAGCCAGAGGCCTCCTAGGCCAGGACAGAGAGGCCGGCCCAGCTGCCACTGGAGCGGAGAGAAGGGAAAGAAGCCTCACTCCTGCACGACTGCCAACTCGGGGGAGCAACTCCCTTTGCCCTGGGCTCATCCAGGCTTGGGGAGGGGTAAGGATGAGGTGCGGGTGGGGTGGGGATCAGACACTGGATCTCCCTCGACAACAAATCGCCAGATGGGTAAGGCAGGACCAGGAGAGGCGGGGAACTGCCAGGGCGAAGGCAGGGAAGCAGGAACCTGAGCACCTTCTTCAACACTGATGTAATCTGGTTAAGTGGATTTCAAAGCCAGCGTGAGGAGCACACAAGGGACTACCGGAAGAGTGGCTCACGATGATGTGAAGATGGGGAGGAGAAGGGGCAAGGGGTGCTGTTTTTGCTGTCACCCTGACCAGGACTCAGCTCGAGAGGCCCAGGCCCGTGGAAGGGTAGAGGGGGGACCTCACCCAGCCCCAGGAGCCACATGGTTCGGGGCCATCCGTCTGTTGCTGGCATGACGGGCCATTCTGCTCTTCTGAGAGATACTTCCATATCTATAAAATTCGTCCATCACAAGATTACCTTAATCAGTGGATATGTCCTTAGAAACGTCTTTGCAGCCAGGTGCCATGGTTGGAGAGACACGACCTCAGGGGTCTGTGCTGTCGGCTTGACCCTCAACTAGGAGCCACCACTCCCATGCCAAGGGCCACTTGACCCTCAACTAGGAGTCTCCAGTCTCCCAGCGACCCCCCACTCCCATGCCTGCCCCTCCGATCTATCCTTCAGAGCACAGCCAAGGGATTTTTTAAAAAACCCAGAGCTAATGATGCTGCTGGTTAAAACCCATCAAGGGCTGTCCCTTGCTGTTAGGATAACGCTCCCACCCCCAACTCTGTCCTTGGCCTTCAAGGCCCCGTGCAAGTTCTGCACCCTCATGACCCCTCCGTCTGTGTGCTCCAGCTCCCAGACCTTCCGGCGGCTCCCCATCTTCCTGGTCTTGAGGCCTCTCCGGCCAGCCGGGCCCTCTGAGGCATGCTGTGACCATCCCAGCACTTCTCCTTGAGGATGCTACCGCAATCACAGTGAACCGGCCACTTCTCTGATTGACCTTGACTCTCTGCCTCCCCAGCCTGACCATCAGCCTGGAGGGTGGGGGGCGAGGGTGGGTAAGGACCGCGTCAGTGTTGATCATGGGGTAGGCCCACCGACCCCACTCGGTGCGCTCCAAACATTAGTTATTATGGGACGGTGAGTCTGGCCAATCTGGGTTCAAGCCCCCACTCTGCCACTTACTACACATGGGGCTTGACTCTGAATTACAAAACGGAGAAGCCTTTATTTCCTTATCTATAAACCGAGGCTATAGCTGTTTTCCTGAGAAAGCCATGGAGAGGATGAAGCAGGCCACACCTCCGTGGCTTCTGGCCATGGTCCCTGGTCACCTGGTTTTGGCCGCCTCCTCCTTGGGACCTGGCTGGGAGCAGGGCACTCGGGGTACCTGGTTCCGGCCCGGCTGGTGGAAATGTGAACCTGCCGAGCCGAGGGGCAATGTCCCCTAGGGCGGGGGGGAAGCCCCCCCCCCCCCCCATCTGCTCTGGTTGCCCCTGGGAACAGAGCGGCTGGAGGGGGAGGTATGCGGTTTCGCTTTCAGGGTTTTCAAACCAGAAGACAAAAAGGAAAAATGAAACCACCCGGAAAGCGGCAGGGGCCCATTTTGTGGCAGCCTCGGCCTGACGTGTTTTGCTCGCTGGGCACAGTCGGCCTCAACTATTTATTTTTTTTAAGTAACTGACTCATGAGTCAGTCGGTTGGCTTGGTGGTAAAACGCAAGCCACTGTCAAGGAAATAGCTGATGAACGACATGCCGTGGACGCCGTGCCAACACGCCACTCCTGACTTCTGAAAATCTCTTGTTTTCTCGGCCTGCCTGAGCCAACTGGAGCCGTGGTCCCTCGCGCTGCTCTCCAGGACCAAGTGCCAAGTGCATCTGAGATTGCCTCACGGTCGCTGTCCCCCGCCAGTACATGTTTGCTGTAATTATACAGCGTCTAAAGGAGAAGCACAAAAGACTTGTTGATTTTGGCCGGGGTCCGGCCCGCGAGGCGGAGGCTGACCTGGGCCCCTGGCAGAGTGTGGGAAGGCCGGCCGGCCGCCCCGGTGAGGACGTGACCAGCTGGAGCAAGGCTTGAACCCGGGCCATGGCTGCCAGAACGGCTGCCTCTGCCTGTTTCTCCTGCCAGCTGACTTGAGCCGCTTTCTTTGGAGAATAACCCGAGAGAGAACAAAACGAGGAACTGCAGCTCCTATAAAAAGCAGCTCGCTCCTTCCTCCCGCCAAGTCCCCAAACGATAATCATCTCTGAAGTCGGCTGCCCCTCCCTCCCAAGTCACTGAACATGCTCATTGTCTCTCCCGTGGCTCCGCGAGGAAGCGTCTTGGCTTCGGACGGGCCCCTCCGTGGTGGCCAGGGAGCGGCGGCCCTCAGAGCCCTACTTCCTGCCTCCCCCAGACGGGCGGTGCTGGGTGGTCGAGAGGTCGGCCAGAATGCGCTGGAAGGGGCACCCTGGCCGGGGCTCGGGTGCTGCCGTGATGTCTTCTGTGACGTGGACAAAGACACGTCCTTACCCTTGGGGAGCTTCAGTTTCTCCATCTGTTGTTGGAGGGAGTGGACTAAGCCGTGGTTTCCGTACTCACCCCTTTTTAATTTTTTTTTTTTTTAATTTGGGGCAACACTTCTTTCCAAGGAAATTTTACATGGAACCTCAATACAGAAAGCAGACATGCTTGATGGAGGTGGGGGGAGGGTCACAGCCCCATCCACTCAGCATTCCCAACCCACACCCCTCCCAGAGATCCCCCGGGACCTCCGGGGGGAACCCTTGGGTACCGTGGAACACAGTTTGAAAACCACGGGCTTTGCTCTCAAAGGCCCCTCCTTCCAGGGGGCCTGGACGAGAAGAATCTATCTGCTGAGGTAAAATCCCAGGAGTTGCCTTTGGCTGTCTCTGGCGAACCTGACTCTATCCTGGGATGGGGGATAAATTCGGCAAGAACACGACAGCCCCTGGTGACAACAACAACAACAAAAATGATTTTGCTCCCACTGAAGTTTCTTGAGCAACTGGCAGGCTGCCACAAATGTACTTAGGCGGAAAATCACCAGAAAAAAATGATATAATCTGACAGATTTTTCACAGGCTTAAATATTCATGAATTAAAGGAATTGGCAGAATTTTCTACATTATTAGCTTTCATCATGGCTGCAGGAGCAGTTGGTATACTGGCCGCTCTTCAAGATCCATTAATCTCGTCCATAAGAGCAGCCATTTTAAAATTAGCTCTTTTTACTGAGTGATGGTGTACAGAGGAGATGGGGAAATTGAAATGCTATCCCATTGTAAAGCTCCATCCCCTCCTCACTTTAAAACCAGCAGGGGAAGCCAAACAGAATCTCAGCAGGAAGGGGTCAGGGACAGGACCCATGCGGGGGGCCTTCTGGTTCCTTTACACAGGGCGGCAAGCGTTCTGTCCGCTGAGCCCCGAACGCTGGGAGGTTAAGACAACTTTCTGGGAGGCCCAGACCGAGAGACCCAAATAGGGGCTTCTGAGTGAGGAAGACATTTAGACCTAATAGCACAGTCTTCCTGCCAGATGGCACTCGGGGTGCAGGATGGCGCGATATCCAAGTAATAATATTCATTATTTATGGAGTGCGTGCTCTGAGCTGGCCACCGGGCTCGGCGTGCATCTTCTCATTCTGGCATCAAAGAAATTGGAAGGTAGGTATATAGAGGTAGTGGTTGAGGAAGCGAGTCAAGAGAGGTTAAGTCACTTGTCCAAGGTCTCACAGCCAGTAAACAGCAGGGCCACGATTCAGATCCAGGTCTGTCCCCACATGCTGTGTTAATCGCTGGCCTAGGATACTTTGAAGAGACGTTCTCTCCAACACATCCAGAAGCTGCTAGGAGGAAGCTGCTTCTTTCAAAGCATGGAGCGAAGTTGTGGGTCAGATCATCCCTACAGAAATTTGAGACCCAGATTAATTTCATCTCTCCTTGCTCCCTCACCTCTTTCCCTTCCTTGTTTCCGTCTTCCCCCTCCTTCCCTCCCTCATTCCATTCCAGTTTTAAAATGCAGGTTTTGTTATTATTCAGGTATGGTGAGGCCATCAGATCAGGAGAGGATTGCCAGGGAAAAGAGAGTTTATTACTTACACTTCCCAAGAACCCCGGGAACCGGTATGCATGCCACACGAAGCAGGGTCACCTGTGGGAGGACTGGAGTCAGCCTGGAGGCAGAGGGAGTGAGGGGAAAACGGGGCCAGAGCCTTTAGAGTGGTTTCTGAGGGAGGGAACAGGATAAGCAGGTTTAGGATTAGTTAGTACAAATAATGTCAGTAGGCTCTGGGGCACAGAGACTGTCCCTGGTTGTCTGGTACCTGGCCCTGGGGTAAGTAGAGAAGGTGGATAGTGGCCTGGAGTCTGTGTCTGAGGAAGCAGGTAGTTGAGAGGGACAAGGGCTTTGGATTGGTTGGTTTGCATATGCAAGGTATACTCGCAGGCAAGTTGTTTACTAACTCTAGGAATTGACTACCCTTGGGAGGGGCGGTCTCTCCAGGGTCAGCAAAGCACTAGGTATCAAAGTGTCAGAGATACCAAAAATAAAAAGGCATGATTAATATCCTCCCTTCCATCCATCTAGGCATGCATGCATGCATGCATCCATGCATCCATCCATTCACCCGCCCATCCATCTAGCCATCTGTGTATTTATTGGGCCCCTACTCTGCTGGGGCTGAGCTAGGCCTGGGTACCTCTGTAGACCTTGCTCTAATTCATTTTTCAGGATGGTTGTGAGAGTCGCATGCTCACCAGAGCCCGCTCCTTACCTATCTGCCCTCATCCCAGAGGCAGAGTTCCCAGAGCTAGTCCAGGATTTTCCCAGGTCACTTTCTACCCTCAGGTCTGCCTGTTGCCCATGAGCCAGGGCTCAAGGAATTGCCAAGGGGTATTCTCGTTTAGGTGATATCCAAAATTATTATTATTATTATTTTTTAAGATTTTATTTATTTATTTGACAGAGAGAGAGACAGCGAGAGAGGGAACACAAGCAGGGAGAGTGGGAGAGGGAGAAGCAGGCTTCCCGCAGAGCAGGGAGCCCGAAGCGGGGCTCGATCCCAGGATCCTGGGATCATGGGATCATGACCTGAGCCGAAGGCAGATGCTTAACGACTGAGCCACCCAGGCGCCCGGTGATATCCAAAATTATTAACACCCAGAGGCAGAGGAGCCCATCCAAGGTAGACTGTAAGCAGCCTAACTAGCCAGATGGGATGTGTTTGGGTGAATGTCACCTGTCGGGGTGACAGCCCATGAAGCGCCGCTCAGAGTGTTGAGGGGAGGACAGAGCTCCCGGTTTGCCAGCTTGGGACCAGCAATCTTTCTGGGTCCCAGAATATTCTTCGTGGTTGAGGAGTGATAACTATCTGCAGACAGATTGAGTGGGGGAGCTGGTGTTTGGGTAGCAGTTCTCACGTTTATCATCAACAATAATGATGATTAGTCATCATAATAATTAATAACTATTTAGACTTGCATGGTGCTTATTTGTAGAGTATTTATTCCATGCCAAGTGCTTTATAACAGCTTATAATTGTAGCCAAAGTTTACTCAGCTCTGCTGGGGGGCCCATCGCTGCTGAGCTTAGGACTGTCCAGGCATTACCTTGTTTAGTCCACACGCCATGAAGTTGAGGGAAGAGGTTAAGGCTCAGAGAGGTTAAGTCACGCCTCCAGGGCCACACAGTGAATAAGTGGAAGAAGTCAGTCTCAAAATCCTGGGCCAGTGGCGGGCATAGAATGCCCAGCCTGATCCTCAGGCCTTTAGATCCCAGGTCCCAGGGGATCAGAGCTAACATTCAGGGCCTGGGCACTGGGTGAGAAACAGAGCCAATGTCTTGAGCCTGACATTGCCTGTCTGTGTCCCAGGCCAGGTGGAAGCATTAAAACATTGAAGGGACAAGAGTTCTCATGGCAAGCTCATGGAAAATCTTGCACAAAGTCCTAGGACCTAGCTTGCCATGAGTCCACAGCCCCTGTACCAGAGCCCCTAGGAGAGCCACCATGATTAACAACCGTCTCCCTAAGCTTGGCTCTGACATGTTTGGATTTCCCAACTAGATTCAGAGCTGGCATCAAGATTCCTCAGCCAATCCCATCTCCCCCCACTGCTTTCGTGGCTGGCGCTTATGTCATCCCCCTAGATGACACAGAAACACACACAGGAAATCCTGGAGTGTGCTGTGAGGATGCTAGGAAAACCTACTGGGCCAGTTTTTACTGTACATTCAGGACTGCTGAGGAATCAGCTGGTGGACTCAGGGGCTTTTGATGTCAGAGATAGGGATGCCAGTGGTTTTCCTGCAGCCACAGAATGTTTGATTCCTACAGGATGACTTCCCTAGAAGTCTCTCCTTTCGACATCATTTCCTGACTCAGTTAAACCAGGAAGAGTGGCAGGTGGTGTGGGATAGTGTCCGAGGGAGCAGAGGCTGGGTCCTTCCTTCTTCAGCAAACCTCAGGAGGAGATGAGAATGGAGGAGCTCGGTCAGGCAGGATGGGCATGCAGGGGCTCATTGCTCAAAAGGGGCTGGCCTAGCACCTGTCCCCAGACACGTCCTGGGGCTTGTGCTATGGCAAAGTGCCCCCTCTGCGCCTGAATACCCTCGCATCTGCCTGTGGCCTCCGGGGTTGAGCCCAAACTCCATGGGGGGTTGTGGATGAGACCAGAGACTGGCCTTGTCCATAAGACTGGGTCTAGGAGAGCCCCAGCCCCATATGCACCCTACACTCTAGCCTCATGGCACCACCTGTGTCCCCTCCCCTTTGTGCCTTTGTACCCTGGTCCCCCACCAGGAATGCTCTTCCTCTGTCTGTCTGTCCTCCAGGCTCCAGCCCTGTTCCTGCTCAGCAGAGTGAGTAGGTACCTCTCTCATCCTCCCCTGGCACTATCTACAAGCCTCTGTCTCAGCATTTATGTGTGGCAGGTGAGTTCCCTTACATACGTTGATCCCCTACTGTGGAAGGCAGGGCCATCACTGAGTTATTTGTGAAAAGGTCACATGGGACCACATTTGATGCAGAGAAGTGCCTGATGTCTGCCCCCCCACCCCTCCTCTGCCCCGCCACTGGCCCAAGCCCCCAGCCCTGCTCCCAAAGCAGACAGGACCTGCAGGGTTAGTGGGTTTGAGGGGATGGTGGAGCTGGTGAGCTGCAGGTCCCCGAGAGCTGGGGCATTCTAGAACCAAGTGGACTTTGGGGACGAGAGGCTCATGGGGAATGACTACCTGAAATGGAGAGATGCAGATTCCTTGGCTCCAATATCTTGTTGGGGTGGAATTCCATGCTGGAGTGGGGAAGGCAGGTGCAAAAGGCTTCTGTGCCCACCACCCTCTTCTGGCCTAGGGACTTCATCCTTTGACTCACCTCCAAGAGCCAACACCCCCGGGTCTTCATGAGGCACCAACTTGCCGGTGACCCTGAACCAGTGGCTTCTCCTTCTGAGTTAAGTTTCCAATCTCTGACCCACTTACTTTGGGATGAAGTGAAGAGCAGCTGGGGGAGTGCTCATGGAAGTACTGAGCATCCCTCCCACCCCACGCCCGTGGTACTTGAGGAGAAGGAGGGACTCTGCAAGCAGCCTGCACATGGATGTGTGCTGGGGCCAGTCCCTGGGGGACCAGGCAGCCTGTGTGTTCCCTGCTGGGACTCACTCACTGGGGCTTGCCAAGGCCAGCCCCTGCCCACCGGTATCCTGGGCTTCTGCTTCCCCCCTCGCTGTCTCTCTGCCTCGTTGCTCTCTCTGTGTAT
>NC_138377.1:97886897-97959721 GCF_054177405.1 Leptonychotes weddellii | reverse complement strand
AAGCCTGAGCAGGCCTGGCTTGGAAGCACCTGGGAGTTAAAGGTGGGGCCAGGGATCAGGAATCAGGTGAGCAGCCTGGAAGGCCGCTCAAGACACTGTCAGCGTTGGAGAGAGCTACACAAGGAGGACAGTGTGACAGGTGGCTCTGCAGCCAGATTGCCTGGTTCAAATCCTTGCTCTGTCATTTACTAGCTGCGTGACTGTGGCCAAATTACTCTAGCTCCCTGTGCCTCAGATATCCCATTTGTAAAATGGGAATCAGAATAGTACCCGTATCAAAAGATTGTTTCAAGATTAAATTAGAAGTTAGTTGTCAGGGTAAGTCCTCATTAAAGATCAATTCTGTGCCAAACGTCCGTTTGGTCAAACTGTGAACGGTGCTCTAGAGAAACGCTGTGGTTGCCTTGTCTTCACCATCTAGTCCGGGAGTGGGAGATGGTGCATCAGCAGGAACGTGTCCAGCACCCAGGGTCACAGCCTGGGTCAGGGGACAGACTCCAGGCAACCAGCTGGGGCCCTCAGGGAGCTGACCTGTGCACCTGAGAGCTGTGGTCCCTTCCTTCCCACCCCTGCAGGGGTTCATCCTCAGGCACTGAGGTCCTGGGGCCGCAGGGCTGGGCAGGGGCTCCCCACTAAGTGGGAAGGGAGGGGACAGGGAGAAAAACAGCTGAGGACAGCCTGCCCTCCACATGGTTAGCTCTCGACAGCACCTTTTCATTAAAAACCATCTCTTTTCAAAGGCTCCAGTCCCCAGCATAATTGAGGCTTGGGTTCCCTCCGCTGCTGTCTGCTTGTTTTCCGAAGAGCTGCCTCGGTGCCCCTCGGAGCCACTGACAGATTTTCAGAGCAACAATTCTGAAACCCAAAGAGGCTTCTGGGAGTGAGTGGGAGCCTCGCTCTCTCCCCACACCGGTGCGCCCCAGGCCTTGGGAGGGGGCTGGATTTGTCACAGCCCAGCCTTCTGGGGCTTCCGGGCTGATCTCAGGATTCCCTGGCAAGTGAGGAGGCTCTTTTCGTAGAAAAGTCTGCCGGCCTCAGGGATCCCAGCTCCCACTCTATCTCCCCATTCTTCTCTCCTCCCCATCTGCCAGTATCGTACTGGCTTTGAACTTGAATGCCCCTAGAAATGCATTCATTAGGCAGATAGCGCTGTTGATCAGGAAGGCTTTGGTCTCTGCCTGCAGCATCAGAGGCTCTGGCCTGCCCACGGAGACTTTCAAAGACTACAGACTGGGGCTCCCCACGAAGGACTGAGGCTGCTTTGCCACCTCTTCTCCAAGTGGCCCTGGCTCCTCTAACCACGGATGATGGAGAGCTTAGTACCTCTGGAAGCAGCCAGTGACTTCAAGTGCAGGCAGCTCAGACGACTCACTTGTCCCCCCAGAACAGGAGGACATTCTGTACCCAACCCTGTCATCTAACCTCAGTCCTTAGAGCTGCCCTGGGAGGTGGATCTGATCCCCCACATTTCACAGCTGGACAAACAGGAAGCTGGGTGCCTTCCCTCGGGTGCCAGGGGCCTGGCCCACTTTGTGGCCGGGCATGGGCTTGCTGAGGGAGGATGCTGCCCCTAAAGGGGTTTCTGGCACTTTGATGCTGGGCGGGTGCACACCACTTCGGCGTTGGTGCTCAGGCGTGGGTGCTGGTCCTGCATCTGTGTGTCTGTCCCCGTGGTGGTGTCCGGCAGCTGGCTTCCTGTTTATCTGTTGCCAGGGGCTCTTTCACCACCGCCGGCCCCGCCCTCCGGGAGGGAGACTGAGGCCTCTTTTTGACCCTTTTCTGCACACTCACTCACCGAGAGCCATTTCCCCTCCTGGGTTCCCTGCAGGCCCTGGGGCTGTGGAGGAACGGGGAGCCCCTCCCAGGGTTCCTCACCCCGTGACCTTGTGAGGTTGACTCGCCCCCTTCTTTGGGGACAGCCACTGCTCCTGGCAACTCCCTTTGCAGTCACCTTGCCCTGAGGCACAAAGGCACCCAAGTTTCTCTTTCTGTCTCAACCCCTGGGGCCTCAGAATATCTGAATGGGGAGTAGTGGCATCCGATGGACCTGGAGGTGGACCCCAGCGCCGCCATTCGGGTGACCTCGGGCGGGTCACTGCCCTCTCGGAGACTCACTTCCCACAATGGTAAAATGAGGATGGTAATTAAAAAAAAAAAAATCACCATCAGTTTACACTCCGATTTCACGCTGGGTGCCAGGCGTTATTCTAAGTACTTCATATAGATGATCTAATTTAATTATTGTAACAACTGTATGAAACCATTACCATCTTTTAGCCTCTCTGTTTTGGGGGAGGAGACCGAGATCATGCAGGCCGTTCACATGCAGCACAGCGAGGATCCAGGAGGAGCCAGCTCCACAGTCCTTGACGTTGGGAGTCCTCTATGTCTCAGGAACGCACACGACTGATCTAATCAATAATGCCCACTGTGCTGGGTAAGGAATAAATGTGATGGTGTTTGTATGGGCCCAGCACTGAGCTTGGCACATCATAGATGCTCATGGAAGCTCATCGACCTTGTCCTCTCCTGGCCCCCTGTCCTTTTCCTCCTCGGCCCCCCCATGTGAGCTCACCCTGCTACAGCAAAGAAGCCAGCAGGCTGCATCTGAGAAAGGCTGGTGGGACAAGCATGGGCCAGTGTCTCTTACTTCCCTCTCTCCCTCCGCATCTGGGACAGTTGGGCAGCACAGCAAACGAGCAGATGTGGGTCATGTCCCCTGTAGCTGACTGTTTCCCAAGGCAGGAGAGTAGGAGACGGTAGCAGTTGCCCATTTTGGCGGCTCTCAGTAGGCCTGGGGTCACAGGGTTCCTCCCATCTGCTCAGGAGACGTTGTCTGCTTATGTTTGCATCCATTTCCTCATAGGCACATTGAGGGTCAGAGGTTATGTGGCATGGCATCTGGGCCCATGGAGAGCTGGCAAGGAACAGACCCACCCACTGGGGTCCACTGGGGGCGGGGACACTTCCCATTGCATCACACACCAATTTTGGTAGCCAAGGCCTCAAGTAGAATCCACACTCTCCTGATCTCTTTCTTTGGGTTTCTCGAATCCTCAACCAGCTCAACCCCAAGGGGCAGCCAGTTACACTTCCCCACAGACAGACTAAACCATGCTGGGACTCTGGGGAAGTTTCAAGAACCAGTTTGACCGCAAAACCGAGAAGCAGGTCTGTTCGGCCCTATCTGGGCAGAGTGGTCATGGTAGCTGTCAGATGAGGATCCAAATTAGTCACGGGAGGAACAGGAGACAGTCTGGGGGTGGAATCAAGTCCCAGTGGGCTCTGCTCCAGGCCCTGGGATCCAGCTGGGGCAGGAGCAGAGGCGGTTTTGCAATTTCACTGCAAATCAACTGGGTCATCTCTTGTGGGTGGCACTGTGTAGGGCTGCCAACCCTCGTGGTGTGTGTGTGTGTTTTTTTTTCAGAGATATGGAGATGGTATCATATCACCCAACTGCCTTTAGCATCGGGCTGTGAGACGATACCAGAGGGAAGATGTACGATAGGTGTTTTTGGCCACGCCGGGGCCTCCAGAGGCATGGGGTGGAGGGGAACAGGGTGGCGTCAATGTTTGGAGAAGTTGGGAGCAAACATTGGAGGAACCATGGGCCAGAGGTCCCTCCCTCCACGTCAGAGTGGGTCCCTGGATCTGTTTTCAAGAGAGGAGGGAAACACTTACCACCTCCCCGATCTGGACTATGCTGGCTCTGACCCAGTAGCCAACTCATTGGCCCGGACCCATCTTCAGTGCCTTGAGAGGCAGTGAGGTGTGGTGGGAAGAACGTTGGCTTTGGAGTTGAACCAACTTGAAATTAGATCTCAACTCAGCCTGAAATACTGGCTGACCTTGGATACACCACTCAATGTCTCTGGAGCCCATTTTCCTCATCTTGGAAAAAAAAAAGTCACAACTTCTCAGCAGGGTGGTTATGAAAAGTAATAATGATAATGCGCATGGAGGGATGGTATACAGTAGGACATTAATAAATGTCTGGCACGTTTCTCCTCCTCTTACAACACACACCATCCTTCAGCCACTTCTGGGTTTACCCTCTTCATCCTGGTCATTGGCTGAAAGACCTCATGGCTGGCTGCCTCTGCCTAGATCAGGGGTCGACAAACTTTTTCTGCCAAGAGTCAGAAAATAAATACTTCAGGCTTTGAGAGCAATAAGGTGTTTCTCATAACTACTCATCTTTGTTGTTGTGGTGCGGAAATAGCCATAGATGATATATAAATGAATAAGTGTGGCTGTGTTCCAATAAAACTTTATTTATCAAAACAGGCAGTGGGCCAGATTTGGCCCACAGCTGTTGCTCGCCAACCTCTGTCCCAAAGTTTCAAGTACAAACATATCTACTCATCTCTCAGGGGAATTCCCCAGGTTGGGCTCACCTTGTCCATCCAATCAGGTTTGTAATTGCTCTCTTAAATGTTTCCCATCCCTATCAAATAAAACTTCCTTTTGTTCTTTGCTCATGAAGTCTTCAATCTTGCCTCCAAGCCTTTGTTCATGTTCTTCCCCCCACTTAGAACAACATCCCATTTCTTCCTTGCACTTCCACATCCCACCTCTAGTTAATCTCCTAGGTTGTCCTATAAAATAAAGGGCTCAGATCAAGGTGTCTTGATACAACATTGGATGGACATCCTTCAACATCCTTCAAGGCAGAGCTCAGGTCAGCTGAACACAGGAATTGCTCCCTGTGCAGGAATCCCACATCTCTTTCCATTGATGCCAGCATGGCCTTCCTGTGGACTCCTGGGTTACACTGGTGTCATTTTGGTGATGATCCTTTGAGGTTCTCTCCTCAGCTTTTCTACATCCAACTCACAACAACTTGTACTTCCATCCTGTTTGGTATCTGGGACTTCATGCATATATGGATCTGGAAAAGTCTCCGGCATTATCTCTGCAAATATTACTTCTCTCTCATTCTCTTTACTCTTTCCTTCTGGTGCCTCAGTTGGTTATATCTTAACCTCTCTATCATGTATGTCCTTGTCTGTTTTTTTTTTGAGGGGGGCTCTTCTAAGTAGTTGGAGTAATTTCTTCAAATCTCTCTTCTAATTCATTCGTTCTTTATCTGCATCTAACACAGTCATGGAAATTTTAATTTAATTTTTTCATTTTCACATGTTCTATTTAAGTCTTTATAAACATCTCCCTATAATTTTTGATAGTTTCTTATTCCTTGATCATTTTCTTCCATTCCATCTTTCAAGTCTTTAAGCCTTTCATACATAGTTTATGACTTATCTCATTATTTTAATATTTGAAATCTTTGAGGATCTAAGTCAGTGTTTTTCAAGTGGGGGCAATTCTTCCCTCTGGGGACATTTGGAAACGTCTGGAGACATTTTCGGTTGTCGAAAGCAGTGTGTGTGCGTGTGCGCGTGTGCGCGTGGGCACGCACACACTCACAGGTGACAGCATCGGCCTCCAGTGGGTAGAGGTCAGGCATGCTGCTAAACATGCACAGACAGCCCCCACGGTAAAGATTTACCTGGCAACGTGTCAGTAGCCCTGAGCTTGAGGGCTATTTGAAATCTGTTGCTTGTTGTCTCCGCTGACTCTTGCTCATGGTGACTCATTGCTTTGAGTGTGTGTGTGTGTGTGTGTGTGTGTGTTTTTAAGATTTTATTTATTTGAGAGAGAGAGAGAGATAGCACGAGAGGGGAGAGGGTCAGAGGGAGAAGCAGGTCCCCCGCTGAGCCGGAAGCCCGATGTGGGGCTCGATCCCAGAACTCCGGGATCATGACCTGAGCCAAAGGCAGTTGCTTAACCAACTGAACCACCCAAGCGCCCCTGGAGTGTGTTTTTTTTATAGTTTCTCTTTGATAAACCAGATTGCCTCTAGAGAGGGTTTGTGTTTGCTTCTTCCAGCCACCAGGGGGCACCGCCAACCTGGGACGACCACTTTCCTTTTCCAGCTTTGGGGTTCCCTCATCACACCCGGCAGCATAGATTCGAACCCCAGACTCCCACGAGAACTGGCGCTATGAAATTGCGTGCATTAGTCCTGGATGACCAGGGGCTGACATTCACTTGCTGACTTTGGATTGCCCCGCCTCGACTGGTTAATGCCGAGCTGAGCCTGGACGCGAGAGAACGCCGTTTCAGCCACACTTCCGCTCGGTCCACTCCCCGTGGTGTGTTCATGCATGTGACTATGCGGTAGCATGTTGTCCTATACTGTTTCTTAGAAGTGAGTAGAAAACGGATAAATGCAAAACCTGGCGTAGGAACAACAGATGTCCAAATCTTGATACAGTTGTGCCAAACATGGAAACTATTTAGCGTGACCAAGGCTGGCCTCGGGGGGACCAGCGCTCCCTCAACTCGATTGTGTCCACTGTGTGCTCAACCATGAGGAGACAGAACCATCCGGAGACGCAAACACACCATGCTGACGTTATATTGTCCGAAATGGTTTTTAAAAAGGTAAGACTTCATTACGGGTCATCTTGCGATACGGTCCCTTAGCCACAGTTTCAAAACCCAGAAAGATCTCCAACACCACCAGTTGATTTTGTCAGTTCAGCACAGATTCATTTAGGAGCCGAATCTGACTTAAACTGACCGGTGGCCATGCAGTCTTCATATCCAGTGTGAGCATTCGTGCGTTTTGGGGCAGAACTATGGTGTTCCCTACGGTGTTCTACTCTAACGCCCTGCCCCAGACTCTGCTAGGAGTACCGCGCAGCAGACAAACTTCGTACACAAGCACCTACTAAAGCTACAAAACTTCTGGTTTTCGAAACACATCTGGCTCCCAGGGTTCCAGGGTTCTGGGTTAGCCCACATCATTAAGCTTCAGACAAGGGAATCCCCCGCCCCCCCACCCACGCCCACCACACATGTAAGACTACGTGTGAACTCTTACAGTTCAACTACCTAGAATTTAATTTTTAATTTTTTTATTTTTTATTTATTTATTTTTTAAAGATTTTATTTATTTATTTGAGAGAGAGACACAGCGAGAGAGGGAACACACGCAGGGGAGTGGGAGAGGGAGAAGCAGGCTTCCCGCTGAGCAGGGAGCCCGATGCGGGGCTCGATCCCAGGACCCTGGGATCATGACCTGAGCCGAAGGCAGACGCTTAACGACTGAGCCACCCAGGCGCCCCTAGAATTTAATTTTTTTAAAGTGATACGAGAAAGACCCTCATCCTAGCCCAAACCATATAAGGTAGCAATTGTCATCCCATTTCCCAGATAAGGAAGATGAGAGACTCAGAGCACCTATGTGACCGGGGCATGCCACACAGTTAGCAGGGAGTGAGGTTCAGAAGCAAAGTTGTCTCCTTTAAAATCGTTTCCTCTCCCAGGACTCCGGGTTCCTATCTATATCCTTAACACAAATTCTGCAGGAAAGAAGAGGGAACAGCAGTATGTATGTATGCACACATGTGTGTGCTCACATATATAGACACAAGAAGAATAAACCAGAAATTAGTGGAGGAGCATGGGAACAGGGTGGAGAGCGTTGGCATGGGAGTAAAACTTCTCCAAATAGGATTTTTAATATAGTTATGTGTTTTTAACCATGTCCGTGATTTATATGTTCAGAGAAGTTAAAGAAAAAATAAAAAAGAACCCCCCTAGATTGTGCACAAACATAAACAGATGAACCTAAACTGCAAATTAAGTTGAGAACCTAGCCATACAGCAAAGACAGAGATTTCAAATAACTTGAAAAACATACGCTGACCATATACCTGTGGTAGAATATATTCCAAGGACAACAACAACCACAAAGAAGTCTTAAGCTTTGTTTAGTAGCTTATTGTTACTATGCATTTTGCAACATAAAGCAGGGACATATATTAATGCTATTAGAAGCCAAGATTTTCTGCGTAAGAGAAAAAAAATTCACACGTTAAGTTAACAACAAACAACAAAAAGAGTTAAGAAGAACCACCCAGAATGTTCAGTGTTTTTTTTAGAGGTGGGGAGGGACAGAGGGAGAGGGAGAGAGAAAATCTCAAGCAAACTCCTCGCTGAGTATGGAGGACGACGCAGAGCTTGATCCCACAACCCTGAGATCATGACCTGAGCTGAAATCAAGAGTCGGCCACTTAACTGACCGAGCCACCCAGGCTCCCAGAGAATGTTCCATTTAAGTTGACAACATTGTGAATTGATTTTCTTTTTTCCCCGCCTCTGTCCACTGAAAGAATCTGGAAGCAGGAGCAATGAGACTGACCACCTGGTGTCCAGATCCTGCTTTCTAAGACCATTACCCACCAACTCAGCCTTTCTAGGGAAATGGCTGATTCCAGATGTGAGGGAAGTACAAGTAAGTCTGGGACATTTTATTGTTCTAAGAGGCAAGGATGTGCCTAGTGGGGTCATGTCAAAAAGATGCAGAAGCAGACTTGAAGAGACCCCTCTGGCTAAACTTGGAATTGCTGAGCATCAATAAAAGACTATCATTATTAACAGATAGGGGGAGAGGGAAAGAAGCTCTTCTTTACAGGGGAGTGCCTGCTGAGCAATGTAGAAGCAATGATAAAGTTAGAAAGTCGCCATTTGCAACCCCCAGTGTAATTCTTGATTCGGGCCGGGACCATCAATAACTGCTAAAACCGGTGAGTGCTGGGGGATAGGATATCTGCACAGTGACCAAGCGTCTTCCCCCAGACTACATACTAATTAAAAGGGGGAATGTACATTTGAGAGATTCGGTGGTCATGAGTTTATCCCAGTTGACCATATTTAGCATCATTAAGTAATAGGACAACCATCTGGCCAGGAACCCAGGCCTCTGGATGTAAGGTGATGTGAGGAACACAGCATCACCCATGGAGTGTTCTTGCCAAAGACTTTAGCCTTCGACCCCAACTGCCTGTGCACAGGATTTACAGGGGACAGAGGGACAGATTGAATGACAGCAAGATAAAACCAGGCAAATCCACGGTGTGGGCCTTTCTACAAGACTCTCCAAAAGGCTGATGTTATGGGGTGGGGGAAAGCCAAGGCCATTTTCGAGTGAGACAGACCTGATACCCACATGTCGTGTGGGAAAATTCCTAAGATCCTTCTGAAAACAAACCAAAGAGCCAACAAACCAAAGGGATGGAAGACAGGTTTGGGGCCGTTGGGAAGGGTGACTATGGACTAGAGGTACAGTTGCATGTCACTGTGGCGGGGGGGAGAGGGGAGTGGATTTGTTACTGTGTCCAACGTCCTCGGAGCAGATGGGAGCAGAACAACGAGGAGACAAGTGTCCTGTGCACCATAACAGGTCTTCACTGAGGGAGACAGCACTCGGAGGGGCCACCCTGCACCTGCCCACCCCGGGACTGGTGTCTCCTTCCCCGCGTGCTGAAGCAGCCCACTGGTCTCACCCCAGGTCCTGGCGCAGCTGCAGAATCTGGGGAGCGGGAAGATGGGTGCTCATTATGTTATTCTTTCCCTATTTCTGCATGTTTAAAAATGGTCAAATAATCCGTATGTCCATCCGAGGACAAATGCAATGGAATATGATTTAGCCGTAAAAAGGGATAAAGTACGTGCTGGGAGCGGGCGAGCCTCGGAAACATTGTGCTCGGGGCGAGAAGCCGGACTCAAAAGGCCACGTGACGTATGCTTTCTTTTGTAGACCTACCTGGAATAGACAGATCTAGAGAGACAGAAAGCAGATTAGGGGCTACCAGGGGGTCGGGGGGGGGCGGGAATGGGGAGTGATTATTTGGTGGGGACGGGGTGTTTTTACAGGGCGCTGAAAAGTCGTGGAAGGCAAGAGAGCTGGTGGCCACGGGACATCGTGGTGTACTAACTGCCACTGAATTGCACACTGAAAATGGTTAATTATTTGTTGTGTGGATTTCCACAAAAAAATCAACCACAACAAAAAGTCGAAGAACATAGTGGTCAGAAGTCAGGTATAAGACTGATGGCTTTTCATAGGAAATTAAAACTGTACGCGTCTGCCTGCAAAGGAAGATTTCTTGGAATGCCAGTGTGTGGCCTGGAGGCCAAAGCAGGGATGGGAGGCAGGGGCTGTGCGTTCGCGTCGGCTGTCACCCGGCGGTCACCTGACCGTGGTGCATTCAGTGCCCCCTCTTGAACCTGGGCTTCTGCTCTCCAGTAGGCTCTAGGTTCGCTCGGGCCCCGCGGTAGCTGCCCTCCCCCCGGGCAACCGGGCCACGCACCGACAGCCGCACAGAGCAGGCGTGGCCCCCCTCCGCCCCACACACCTGGGCCCCCGGTGGGAGTGTTGCAAGGAAATATTCTCCCGTTCTGGGAAATCACTAGCACCTTTCCTGACCTGACCCTGGGAGCTGGGTTCCTTGTGGGTGACCCAGGGGTGCCAAGTGTCCCACAGGTGATGTTGATCCGGTTGGGAGGTGTGGATGATGAAACGGCTTCTGGCTGGGGCGGCACCTCCCTCTGGCTCTCCTGGGGTCCCAGGGGCCATGATGCCTGTGACTGTGACCCACAGGAGGAGAGTCGTGTGCCTGTGCATGGGTGTGTGGGATAAAAACAACAGAACCACCAACATTGGCTGAGCGCTCTCTCCATGCCAATGACGGGCTTAAACTTGGCGTGTGTCCTCCCCATTCAGTCCTCCTAATGGCCCTCTGATGTGGCGACTGTTATGGGTCCCTATCACCTGAAGGAGAGGGAGAGTCAGACAGGTGAGGTAGACGCGGGGCTGGGAGGTGTCCTGTTGCAGGCCCCCGAGCAGAAGCCTGGTTGTGTCATTAGCACGCATCTCCTTGGCAAACCTGACAGGGACATCAGGACCTCCGGCTGCCGTGACATCTCCTTGCTGGAGGAGCAGGGGCCTGGCTTTGATGCCTCATGGAGGATGGAGGGAATGGAAGCTTCCAGAAGGGAGGACACCCATGGCAGTCTGGCTGCCCACAAGCCAGGAGCATACGTGGTTCTCCAAGGACTCCAGGGCAAGGACACAGGTGCCCTCAGGGTTCTCTGGACACCTAGAGCTAGAGCTCCCCCTTCTCCAGACGTCTCCACTCAACAGGGTTGGGCCAGGACTGGGCTGAGGAGACAGGAAGCCTCAGCCTTGCTGTTTCTGAATGTCTCTGTGGGGATGCGTTGGGGCCCATCAGTAAGGAACCCTAGGGTGGGGGACCACCTTTCCTGTGTGCTGGGTGAGAGATCCAGCTTTTGGAAACACCCAGGCTCCAGATACCTCTGGCCGCTCCCACTCACCAGGTGTGAACCACTCACTTCCTCCGCTGCTCAGACAGAGCAAAACTGGCTAAGTCTGGTCTTAACCAGTTCCTGTCAGCCTCCGCACACCTCCTGGTCCTGACCCATCTGCTCTAGGCATGGCTGGCCCTGTTCTGGGTGCCTGTGTGCTCTGGGGGCAAGACCCTTTCCTGGGGCCAGGCACTGATATCACCCCAGATCGTGGGAGGGGTGCTCAGGGTTCCCAGTCCCGGGCTGGAGGGAAGACCTGGGGGAACTCTCTGAGGGAGGGAACACAGCAGTAGCTTGAGTGGCGAGTAGTTAATGATGCCGACCTGCAGCCGGCCTGTCCTCCCTCCCCCTCTGCAGAGAGCAGGCTGGGGCTTGCCAAGGGGAGGCATCTGTCATTCAGGAGAGAGCTGGGTTCCCATGACCCCCTCTAGGCTTTGGGGTCCAAACCACTTCACAGGGGTCAAGCACTCACTTGGGATCCAAGGTATGAGACTATGAGGGTGGAGGAGAGGGCCTTGAATGGGGCCTCTGGCCTGAGAGGGGATGTGGACGGCTTTGTGGCACACGGGGGGACCCCAGGCCTCTCTCCCAGGAGGAGAGGCAGGTCCTAGGACTGGGGCAGCCAAATTCCAGAGAGGCACCCTGCCCTGCCTGGATCTGCCCTTCATACTTCCTGTGCACACATGCATGCATCCATCAACTGCCTGTTATATGCCAGGCTCTGGCCTAGACTTTGGGAGCAAGAGGTAAATTAAAGCATGGTCCCTTTCCTCCCAGCCTGGAAGGGAGACAGCCAGCAAAATAAATGGTCTTGATGGAAGTGTGTGCGGGGTAGATGACTGTATAGTCAAGCCCGGGGGACAGGCTGGCTTGAGTTCTGCCCTGGGGTCCAGGGAAGTCTTCACAGAAGAGAAGATATTTGAACAGGTTCCTGAAGGACCAGTCAGGCAGGAAGGAAAGGGAAAAGCATTCTGGGCAGAGGACCTGGGAGGTGCAAAGGCACTGGGGTATCAGAGTTGGGTGTGTGGTATGCCTGGCAAACAGTCTGGTGGTTCAGCCATGTCCACGGGGCAGGTGGAAGGCGATAATGCTGAGAAAGTGGGCTGGCCCAGAGCGAGCCAGCCTTGAATGCCGTGCTACGGAAAGAAGACATGGACCCACAGCCACGGAGCAGCCACGGGTCCCTGTCAGAGTGGCTGTCTACAACTTGGGTGTGTCTGGACCACCGGGTCTAGACTCCAGTCAGGATCTCCCTCGCAGGCACCCCCTTCGGTGCCGCTCACCGCCCAGGCCAGGATTGTGTCCCCACTGAGAGGGCAAGGAGGTGAGGAGGCGGCCGCTGGAACATCCACAAGTTGACTCTCATGGCAGGCAGCCTGCAGCCCGAGACCCACGCAGAGCCCTGTCCCAGAGCAGGCCCAGCTCGATAGGAGGGGCCGGGCCTGCACTCATCTCCGTTCTCGTCACCCCCCACCCCAGCCCTGAACGAGCGAGTTCTTCCAAGGGGCTTCATTGTCTCTGCTCAGGAATGGCCCCATGTGTGCTCCGTTGCCAGAGTAGGAGGGCCGCTGTCTGCTCCTGCCCTCCATTGTCACAGCTCCTGCCCTCCATTGTCACTGCTGGGTGGCGTGCTGGCCTGGTGCCCAAGCACCTTGTTATCTCCCGCTTTGTGCTGTCACCTCGCATTACAAAACCTGCAGAAATTCTCCGAATCGGCTCACCGGTTAGGTTATCGTGCTCCCCACAACGCCTGCATGAGCCTCTGGGCCTGAACCACAAGGCGACCACAGTGCATCAGCGGCTTCTGCTCCCAGCCCAGCCGGAGGCCCTTCCCCTCTGCCGCCCCAGCCCGAGCTGGGCTCGCCACACTTTCCTTTCTCTCTTTCTTTGGCTTTTTCTAAATCTTAGACACTGAAGAGGGGCAGGGCAAGGCCTGGGGGGCGACAGAGGAGAGCCACTGAGGCTGGCCCAGCAAGGGGGCAGGTCAGGCAGGCCCGAGGGGCTCTGTTTGGAGGAAGGCTGGGTTGGGAGTGGGAGCAAAGGGGTGGGGGTGGGGGGGCTGCTGGTTGAATCAGCCTCCTCTCCCCATGGAGTTCCTTCTGGTTTCCAGAAAGTACCCTCTGCCAGGGGGCCTCTCAGGAGAGCAGAGAAGGAGGGGGCCAAGGAGTTTGAGGGTGGGATCAGGCCCGGGAGTGTGGGTTGAGGACAGCCAGGGCCAGCAAGAGCAGGGGTCTGGTTCTTTCTATTTCATATGTCCCCAGAAGATGTCCCCACAGGAAGGTACATGTAGGTTTGCCTACAATTTCCGGGGGTTCAAGGTGCTCCCTCAGGGAGAGGGAGGAAGCCCAGGAAGGGAGAGAGGACAGTACCGAAGCTTCCAGTCCTCCAAGTGAAATCCTGCTCCTTACCCATCTGCCCTCACCCCAGAGGCAGAGTTCCCAGAGCTGGACCAGGAAATTCTTGACTCACTTAGGGTGAAAGCAATTTCTGAGAAAATGAGATTTTTTTTCCTCCTAAGCCCAACACAAAACATGTGGGATTCAGGGATACCCTGCTTCTCTCCAATTTGTTCTTAGCAACTCTACTCTGGCACGCGGTAATGGGTGATGATGTCTCCAACAAAAGACCCAAGGCAGCTAAATCAAAGCAGTGACCAACAGTGTGTCATAAAAGAGGTAACAGCTATAAACGTCTATCATAATGTAAAATATAAAACAATTCTTCGGGTCCTATAAAATGGACATAAATGTTTACTTCACACCATGATTACAAAAGGGGTTCCTATTTGCTATAAAATCTAAGGATAGACAACACAATGATCTCTTCTGCTGTATCATCAATTCAACCCCAACTCCGATATTAACTTTAATAAGCATTAATTAAACTTTTTTAAAGATTTTATTTATTTATTTGAGAGAGAGAGTGAGTGAGCAGCAGAGGCAGGGGGAGAAGCAGTTTTCCCGCTGACCTGGGAGCCCGATGTGGGACTCGATCCCAGGACCCTGGGATCATGACCTGAGCCGAAGGCAGATGCTTAACCGACTGAGCCACCCAGGCACCCCTAATTAAACTTTTCTTTAAGAAATTTTTTTTTTAAAGATTTTATTTATTTATTCATTAGAGACAGAGAGAGAGAGGCAGAGGGAGAAGCAGGCTCCCCGCCTAGCAGGGAGCCCGATGCGGGACTCGATCCTAGGACCCTGGGATCATGACCTGAGCCGAAGGCAGACGCTTAACCATCTGAGCCACCCAGGCGCCCTCTTTAAGAAATTTTTAAAATTGTGTTGCAATTTGGAAATACAATTAGGCAGGATAATATCTGAGGGAAAAAAAAAACTACTAAAAAATGTTGGAGCAGGTACCCCCCTCCCTTTTTTAAAGACCTATTCCTGCAGCAAATAGGACTCTCTGTTCCCTTCTGAGGCTTGTGAGGCTGCGTCCAGGGCAACCGTGGGACAAACAGCCCTGACCTGTACCAGGCTGTAACCTTGGGGAGGGACCGCCACCTTCTTTTTCCAGGCAGGAACTCGGGCTGCCCAGAGGCAAAGCAACCTGCCCCAGGCCCCCCAGTGCTTGAATGTGGGCCCACGTCACCCTGGAGCCACTCTCCTTTCAACGAAGCTGTGTCCCTTCCGACATTGGTAGAAAGAGAGACTTGAGCAGCATAAGGCAGAAGGTACCAGACAGGGCATGAAATAATCGCAACCAAAGTGGAAACCGTTGAGAGGAGGATCAGCCATGTCTTTGACCCCTTGCCAGGCAGAGAGACCCAAGGCAGGCGGAGGCAGACGCCCAGGGTCCAAGGCGGGCACCAGACTGCGCCTCCTCCTGGTGGCCTCCTGGCTTGGTCACCAATCTCTGGTCTTTTTGTTTCAGTCCTCCTGACGCAGGTGGGTCTGGAAAGCCATGTGGCTGGGAAAGGGAGTGCGTGTCCTTGGGAGCCCACTGTGCTGGGTGCTGTGGTCCTCACCGCGGCTCTGCAAGCTCAGTGCTACCAGGCCCATTGAACGCATGGGGAAACTGGATTTGCTAAGGGAGGGGTGGCCTCTGACTGGCCTGACTCTCCAGCCAGCAGAGGAACCAGGGCTACATTCCTGCTTTATGGTGTATAAGTCGTGTTTCCTTGGACCGGTCCCTTTCCTTGGGCCTCAGTTTCCTTCACTGCACAGTAGAGATGTTACTTTACATGGTGGTCGTTGAGACTCAGTGGATTAGAAGTAAAAACATTTACTAAACTGTTAGGAGTAACATGTAGAGTTAAGTGTTAGCTGGTGTTTTGATAAACATTGGCCAGTGTTTTAGGGTTAGTCCATGTTGCCTTTGGGGTTCAAGTACAGAACCCTAACCCCTGATTCCCTTGGAGACCAGATGGAGGAAAAGATCAAGTCCTGACAAATGCACAGAGACTCAGGAAAGAAGGGGAAAGGGAAGGAAGCTGATGTGCTTTGACACCTACTGTATACTTAGCCTAAGGACAGGCGTTTCAGAGATTTAACCCAGGTGTCCCAGCCTCCCAGCCTGTGATGGGAAAATCTAGGCCCATTTGCTTTCATTGGCTCCCACTGCTTGAAATGAGTGTTTGCTGGGTATTTTGGGGCCTTGGAGGCAGTCCCTTATGGTATCCAACCCCCCCTACCTCTCCTGCTGTGGTCTCTGTATCTGCCCACTGCCTCTACCCAGGATGACCCCTGCTGCACGAGGGGGCCATCCTCGGCCAGGGCATTGACCATTGGAACACAGAACGTTCCGGGCGGAGGACGGGAGGGTGCACCTGTCTTCACTTTCATGCCACAGGCTCTGCTTCTGCCCACGGTCTTACACAACCTTTTAACTTCTGACTCTCAAGCTTCTAGATTTCAGAGCTCAACCCAGTCCCAGAGACCAGATGACAACAGGCCCCATATCATCTCTCTTCCTCTGCTCTCCCCTCAGACCAAGCCGCCAATCCAACATTTTCTTTTCTCTCTCTCTCTTACAGAACAAAAGTGTCTGGCATATCAGTGGGCAGCAAAGACATGGGAGAACGTTGGTAGGAGTACCATCTGCCCTGATCGTGTCTGCACCCAGGCTCAGCAATTCCCAAATGCCATGCTGCATCCTTACCATGATGCTGTGTGATAGATATCATTCACCCATTTTACAGAAGGAGACACTGAGGCTCAGAGAGAAGCTGGGCCAAAGATACTCAACTAGCAAGTGGCTGAGCTGGCCTTCAGATGCAGGGCTGGTTGGTACCACCTTGCATCCGGAAGCTAAAGGGAGGAAGTCCTGACAGTGTCAGGGTGGGCTGGAGGCAGGTGGCAGGGGTCTCTGGGTCCCTTCCCACTGGCCACTCAGGCATTAGTGGGCAGGCTCGTCCCAACTTTGGCTTTCGTTATGCCTGTCCTTGAGAAAGTCAAGTGATTCACCCTGCACAGAAACCCAGGCTCCTCCAGAGACCTTCTAATACAGTTCAGAAGCTAAGCGGGGTCAGGCCTCATTAGTACTTGGGTGGGAGTGTCTTCTAGTGCCGTTAAAATGAGGGGACCTGGGGTAAATATGGACTCTATGTTCTTGATTCTCAGTGATGAAGCAGCCTTCATCCGGGCCTGCAGGAGAATTTCCGCCCACACTTTCTTTCCACTCGTTCCTTCTTTCTCATTCTTTTCCCCATCTTAAATGCAAAATGCCCAAGACGGCCCACCTCCCATCATTTTCTTCCCTGCCCTTTGTGTCTCTGAATCCTTAAATCACATACCACACCAGCCAGTTTAGCATAAGAAATTAGATTAATTTTCATGCTCCAACTCCAGATGTAAATGCCTTTATTAATAATTTAAAGCACACTTATTTATGCAGTTTGATATTTTTCAGATTCAGGGAAGCAATTAAGTTCTGCTCAAGTTGTGGATCAGCGGACAGCATGTTCTTCGCCCTCGGCCCCTCCAGAGCAGCCGGGAGGAGGGGGGCGACAATCACGCAGGGCCGGGCCTGGCCAAGTGGCTCCCCTCCTCACACATCCCGCAAGCCCCCTGCCTCTGGGAGATCTGGGCCTTTGAAATTGAGGGGAGCACAGCTATTTGCTCGGGCCTGTTCCAAGAAAGGCCAATTTCTTCCTCAGAATTGCCCTGGGTTATCACACTTGAAGACCTTCAGAGGTCCTGGCCACTAAAAGTTCCCTCACCGAGTTCCTGGGGAGACTGTCAGCGTGAAAAAGCCACTTTTAGCTTTTACTTCCCTAAGCGATTTCTCACCTATGAAGGGCTCACTGCTGGGGGCGGAGAGCTTGGCCACTTTGGAGCCGCTGAGTGTGGACAACCTGCCAGTTTGTGTTCACCTTCGTTTCCTTATCTGAACAATGAGCAACTGGCATTGACCTTCACAGGGCTGCTGTGGGCCGAGACTGGGCAGCAAGATAACACACACCACAGCGCTTAGTGGATCTGTACACCGGCTCCTTCAGCAGCTTCGCCCGTCCCCTCCTCAAGCCTTTGCTTGGGCTGTGCCCTCGGCCTGTAACGCCCTTCATTCCCGTCTACATGTCTCGGCTCCACCCCATGCTTTGTAAGACAAATATTTTCCACTCACTTACTTGGTACTATCCGAAGAGCTTTTGTGTGCCTGGTGTCATTTTACCGTCAGAAACAATATTTTATTTTATTTATTTTATTTTTATTTATTTATTTTTAAAGATTTTATTTATTTGACAGAGAGAGACAGCGAGAGAGGGAACACAAGCAGGGGGAGTGGGGGAGGGAGAAGCAGGCTTCCCGCTGAGCAGGGAGCCCGGTGTGGGTCTCGATCCAGGACCCTGGGATCATGACCTGAGCCGAAGGCAGACGCTTAAGGACTGAGCCACCCAGGCGCCCCAGTAACAATATTTTAAACAGAGATGGAAGGCGAGGTCCCAGGCGACGTAACTTCTTGGAGACAGGATTCGGAAGTGGGCTCGGGATCCCTGGCTCTCCATCCCAAGCCCGGGGCGCCCGGACTGTGTGACATATACTGTGGGTGGGGGTGGGGCACGCTGTGACGACCAGGGCTTGTCTCCAGCATCTCATGCTCTACGGGCACAAAGAGAAGCCTTATCCCCGGGGACCCCGCTCTGCTCGGCCCGAGCTGCATGCGGAGAAACAGACCAGGAGTCGAGGCTGGAGCCTGGCTGTGAGGTCTTGGGCACATCTCACCCCGACCTGGGCCTCAGGTTCCGACATCGGAGCTTCCTCCCCCACGTTCGTCCATGGAGTGGAGCCTGGAGCCACGCTTGACTTTGCTCTCCCGCATCCCCCCCTGCAGTGCACTGCCTACCCATGCTGATCTCACCTCCCGACTTTGTCTCTCTGGGATGTGCCTCCTTCTCTTCCTCCCGCTGTTACCCTTCCTCTAAAGCATCCTCATCTCCTGGGGGCACCTGCGCCGGCCCCCACACAGGTCTTCGTGCTGCTACCTCTCGCCCCGCCGAGCCATTCTCCCGCCTGCCTGCCTGCCTGCCGGGGCGAGCTTTTAAAAACGCAAGCGCCCCTCCTCTCCACGTAGTCACAGTTAAGAGCCCCACAGGCTCCTCGCTACCTCAGGATCAAGGCCCAGTGCGTTATCACACCCGTAACCCGCCCCGCGCTGCGGCCCCCACCCACGACCCCGGCACCCCTGGCTGTTTTCTGCTTTGGAGCCGTACCAGCCACACTGCCCTGTCCCCGGTTTCTAGAACGCACCGTGCACCTTGCCACCGCTGTGCCCTCCCCTCCCCACCCCTCCACCCTTTGTTTAATGCCAGATCATCATCCCTGCCTCTGGGACCCCCAGAATAAATCAGTTGTCCCCCTTATCAGATGCTCTCCTGTCACCCCTTCCTTGCCTTTCGCTGCAGTCGCCGTCGTGGCATGTGATCCTGCAATCACGTGTGGCTGGTCACCGCCCACGCCCTCCGCTGGTGCACAAACTCCATGAGCTCAGGCATCTATCCGCCCCCTCTCCACGGTATGCCCGGTGCCTCACCCCGTGAGGGTGGCGCTTAATGCAGGTAGGCGACTACAGGGAGAGCAGGGACTAGATGGAGTGAGTCAAATGAGGCATTTGGATTACATTCTCTGGCACTTCCAGCTTGAAAGCTCTGGCCTGAGATTAGTTTAGCGAAGAGTCTGCCCCAGGAATGGATGGCGGCTCCCGAACGGCCTCCCGAGGGATTGCTCTGTTGGCTGGCCTTGTGTCCCAGGTTCGGGGAATGGGGGAAGGGTACCTAGAGGGCAGTGGGTTTGGAAACAGCCCTGGGCTGGAAGTCCAGAGGCTGGGTTCTGCAGAGTGCAGGTCTGTATGGGCTCCGATGTCTCTGGGCAACCTCTGGGAGCCTCAGTGTCGTCATCTGTGACTGGGGACAATCTCTACCTTCCCCGGTGGGGATATAAGTCCAATGTGGTGCAGGGCGGCCGAGGGACAGGCTGGGCGGCTCACTTTGCTTCGTAGCCTTCTCAGCACTTGGCACAGTCAGAAGCTATCTTACTTCTTCGAATGCACCTGCCTCCCTCGAGAAGAACAGAAAGCCTGAGAGCGGCGAGCGCACACCGTGCCCTGCTCACTACCTCTGTCTCTCCAGCAGCCAGCGGAGTCCCTGAGCTCTCACGGGCTCTCTGTAAATATGCTTTGAAAATGGAAATGGAAGGAGACCCCTGGACAAGTGGAGGGTGGGGGACAATGAAAAGAAGAAGGGGTGACCGAGGGCTGCCCTTGGACTGAGAAGGGACCCGAGGTCGTGCCTGAGGCAGGACAGATGTCCGCGGTGGAGAAGGACGGGGTTGCCAGAGTCTGGGAGAAGAGATGAGCCATGGTGGTGCCCCAAGCACCTGGGGTCCGGTCTAGACAGCGGTGGCAGGGGTGTGGGATCTCGTGGAAACAGCCTTTGCCTCGGACCTGGCTCTGATTTCAGTTCCTGCCATTACCCCCCTGGGTGACTTAGGGTAAGTTAGCCAACCTCTTTGAGCTCCAGTGAGGGACAGGAAAACTGGGAGGGTTCATTTGTGGTCGTTGTGCCCCTCCCTTCTAGAAGGGCTCTCTGAGGGAAGAGCCACATGCAGGTGTGGGTGGGGGGAACATCTAGGCTCTGGTTTCCAAGGAAAGGAAAGCCTGTTTTCACTTTGGTAACATTATTGTTAGTGGGCCCTCACAGCAATTTCTTATGGACCTCAGGACCTTATTTGGGGAAGGATGAGGACTGGTGACCTTTTTCTGTGGGGATTCTAAGTGGGTGGGAGCGGGGCCTGGACAGAGAGACCAGTGGAGGGACATGGAGAAAGGCAGAGGGTGGGAGAATCAGACTTCCAGCCTGTCCCTTGAGCTGAGTCTCTAGTGGGGCTCTGGGCCCAGCGGGCTGGCCCGAAGTCTGGGTTGGGTCCCCAGCTGGCTTCCCCTCGGGGCATGGTCATGTCATCCCCCCCTCGCCCCGGCCCCAGATCTCCCATGAATGGGAACGCAAGACTCCCCAGACTCACGGCCATCAGCTATCCATGTGGACACCGCTGGGCAGGTGCTCTAGGCACGGGTCAGCCTGGGAACCACCAGGCCCCAGTGCACCCTAGTTGGGGCAGGAGGGGTAGACCCCACCGTTTATGTGTAAAAATCAGGATGGTAGCAAGTGTGTGGGTACTACTTACTTCCTTGTTTTGTTCAAAGAGTGGTTCTCAGTACCTTTGAACTGTCATCCCTAAGGTTCTCTGTCCTGGGGGACACAGTGACTTGGGGCAAGACACGCCACCTCACTGAGCTTCATTTAAAAATTGGGGGCAATAGTATCTGTTTCGTGGAGTTATGATATGGAAGAAATGAGATCAGTTATAAAGTGTCTAGTGGGCAGAAAAGGCAGGAAAGGAAATTTCCCTGCCCCCTCCCTTCTCCCCAGAACCCTGAGAACTGTGGGGTGGGGGACAAGGCAGCTTGCCCCCCTCCTGTGTTCCAGCTCCCACATCTACTGCAGACTGGCTCTGCGGGGTGCAGGCTCCCCCGAGCCCTCTCCCTGCCTTGCCTGCCCTCAAGAGTGGCCGCCAAAGTGTTGACGTGCCTCTGACATACTCCCACTCAAGGAAGCCGCTAGCTGGGGGTGACGCAGGACCCTTGCTGAGCTTCCCTCTCCTCTCCTGTCACTCGTCACTCAGCTGGCTCCCACACGCAGGCACCTCTCCCAGCCAGCTGGGTGGGCTCCCGGGAGCCGTCCCTCCCCGCTGACAGGAGAGAGACTGGTTTGCACAGGAGCAGCTCTGGGCTGGGGACACGGCTCGGACATGCCTAGAAGCATAAAGTGACAAAGCTGAACGGGGTGGGGAGGCTTTCACCAAACTCATAAAGCTGAGGTCACGGTCTGTATGGGGATGCTGAGGCCCAGGGGGAAGGCCTTGTCTGTGGTCGTTCAGGGAAAGGACCAGAACTCAGATGTCCTTCTACAAAAGTGATTCAGAATGGGCTGAAGACTGGGCGTGGTGGTGGGAACACGGCTGATGAAGACTCTGCCCCCTCCTCTGGGTTGGAGGGACCCTGTTCCAGATCGCCGGAGTTTGGTGGCCGTGCAGTCGTGTGAGGTGAGAGGCTTGCTCTCGTGGCTGTTGGTTCTCTGGGGCCCTCCGCCCCACACCAGGGCCCTGCACAGACCCGGGCATGCTGCAGGTCACAGCTGTGAGTCTGGGGATTCGGGACCCCACGAGAGTGCTGCCCGGGCCTGCCTCTTGCTCTCCTGTCGCTTGCCTTCTCCCTGCAAAAGCACAGACAGTGCTTTAGGGAACTGGATCGACCCCTGTGACCCCACCATCAGCTGATAATCAATGCCACTTGGGCCGGTTTAACAATCCACCCTGCATTTTCCAAGATGTGAACTGCTGGGCTCAGTTCCTGAGTCACTTAAGCCTCTTCACTAAGATTTAGAGATCTGGGGAGGCCTGGGGCTATTTTACAGCTCCTTCGTTCCCGTGAAGCCCCGTGTCCGCCCTCGCCAGCAGGTGGGGCCGATTTCTCCAGGAAGACTGCAGGAAGGTCGGGCAGAGGCTCCCAGCCGCGCCCTGCCCTGGACGGAGGGCTGGCCCATGCCCACAGCTGGGAAGGACGAGTCAATTCCGGGATGGCGCATCTGCTTGCTCGGCATTTCCAGAAGCTGATTCTCTAGCTGTGAGCTTCCTCCTGCCTTGAGCAAAGTGCTGTGCTAGGCGCTCAGGGGTGGGAATAAGACTGACCTCATTGAGTTGATTTGGAGGTGGAAGAGAAGGACGCCTATCCAAACTAGGGTGGGCTGGTGAATGATTGACAACCAGCTTTCCACAGCGCGGATAAAAGACCCGGTCATGGCATCTGCCAATTCCCGTGGTATAAACATCCCTGCCATGGTCTATGTCAAGGTCCCAATGTAACATCTTGAGAACCAGTGGAAGCTGGCTCCAGCATACCACCCAAACTAACCCCCTAATCAGGCAGGGTAGTCTGAAAGATGCCCTAAAGTAGAAGAATAAATATAAGTCTATGGGCCCTGGACAGGGGAGCATTACCTTCTGACTGAGCTTCCCGGGGAGGCTGTAAGGAGCAGGTGATGTTTGGTTTGGGCCTTGAGGGAGGATAGGGCTTTTACTGAGGGAGCAGTGGATGGGAGATCCTCTGGCCGTGGGGAGCAACCCGAGCTAGGGAAACACCTCCATAGCCGGCGTCTTTGGGGACCCGTGGCCTGTGGCAAGACCACGGACACCCGATCACAGGCAGCCTTAGAAATTCTGCTGAGGAGTTTGTCCTTTGTCCTGTCAGCCATGGTGTAGACACTGGTTCATCTTCAGCAGGTGAATGGCATGGTAACATCTGTTTTGCTGTGTTTCTTTTGAATCCTTCATTTATCATTTTTTTCCCTAAAAAAATGATGTAAGTTTATTATAAAAAAAATCAAGCCATGCATCAAAGTACAAAAACCATGCCTTTCTAACATTAGGTGAACATCTTCCCAACATGTCTCCCTACATATGCAGACAAAAGGTTAGACAGGTATAGTAGAAATTACATGAAATAAGTAGAAAGAAAAGTAAAGGAAAAAAAGAGAGAGACACAGGAATTAACTGGTCTCTCTTACACTGGCTATTGTCAGAACTGTGTGTGATGTTTGGAGCCATGGCAGCCATCTTGCAACCATGAGGGAAGCTAGCCCAGGGCTGTAGACATGCTGAAACTGAAGACAGAGCGTGGGAAGATAGAGAGAATATGAGTTTTGATGATGTCGGGTAGCTGCTGTCTAGATCATCATGTGACCACTCTGGTTTTCATATGCGTATGGTTTTCCTATCTACCTAGATTCTGAACTCTCAAGGCTCAAAACTGGGTCACAATGAAGCAAGTCAGTGTGATGTAGTGTTTAAGAGCTCCAGCTTTGGATTTGTTTCTCAGATGTAGGATCTCCAAACAGTGGGCATTGTTGCTTAAAGGAAATTTATTTTCTGGGGGAAAATACTTTATTATTTTTTTATTTATTTTTAAAGATTTTACTTATTTATTTGACAGAGAGAGACACAGTGAGAGAGGGAACACAAGCAGGGGGAGTGGGAGAGGGAGAAGCAGGCTTCCCGCCGAGCAGGGAGCCCGAAGCGGGGCTTGATCCCAGGACCCTGGGATCATGACCTGAGCCGAAGGCAGACTCTTAACGACTGAGACACCCAGGCGCCCCAAAAAATACTTTAAAGGAACCTCTATTTTCCCTGAGCTACTAATGGAGGAATGCTTAATCTCTTAGTGCCTTAATTTTCTCACCTCTGACACAGGAATAATAAAGCTCCTTGCAGAAACGTTGTGAGCATTGCATTTGATCACATACGTACAGGTCCAACCACCATGCCCAAGACAGAAGGTGCTCAGTAAATGATGGTGAAGTCTACGAATGGATCTGTGAAAATACTAAGCATGCCCCTGGGTGGGGGGGTTGTTGTACTTCTCTTTCTTTAGCCCTCTCAGCAAAGACTGAGCTGACTATGAGCTCTGACGCGAGTGGAGTAATTTTGAGCATTTCTTTACTTCTCTATCAGTTTCCTTAGCCATAAAATGGATGCATCAAGTGGAGGCTTGAGTAGGGTTGAGGTACGAACACTGGTTTCCTTCTTTGTTGTTCCTCCTCAACACACACACACACACACACACACACACACCTTTCTGAGCCCGAGAATCTTTCAGGAGGAATTTTATTCCCCGTGTCTGTCTGCAAGGTGAGCCTGTTCGCCTGCTGCGGTCACGGGGTCTTTGTCTTTCTCTGGATTCGTTTCCCAAATGTAAACTCTTCAAACAATGGGCATGGTGGCTTAAAGGAAAATTACTTTCTGGGGAAAAAATACTTACAAATGTCATTATGTATTAGACACACATCTAGTAAACCCTCTAGTAAATAATTAGACGTGTGCTGCTTTGAATAGGAAGTGCCCCGTTTCTGCAGACGGGACAGCTATCCGGACAGTCCGAGGGAGTGGGGGACAGAATCAAAAGGAGAAAGCGTGTTCTTCCTTTCTGGCTACCGTGGCCGCACCTTCACGGGATTCATTATCAATTCCGTTCTTTCCTTCTCTTCCCTGTTCTGTGGAGCATCACTACAAGTATGTCCCTGAAATGTCACTTTCCTCATGTCACGCTCCTGCCCAAAGACCCCCCCCCCCCAACTCCACCCTCTGAGTTCTATCTCACTGGCCTGGCTTTCCAGGGGAAAGCACAGTACTTTCCAGCCGCCCCCGACAGCCCCATCTCCACACTCTGCAACCATGCCCCGTCCCAGAAACTGTTAGGCCCAGCCCTAGGCCACACAGCTGGCTGGAGTCACTCTTTTAAAGGCCAAGTCTACGCATGAACTCAGTCCTAAAGCCATTCTCTCTGAGCCACCTGGCACTCCTCTCTCCACCCTGTCCTTTCTCTTCCTGATGCTTCTTTCCATTTCACCTTCCTTGGCTTCTTGGGCTAGATCGTCAGTCATACTTGACCATCTTTGACCTGACTCTCCGGCTAGCAGGTGGCTTGGATGGTCCTTCCGGCCAGACATTCATTCCTTTATGGAGGCTTACTGGAGCTAGCTCGGCCACGGAGGCATGAACAGTGTCTGTGATCTGGAAGAAGAAGCCATTCAACAATTCACTGAGAACTCGCTTTTGTGTGTGTGTGTGTGTGTGTGTGTGTGTGTGTATTTGCAGTGGGGAGTGATGTTGGGAGGGTGGGGAGAGTACGGCTGCACAGAAGAATAAAACGTTGTCTTTGAACTCTGGCAGCGAGCCAGAGGCCAGTCAATGGAATTTTATCCTTAATTGATTTATCAGATTAGCTTTAATGGAACCCAGAGGAAGCAGGGACAAGGCAAGAAGTGATTACAACAGAAGAGACTGCACTCAAGGATTCCTTTTGATCTTCAAACAACCCTGAGAGGGAAGGGGTTGTTCCCATTGCTTAGCCTGGGAAGCAGGCTCAGAGAGGCCTGCTGACTCTCTGGAGGTCACCCAGCTAGCGGTGGGGAGGCTGCAGACGAAAGCCCTGCAGAGCCGATGTGCATCCTGTGCTCTCTGCTGACGGGGCACTGACCCCAGGGCGGTGGTCAACTCCCTTCCTGAGCAGCCTTCTGAGGACCGTTGACCGCAAATCCCCGCCACGGGGCAGATGACAGCCACACTCTTGCTCTGGACACCTTCCTTCACTCACCACCTCCTCTTCCTGGCTTCCAGCTTTGGCCCGGGAGCATAAGGGGGGACTGCTGAACTGTCATCTGAGCCCACAGCTTCGGAGGTTGCATAGGAAAAGGACACTGATGTATCATCAGGAAGGCGCAGGAAGATGCCGGGGAAGAAGCAGGGCGGTGGGGGTGGGTGGGCAAGAAGGGATAGAACCGAAAAGAGTAAAAAGACTCCCTCAGCCTTAAAACAGAGCCCGCCCTCTGATTCCTGGCAGGCCCACGGCCAAGGATCTTTCGCGTAAGACTGAAATGGAATCATGAATGAGGAGAAATCATCTTGGAGCTTGGGTGTGCCTTGTAGGACTGAATTAAATTAAAAATGTATCGACGGACCCCACCGATTAACAGGCTGGGCACGCGAGGAAGGGCAGCGTCCCGGTGCGCAGCTTGACTCTGTCTCAGCTCACCAGCGTCCCTCTGCCACTATCCCGTCATCACCTCCGAGTCTTGGCGATTTTATAATTGGCCCGATGGGTTATGATTTGAAACCGAAGGAGCCAATTAGCAGGAGTCTCCTCTGACCTCTGGTTGGGGGTGGTAGGAGACGAGGTAATGACTTGAGACAGAGAAGAGGAAAAAAACAAAACGAAAGGTAAAAATAGAAAATATCAAGAGCAAAGACCTAAATCTTTTTGGCTCCCTGATTAATAACCCTGTCATGCCGATCACAAACCCTAAACAGCAATGCTGGTTGCAGCTGAATTTTTTATACTTTCTATTAATCTTTAATGATAGCTTGGTCACCTAGTCTCTTTTATCTTGTCAGATAAATGTATGGTTAACAGGATAATGAGATTTCTAAAGCCCCATTCCGGCTCCCAGCTATCCAGTGCATACGGTGACCTCTGACCCCTGGCAGACCGTGGCACCAGGGTGCTGGTAATTGGTAGGTGTGCTGGGAATGTATTGGAAGCTGACGGATGGTTTAAACTTTGATTTGAGGTCAGCGAGGTCACCAAGCTCTGGAAGACCAGCCCGGTTTTATTACCAGCTGCCTCTGATGGGGATATAATTAGATTTAGCCATTGCTTTATTAATAAGTAATCGCTTCCCCCATCGCTGTGGGTGGGCAAATGTATTCCTTGGATAATTTGAGGACGCTAGTCTGGCTTTATTAATAAGAATATATCATGCGTATTTGGCCAGGGGCAGACACCCATTTGGGTTTCTGGACTTTGGAGGAACTTTATCATTTTTACTCATTTGCAGTATTAAATAAATTGGCTGTGCCTTGTGAATCTGTCCTTGCCTCAGTGACCTCGAACTCTGTTGTCATAGGGAACTTCTGTTTTGACCCGTTTGCTGTGACTTGAGAGTAAAAATTAGGTAAATAGTCTCATCTAGCTGTCCATCCATCCACTCATCCACTCATCCACTCATCCATCCATCCACCCACCCATCCACCCACAGTCCCATCATCTACTCAATCATGTGAGTACTTGCTAAATGCTAGTTACAGCCCTAGGTGAAGGGGGGAAAGGGGTCACAGGGAGTTAAAGAACTAATCCCTGCCTTAACAGATTCACAAGAAGACAAGTGACTAAAATTCAAGGAAAGGTGAACTAAGAGCCATAAGCAATGCTAGAGAGTGTCTGGAAAGGGGTAGGCATTGGACCTGATGCATCAAACCTGTTCATATTTTGGAAACAGTTATTAACATTACTCATACTTTTCAGAGAAGGGCTGGGGCACAGGAAGAAGGCAGACTTGAAAGAAGGACTGAGGATTTTCTTTAAATAGGTAAAAATTGTGAGAGTTTCTTCCATGCATCCCTATGATAGAAAATTAGGAAGGAATGGGAGGTGGGGAGGAAAGAGAGAGAAACAAAATGTAAGAGAAACAGAATTAAAGAAAGATTACTCAGTACTAGACTCTAATTAATTAATTCAGCAACTATTTATTGAGTGTCTATTGTGTGTAAGTCATATCCTAGCCATTTTCCCCATTGGCCCAAAGATAACCCCAATATAAAGATTGCAATTCTAATGTTCAGTACCCCAGGACTACGTATGTCATTCTACTCTGAAATACTGCAATCTTGGCTTTTTTTTTTTCTTTTTTTGTTAAATATCATCATTCAGGTATTTTTTTTAAATCTGAAATTTGCTATGCTGGGTACTCTCCTCCACGTCGTGATTCGGGGACTTAGCTCTTGTTATCTTAATATGTACCAAGAGACTTAAATGCTGCATTCAAATTTCTAGTCGAACAAAGGAGTGTTCTTTTTAAAAGTGATTCTGACCACATCCTTGACTACCTTTCATCCCTTCTAAGGCCCACCATTATGCTGTGTACCATGAAAAAGAAAAAGCACTTACTAATATATACTGTGATGTGCTATTGTTTGTAAGATGCATTGTGATTTCCAAAATGTCAAAATGTGAAAAGAAATGTGGTTTTTTTTGCAATTTTTTAAAAAAGATTTTATTTATTTGACAGAGAGAGACACAGCAAGAGAGGGAACACAAGCAGGGGGAGTGGGAGAGGGAGAAGCAGGTTTCCCGCTGAGCAGGGAGCCCGATGCAGGGCTCCATCCCAGGACCCTGAGATCATGACTTGAGCTGAAGGCAGACGTTTAATAACTGAGCCACCCAGGAGCCCAAGAAACGTATTTTACAATTGATAAAATATACTACTTTAAACTTTCCCCAAATATATTGTTTTTAATTCCCATTTCTCAGGCTTCTTGGGAGGGTGAACATATATTCTTATGTCTACTAGCCATTTGTCCTCTAGAGCCTGTTAGGCTTGGATCTACTTCCCACAGTCTTGGGTGGCATGTCCTCCAGGGAAAGAATGGGTTGGAGTGGTGATGTGGAGAGAGGGGTAGAGGGAGGGAATCCAGGCCTGATTCCTTGCCCTTACCTGGATAGACTCTGCCATCTCTCTTGCTCTAGAGGTAGAGTCCCTCTGCTCTCCTCCACAATCTTCCTCCAGGGCCCATCCATTCTTCTAGGGCTTGGCTCCCTCTGCAAGAACCACTTATCATCACTAGGAGACCCTCAAGAGTAGTGGACAGGAAAATCCCAGCAGGAAGGACTCTAGCTAGACCAAGGAAGCTCAGTCCTGGACTTAGTGGTCTCCCAGATGGAACGGTGCCTGAAAGCGAAGAGTAGAAGGCAGTAGTAAGTCATTTGGTAAAAAAGTTACCATTTGGTGAAAAGTTACCAAGCCATTTTTCTCTAGCTGTTGCAACCTCATCCATTAGTGAATTTATAGATGCAACTAGAAGGATGTATATGGACATATATCACAGACCCCACCTGATACTCACCCAGAGAAATGGCTCCTTTCTATGGGCCCTTCTAGAATTACATTTGTTGAGCACCTGAGAGGCATTGGGTACCATCTTCCCAGCTGTGTCAGTCAGGATCAGTTGGGTTTTGCTGCAGTAACAAGCTTTGAATTCTCAGTGACTTAACCCAATGAAAATCCATTTGTCTTATGACTGATGCAAGGTCCAGTGTGGGTATTGCCTCAGATGGCTCCACAGGGATTTCACTCTTTTTACTTAGATTACTTTACTTTACTTAGCTTGGCTAACCCCAAGAGTCTAGTAGTCTTCCAGAACCACAGTACCCTCCAGGTCTTCCTTGGGATCTTCTGCTTCCAGCTCACCAGTGAGCAAGGCAGACATAAAAAGGGGAGCTTGTAGAGGTTTCAGGGGCCAAGACTGCAAGTGGTAAATCTCACCTCTACCATATTCCATTGACCAGAACTAGTCTTATGGCCCTGTGTGGATGCAAGGGCTATGCCCAGGAGGAACATGAAATGGTTTGAGTGAACATTTACTGTTATCTCCTTCTCACCAAAAAAGTCCTCAACTGGCAGGTGGAATGATGATCCAAACTCAGAAGGTCCTCTTCCTTATTGTGCCACAGGCCTATAACCTGCTGTGGGGACAAAAATAAACTAATCAACCAACCAACCAACCAACCAACCAACCAACCAACCAACCAACAAAACAACGTAACACAAAGAGAACACACACACACACAGGACATAGCTCTGAGATCCCACAGGTACCCTTGCTTTGACACTCCTTAGAGGTTTAGATTGCCCATAGAAGAAGGAGAATCTGCAGAAGGGGACAAAGCATTCATCTGGAAGCCATGGGTCCTGGGTTCGGATCTCATCTTCCCCATCTTAGCTTGTGATTTCAAGCAAGTCACTTCCCCTTTCTGAACTTCAGGATTCTTTTCCATGGTAACACCGTACACGTAGCAATGGAGTTTTCTGATCCTATGTCAGGGTACTGACAAATTCAGGTGTATTTACGGAGTCCACAGGACAATAGTTTTGAAGTCAGGACCAAACTGGAAGATTGGATTTTATAGGACTACATAGTTTCCTGTGGATGCTGTAACACATTACCGTGGACTCGGTGGTTTAAAGCAACACAAATTCATTCTTACAGTTCTAGAGGTCAGAAGTTAGAAATGAGTCTCGTGGAACTAAAATCAAGCTGTCAGCACATGAGGTTCCTTGTGAGGGCTCCAGAGGGGAATCCGTTCCTTGCCTCTTTCAACTCCTATAGTGGCCACAATCCCTGGCTCGTGGCTGTATTTCCTCCATCTCGGTTTTGACATCACGTTGCCTTCCTCTCTTCTGTGGTCAGCTCTCCCTCTTTGGAGAGCACTTGTGACTACATTTAGGGCCTCTCTGGGTAATCCAAGATAATCTCCCCACCTCAACATCCTTAATTTAATCAAATCTGCTAAATCCCTTTTGCCACATAAAATACATTCACAGATTCTGGAGATTAGGATGGGGATATCTTAGGGAACTACTGTGCAGGCTACTTCAGAGATAGACCGAGGCATTCATAGGGAAGTTGGGTGCTTTTCCAGAATGGAGGGCAAGGGGTAGGGAGCCCAGGACAACCACTCTTCTGGCCTCAGCCCTGAAGTCTTTGAGAGGAGTGGCAGCAGAGAGTCCAAGGGCTTTGGGAATGGCCAAGACTGAGCTCACCTTTCTGCTCTGCCCGTTACCAGCTGTGTGGCCTTGGACAAGTCCATTGACTTCCCTGGGTCTGTTTCTTAATTTTTAAACCAGGGAAAGTTATACCTAATTGCCACGGTTACTGTAAAGAGAAGCAATAACTTGTGAAAAGCATTTTGCCCTATGCTCAGCACATGGCAATGCCCAAAGGCTAGGGGTATTACCCTAAACCCCCTACCCAGGACCTCTGCAGGAGTGTTAGTCTGCCTGACTGCTGTAAAACGGTACCATAGACCCGGTGGCTTAAACAATGGACATTTATTGCTCATCGTTCTGGAAACTAGATGTCCAAGATGAAGGTGCCAGCAGATTTCAGTTCATGTTGAGAGCTCTCTTTTTGGCTTGCAGACAGTTAGTTTCCTTTTTGCTGTGGCCCCCCATGGTAGAGAGAGAGCGAGAGCGAGAGCGAGAGAGAGCGAGAGCAAGAGAGCGAGAGCGAGAGCGAGAGAGCGCTCTGGTGTCTCTTCCTTTTCGAAGGACACTGATCCCATCCTGGGGACCAGCCTCATGACATCAGCACGATTACCTCCCAGAGGCCTCCCCTGCAAATACCATCATCTTGGGGATGAAGGTCCACCGCGTGGGTTTGGTCCATAAGGGCAGGTGTACGAGAGTAACAGTGGAGGGGATGCTGGCTTCTGGGTAGAGGGGAGATCCCAACAGGGTCCCACATCAGCAGGGGAGGGAAGCAGCAAGGACCACTGGCTTTACCAGCGCTTCCGTGACAGAATGGAGCCGTGGAAGCAGAGCCTGTAACTAGGAGGTATTTTAGGGAAAAGCAGAGACCCCGAAGGCCCTGAACAGAGGGAACCCGCAGGCGCAAGGCCCCAGCACCGATTCCCTGCTGGCTTCCTTCTCAGGAAACCGTAGGCAGGTTGGCGAGACGATGCTGGCGCAGAGACCCGGGGCCGGGCTCATATTTTCACAAACTATAAAACTCCTCTCGCTCATCTCCAATTGGTGTATTCCTTCCCCCTTCTAGGCCTTTCTGAGGCTGAGAACAAATCTCCAGCTCAGTGGTTAAGAGTGTGCGTTTAATTCAAGCTCTACCACTTACAGGCTCTGGGACCCAGAGAAGCTACTTAGCGTCTTTGTGTTTTCATTTCCCCGAGTCCCACTGGGGGTGATAACGGGGGCCCCTATAGGATTGCTGTGAGGGCTCCTGAGCTAATACACCTGGTGGAGGGGACATTTGGGGGCCCTGAGACCCACCCTCCATCCCAGGCTCCGTGCACCCCTCTCCCCCACCCACACCAACCTCGGAAGAGACAAGCCGCCGCCTCAATGAACTGACTTCCAGATCAGTTTATTATCAAAACACAGTATAAATGTTGTTTTTATGCTCAATAAACAGTTCCTCAGCTCTGCAAAATGAAATATTCCTTTCATTATGAAACTGAGAAGCCATTTATCCTGTGTCTTAAGTGGTATAAATAGACGATGTGGCAGTCCGTGGAGGGATAATGGCACTGTTTATTTTCACTAGCTCGGGACGGGCTGACACAGCGTATACTGGGGGAGTGCGTGCGGCTCCTCGAAGGGGACCCACAAATCCGTCATGTGTGCCAGGAACAAGGTGCACAGCATCTGTTCCCAGACTCTTCTTGCCAGACCCACGCAGGTGAGGGGAATATTGGGATTCCACCTGGCAGCTTGTGGAGCCAACTCTGAGCTTCAGCTGGAGAGAGGTCCCTGATGGGGGTGGACAGCCTCTAGGACACCACCCACCCCGCTGCCCAAGATGGCCAGTGCTCAGGCACTTGGGCACAAACCGACTTCACAGCTTAGAAAGCAGCCGGGGCCCAGGTGAGTGTGGTGGGACTAGACACAGAGCCTGAGCGTTGGGTCCAAGTTTGGGCTCCGGCCCTCTTGGTCCATGGGATACCGGGCAAGTCCTCAACTCTCTGGCTTCCATCCTCTCGTCTCTGCAGTGGGGACACCTGCCTGCCTCGCCTTCGACACGACTACATGAGAAAGTACATCTGTAGGTGTCCAGCTTTGCACAGACATCCCCAATCATTCTAGAAAGGAAATGGGATTCCGTGGAGAGAGGGTCCGCGGCTGGTGGGAGATTCCAGATCAGACCCAGGGGTCAAGAGACCCCTAGTCATGAGCATCTTTTACCAATGTGTCCCTTTGGACTAAACCTTGTCGCCGGAAAGGCAGGACCACTGTCCAAATGTGCACTGCATGCCTCCAGGTGGTGGGGGAGGGGCTGTGCCCATGGACAATGATATGAATGGCACCCCTGCAGGGTTGGGGAGGGGCACAACCTGCACAGCTGGAGGTCAGGGTCAGCTCGGAACAAGTGTATTTCTCACCAACACTTTAGTACAGATGGTTTCGATTCCCTGGTGGAAAATGGCACCCGACATCGATAGGATCCAAGACGTAGTGTCGTGTTGGAATCTCAGGAGTGGGAAGGTCCAGGGTATGGGACTCAGCCTGAGGGGAGGGCTCTGTGTAGCTGAGGGCTGTGTCTGCCCCACGAGCACCTGAAGGGGAAGTGGTGGGGGCTGGTGTCGGCTGAGAGCCTTTTCCAGAAGAAAGTCGCAGACAAAGTCACTTTCTCTCCTTGAAGGTCACTGTTTCTGTCTGTACAATGGGCATAATAATAGCTTGCCGTGCCGAAAAGCAGAGGCTAGATCAGAAGGTCATCTCTGAGTTGTGCTGACGGCAGAAACCATTCCTTTCTCTGCTGTGTCGGGGGTTGGGGTGGGGGGCAGTCATCAGAACAGAAGAGCTGAGCCCTTTACAGAGGGCAAGGCCAAAGGTTCAAGTCATTGATCTGTTAGGACAGACGGAGGCCCAAGTCTGGGCTCTGATCTGAGGGTGGGGCAGGACGTGTACGTGGGGTGCCGAGGTGGTTCTTGACACCCCAGAGGGCCTGGGCTAAGGTTCAGAGAAGGATGCACAGAGTAAGTAAGAAGCCTTCCAGATGCCGGCCACCTGCTGTCCCCAGCATCCATCAGTACCCAGGCAGGAGACTGGAGCTGCTCTGGATGTTTCAGGCAGGTTTATGCAAGGAACTGGTTACAGGGGGCTACACGGGTCGGAGGGCAAAAGGACAGGAAGGTTCTTACCCCCCATGCCGGAAGCTGCCTCTGTCCTGAGGACTGTGGCCCACCTGCGAGCCCCCAGGGCCGAGGCTGCTCCAGGGCATGTGGCCCTTTGCCTCTGCCAGCAGCGGATACGTGCCTTCTTCCTCTTTCTGCCTTCCAATCTCCCACCAGTGTCTCCCATTGGCTGAACCTAATGGGAAGCCAGCAGGCAAGGGAACCTGGGAAGTGTAGTTTCAGGGATAGTCCTGGGCAGGGAGTCCAAACAGGAGAGTGTGGTCCTGAGAGCCAACACGCACTATTTGTACCCACGATGTTCCAGAAAGACACACAGAGGGGATCGGATACATTATCTGATTTAAAAGTTAATTCTGAATCTTTCCAGCCACCTTTTGAAGAGGGCAGTATCGTGTCTGTTTTATGTATGAGGATCAGAGAGGGTAACTGAAGTGCTCAGGGTCACACAGCTGGTAAGTCATAGATCCCAGATTTGAGCCCTGAACAACTGTTCCTTTACTCGTGGGGGCGGTGCTGGTCACGGGGTTCAGCCCAGAGGGGTATTTGGGCAGAAGCCAGGGAAGTGGGATGAGCCTTCCTAAGTAGGGGGTGTCTAAAGCCCACGTGGCCCCCAGGGCTAGGTTCACTAGCAGGCTGCTGGGCGGGGGAGAAGCAGATGTGCTCACTCTCTTCCTGGGGACAGGGCGGCGGGGCCGCCGCCACCGTGGGCCAGTGTCTCATTGCCCAGAGCGGGGCCGGGGGCAGCCAGGGACTGAGCGCTGTTTGAACTTGAGAGCAGAGCCGTGTGACTGTGGGGGCACACCCGTGCCGTCATGAGCCAGCCAAGTCTGGGGTATCCACTGGCTGTTGGCCCCTGTGATGCGGGGCAGGTGGAGAGATGCAAGGCTCAGTCCGAACTCGAAGGAGACAATGACCAGGTGTGTGACAGCCGGAGCTGGGGCCGCAGGCTCCCACACCCATTGTCACTCTGCCTCATGGGGTGGCAGGGCACTCGGTGAGGTAGTGAGGACAGTGCACCCAGATCCGGAGCTCGGGCTGGAATTTCGGCTCCGGCGCCTCCTCACTGAGGGGCCTACTGGATCAGTCACTTTGTTGTGGGCTGTGGTTCTGCCAGGGAGGGACAGAGTGGTGGCATCAGAGACCCTCAGAGGAAAGCCGTGTCCACTTGGGGGCGGCACCGACCTCCCTTTCCCCCTCCAAGCTTGAGCCGGTTGTTCTGTTTTGGATCACCGTAGCTTTTCCAAAGATCCATGTCTACTTCCCGTCTCTCTAAATCCCGGCCTGGCTTTGTTTTTTTTCATCGGCTGACTTGGCCTTGTTGTAACCACTGAAGGGGCTTGGGGGCTCAAGCTGACTCCATCGCTGGCAGATGGGAGCCTGGGGACAGGAGGGAGTTGGAACTCGCTTCCGGCCACACAATTGCAATGGACAGTCAAGTTTTGGAGGCTGGGACTCCTGGCTCTCAAATTCATTCATCATCCACTTACTCAGTAATTCAAAAATATTTACGGAATACTTACCATGTGTCAGGAGCAGTAGTAGGCTCTGGGGACAAAGGTGAGCAAAACAAAATCACGGTTGTTTGCTATCATGGAACTGAAGATTTAGTGGAAGTGAACAGGCTTTGAATAAATAAACAAACAAATGACTATAGAATTTCAAAGTGTGATATGTCTCAAAATGAAAAATACCAGGAGCATCTAGTTTAGGTCAGGTGCTTAGGGAAGGCCTCTTTGAGGTACTTAAGGTGCAATGGAAAGATGAGGGAAAACCAGGCAGGTGTTGTAAAGACTCTTTCTGCCAGAGGGATAGCACGTGCAAAGGCCCTGAGGCAAAAAAAAAAAAAAAGAGCTCAAGTATTTGAGGATGCGAAAGAAGGGTCATGTGAAGGAAAATCAAAGGAGAGAATGGAAGAAGGGATAAGAAAGGAAGCCAGCAGCCAGATCACACAGGGCTATGTGGACCATGGAAAGGAATCTGAATTTTATTCAATATGCAATGAAGGGATTTTATGCACTGATAGGTCTAATTGTTAGGATTAGGTTCTCCTGCCTATAACTGAAAACCCAAGCACCAGTAGCTTAAACACGCCTGGAGAGGGCAGTTCAAGGCTCACAAGGAGACTCCATGATGCTCTTAGGAACCTAGGCTCTGTTAGCTTTCGACTCCACCATCCTTATCACATGGTCCTATTCTCAAATCTCTTCATGGCCCAAGATGGCTGCTGGAGCTCCAATCATGTTCACACACCAGGCACAAGGAAGAGGGAGCAGCGAGGCCTCTGGCTGGCTCAGTGCCCCCTAAAGAGCTTCCCTGAAGCTCTGCTGAGTGGCTTCCACTGTCTCATTGGCTACCCTTAGCTGCGGGGAGGCCTGAGAAATGTGGTTTTTCAACTGCGCATTATTACTATCCCACATGAATTGGAGTTCTGCTAGTAGGAAAGGAGGGAGAAATGGGTGTGTGGTAGGTAACAAGAAGTCTTTGCCAGAATTGAGTTCACAGGAGGCATTCATTAAAAGCCTATTTGTTCTGATAGCTACACACAACATGGATGAGTCTTGCAGACATAAGGTTGAGTGAACAAAGCCAGAGCTGGAAGATTTCTCTCTACGATTCTAGATGGAAGTCATCTATGGTGAGTCGAAGGAGGGGCAGCTCCTGGGGCATCCGTGCCTGGGAGCAGGCATTGGGGAGCTCTCTGGGGAGCTGGAAATATTCTAGTTCTTGATCTGGGTGGTAGTTAAGAGGTGGATATTAATAGAAGAATTTAGTGAGGCATCTACTTAAACATTTAGCTCCTTACCGCATACATGTTAGGCTTCAATAATTTTTTTAAAAGTACATTCATTCCAGGACTTGTCTTCAGAATGTGTGTGTGTGTGTGTATGTGTGTTTGTGTGCTTTCTGGAAACCTTTAGGGTCAGAACAATCACCAGCTTTGCTATATGCCTTTTTTAAAGCCCAGCTCCAGGCCTCTCTCCTGAAAAACTCTCTCCAGCTCTGAGCTGGGGGTGCCACACCCTCCTTAGAGGGTCCCAGCTCTACATCCCTTGATAGCACGTCAGACTTTCTGCCCGAGATGAGCCCCCACACTCCTTACTTAGCACAATGCCTGGCACATGTTTGTTGAACAAATGGACAATTTTATGACCCACCACCCAAGCATTGCCCATTCCATGTGACAACCTTTACTCAACCCATTTATTACATCAGGCTCTATGTGCTGGGGGTAGAGGGATAAAGACACCATGAACCCTGTGCACAATGCAGTCTTACCTTGGCATCAATGGAGTGTTGAGGGAACAATGACAGCAGGGAGAAAGAGGAGACTGAAGATATGGGAGCAAACCCGGGAAGGCTTCCTGGAGGAGTTGGCGCTCTGAACCGGATTTGAGAATGAATGGGACTTTGTTACTGGGTGGAAGTGATTGGAGAGGGAAGAAGCAGTAGAGCGGCTGGTGGCGTGTGTGTGCAAGTCTGAAGTCCCAGTGACTGGCTGGGAGCAGGGCAGAGGGAGCAGCAAGCCCAATGCCATAGTGTGGTCCTGCGTCACGTGTATCTGTCTGCCTGTGGAGAATAGGGACCCTGGGGGCTGCGGAGTGGTGACCCATGTCACCGGCTGGGCAGGCTTGCCCACTTCCTTCCTTCCCTCTCCCCTCCTCTCTGCTTCTCACAAAGTGGCCCTGAAATGACACCACGAGCAGCTGCTTAGGCAATTTTGCCAATTAATGGGTCTCTGAAATTAAACCGCCTACACAGTCTGGATGGGCCTTCTCCAGGAGGGATTTCAGCAATTGTCTTCATGATAATCAGGCTTGACTCGCCTTCACACACATTAATAAAAAAGCGAAGGCGTCGGGAGAGATGCCCTTTCGAGGGGAATATCGACAATATCGTAATGAGGCTCTGGGAGACGATGCTGAGGTATGGTGTTGCATGCTCAAAAGCATGCCCCTCTGGGAGCCAGGGCTGCTCTGGCTGCAGGCAGCTGGGCTCGCAGTAAAGCATGGCAATGCCCGGGAGCCGGGGAGGCTGCACCGGTCCAGAGAAAGGAGAGGAGAGGGCGGGCTGTATGTAGGAAGAGCAGTCCGGAGGGCCTCCTGGAGGAATGATCTGGGCAGAAGTACGAGGAGAAATAAGCCGGCAAGTGCAGAGCAGTCAAGAGCAAAAGCAACCAGGCTGCGGTCAGCCCTCTGCCCCCCCCGCACCCTGCAAGACCCAACACATGTCCGTCGTTACAGACAGACATCGTCAGTTGATCGTGCATGCCAGAGGTGATCTCAGAATCCTCGGCACGACACTCCTGGTGGCCTCTACCCATTGGTTGGAAGTAGAACCAGAATTAGAACCTGCTTGGCACCAGCCACTGTGTGTGTGTGTGTGTGTGTGTGTGTGTGTGTGTTTGCTTTTAGCACCTGCCAGCTCCTTACTCGGCACTCTTCCTTTTTTTTTTTTAAGGTTTTATTTATTTTATTTGGGAGCGAGAGAGAGCGAGAGCGAGCGAGAGCGAGAGAGAGAGAGAGCAGGAGCAGGGGGAGAGAGGGAGAAGCAGGCTCCCCAAGGAGCAGGGAGCCCGATGCGGGACTCGATCCCAGGACCCTGGGATCGTGACCTGAGCCGAAGGCAGAGGCTTCACCGACTGAGGCACCCAGGCACCCACTCGGCACTGTTTCTGCCACGCACAGAATTTCTCCCAATGGGCACTATATTTTCACAAGGATCAGCGGCTTAAGAGATGATGTTCTAATGGTGGAAATTCATGTGTGAAACATAGGAGGGCTGCATGGCTGCCCAGGTCCTTGAAAGAACATGCAAGAAAAAGCCACTGACAGCTATCTGATATCTACACAACCATAGATGCGGTGCCCCCACCTGCTGTCTAGTCTAACCCAGTGTCAGTGCTCCCGGTAGGGAGACCCTTCATGTCGCACACGGGGACTGGGAGGCTTGGCGAGGTTACACACTTGCCCAAAGTCACAGTGAGGAAATGGCAGAGTTGGGATGGGAACCCGGGTCAGTGTGATCCCCAGGTGTGCACTCTTTCCGCCCCGTCAGGCTGGGGAGTGGACACACACACACACACACACACACACACACACACCACTTGGGGGCCTCTTGTGTGAGTTCCTTCAGCTCAGCCCAGGAGAATTCGGTGAAGCAAAGAATGTTCTTCACGCGTGAGTGTCTTAGCTGCCTGCACAGAGGGGGTGGGAAGAAGAGGCGAAGGCGGACAGGAGGGAAGGGCAGGAATGAGGCAGCAGCATCATTGATTGATTCATTCAGCGATGTAGGAGGCACTCCCCGTGTGCCCAGCTGAGCGTCCGGCCCTTGCGGACCGCTCCCGACAGCTAACGGGGTCTTCCAGTCCCTCTGCGTGAAGTGAGAGCTTGTGCAGAGCTGACCACGCGTCGGAGCCTTGCCTGTACCCTTCCCACAGCTTCATATAACTTCACAGCCATCAATGTCTCACACTTCCCAAGGGGCCCTGGGCCGGTCGGAAAGCCAGCCGGGCTCCTCTCGCCCCCCAGCACCCCTGTGCCCATCACTGAGCAAAGGGGCCACCGAGGAAGGGCGGGCTGGTTCCCTGGTGGGGGAGCCAGTGCAGAGCCCCCTGCCCTTCCCGGGAGCTGTCGCAGGCTGTCGTGCCTGCATTTCTTCTTATTTAAATGGCCCACATCAGGCTGGTCTTTCTCACCTTCCTACCGTCAGCCACTCTTTGAGAGCTAGAGACTGCATTTCTTATCTTTCTCTCTCCCCACACTCCTAGCAGGCTAATTATTTTTGGAATTGATATACTTACTTAAACCCTCAAATAATGTAAAGCAGTATAGGATGATGCCAAACCAACCCTAAATATAGCACAGAGCATCTATAGCTAAAACTGCATTTTTTCCCCTTAAAAAATGTCTATATTTGTTTCTCTCTTCTCTCTGTGTGATTGTGTGTGATTCATTGTCTGAGGGAAGGTGTTTGGGGTCAGTTTGTTTTTGCTTGAGTGGTTTTAAACCAAGTGAACACAGACAGTTCTAACTTACAAGGCCATGGCCAGGCACAGAAGTAAGGATCCACAGGCTCAGATTTGGGGTTATCTGTTAGGACAGAGGGCAGAGAAGACTGTCTCCTTCTCATCCCCACACTAACTGCCCTTTCCTGGCTTCACTGGCTCTAAGGTAGTCTCCCCCCCGCCATCTTCATTGACACTCACAGTGCAGGTACCTACCTTGAGCTAGGGGGTACCCACAGGTGTCGTCTTATTTAAATCTCACACAATCTGAAGAAACCCCATTTTCCAGTTGGAGAAATTGAGGCATCTGTATGTGGTCACTCATCATGCTCCTTCCCTTGGCCCCCCTGTTGGCAGTCACACCCTCTGATGGGGCAGATGCCAGGACCGAGGGCAGCCAGGCAAGACTGAGTCTCAGCCCCGTAGACAGGGGCCCGTGACCTTGCCTTCTCTACTCAGCCTTGTAATCGGCCGAACCCCACAGCCCACAGCAGAAAAGACCGCTGTCTGCCAGAAAGGCACACTCCCAGCCCACGCTGAGGCCACGGCTCAGTCAGGGACCGCGACTCCCAGGCTCCCAGGACTAGTTCTCACCAATGGGATGTGAACTTGCCTTGTCAGCCGGCGGCTACATAGGCCCCAGAGGACATGCCGATCACACGATGGGTGGAGCCGGGAGCCCAGAATCACCATGTGGAGGAGAGCTGCTCATCAACCAGAAACAGCCTCATGGAGCGAGAAATCCACTTATTTTGTGTTCAGTCCCTGATAATTTCAAGTTTATTCGATATGACAACTAGCACTGGCCTGATCCAAGCATCTGGTGGGTAAAAGCCAAGATTGCTGAAGGATTTGTTCTCACCTGCATTTGCCCAGGGCACACCAGGCCAAGGAAACCATGTCCTCTGGTCTTAGACCCAACGTCAGCTGCGCCAGGGTCCATGCATAATCTCTCCCGAGGCCCAGACAGAGCCAGCAACATGCCTGTCATCATGAGTCCTTGTCAAGTGCTCATCATGTAAAGGCAGGACGGCGTGCAACACACATGCACACACATGCACACGCACACGAACGTGCAGCTCACACTGCACGGGAACAGAGAGGAAATGTGATGCTCCCTTATGCGTCTCAGGGTCTGTGTGTTTTCCTCCATATGCACCTTTCTCCCTGGCCGAGTCCCTCCGCGGTGCCTCCCTCTACTGCTCTCCTGAAGGAGCCCAGGGGGACTGGGGCTCTGGAGGAGGGCCCTCCCCGGGCCCCTGCCACGAGGCTGTGTCACCGACGGCCCCGCCGGCTCCAAGCAGCCGTGGTACTGGGAAAAACCCGGGCTCTGAGACATCAAGACAGAAAACACAACATTTTATTAGTGCTTGAGACGTTTATTTCCCGAGTTAACAACAATAATAAACTCGTTTACGGCTGTGAGTTTCACTGTCTTCCCCAGTGGGGCTCCCACCTGCTGCCGTCTGTCTGTGAGGCTCCTAGTGTGGAGGGGCCGGCCTGGCATCTGGGAGGCCGGGGGCAGGGGTCCCCGGGGTGCTGTGTTGTCAGCAGGGCTCCCGCCTGGGTGTGGGGAGAGAGGCTCGCTCCCCTGGTGGGACCGCGGCAAGCAGGTGTTAGCAGAAGCTTCTGGGCTCTCGCCTGCCTATTGCACAGATGTTTTTTTCTCCTCAAAGAAAGAAATGAGGTCTTGACTCAGGTGACTTATTTGGGGGAGACCAAAATTCTAATATCAAGGGATGGGTTTACCTTCGTGCAGGGCTGGGAGCAGGCTGCGAGCAACGAAGGCACCTAGGGAGCCAACGTTTAGGATGCGCTGCCTGCCAGGGGCAGGCCAGCATCTCCTTGAATTCTGCGCCCTGGGCGCCTCCCCCAGTCCTGGCCGGGCCTTCCTGCTGCCTCCACCGACAGCACCTGGGGCCTCCTGGCTTTGTCTCCCAGTCTCGATGGAAAAGTGATCACTCTTTCCCAGATCTCTCTTTTGACCCCCGGCCACCCCCTTCTCACGTCACCAGGTTCCATGGGCTGGAGGAAGGCAGTGAGGTGAAGCTCTCACACTCCGTGTGGCCCCGTGCCCCTTCTCCGGACTGGGAGGCGACGGGGGGCACCCAGAGAAGGGCGGGGTGGGAGGCTATCTAATGAATTTAGGAAGCTTTGACTTACCTTATGTTGTTTTAAAAAATGCATTCAAAGTAACTCTCCTCCTGCTGGTGCTGACTTCCTCTGTGATTCTAACCGCTCCTTTGTGCCTCATCCTCTCCACTCTTATAGATGTGTTTTGCCTGATACTGCTTTGCATGAGGCTTTGAAAGTTCTGAAGTTTCCGAGTGACAGGTGGGCGGGCAGTAGGGAGGCTGAGGGAGAGTCTTGCTCTCTCTCTCCTAACTGGGGAGCTTCAGCCTGCATCAGGAACCCCGCGGAGGGGCAGGCAGAGCGCTGGGCCTGTCCCCAGAGGGAGGACCAAGGGCTGCATTCTGCACAAACGGAGAGTTCTGGGTGGCAGCCTGTGCTTTCTGTTTCTCCCCTACACCCCAAGGAACCCACATGGAGCAGGTGCCCAGTGAGCGCGGGTTGGATGAAGGATGCCCCAGACGGTCCTCATGATGGGGGCACTGTTGCCCGACCTTCCTGAGTTTGCTGCCTTTCACACCATTGCCTTCAACCTCCTAACAGCCTCCGATCTGTACCAGAGGGCATTTTTCATCAGAAGACATTAAAACAAGTTGGTTTGAACATGTCACTGCCCCTTTAGAGGCCACGAGGGTCAGGTACCATGTCACTAACAGTGTAGAGTGTCCTGCCTTCGGTTAAAGAAAGAAAGACCTCACGGAAGCATGGAGACCAGAGGCAAGAGGGCTTCTCTTTGAAGCACACGGAGCCCTCTCTCCCACTGAGCATGTGACTTCGGGCAGGTCACTTCCATTTCTGTCTCCTCGTCTATGAAATGGGACGCGGATATAGGGTGTCCCCTACAAGATGATTTATGGCAAAGCCGCTGGCTTGGGGCAGATGTCTGAGCAGTATTTGTGGAGAGAACAGATTCCTGTAATAATCATCTTCCATACTTGAACAGGGCTTTACAGTTTCAAGTCAGTTTCGGATAGGTTACAGAGCTGAGCAATAGTGATTGCCGGATACAGAAGCAGAGAGCAAGCCCTCGGCCCCCCAACCGTGGGGAGTAGCCGGGGGGAGGGGGGTTCCATGGGTCTCCAGGGAATAGGGGAAGCTCTCAGTGTCTGATCTCCGCAGAGTGACTCTGAGCGCCATTCTTTTGGTTCTCCTGGTTGTATCAGGAATGGAGATCTAATTAAATGTTGATTTGTCTTCAACAACTTTGAAACGCCCTTTTCACTATGAGAGCTCAAAGCGACTTGTCAGGGAATAGGCTGGTGTGCCGCTGATCCAGGCACTGAGAAAATATTCCAAAGCATGGTTCTGGTTTTCTGTATTATTTAATCCCGTGTCTCTGGCTCTCCAGCTCTGGACACACACACACATTCCTACAAATGTCAAGCGATGAAGACCTAACTTTTTGGAAACCCCCATACACGGTCAGTTAGAGAAAATGCCGCATTCCTCCAGAACCATATTCTGCATACCAGTGAAGCCTGAGTTGTTTTTTTCTGACCTCCAGCCACCTCTCCCACCGGGCCTTGAGTCTCAGCACCGTACGCAGTCCCTGGACCCAACCGCAGAGCACTGATTCAGGAGCGCAGGTCGGGGCCGGGAATCTGCATTGTAACAAAGCTCTGTAGTGATCCTAACTCTGGTGGTAGGAGGACCACACCTTCTGAGACCATTCTAGCCTTTGCAGTCCAGGTACTGATGAAGGTGTACAGTAAGCCAGCCCTGGGAAACCACTTTCCCCTCCCCGAAATGGAATCCCTCAGGATTCACACCTTGGAGGAAGCGGAGTGTTTCCTTGACAACAGGAGACTAATTCAGAAGTCCCTGTGAACAGGTGGGAGACAGGAAGGGACAAAAGAAACAACGTGGGCAGGTGTTAAGTTGAAACCAGAGACTCTGGGCAGCCCCTGGAGCGCATGTTGGAGGGGAGGAGCCTTAGGACCCAGGCAGGGAGGGATGCTGGAAGGAGGGGGTCTTAATGAACTCTCCTGAAAGTCAGTCCTGGAAGCTAATTTTTGGAATTAAACTTTATTGAAAGAAGTTACGGTCGGAAGGAAAATTTAATTTTGCATACCTCTTTTGAGTAGGAAACTCAAACAGAGAGGCAGTATTCCAGGCCAGCAGCTGGCTAGATGTGGGGCTCCCAGAGGGGGACTTGGCATCAGATAAATCTGGAGAGATCTCACACCTGGCAGGACCTGGCCCCAGGTTCACAACTTCAGTTCTTGGCAAATTCTTTCTGGGCCACCTGGGTCCTGTCCCAGGCCCTCTCTTGGTTCCTCTCCCAGCATTCCCCTCTGGGGCCTCTGTTCCGGCCAGCGTCCAGCCACTGCCCACAGCTCAGGATCCCCTGTCTTGCCTTATGCAAGTCAATCCGTCTGTCTAAATCCTGCCCACCCGCCCCAGGCCCCGCTTAGACCCCGTCTCCGAGGGCCCTTCCCTGACAACAGCAGCATCATGGGCTCTCTCTCTCTCTCTCTCTCTCTCTCTCACAAATCTCTTCTCTTTGTATCTTTACCTCTTACCACCAGCGGAGCTTCCTGCACCTCCCAGGCAAGGACCAGAGCCTTCAAATGGCCTCAGAGGCCCAGGAACCTCATGATGGGAGCCTAAATCATGGGCTCCATGTTGCTTCCTCAGTTGGGCTTGCAGTTGGCACGAAGGTGCTCACCTTGACAGCACAGCAGAACCATCTAGGAACTTTAATGAACGCGATGCCTTCCCCTCCCTAACCGAATCCAAATCTCTGTGGGAGGACGAAGCTATTACAAAAGCTTCTGGGTTATTCTGATGCTTGGTGAAGGCTGAGACCCACCTCAGTTGGCTATCTCTCATCCTTAGCCCCATTGAAGGGCCGTTCAAGAATAGTGCACTTTCCCTGTGTTCTAATATTGTAAGAGTTCATTATATGGCAGCCGCTCTTGCTCTTTTCTGATCTCTGCTCCTTCAGGAATGGGGGAAATTCATCCAAGACTCCACGAAGGCTCAACTAGCTGAAGACCCGGGGACAATTGCCAAGGAGGGCAAATACCTACGTCTCCACTCCTCCATACCATGTCTTTGACAGACACTGCTAATCAATCATGGCGCACTTGCTCTCTGAGCTGCAAGTGTCCTCACAGCATTTCGACCCCCTGTGTTCCAGGCAGCCCCACCCAACTGGAGCTGGCCCCCTGGCTGAAACCTCTTGTAATCCTTGGTCTGGAAAGGCAGTACCACAGGATCAAGGAGAAGGAGGGATGGTAGGTGTTCTCTCCCTCATCTTTTAAGATTTTATCAGGGAGGCCGACCATGGTCTTCCCCTGTGTCCTTTGAGATCCCTGGGGCCTAACCTGGAGGTGAGAAAGACAATTTTGACTTTCTTTGAAGTGAGTTAGTTTCCTCATCTTTCTTAGAATTGGGTGTGGTCTCTTCTCAGCTCTCTTAGCTGACCCAGGGCAAGGAAGGCTGAGTAGAGAGAGTAGGACATCAGGTAAGAGTGGTGTAAGGTGCTTTCAGACAAAGTTGACAACGTTGTCAATTTCCCTACCACTTGAGCACGTACTGGACATAATTAAGCCAAATTCCTTCTTCTCTGGATTTATCAGGTTCCTTACAGTCTTCTTCCTCCAAAGGCTTGACTGGCAGCTTGCTAACCTGACCTCCACTTCCAAACTGTATTCCAAATGCCCTTGCTTGTTCTTCTCACCCTGGCCTTCAAGGTCCCATATACCCTGGCCCCAGCCTAACCCTCTGGCCTGATTTTCCTCTTCACCGTACCCCCAGATTCTGGCTGTATTGACTCTCCTGAATGTGTCTGGTCCTCGATGCTTCTATCTGCCCTAAAATGTCCTTGCTTCCATTTCTGTCTGCTAAGATCTGACTCCATATTAAGATAAATTCACATCATACTTCCTGCAGGTGATTTCCCTCTCATTGATTTTCCTGCACAACTCCTACTCCTGTTCTCCCACTTTGTTCAGTTTGTCCTTCCATTTTAGCCCAGGGAAAGTTCTGACTATTTCTTAGCCACCGACCAAGTGCCAGGCACTATCCTAGGCAGCAGTTTTGGGACTCGGCTTTCACTGAATCTTGTTAGCATTTCTAGTCCTTAGATCTCACTATCTACATTTTACTTGTGAGAAAATAGGTAACTTTTGTAGGCCAGTGATTTGCCTGAGGTAGGAGAGGTACTAAGCAGCAGAGCTGGGAGCAGACCCCACATCTCCTCTCTCTTCCGAGGCTCTATTTTTTATTCTGTTCTTCTTTTGCCTCCAGGGCAGAATTTCCTCTTGTCTGCCTTGTACATAGGATTTGGAGTCAGAAAACAGAGAAGGCCCGCACCACCTATTTAGTTACTATGTTTTTTGGCAGTTGGCTGAACCTCTCTGGTCTTGTTTCTTCCTCTGTCAAAGAGGATTAAAATCATACCCGCTCTGCCTAGCTCACAGAGGGGAGCTCCTTTCCCCATGGGCTGTGCCTCTTGGGCTGAGGCCTCATTATCCTCATCTTGGTACCTCCATAGTGCTTGGTTGGCGTGGGCCCTAATGCAAATAAATCAGTGAATCCTTGTGATTCAATGAAATGAGATTAAATTGCACGAGGCAGTCGGTTAGGGAAAAAACCCCCAACTGCCTCCCCTTGAGGTCCAGAATTGATTGTTCCCAACAGTGTCACCCAGAGAGAGTTTTGATCACAATCACTTGTAACTTGTTTGCTATTTGCTTTGTTTAGCAAATTCCTTCACAGAGAGACAGGGAAGGAGCCTGGGAAGGCAGGGTAAGGGTGCGGGAAGATGCTGGAATTCGAGAAGGAGCTCAGATTGTTGGTTGAACATATTGCTGTCTGTGTGGAAAATGTTCACAGCAGTTACAACTTTGGATGAATATGCATTAGCGGTGGTGCCGCAATTTGCTGGCGTGTGCCACGCTACACTCGGAGACTTGGCAAGATGGGTAATTATCTCCACATTATGTGCCTTGTCTCTTTCTCTTCTTAATTAAGTAACTAATCTGGTGGAGGAGAGCTCTGTTTGTGTTTGTTTGGCAGGTGCAGCCTCGTGACAGTTGTCTGGAGAAGTTTCTTGGAAATTTATGAGATTTTCAAAAAACAAACTGCTCGGAGCTGAGCCGACCTACCGGAGCTGGGGAGGGTCAGAGCCGGGCCTCTCCAGGAGCACGGGACAATGTGGCCATTGCCGCTTCCCCTGGACTCCGGGGTTCCTGCTGGCGGGGCCCACGGGGGCCTCTGACCTTCCAGGGTGGAGGGAAGCAGGGTGCTCCGAAGGGCAAGTGCTCTTGGGGGAAAGGAGGGACATCAGAGGCCACACTGAGAGGAACAGTGTGTTCTTCCTTCTACCTTGTTTCCCTGTGGATTTCTCTATTTGAGCAGCTCTTCCAAGCTCTCTGTAGAGGAATTGATTAAATAAGCTAAGTGCTGACCGCTTATCAAAGACTGACCGCATGGCTCATGGGCAGACCTGCTGACATAAAGGTGCTTGGCTGGGGTGGGTGGGACTCTGGATGAACGTCCTGGGTCACCGGCAGAGGACCCCATCCGGTGGCCCAGGAGGTGCTGGGTCCCACAGTGCAACAGCAAGGTCCCTTCGCTGCGCGCACAGACCACCACTCTGGGGACCCCACCAGGCTGCCTGGGAACCAGAGCAGCTGGCCCTGGAGGGTGCAGGTTGGGGCAGCTTCTTTTGAGGCCCATGGGTTTGTTGCAAGAGAGGAGTGGAATGGGCAGGGCCAACTAATGGTAGGAGGTAATGGAGCCAGGGATGCCAACTGAGGGAGCTACCGAGAAACGACTAGTGGCTACGCTGAGTCTTATGGGCACACTTGGGTGGATCACAGATAGTGTTGTTAACTGTGAGGAGAGTTCACTGAACAACACAGTTGTGTGACGCAGCTGCAGTGGGCTGCTCAGCTCCGATGGCTGTGCTGGCCCAGAGGGCCCTCGCTCTGGCTCCTAAGTCAAGTTCTATTTTTTCTACTCGAGGGGATGGGCTTGACGTATTTTGTGCCCCGCCCCAACGAAATAAGCTGTCAGACTCCCCTCATGGGTAGCCCATCCCAGGGGGTACTGTGGTGCTGTGGGAGGTAGGATTCTAAGATGGCGCCCCCCAGATTATCAGACCCTAGTGGACATATACTTTCTCCTCTCAGTCAACCCCTAATCTTGGTTCTGCTGTGAAGGGATTTGGCTGATGTGCTTAAGATCACTGGTCAGTTGACCTTAAAATGAGACATTATTGGGGCGCCTGGGTGGCTCAGTCGTTAGGCGCCTGCCTTCGGCTCAGGTCATGATCCCAGCGTTCTGGGATCGAGCCCCACATCGGGCTCCCCGCTCGGCGGGAGGCCTGCCTCTCCCCCCTCCACTCCCCCTGCCTGTGCTCCTCTCTCGCTGTGTCTCTCTCTGTCAAATAAATAAATAAAATCTTTGAAAAAAAAAAATGAGACATTATTGGGTGCAACTGACCTAATCCCCTGGGCCTTTTAAAAGCAGAGTTTTCTCCAGCTGGTTGCAGAAGAGAGCATCAGAGATTTGAAACATGAGAAGGATTCACTACACCATTTATGGCTTGAAGATGGAGGGGTCACATGGCAAGAAATTTGGGTGGCGTTTAGAAACTGAGAGCAGTCCCCCGGGGTGATAGCCAGCCAGAAAACAAGGTCCTCAGTCCTACCACCACAAGGAACTGACTTCTGCCAACAACAGAAATGAGCTTGAAAGTGGATTTTTCCTCAGATCCTCCAGAGGAGAACCCAACCTGGCCAACACCTTGAGTTCAGTGGTGTCATGCCCTGAGCAGAAATCCCAGCCATGCCGTGCCAGGCTTCTGACCTACAGAACCATGAGCTAATAAATGGGTGCTGTTGGAAGCCACTGTGTGTGTGCTGGTTTGTTGTGCAACAACAGGAACCTGATGGTGTTAAGCCTTGCATCTGACCTGTGAGAAAAGTTGTGTAAAGAGACTGCCATTTCTTTATGATCTAGGCACATGGGGACTCAGACCCGAGTCCAGGTTTTGCCAGTGATCTTGGGAAGGCTGCGTCCCCTCTCTTCTGTAAAAGTAGGAATGGGACTCCATGTTTCTTATGGTCCCTCACAGCATGCGCCTTCCAACTATGGCTACAGACACTGATGCAAAGAGATGCATAGGGATGACCACTTGGAGGTCATAGCTTCCTTTGCCTGAAATCTCTGGCGTCAAGGTCAGAGCAATCCCCCAGTGAGACTGTTTCCACATCGCCATATTCTGCTCAAACACCTTTCATGGATCTTCGTAGTCTGTAGGAAAAACAAGGGCCCTCCTCTCTTTGCCGCTCAGGGTCTAGATAATTTGGACCCAGCCAAGCTGGGTCGGACTCTAGGTCCGACACCTGCCCTGGGCCCTCCTGTGCTTCCCCACATGCCACAAGCCATTACTGGTATCTGAGCTCGTTTTCTCTTCTCCAGTTTCTACGTTCCGTCAACCAAAAAATTAAGCAAATAAACTTCCCATCTTCCAAGATGTCATTCTGGATCTACCTGCTTCAGGCAGCCTTCCTGGCTTTTCTATGTGAGTAAGGCTCTTCTTTGGTAGTATTGTGAAAAACTCGAACTAGCTTGAGAAGAAAAAGTAGAATCTAGTGATTCATGTAACTGTGGAGTCTAAGGTTAACTTTAGACACAGATGGATCCAAGAGAACAAATTATGTCATTGGGACCACGTCCTCCCCATCCATCTCTTTTCCTTGTTTCCCTCTGTGAGTCAGGGCCTTTACTCATACAGAGTAAAAAAGTGTATTCCCTGGTAGCTCTAAGCCTGGTTCCTCATGACTTGAAATTTAAAAGCAAGACATATCTTTTTTCCCCTCCCCGCCCTCTCCACGCCAAGCATCTCTCTATTAAAGAGCAGAGAGGATTGTTTGTCCTGTGTGGGACAGTATCCACCCTGAACCAGTCACTCCATTCATGTAGATACACACCTCTCTGACTGGTCAGAAGAGTACCTGCCTGAGCCTTGGTGAGAGGAGGGCTGGGGTGACTGACAACCTCACCCTCACCACGTGGGTGGAGGGAGGTGTGGCTCTCCAAGGAGGGTGACCCGAAGAAGTGAGAAAGACAGGCTATTCAGACAGAAACAAGAAATGCCCATCCTATCCTCACCGTGTTCTGCTCTGGACTTCCTCTAGCTTACCATTTTCCCATTTATTTGGCCCTAATTACCCTCTGCCCCGCATTGGAGATGCGTATATGACTGATCGGATGGGTCACGCACAAAATTTGTATATGCAGAAGAAATATAATGGGTTGATTTTTTTTCCCCCGTGTAACCAGATTTTCCTCCCCATCTTGGTGAGCAGGGGGAAAAAATTAACTAATTGTCTAATATGATTGAATATAGTTGGCTCTGATCATTTGAAACAGTCCCATTAGGAAAATTTTTACTTACTTGAGTAAAAATACTCGGCTGCTGTACTTGCCAACATGGGGTCCAGGTGCAGGTAGAGAAAGGGGCTTATAAAATCTTTATAAATCCACGTGGCGGGAAGATGAATCCAAGCCCCTGGGCAGAATTTCCTCTGCCCCCCTGCCTTGTCCACCTGAGTATTATCTCGGGGGCACTCACTGACGGAGCCCATGGTGGAGGTGGGGGGGAGACCTGAGCTTGGCCAGGCCTCACTGGCGCCCTTGGCTGATACACCCACGGGATACAGTCCTGGGTGGGGGTGGGGGTGCTGGCCAGCCCTGGATCCAGCACACTAGCCTTGTAGTCTGCTCCTAGCCTCGTCCAGGGGCTCACCTCTCCCTCCTTCAGAGGGCCATCCAATGTGTGGAAGGGGACAGTGGGGGCTTGCACTCATTACGTCTCTCCCTTTTCATTTCCAAATCATTGCTCGGCCTTCATGGCGAACAGGGCCCACGACGTGCCCACTCACTGGCAGGCCTCCGTGAACTGAGGCGGTGGACATACTAATGGAGGAGATAAAGGAATGTAGAAATCCTCCCTGAGACAACAGCTCGGTTTATGCAACTATTGCCCCGATGCATAATCCTACTTTGTGTGTCAATAACTGAATATTGCCTCAGTTTCTCTGTACCCCTTTTGAAACAAAGTCTAATCTCCTTCCAAAGGAGACAGTTCCTTGTGCTGAGCCAAGAAGATTACCTTCCAAGAAGGCAATAGAAAAAATACATTAAACATTTAAGACAGGGGCGCCTGGGTGGCTCAGTCGGTTAAGCGTCTGCCTTTGGCTCAGGTCATGATCCCAGGGTCCTGGGATCGAGCCCCGCATCGGGCTCCCTGCTCGGCGGGAAGCCTGCTTCTCCCTCTCCCACTCCCCCTGCTTGTGTTCCCTCTCTCGCTGTGTCTCTCTCTGTCAAATAAATAAATAACTTAAATTAAATTAAAAATAAACATTTAAGGCAGACAGCCACACCATGTATGTGCTGCTTGCTTCTTTTGCCGCATTGCATGGTCTGGAAGGCAGGAGTCGCGTGGCCCTTGCTGGGCCTTCGCTCAGGAAGTGTTCCCTGGCTGGGGAGAGCTTTGATCTGCGAGCAAAACTCGGATCACTTTATTTTGCAGAGTGCCTTATGCCATTAACCCCATTAATTACTTCCTGCAGCAGGCGGTTACTGGGGGCCGGCTGCGTGCGGGGTACTGTACTAGGCCCTGTGGGAATAAAAGATGGATTGAAGCTGGAGAGCGAGCTTTTTGCTGAAACACACACAACTCAAACAACCACTTCGAATTGGAAAGACCACTGGGTAACGAAGTGGATCCCCTGGGAGTTCCTATCTTCCCTCCAGGTCCTCGGAGCCTGCCTGCAATGTTCTGCAGGTCTTGCCCGCTCCATTTCCTTCATCCTCACCCGTGGATGTTGAGCATGCAAAGACCTCTGCTTCTCAGAACGTGGCTGATGTGTCACTGCTTGACCCCATCTGTAAATATTGGTGCCCGCAGTGCCAATCCCCTGATGCTTGACGGGGAGGCCACCCTGGCAGTGCGGATCAGTTGAGCACCCGATTTATTTCCTGGGTTACAGATGACTGAGAATTCTTAATGGAAGTAGCTTCTTTAGTGACCCGGGAAATGTGGGGAAGGCAGAAGCTCGCTAAATCTTCTCCTCCTTGATTTTTTTGGGCCATAGCTGGTCTGCAGTTTGTGGCATCCACTCAGAGACAAACGCGCCCAGGGATTGATTCTGGCTTTGAGAAGCTCACACAGGCTGACTGTAAATTGCAGCCCCATTGTTGCTAAAATAAGCAAATGAGGCTGCAGTAATTTTAGGACAGCAAATGCATGATTGCGAAGTGGAGTAGAAGCATGCTGTTTCTGAAGACAAAAGAAGGGCGAAATTTTTGCCCAAGGGCTTTGCCAGAGATGACCCCACTGCTGAGCGATTTGGGATGGGAAACATTCGCCAGCTTAGCGGGATGGAGGGAGCACCAAACTGGGAGAATCAAATGTAAATTCTAAGCTTGGGTCTGCCACCGACTAGCTGTGTGACCGTGGGAACGTCCCTGTCTCTCTCTGGATTTTTCTTCATTGGCCAAACAAGGCAACTGGACGTTACAGTTTCCAAAATTCCTTCCTGATCCAGGAGGACATGGTTTTATGATCCAGCTGAGATCACATTTGGTCTTCAAATTGGCTCATTGTCATGGTCACTCGAAGTGCTGTCAACACCAGCCTTATGACTCTTGTTCCCAAATGAGTGGTGGGGGAAGGGAGGGCGCTGTCTGGTCCTGTGTTCCAGGAGCCTCTTATTTATTTATTATTTATTTATTTAAAATTTAAATTCAATTAATTAACATATAATGTATTATTGGTTTCAGAGTTAGAGGTCAGTGATTCATCAGTCTTCCATAATACCCGGTGATGAGCCTCTTTTTAAATGCAGTTCTTATAGATGTGATTAGGTTAAATCATTATGTTATAAGGCAGGTAGCCCACTGATCCAGAGGGGAAGATGGACAGGGTTTTGTACGTGAATCTTGTTCTTGCCCTGCCGTTCACTAGCTGTGTGTCCTTGGACCACCTTTTCTGTACTCAGCATCCTCATCTAATGAGATGCTCTCGAGAATACTTCCCGGATCTCACACGCTCCCAAGCCACGATGGTGTAATGCAGCGTGTCTCTCATTCAAACAAAGCACAAACTTTTACCTCTCCAGGCTTGAGAGGCGCAGAGACTTCTGCAGGAGAATCAAACCTCTCTCTGGGCAGCGGAGATCAAAGCGCATCCTGCAGGGAGCAAAACTAAGCGAGGACAGCTATGAACCTGTTAGCACCCCCACCCCTTCCCACGGGGAGTCTTCCCCTGGGGGCTCTGGGTTTGCTTAACAAAGACTGCTCTTTCTTACAGAAATCCACTGGTCAGTCAAGTGTGTGGTACGAGACCAGAATGGGTTTCAGAACGTGTAGAGAAAGTCAGAATGACAACTTTATCGTGCCCTGGGGACGGCTATTCGTGGAGTACCTACCACGTGTCAGCCTCTGTATTGGGCACATTTCACATGTGGCTTGTTGCATTCTTTGGCCTGCCCAAACCTAAATCTGCTTCCTTCCTCTGGGTAAGTCTTGGTGGGAGGCAAAGCCCTGTCTTCCAGCAAGGAAAGCAAATAGAGCAAGAGGCTCCCTCCCTGGTCATCCTGGAGTATTTAGGGTATGGACAAGAGGCGCAGGCCTCGTCAGTCAGATGCTCCAGTCCGGACTCGGAATTGTGAGCAGATAGTCAAAGATGAAGGGACTGTTCGAAAGGACCCATGACAGGGTCCGGTGGCAGTGGACGTGGGGCAAATACCTGGCTAGTCTGTTCTCCCCAAAAGCTGGTTGTGCTGTCAGCAGCAACCTCAGTTTTCCCCACTGTCCAAGCCCTATTCTTCAAATTCCTGTGGATCCTAAGAGTCCTTTCTGCCTGTAGTAACCAGAACGAGTTTCTGTTGCTTGCAGCTCAGATTCCGGGCTGATGCTCTACTCTTATGCTATAATGACCTTTTGGAGAACTAGATCAGTGCCCTTTGGTGTCACTGAACATCTTGGTCCCTGTCTTGCTCCAGTCACTGTGATGGCCAGCTGGTTTTCCCAACTTTGCCCTGTAGCTCTCGCTTCCTGCCTTGGGGTTTCTATGATGGCCAAGCACAAGGTGTCTGGGGAAACCAGTGTACAAGAAGGCAGCTGCAGAGCTACCTGTGACCAATGAGGAATAGAAGCCAGTGGTGGGATGTTCTCTCCTGTCCTCTGCCACAGTTCTGTGCTGTATTTCATGAGGCTGCTCAGAAGGTCACCCCAGCAGTGGCCTGAGTAGTATGGGATGATACAGGATTCGGCCTTCCATGTTCTGTTGGCTGGTCTTTCATGCCTATTCCTTGGATCCCTTCCAAAATAAGTGACCTGAAGATGAGCCTATTTCTTGGGCTCTGCTTGGGAGTGGGGCGTGGAACTGATCTCAGCCAGGAACTGAGGCATGGGATATTAAGGAACTTATTCTCAGATCACACAAAGCATAGAGCCAAAGCTTAAACCAGGGCCCCTTGGGCTCCAAAGCCTTTGACATTCTCCCTTCCATAGGGCCTGATATTAATGACAAGTAGGGGTGGTCCCTTTGTACCAGTGCCCTCGGTGGGGTGGGGAGGAGGACTCTGGGCAATTCTGTAATTCCTACCCTGGTGCTAGCTGCTGAATACATGAAACCCTTCTTACTTCTGGATCTTTCTGTTCCTGTCTAAGAAAGTTTTTGCTCTTGGCTTTTTAAATTTTTTTTCCTGTTCTTCTTTGAGTCTGGCCCTGCTTTGTGAACATACTAAAACATGCATCAAGAGATCCAGAGTTCAGCCTTAAGTTCACCACCAACTTGTCCTTCGACCATAGGATGAGGTTCCCTCCCTGGCCCTCTGGGTCCCCGTGGGCCAGCTGACTGGTTCCCGAGTGTTCACCTGGGACGGCCATGCAGTCACCTATGAGGGTGGGTGGGGGAGGAGTGAAACTTACTAAAAATACAGATTCCCCAGTTCCAACTCCTGATACTCATCCAGCAGAGCAGGTGTAGGGAAGACGTCTGTATCTGTAATATGTTTCTCACATTTTAGCAAGTTTTTCTCTCTCCTGCTCTATGTCGATCTCTCTCTCTCTCTCAAGCCCTTGATTTGGGAATGATTCAGGAATTCCAAAAAGCAGTTTCTCTCCCCAGTATCTCCCCTATTAGCTTGTCAGAGTCCTGTAGTTTCCACCTTCCAGAGGAGGTGTTGTCTCTGTTAAACCACCAGTGAGTTACCCAGGGGGTTGACATGTTTTTAGGGTCCATAACATCGCACAGCTATTTACCGTATCAGGATCAGGCAGCCAATCACCTTCCGAGATCAGGGTCTCGGATGGCAAGAGTAAGGAACCCCGGTGGGTAAGGTGTTTTCTGAGCAGCAAGGGGGACCGCCAGGGAGCATGAAGACCAGAGTCTGGGTATGGAAAGGGAGATGTCAGTATGAAGAAGGGATAAGGGAATGATGACAAGGTTCACTTACCTTATGGAGACCAGAGATGGGCAGGGAGCTGAGAAGGTAACAATAAAGAAGCATAGAAGGCTGAAGCCCTTAGTGGACATCTCTGGGTTCAAATCCTGGTATCACCACTACATGACCTTGGGGAGTTACCGTGCTTTCTTCTCTCTGACGATAGCCCTCTCTGTGTCTCTCTGTTTCACACACACACACACACACACACACACACACCCGCCATGCTCCGGCATGGGCTGCCCATATGCATGGCTGTTCTACATGGTCTCACTGCCATCGCGGATTGGACTGGGTAGTCACTGTCCAAACAGAGCATTTGGAATTTGGCTAGAAGACAAAATCTCTAGGTGACTGGAAGTAATCCGTGTCCATGAGTAGAGTTGGGCAGGCGGCTGTGATTGGTACAAATGGTAGAGGAGAAGGAGCTGGTTTGCAGAGAGTCTGAAGCAGAGACTCAGAGAGAAGCCGAAGAACAAGAAGGGGGAGGCGTCCTGAGGGCTGTCCGATGGTTGCTCCAGCACATTACTGAATCCCCATCCAATCTGTGGATTCTGGGAGGCACTTTGTATCTTTATAAAAAACAAACAAGTAGGGGCTCCTCACCTTGGAGCATGATAATGATCCTTCTGCCTCTCCATCCATTTGCCAGTATGCCTAGGAAATTTCACAGGGCTCAACACATGCAGATCAGTGCTTCTCAAACCCTCCTTGAGATAAATGTTAAAATGCAGATCCCCATGCAGCAGGTCACAGCTCCCACAGGAGGCGGATGCTGCTGGGCCAAGGGCCACACCTGGGTTTGCAAGGATTTAAACTCCTTATGCCAGGAATTACAAGCAAGTGGCCAATTAGAAGCCCCCATCAGCTGGGGCGTGGTTGAAACCAAGCAACTACCCTAAGCAGGGGCAAAAAACCCTCACTAGTTTTAATTAACAACAACAACAACAAGTCTGAATAGAGAGCATCCACGCTAAGAAAGAGCATTTTACTCCTTTCAGTGGTACACAAGGAATAGTTGGCCTCTCCAGGAAAAAGAAATAGATAAGCCCACGCCGTCATTAGCATATCAATGGCCAATAATTAAAAGGGAGTTCCTAAAGAGCTAGAGGAGATGTGAAGGATTTCTTTCCCTCTCACGTTCTCAAGTAGTTCAGATGTCTCTGTCTTCTTTCAGATTGCTCATATTTATTATTTGGGCAGAGCCTGTTTTACCAAGCAGACAGAGCGACATCCACGCACCCCGAACGTGAAGCTCGCAGACTCCTCAGTAATGCAGCCTTGTTGGCGGTGCCAATCTCCTTACCAAAGACATTGCTTTTGTTTTATTTTTCTCTTTCAAGAAACTGACATCTTAGCGCCTCCTATCCAACTTAGTTTAAACAAATGTTTTGATTACATCCAAGTGAGAGCCCGACAAAAGCTGTTGGTACTGAACGGACGCATTCCCTATTAGTTTTAGACAATTTGTTCTAATATTGTCTGGAATCATTCGTTTATACACCCATACAGATTTGATTACTTTACTTGTTTCATTAATCTTTATTTGTTTAATCATCTGTTTAATCTGTTTAATCATTGGTTTAAGTGGAAAGATTACATGAAGATGTCTAGCGTCGGCTCATACAGGCATTCTGACAGGGAGCCCAGCGTTCCTTTTCGACTATTTATTGCATTTTTCTTTTTTTATGGGGCTTCATGAGCCACTTTAAAGCCTATAGGATGCTTCGGGGAATTCGATAATTTAGTAGTTTTTCACCACTGAACATGATCTATTTTTTAAACTGTTATTTAATAAGCGATATTTGTGGAATAATTTGACTGGGTTGGCGGGTCCTCATCTCCCAACCAAAGGCAATATTTCAGTTGGCACCGAGACCATTCTTTAGGAAGTTGGGATGGTCTGGGAGACTTGGGAGTGTTCTCAAAGATGAGAGAGTGGCTTCTTCTCTTTAGCTGGTTTGCTTTTGGAGTCCAGGTTGGTTCTTGTTTGAAAGTGGGAGGCAGGGCCCCAGGTCGGACGTTGCTCGGTGACTGTCAGAATTGTGACGGTCTCTAATCAGACACGGGGTGCTACCTCCAACTGAGAGAGGCCTTGGGAGCCATCGTGAATGTGAATAGTTTCCTTTGCATCCAATCTGTTTAGCAAAATGGTCACCACTCTCTCTGGTGACAGATTTTTATGTTATGTTCCAGTTTGGCTGGAGGATGAGAGGTGTGTGTGATGGATGAACCTCGTACATCACGGTTGGTACAACAGGTGTTACTTCGGCAAAAGACAGTGAGCATCTCGGGTTAGGGAGCCACCGCCCCCGCAGACAGCACTGGGTGCAGCCTGTCCCCTCTCGGATCGGAGCCCATTGCCCTCAAAGGAGAGGTCTGCCTGCCTCCAGACGGTGCCCTTGGTAGCCTTCCACCCTTGTCCTCCCCTAATCCTCTCCACCTTCTGAGAGTTATGGTGTGCCTATTGTCTCTTACCCCAAGGTCAGATGGGGGCAGAATTGGGATTGGAACTCACTGCTTCCAAAACCCTTTTGGAAAAGAACTCCTACCCCAATTCCTAATGTTCGGAGCTTTTGGTCCCTTCTGATAAGAAGCTGATAGGAGTACGGAGGCACCTGGATGGCTCAGTTGGTTAAGCGTCTGCCTTCTCGGCTCAGGTCATGATCTCAGGGTCCTGGGATCGAGCCCCGCATCGGGCTCCCTGCTCAGCGGGGAGTCTGCTTCTCCCTCTGCCTCTCCCCCTGCTTGTGCTCTCTCTCTCAAATAAATAAATAAAATCTTTTTTTTTTTCTTAAAGAAGCTGATAAGAGAATAAAAACGGTACCGCTCTGTGCACCTGTTGCCATCCTAATTAAGTACCCTCATTTCACACTTTCTAAGTACATTGATTTTATGCCCTTCCCACCTGGCTGGAGCATAGCTGGCTTGTTAACCTGCCCATTTGTGCCCTTGGAGGGGATGGACCTCATGGGATCTCCAGCCCCTCACCCAGGGCCCTCTCTGACACGATCCTTGAGAGAACATGGCATCCAATGCCATGAGCATGTCTGGGTCCTGGGACACATGACCTTGGACAAGTTCCTTAATATTTTGAGCCCTGTTTCTCATCTTACCAATGAGGGTGATAATGGTTCTCACCCCACAGGATTTTGTGAACACGAAATGACAAAACAAGTGAGAGTGGGCACCAGGGACTGCTGTTGTGTGGTGACCAGATGTCTCACGCAGGGAGCTCTTCTGGGGGTATGTCTTTGGTGTGCAGAGGTCTTGTGGAGGGAGAGTGGGCTGTTAGAGGGAACAGATTCAGAGAGAGGGGGCACTGGCCACCGTGTGTCCTTCTGCCTGTTCCAGGATCCCCTGGAAGGTTTGGGCTGTGCTGCTCGTCTCCTGCCGCGTGTCAGTGCCAGCCACCAGCACAAGGGTCTCTTTCCTCCTCTTCCATCTTGAGTCCCTCTGTTGGGCTTCTAGTCTGAGGTTCCTCTTTAAACTGGCCGTCAGCACCCTAGACCCTGGACCCCCTTGCCCATGCTTCTGAAGGAATCACTTCCTTCAATAAACTCCTGGATGGTATTTGAAAGAAACGTATTCATGAAAAAGTTTTCCCCTGAGCTTCCAGATTTCAGTGTCCGTAAACCATTGGTTCCTAAAGCTGCTTGTTCACTCCTGCCTCCACGTGGGAACTTCCTTCCTCCCTTTAGTCAGCTTTCTTTGCATCCCCCAAAGAGACGTCCAAGCAGGTTCGGAAGAGTCTGGGAGAAGCTGGCAACCAACCTGGCTCAGAACTGCATTCCTAATTGGAGACCTTCCATCTGTTGTTGGGTTGGGGGTGTTGCTGCAGCGCCATGCTTAGTAGAGCTGTCCAGTTAACTCATAGCCTTTTGACTGAGGATGGGGCTTCCGCTGTCTGACGGGTTTGCCTCTTCCATCAGGCCTTGGGCTCAAGGAGCAGTGTAGGAGGTGGGGACAACAGTCTAGTCAACCAGTTCAGCTGACTCAGTTGTGGGCCTGGTGGCGTGAGCTTCCAGATATACCTTGAGCCCACAGGAATAGAGGAGAAAGAAGGTTCTCCCTAGATAATCATCCCACCAGACTCATCCCTCCAGTTAAAAATGTGCCTTGGTTAACAATCTTTATCGCAGAAGCCAGATTTGGCACCCGGCTTTAGAGAAGAGACCACTGAGGATCTGGTGGCTCTTTGTATTTAAGGAGAGGAGGAACAGAGTGATGCCCAGGTCAACATCCAGAGGTCCTGATGACTACGGGAGCAAGGTGAGGGTCTTTAGTGATGAGAGGAAATCAAGGAAGAAGGAGCAAGTACAGACAAACTTGGAGGTTCTGTCCCACTTGCCCTGGGTGCTAGCCTTGGAGTCCTGCCCATACTTGGCAGTTCCCTGTGGTGGTATGGCCTGATTGTGAAGTCATAGCCGAGCTCTTTGCCTTCCACAGCCGCAAGGCGAAGACCACCTCTCATTCACCCAGTCTTGCTTACCACCCTTCCACCTGAGAGCATTGCGTACCAAATAGGCACATCCATCATAAAGGTAAGACAGATTGGGACTTGGTGTAGGAGCAGAAGAAAGTAGTGGGGGTGTCCAGGCAATTTTCTATTAATATTTGTTTAACACCTCCCATGGGCCTGACCATGTTAGGTCCTGGGAGTGAACGAGTGGACCAGCAGGACCCAACCTCATAAAGCTGTTTTGGAGATTAAATGAGAGAATGTGCACATTAATAAATACTGTTGATGCTGGGAAATTGAACCAGAGCACAGAGGGTTTGCCTGCCATGCTACAGACTGTGTACTTTCATGAGCAATGATTAGTCATAAAGTGACTTGGGACAAAAGAGAGGGATGAACTGGTTTTGTTTTTGAAAATTTTCTTATAAAAATAAATCAAATTCATTGTAAAATGATGAAGTGTATAGGAGTTCCTGTTTCCTCATATCCCACAAAACCCTGTGTATTATATATATATGTGTGTGTGTGTGTGTGTGTGTGTGTGTGTATGTGTGTATTTTAAAGATTTTATTTATTTATTTGACAGAGAGACACAGCGAGAGAGGGAACACAAGCAGGGGGAGTGGGAGAGGGAGAAGCAGGCTCTCCACTGAGCAGGGAGCCCGATGCGGGGCTCGATCCCAGGACCATGGGATCATGACCTGAGCCGAAGGCAGACACTTAACGACTGAGCCACCCAGGTGCCCCAACCCTGTGTATTTTAAATCTGGTTAATATTCGTAAACCTAATGGGTAAGCAATGACTCACTGTTTTTTTTTTTTTTTTAAGATTTTACTTATTTATTTGAGAGAGAGAAAGAGAGCACAAGCAAGGGGAGGGGCAGAGGGAGAGAGAGAAGCAGTTTCCCCACTGAGCAGGGAGCTTGATGTGGGACTCGATCCCAGGACCCTGGGATCATGACCTGAGTCAAAGGCAGACGCTTAACTTACTGAGCCACCTAGGTGCCTCAACTCGCTGTTATTTTATGTGTTTTTAATTATAAGTAAGCTTGAACATTTTTTTCACATTAATTTGTCCTTCGTTGACTTGTTTTCATTTGCTTGTTCATATCCATTGCCCAGTGATCTATTGGGTTGATGGTTTTTTTAAATTATTGATTTGTAAGAGATCTTTTTATTTAAGAAAAAAGTATGCCTTTATTGAGGTACACTTTTCATAAACTAAAACTCACACATTGTATTTTAAATACAGACAAGTCAAGCTGTTGACTTGACAAATGTATATACCCATGTAACCATTGTCTCCACAACCAGGATATAAAACATTTCCATCATCCCTAAAGCTTCCTTGTACCCCTTTACGGTCAATGTCTCCCCACTCCTGACTCCAGGCAACCACTGGTATGGTTTCCATCCCAGTGATTAGTTTAGTTTGCTCTAAAACTTTGTATGTAAGGAATAATAAAGTCTGTATTCTTCTGTATATGACTTCTTTTGCTTAGCATAAAGTCTGAGATTCATCCATGTTGTCGTGTTTATTCCTTTTTATTGCTAGGTTGTGTCCCACTGCACAGAAATATCACAACTTGTTTAATTACTCATCTGTTAATGGACAGTTGGGTTGTTTCCAGTTTGGGATTATTACAAATAAAGCTGTTATAAACGTGGACATATTTTCATTTCTCTTGGGTAAATACTTCATGGCAGAATGGCTGGGTCATAAGATAGACGTATGCTTAGCTTTATAAGAAATTTGCCCAAGTGTTTTCCAAGGTGGTCTCACATTGCGTGAGAATTCTACTTTGCCCTGTCCTTGCTAACACTTGGTGTTGTCAGTCCTTTTTTATCTTAGACATCCTAGGGCTATAGAGTACTATCTCCTGTGGTTATCATCTGCATTTGCCATAACGAATGGGCTGGGCATTTTTTCACAGGCTTACAGAGCTTTCATACATCTTCTTTGGTAAAGAGTCTCTTCAAATGTTTTGCTCATTTTAAATTAAGTTTTCTTGGGGCACCTGGGTGGCTCAGTCAGTTAAGCGTCCATCTCTTGATTTCGGCTCAGGTTCATGGTCTTGGGGTTGTGAGATCAAGCCCCACGTTGAGCTCCCTGCTAGGTGTGGAGCTGGCTTGAGATTCTCCCTCTCCTCTGCCTCTCCCCTCCACCTCAGAAAAAATAAATAAATAAAAAATTCGGTTTTCTTTTATGATTGAGCCATAAATGTTCTTACATTCCACAGGCAAATTCTTTGTCATATATTCATATTGTGAATATTTTCTCCATTCAAGGTTACCCCCCTTTTTTTTTTTAATGATGATTTTCTGAAAGCAGAAGTTTTAAATTTTGGTAACGTCTACTTAATCAATTTTTTTCTTTATAGTTTGTATTTTTGTGTCTTATCTGGTAAACCTTTGCTCACTCTTATGGAAGAAAACTTTGCAAGGTTGCAAAGAATTTCTCCCATATTTTCTTCTAGAACGTCTATGGTTTTCACTCATATGTTTAGGTCTCTGATCCCTTGCGTGTTCACATTCAGTTTGGGTGTGTGTGTTTTTTTGTCTTTATACATGAATACAATTTTGCTGGGTATAAAATTTGGTGATTACTTTCCCCATTCCCAAACCCTGTAGATATTTTTATAATGTTTTCTGGCATAAAATGTTTCTGTGAAGTATTTTGAAATCATCCTGATTTTACTTCTTAAAAGTGATTTATATTTTTAGCCAGAATATCCTAAAGATTTTTGTGTTCTTCTTAATGGTTCAGTAATTTCACCGAGATGTGTCATGGTATAATTTGTTTTTCATTTTCTCCCTTTAGTTTAGACTCATTATTTTTAATTTCAGGAAGGTTTTCTTCTAATATTTTGTAAAGTTTTTTTTTTTTGAATTTTTTTTTCTGTTTTAAGTTATTTTTCTCACTTGATTAATAAGGTTTGGAAGAGATTTTGTGATTCCCATACCATGTTCCTCTGGAGACTAAGAAAATAATTTAGGAAAATAGTAAACCTTTCCCTGGAAGAAGAAAGTTCCCAAAGGAATGTAAGTTGGAAACAAAAGTACATTTGTGCACTACGTTCACACGAGCACACACACACATGCCCGGAATATGTGTACTGAGATGCTCAGCCATTAGCTCATCTCTATGTGTTTTGCCTGTCCATATTTTTGTTTTCTTTTTGGTGTATTTCCTTGGTTCTGTTTTGTCTACAATGTGCATGCATTGCTTTTATAATAACTCCCAACACTCCAGAGCAAAGTTCTGGGAGCAGAAACCATGAACCTCATTCCGTAGCCCCTTTAGGAACGAGTTCCTGAACACTGATTTCCCTTCAATCGGGAACTGAATGCGTTTCCTCCCATTCAGGCTGCAATAGTAATTCTAAAGTGAAAAAATAAGGCATGGGGACTTGGCTGCTGGTGTAAACAATCTCATCCCTTATGTCTCTGTCCTAGAAGCCTGGGCCCTGGGCATGCCCCTGATAGACTGGGCAGACTGGCTGTCAGTGAGCCCGATGTGGCCTGTAGATTGTTTTGACTGACCAACACAGTGGTGACTTTATTATTTTTTTAAGTTTCTGAGCCCTTAAAGGGAGCATGTGCCCCCCAGCTTTCCACAGTCTTTGCAGCCCCCCACTAGGGCACTCCAGGGCCTGCTTCACTCATTTGCATTCTCTGCCTCATCCATACAGGCATTTGAGTCCATGACTTTCCAGTGTGAGAGATGATAGATGGGTGTCCAACAGGTACCCTAACAAGCTCCTACTTACTTTATTTTCCTTTGTCTGTATTTATTACTCACACCCTGATGCAGAAAAGAGAGATGAAGGTCAATATACATGCATCATAACCTCGTTGGATGGAAGCAGCAAGTTTGGCCTGAGCTTCCCAGGGGCTAAACCAAAGAAGGTAACCCAATCAGTTTTATAGTTTATATTGTCAATAAGTCTAGAATGCAAATCCTTGCTCAAGAGAGACAAGGCTTCTCTTTGAAATCAAGCTCAAAGGATGAAAACTGCCTTTGTATACCTCCTCTCTGTTTGGGAGCTCAGAAGCCTAAAATGATCCCAGTAGAAGCTATCCAAATACCTTAAATGCAAAATGTGTATATTGCAAGCTGGATGTCTACACAAGCTAACCGGGAGGAGAAAGGATTTTAAGCGGAGCACATAAGAACTTAGAATATCTTCATTCCTGCATTATAGATAGCATTGCTGTTTTAGAAGTACAAACTGAAATATTGCGTCTGTGTATACAAGTTAGCCTGGACTCTGTGTCCAAGGTCTAAAATTAATGGGATTGTGAATATTTGTTTAAAGTAATTCATTCTACCTGTTTTATGTTTTTCCTGCCCACTCTAGTTGCACCGTATAAATGGGGGTGGGTGGGATCATATTTAATAACTGGGAACTGAGGGTAGGATCGGGGAGATTCCTCTAGTATCATCATTCTGAGTGTTGCTCAGTGCTGGCTGCTGATTGGAAATACCTGGAAATCTTTAACAAGCACCAGTGTTTCTGTGTCACCCCAGATCTGAATCCTTGAGGTATGGCCTAGGGAGTTATTTTCATTTAAAAGGTCTTCTGGTTGTGCCGCTGGGACTGTAGGCTCTAATCTCTCTGGGCCAGTGGTCCTCAGTGTTGAGTGCTGGAGATGGACCTAGCAAGCCGGTTAAATGCAGGTTCCTGGGCCTCCCTCCCTCCCCGAGATTCTAATTCAGTAAGCCCCCAGAGTGAGGCCCGTGCTGAGAAAAGCTGAACTAGTCTTTGGTCCCACCTAACATCACAAAGTATATGATGTGTCTTAAATATGGAAAGAAATGAAGGCTAGAACAGTCAGTAAAAAAGGAAATGCCGTCGCAAACTAGAAGGAGAAAGAGTTACAGGAGAAGCCCGAGAGGCCAATCATTCTAAGCGAACACCAGTTCCACTTTGCTTTCCCTGCAGCCAGGACCTCTCTCCCTGTTACCCTTGAGACATCACTCTTGCTACTGCACTTGGCCAGGCTCAAGCTTCGTCACCTGTAAAATGGGCGTGGCACCACCGAATGGAAGCTGTGGGCCGGGGGAGGGGGTGTGCACGTTTCGCAAAGAGCCCGGGCACCTGTGGGAGCCCCTGGCTTTTATGAGGGCTGGTGGCATCACACACAGCTGTCACACCTGCCAGGCCAGGAGCTGTGCTTCCAGGGGAGACCTCCAAGTGGCCGCCTGTGAGCACCTGACAGTCCATCTCACATGGTAGGTGAAAGGACATTCTGTCTCCAGCAGGCATTTCCATCAACCAAGAAATGGGGATGGGGATGTCTGCGGCTGGTGCCTCTGGGTGTCTCAATGAGGGAGACAGCTGGGGCGGCAGGAGTGGGGTGGGGGGGCGGACGCACCAGTCCCTCCGCCTGCCGCCCCCCCCCCCCCGCCCCTGCAACCCAGCCGGCCGCCCAAGGCCAAGCTGGAGGATGAATTTTCATGTGACGTCTGTGTCTTCACTTGGAGGGACCCGATAGGAGCTGCTGCAATATTTCACCAGCTCTTGTGTTTGTTGGCTCCACTAATCATCAGCCTCAATCACTGGTGCAATATTTTATGAATTAATAAAAATGATCACGGGCAGTCCAGGGGGACCCAGGGAAGAAATGCATGCAGTAGAATTTTAATGAGCACCTTGGGGAATTTCAACCTTTTCTCCGCCTTTTTTTTTTTTAATCTTCCCTTCTTTTTTTTATCTTGCCCCTCCCTGAAATTCTTCTTCTTGCTCACCCCCTCCCCTTTAGCCAAATCATAACCCGAGCAGCTCTACATCACTGTCACGCAAATTAGGTGTTTTCCCTCAGCCTGTTGTTTGGCCCACAACAGCGCCGTCCTGGGCCGCAAACGCGCCCTGCGCACCTGCTCTCCGTCCTAATTGAGCAGATGAGCTGCCGATTTGTCATGCTTAGCCCAGACCCCCTTCCTGGCACCCCTCCCCCAGCCCACCAGCCTTGGCTTGCCTGGAACAACGGGCAGATGTAAAGCTGAGTGTGTGTGTGCGCGCGCGCGCGTGTGCGTGCGTGTGTTATGACAGATCTTGTACTCATTATTGAATAATTCATTGTTGCGTTAATGTCTTCAGATACCATCTCTCCTTCTCCACTCTTCCTCTCTCATCTGGCTCGCTTGGGAAAACTTGATTATGCCTGCCGCCCTGACGACAGAGTATACAGATAAAAGATAATTGCTTGGCTTGACTCTTCCATTGATATGAAAATAAGATTTAAATTATTCACTCCGGTTTAAAGGTTAGTTGAAGGTTATTACAGGGGATGAAGGAAAAAAAATCACTCTTCATAACGTTGGGGGTTGAGATAAGACAGGTCTGAAAGGGCCTAATTTGCACGTAGGCAGAGCGCCTTGTTGTGGATAAACTGAGAGCCCCTCCAGAGATTTTAATCTAGGAGAAGTCAATTATTTATAAGCAAATTATGGCCGGCTTCTCATGTATATACAAGGCGCTGTGTCATAAATAAGGACGAGGTGGTGTCTGTTTCCTTTTCAGTGCTGGGTTTTTCTTGATCTCAAAGCCCTGGTCTTGCTTGCAACGGGGATTTAATGAGGCGCCCTGATTTGGAAGGTGGGCTGCCTTGGTGGGGGGGCTCCTTTTAATAGACAATAATGGTATTAATAGAACGGTAATTTGGCTCTGGGGGGTCTGCCTCTGCGCCCGGCGGGCGGGGCAGAGGGGTTGCACTGTCGGCCTGCGCGTGGCCCCTCGCCCCACCAAGGGCTCCCTTCCCAGTGGGTTATGTCAGCTTTACAGAGAAAAGCATCTCAGAGCCGCTCTGCCCACAGACGCAGATCTCACACCTGAGCATCAATAATTAATGGTCTTTCGTGTTTCTGGAAGTTGGGCGCTATTTCAGAAAGTATCCAGTGGCCTCCTCCCCCCAGTAGTGCTCCATGCATTAATCATGGGTGGCCATTTCTATCAAAATAAAAAACCGGGGAAGAAAGACCTCTTATCTCCTGTGGGGTCGGCAGCCAGGCCAAGGGATGCTCTTGAAAGAGCCCCCCCGGGTGAGGGACTCCCTTCTGGGCCTCATTCTCCCAGAACTTCCTCCTACCGGGCATTCATTAGGAACCTTCGCCCCTCTTTATCCTGCATTAGGGCACCATCCACACCCACCCCACAGCCCTCCGGGATTGGTTCAGGAGAATACATGCCCTCAGATTGCAAAGCTGTTGGGTCTCCATGAGGGGTCCCGGCCTGGATACCCTGGACACGGTGGCTTCCCACAGTGATGAGGACGGAAGCACGGAGGCTGCCGCCAAGGGAGGGGCCTGGCCAGGTGACCGTCGCCCTCTCTGGCTGCCGGGGGCATCAATGGATTGCTCCCTCAAAAGATGGCAAAGCCTCCAGGCTCTCAGCCTGGGGTCGTTCTCTGCAAGGGTCCTATCTGGAAGGGAGACCGGCCCCGTGAGGGCCCTTCCGTGCCAGATTTCGAGGAGCGTGTGCAACAGCCTGGTTTACCAAGGTACCTGGCCTGGCATCCGAGTGGGTTGACCTGTCTGGCTCAGGGGCCACGAGGGGAGGAGAAGGTGGCTGGCTGCAGATGGGATGGGGGCCACTTCTGAGTAGCTTGGACTCAGGAGGCTTGCAGATGACATTCTTCTACCATTACTCAGCCTGGAGCCAATGACTCTACAAAAGCTCTGTGGGCAAAACAAATGAGCTCCGTGTGTGTGTGTGTGTCTGTGAGTGTGTGTGCATGTGTATGAATATGTATATTTACCTATACTACAAAAATGCACACTTTGGACTACATTTTGCCCAGCTTCCTCACTGAGGCCCAGAGAGGTCAAATGACTTGCCCAAAGTCACTTGAGCAATGAAGTGGTAAAAAGCTTCGATCCAAACCCACCTCTCCCGATACCCAGCTTACGCTTTTTTATTTTTATTTTTTGAGATCCAGACAAAACCTGAATGTTGCTTCTCATCTTACACTCTAACCCCCCCGTGGCAGTGGGGGAAGGACAGGGCTCAGCTCCTCATCTGGACAGGGGGCTCCTGGGTCCCTTTGAGCTCTAAATTCTGTGACTACAAATTTAGTGGAATACTCCTTGAGGGCATATCCTGAAGTCATTAAACAAAAAGTAACATTAGCTGCGTATTTGCCCTGAACGAGACACACTCTAGGCTCTGCCGGGGTGATGGGCGACAGGATTCTCCAAGATCTCATCCATCAGCAGAAACGAAATGTTCAGACGGAGGAATTAAAGCAAGATCAGCAATGACGCCCCAACAGGTAGGAGTTTGTAAGAAGCTTCCAGGGACACACAGTGCTGCAGGGGCCCCCAGGTGTTGGGGAGGAGCAACAGAAGATGGAGCTGGGAGGTCCAGCTTCCCTAGGAAGATGCCAAGACAGGTTGGGGGGGGGTGCACAGAAAGCTGGGGAATGGTAGGGAGCCAGGCAGCCAGGCGGCCGGGTGAGAGAGAGAGAGAGCACACCTGGAGGTGAGCAGGCTGGTGGGGAAGGAAGAGTGGCCACTGGGACTCAGGTGCATGTCCAGAGGGATGGAGGGACCCAAGGCCACTTTGGGGGATTATGGAGAGCAGCATGTTCCATAGAGCCCCTGCTGATTTTAGACAGAAGGATGGTGTGTTGAGCACTGCATCCAAGGGCAGATTTCCCGGAACAAAGAGGCTTGAGGTAGGAAGTCTAAGAGGAGGAGGCTGATATAATCCAGGCACAGACCCAGGTGCAGGGATGGATGACCCATTTTCAAAGACCAGATGATGGGGTTTGCTGAAGAATTGTAAGGGGAAAGAAAGTACCAAATTGAGTACAGAAAGAAAGATGGTGGCTGGGGAGGAGAGGGTGAGTTTCGGGTGGGGAAATGTGAGGAACTGACTCTGGGACCCTAGGCAAGTTCTATGGGCAGTCAAATGACAGAGGACCAGAAATGAGCTGGGCCAGGAGGGTTTTCTCGTCCCCAAGTGCAGGGTCTGGGATGGGGTGGGACCTGGTAACAAGGTCTCTGGGCTCTGGGCTCCTTCCCCTGGGCCAGTGGCCTCATGGTAGCATCTTGTCTCCAGGGAGAGAGAGAAAGAAGTGGAATCCTGCCCCAGCGGCTTTGCCCCTGCACTCAGTTTCCCACGAGGGGCAGGAAGGTGAGAGCTGTTTGCTCGGCAAGGTCTGATTATCTGAGCTTCACTTAAGGGGAGCTGGTTGCACCACGTCACATCGGATTTTAATTATTTCGAATCTCTGGGTCCTGGGAGGCCCCGTGAGAGGTCCGGGATGGAGGCCACTCCAGCATGAGGGATTGATTGCCAGAACAGGGATCGCTAGGTTAATGAGTCTGAGGTCACTGCAGGAGATAGGTATCCATCCGATAGGTGGATATTAAAACCTTCCTAATCATTTTTGCAAGCTGGCTCCCTAATGTGATCTGGTGATGCGCCTGGATTTAAGTTCTCATTACCCATTTCCACCCACAGGTAACAGGTCCTGCTCATTCGCCATGGGCAATTTCCTGCCCCATTACCTGTGAAAATCAGAGAGTAGCCGGGCCCTTCAGGAGAGCCAAGAAGCCCATTTTCTGCTTTTCCTAAAATCATGGCAAAGTAACCCTTCCTGTAAGACTCTGGGCTTTTGCAAATCTAAGCACCAGGTGAGGGGGCAGGGCGCCAATGCCTGACATCAGATAGCACCCCTCGAATGTGGGCAAGCGTGCTTGCTTGCTGTCCCCTCGGTGGCAGGGCTCGGGCTCAAGCTCTCAGGCCTGTGACAGGCCTCGCCTCCTTCTTTTTACAAAAAGCCTTCACATCTGAGCAGAGCGCGTGGCCTGCTTTTCTGGATCACTGCTCGTCCATCACCTCGCAGGCCTTTGAATGGAGCGATAGTTCTTATGATCCAGCCCTTGGGCCCTGCGTACAGAGGAGCCCCTGATGCTGCAGTTGGCTGGCCTCTGGCCCCATGCTGCCTCGTGCTGCCACTCTGCCGTGTGCTTCTCGGCCCTCCGGAGCCGGGTGAAAGAGGCAGAGACCACATCTGCCTTCATGGTCTGCCACTGTGTGAGCGAGTTCCCCAGACGCAGCAGCTTGGAGCCCCGGGAACGCTCACGTCTCGCAGAGTTCCTGTGGTCAGCACTCCTGGAACGCGGGGGTTCACGGGGCAGGGGGGTGAGCGAGCCAGGGTACTGACACCTGTGTGGAGTGCTACGTTTGATGTGTGCGGGGCATGTAACACAGCGCAATGGTAAGTGTTGAAACTATTGAGGGGGGTTAGGGGTCCATTCCTCCATTTTATGGATGCATAAACTAAGGCCCGGGAGGAGAAGCTAGTCAGCGTGCTTCCAAAAATGCAGCATTTCAGATGTCTGAGCAATTCTGCACCCATTTCCCTGCTCCTCCCCAACACCAGGTGTTAATTAGCCCCTCCTCAGAGCCCCAGGTCCAGTTTTCCCACCCAGCTTGCTTTGTTTCCCCACACTCATTGTCATGGGAACGAAATCCCACGTTAGACCCACATCTCTGGGCCCGGGGCAAACCCTCACTCTAACTGGCTGGCTGACCTTGGAAACCTCCACTTCCTTATGTGTAAAGGAGGAAAGGGTTGCACCAGAGAATTTATGGGTCTGAGATGCTGGACCCTGTGCAGACTGGAGCTCCTGGGTCCCTTTGAGTGGCCCCAACAGGTAGGAGGAGGTTATGCATAAGGCCCTAATTGTCAGCGCTCCCCAAAGGCAGCGCTGTGTTCCAGGGGAAGGCGGCGGGAAGCTGGGCTGTCAGCGCCCCGGGGCCTGGGGGAGCCCCCTCCTCTAGCCCCAGGCCCTGGAGCTTCTCGTTGGCAGAAAGCAGTACACCTGACCATGGGCCCAGGGACTCTGTTACCAGGGAGCCACCATGACTAGTCAGGGGGAGAGGGGCCGTCCAGGGGAGAAAGGCCTGGGGCTGAGGCTGCAGACTCTCAATCCCCTGGGGATTTGCCAGTTCTCGGGGAGGAAAATGGAACGAGCGGCTCCCAAGGCCTCACCTGGAGCAGGGAGGGGCTGGAGATCTGGCTCTCAGCACCCAAGCAGATGCCAGGAGCTCGGGGTTCATAACAACAGCCCTGCTTCGATGGACACGTCTTCTGGCGGGCACGCTCCGTACTTTCTGTGCTCTAACTCGCATCGCAGCCCTCTGGGGGCATACTGATACCTTATGGTACAGATGAGGAACCCAGGCCCAGGGAGATCAGGGGATTTGCCCTTCCAGGTGCCTCCCAGGTGGATTAGCACCACAGGCCTGGAGCGGGGATGCTCTCAGCTTTTCCCTCTGCGTCCCTCAGCTCAGGGTTGTAACAGGACAAACTGATGTGGCAGGCCATCTCCTGTGTGGGATTGCTGCATCCTGCACATGACGCTCCTGCATTCAGATAGGCACTCAGGTGCACGTGCGTATTTGCCAGTGTGCACACACACGCACACACACGCACACACATGCGCGCGCCTAGCTGCACGCTCCCCCCACCGGCACATACATGCATCCATGTAAGTCCATGCACATGGGTGTAGGTCCTTGTCCTTGCTTATGCCCGTGTGTGCCAACGTGCATGAGTGCACACACACACGTTCTCACCCCACATGCTCAATTCCATAAGGGTTTGAGTCTTACGGGAGCCTCTAGCTGTTCCCTGGGAAAGCCTATTCCGGGGTCGCTAGGAAATGCGGAGGAGAGAAATCTAGACCCCTTCCCTTTCCCTCTTGGATGCAAATCCCAGTGCAGCCCCAAGCCCCAAGCCCCAGTGCCCTTCCTGTCTTTCTGTGAGTTTCCATTTCTCTTAGTCACCACTGGGCTGCTCCTGGTGGCTTTGAGTGGGGAGGAGGGGCGGGGGTCACACTGGTCTCGGGGCCCACTCAGCTTTGCGACCTGCATGGGGCCCGGCCCCCCGCACTGCCCAGCAGTGTTCTGGTTGGAAACAGCTTCGTTTGACTGTTGCTATTGATTATGGCAAGACTGTGTGTGGCTAAGAGCTCCTCGGAGCCAACTGGTATATTAAGCAATCATTTCTATAGCGGATGACATAACTCCCCCGGCATCAGTTTGTCCTAATGGGCTTGGTATTACTCATGTGCTAATTGATTGTGCACGGAGGGAAGAAAAACTAAATTCACTTGTGAGGCGATTTTATGGCAGAGCTCATAACAGAGGTAATTTGCTGAAAATGTTCAGTCCCGCTTCGGTTATGTAAGATCGTCTGTGTTCCTGTGTTTTATCTCCTCCGCGCCGGGCGGAAAGCTGGCCCAGCGGGCCCGAGCATGGGGAGGTAGGGGGAGGGGAGGTAGGCTCCCCCAGGCCCCGGGGCGCTGACAGCCCAGCTTCCCGCCGCCTTCCCCTGGAACACAGCGCTGCCTTTGGGGAGCGCTGACAATTAGGGCCTTATGCATAACCTCCTCGCCTCGGGGGTGGCTTTCAAAATATCTCAGCTTCTCCTGTTGAAAAACGACTCTGTCTAAGGGCAAAATAGTTATTTTCGGATCAGCCATCTAGTGTTACAAAGCTCTTGTTCAGAAAGGAGAAGGGTGAAGGGGGGATTATTATTAATTATTTTCTAGAGAAAGAATATTTTGCACCGAAGAGGGAGGGATGGGGAGGCTTAAGGGGCCTCCTCCCCCCTCCCCCTATAGGCCCCCTTCCTCCCTCCTCCTTCCCTATCCCTCTTCCCCTCTCCTTCCCTCCCTCCCCTTTTCCTCCCCTCCCTTCCCCTCCTTCCTTCCCCCCTTATCTTCCTCCTTTCCTCCCTCCCTCCTCCTCCCTCTCCCCCTCCTTCCCCCTTCCTCCCTCCTTTCCTCCCCCCCACTCCC
>NC_138377.1:97850782-97886397 GCF_054177405.1 Leptonychotes weddellii | reverse complement strand
TGGATGGATGGATGGATGGATAGATGGATGGATGGATGGATGGATGGATGGATGGATGGATGGATAGATGGATGGATGGATGGATGGATGGATGGATGGATGGATGGGGCTCTCCTCTCTGGGTGGCAACTCTGGAATATGTATCTGCCCACAGCAGTGATGCCTGTCAGGCCCTGTTCCAGTCTTGTGGCTTTACTTTCTGCAGGGGACTGTCGCCTGTCATCTGTAAGATGGTGGTGCTAACAGTGCAGGGTTAGGGAGTTGAGGGCAAGTGACAGCTGTCTTTCGGGATCCTTCCTGGGCAGTGATGGTGAAGGGAAGTCCTGGGTTAGGAGCACAGGGACTGAGGTCCTGCCCTGGTTCCTCCACTGACCAACCACATGACACCGTGCAGCTCTTCCCTTCCTGAGCCCTGTGGTTTTCAGGTGGTGTCTGCCAGGGAGAGGCCACTCCTGGCTCCCTGTGACCAGCATCTCACACAGCAGATAAGGCTCAAGGACACCAGCCTTTGGTCCATGTGGGCTGAGACTTTGAACAAACTCCCAAACATGCTTTCCCTAAAAGGATGCAATTGTGAGGGGTCTGGTGGCCTTTGGGTGAATGACAGGCCCCTCAGGGGAAGGTGCTGCTGTCCCTGAATATCAGGAGACAGAGGCCTGAGGAGATCCTCTTGGCCCACAGCCCCAGCCGAGGATACAAGGGGACAGAGCAATGAACAGGGATCAAGGGCTTGGAGCATGCTGGGACTTGAAGGTGGGTAGCGCCTGGGGCTTCTAGAATCCTGGCTGGGCAGGGTGCTGCTGTTGGATAGATTCCTGCCCCAGTCCCCCGAGAACCTGGAGTTAGCTCTTTCTCGGTCTTCCTGCCAACTTGGGCTCCTTCTCCTGCAGTTTTCTCCACCCGGGATACCCTCCCCCCACATCTCTCTAGGCATAGACCCTGCCCTCTTTCTCCACTTCTGAGAGCCTTTCCCGATCCTCCAGCTGGAAGGAACCTCTCCCTCTTTCTCTGCATCCTTATAGAGCTCCACTCTGTCCTGGACTTGTTCTGTGCACCAGCCTGGGAGCCCCCTGGAGCCAGGGTCTCTGTCTCAGCTCATGTCCCCTGAGTCCACAGCTCACTGAATGGCTCGGACGCCCCAGGGACTGGATGTAAGTGATGTGACAGTCTCACAAGCAGAAGGAGCCCAGAACGGCTTCCTCTCTGGAGTTTCCTGGACCCTGCAGCTTTACTTGGCATCTTGAAGGCTCTAGAACTGGCCCCACGAGAGGAATACAAGACATGGACAGCTGAGTTCTCACCATGACTCGGATGACCTGCAATGTAGTGGGGCAGCGGCAGGCGTTCCATTTTACAGATGGAGAGGCTGAGGCTGAGGCTGGTTAAGGACTTCTCCAAGACACCCCCGGCTGGGGCAGAACTGGGCTGGAATCCAGGCCTTTGACCTTTTCATGGTAGGGAACAGTGATGGGCCAATCCATGAGCCCAGGGCTTGGATTAGTGCAGTGCGTCTGGAGTGGGGGGTGGTTTTACAAGAACATCTTTTTAAGGGCTTTTGTTGTTGTTACTTTAACAAGGAAAAACAAAGAAAAAAAAACCCCAAATGATCCATAATTCATTACCCAGATAATCCCTGTTATATTATTTTTTTAAGTAAAACATTAATTTCAGAAAGGTATAAAATAAAATGTTAGAGTCTCCTTGCTCGTACTCCAGTTTCTCTCCTATATAAGCTCTGTCAATGGATTTTTTTTCTAGGAAAAAAAATATATACGTAACAGCATTGACGTTTCTGTGTGTGCATAACATACTATATTTATTTACTTACATTAAGAGGGTCATACAGTACCCATTGTGCTTAGCAATGCAGTTCTTATATGTCCCTGTGTTTCTGTATGTTTGCTTATCCCTATATATTCATGACCTGACCTTCAGAGCTACCTCCTTTTGTTAATGGCTGCATCATGGCCCATTGTATGATGTTGCATACTGTTATTTGACTAGTGAATTGATGAGAAATTATTCCCAGCTTCTCTTCTGTCAAATAAGGCAGTGAAAATATCCTAATACCTTTGTGCACATTTCTTGGCATACTTTTTTTTTTTTTTAAGATTTTATTTATTTATTTGAGAGAGAGAGAGAGAACGGGGGCGGGGGCAGAGGGAGACGGAGAGAGAGAATCCCAAGCAGACCCCATGCTGAGCATGGGGCCTGACGCGGGGCTTGTCCTGATCTCACAACCCTGAGACCATGACCTGAGCTGAAACCACGAGTTGGAGGTTTAACCGACTGAGCCCCCCTCTGGGCATGCTTTTGTGAATCTAAAGGGGTAAGCGTTAAAGTAAAGCTCTGACCTTCAATTGACATTGTCGAGCCTGGAAATCTTTATTGAGTGGTGTCCCTGATGTGGAATAAAAATAATATTAATACTACTACTAAGAACACACATGGCACCTACTATGTGCTAGGTACCATCGAGGCCCTCACATGTATAGTTCATTTACTTTTCACAGACACCCTAGGAAGTAGGTGCCGGTCGTAATCCTCCTTTGACAGATAAGGAAACTGAGGCATGGAGAAGTGCACAGCCTCGTCCAAGGTCACATAGTTAGTGTCTTAGTTGGCTCGGGTTGCCATAACAAAGGAGCACAGACCAGGTGGCTTGAACAACAGAAATTAGTTTTCTTACAGCTCTGCAGGCCAGGGGTCTGAGCTGAAGGTGTAGGCAGGGCTGTTTCTTCCGAGGCCTCCCTCTATGGCTGTAGACAGCTGTCGACTCCCTGCGTCTTCACCTGGCCTTCCTTCTGGGTGTGTGTCCTAATCTCTTCTTAGAAGGATGACCGTGCTATCGGATTAGGGCCCACTATTAGGAACTCGCCTTACTTCATTACCTCTCAGATTGCCACCTCCATATACAGTCACATTCCGAGGTATTGGGGGTTGGGGCTTTAACCGATGAATTTGGGGAGCACAGTTTAGCCTGTAACAGCTGATAAGTGGCAGAGCCAGGATTCGAACCCAGCTGCTGCCCTCGAGACTAGTGCATCATGACATTAGCATGGCCGGGAAGGGGCGAGCCGGCCGGTGCGAGCGGCCCTGGTCCCATGCAGAGGAGGTCTCCCGGTGGGGGGTCTCGGCTCTCAGGGCCCCGGGACGGCAGCCCTCCCCGTCTGGCCCCAGCTGGAGGAGCTCCAGCTCAGGTGGCTGGTGAGACCAGCGATGTGAATCAGAGAAAAAGGGCACACTGGGTGGGGAGCCCAGGCTGGGGTGGGCAGAAGCAAGTGCACCTGGGAGAAGGTGGCCGATTGAAGGATGGGAAACCAGGTGACAGGTCTGTGTATGTGGCAGAAGGACCGGCAAAAAGGCTGCCGTCACCTGGGGCAAGCAAGGTGTCAGAGGCCTGGGGGGCCAAGCAACATGCATTGTCTTGATTGTTTTTAACAGCCTCGGTGAGATATAATTCACATGTCATCCAACTGACCCATTTTAAGAGTACAATTCAGTGGTCCTGCTATCATCACCGAGTTGGGCAAAACCATCGCCAAAATCAATTGTGGAACATTTTCTTCACCCCCAAAAGAAACCCCATCCCCATTAGCAGTCACTCCCCATTCCTCCCCAGCTCTCCAGCCCAAGGCCACCACAAATCTACCTTCTTCTGTCTGTATGCGTTTGCCTATTCTGGGCATTTTTACACATGGAAACATACAATATGTGGTCTTTTGTGACTGACGTCTTTGACTTAGCATCATGTTTTCATGTTTATCCACGTATAAGCACTTCACCTCTTACTGCTGAGGAGAATTCCAGGGTTTGGATATACCACATAGTGTTTCCTTTCATCAATTTATGGAAATTTGGGGTATTTCTGCTTTTTGACTATTAGGACTTAATGCTCCTCTGAACATTTATGGACAAGTGTTCTGTTGTCATTTCTCTTGAGCGTATGCCTAGGAGTAGAATTGGGGGCTTACACGGTGACTCTGTGGCTAACATTCTATGCAAGGGCCAGACTGTTTTCCAGAATGGCCCGGTGGCTGCGATTAAGGCTGCTGATAGTCCCCTGAATAGGGGAGGTGGGTGCTGAGGGCCGGGGGAGGAATTGAGTTTGTGCATCTGGCTAGAATTTTCCAAAAGAAGCACTATAAGTAAAATGCTTTGACAGGTAAGATCATGCAAATAAAGAGATGTCTTCTTAAGTAAAGGAGGCAAAAGACGCGTCAAATACTGGGGAGGCAGATTTAAGAGTCCCCCCACCCCCCCAAATGTTTCCCATCCTGTGCCTCCAACACAGGATCCCGGAATCTTGTGTATTTATTGAAGACACAGGCTCAGGGCTGGTGCTGAACAGACAGGAGAAGACAATGTCTTACATGGTATGATATTAGGGGGACAGGAGAGACATCCCCATACCCTAAAATGGTTTTGGTCAGCCCCTGAAATTTCATCTCCAGGGTCACAGCCTTTCAAGCCATAATTAGAATGCAGGTTTAAAGTGCAGACCCCCTGGGGAAGTGAGCCCGTGCGTACTAGGCAGTAAATGAACACTAGGAACAGGCTTCCTCTGGGTGTGTATGGGAGAGGTAGGGGAGGGGGGGAAGAGGGCGGGGGTCGGAGATCGGGGGTGGGGGGTTTGGGGAAACCCGACCAGAAGCCACATTTGCTGGAGCCAGCCTCAAGAGGATAGGGCTCTGAGGAAAACCCTGGAGATACATGGGGGCTGTCCCCAGACCACCGGGGCCCAGCCAGGTCCACATCACCTCCAAGACCCACAGGGGTGTATCTCCTTTCTTTCTTCTCAATTAATTTGCATTCTCACTTTCAAAAAATCAATCCCCATTCCACACCTCCCTAAAACACATACCAATAAGTTATTGAATGAGCCCATTCCAGAATACACCTCAGGTTCAGGCAAATCTGATGTGAAAGTCAAGTTCTGCCCTCTACAAGCTGTGCATCTTTGGAGGAGTGAATTCCACTCTCTGAGCCTCCTGTCCTCACCTCGGCCGTGGAGATATTATGCCACCCCCATGGGTTATTGGAGGATTCAGTGATGCCGAGCACTCAGCCCAGTGCCTGGCACACAGCAACATCTGGTGATGGTTCCTTTCTCCCTCCCTCCCGCCCTCCTGCTCTCTCTGTCTCAGGCTCCATCTTTCTGCTCTCCCCCATCTGCTGACCCATCTTGGATGCTAATAATTGTTGGACACCTGTTAACATGGCCGTTCACACCTAGGGAATTGTGGTTCTGTCTCCTGTCCAACTCCCACGTATTTGTCTTTCTTTCCTTGGAGAAGCTGGCGCCCTTGGCCCCTGGCTCCTGGATGGGGCCAGCACCTCTCACGTCCACTGGGCACGGGCCTCACTTCTGTGCCCTCCTCTGCTGCCCACCCACAGGCTGTCCCACACACTGATGAATCATGAAGAAACCCTCAGACCTGGGCCCCCTCCCTCCAGGCTCCCAGCCACTGATATATTTGACCCTGGATGGTATAATTTTTCACCTAAATGTGAATGTATTTGCGAATTGATAGAAAATAGTCCTTGCTCTGGTGATATAATACAGGGCCGCCCCATCTTGGCTGCTACTTTGATTGTGACTTAAATGGATGAGGCCATCAATAATTATTTTATTGAACAGGCACATTAAAAAATGATGCAGGGCTAAAGTAATTTCCCTGACGAAGCCGGCAGCAGCATTGTGGGCCGTCTACCTTCCCAGCGCTGAGCTTGCTGGAAGGCTGCAGGGACTGTCTCCTCCTCCATCTGTCCCCTTCTCTGGCTGGTGGCAGGAGCTCTGGGTGGCAGGGTGGGGAGGGTGAGGCTGACCTGCAGGCGGCGGGAAGGGGGAGGTCAGAGCCTCGCCATGCATCCATGGACTTCCCACGGCATCATCTCCTGCTTCCTGTCATTCCCAACTCAGCACAAAATGACATTGGGACCCCCAATGGGTGGAGGAGGAGAGTGAGACTCTGAGGTCCCCCAGCTGGTGACAGGGCATCCCAGGAAAGAAGGAATCGTTCAGGGCGAGTGCATCTCGGAAACCGCTTTCCACTTGGGTTTTCTGGGGAGCAGGATGGTGGGGACGCTCCAGGAAAGGAGCTTCCCCCGATGCACCCCTCGAAGGGTGAATAAAGGCTGCTGGAGGGAGGATGAGGACAGAAGCCCCAGAGCCAGGGCCCCTGAGCCGCTCCTCTGCCCGGACTGAGTCTGGGCCCGTGGTCACCTCCACGTGTGCACTGAAGGCCAGCCCGTTCCACGTCTCTGGGGCTGCACCTGCATTATATGCAGTAGACGGCGGGGTTAGAAGAACCCCAGTCCAGTTGGCGGACCCATTCTTGCCGGGGTCACAGACGGTTTCCCAAACGTTAGCCTCGCCTTCCGCCATAACAGCTAGCTTTATCCACATACCACCCGTACGGTAATTTACCTCATGTACTTCCTTAAATCCACTCAGGTTTTAACTTAGCCCCCTCCTAGGCGATAAATCCACTCAACCATGGCTTGATGTCTCCCTTCTCGTCGTTTTCCAATGCACACCAAAAATAAAAGCACAACTCAAGTAGAAACAGGTGCGTCCAGGTAACAGCAAGAACCATCTGGTAAACACTAGGGAGCTGTGGGCCCGGCTGGGACACCAGTTTGGAGAAGCAGAGGTGAGCCGGGAAGGGACCAGAAATCGTCCATCTCATCCATCTTGCCCCTCCGCTCACCAGCCAGGCCTGGATCAGCAGAGTGTGAGGCCCTCGTCAGGGTCACCTGACCCTGGGCTTTGATGGGCCGTGTGTGAGCCAAGGCCTGGGCTGGGGCGGCCTGTGTCTCCAGCGTCTGCAGGGATCCTTCCATCCCAGGGCAGGGGGACCCTCTGCCCCCTGCCCACCGTGCCTCCCCTCCGCCTCCAATGGCCTCCATACTGATCCCTTTATTCTTTCTGGGGCTGTAATCTGCTTTCTTTCTCAACTAAAGCCACCTCCTCCCTGCTGTGCGATACGGAGCCCAGGTTCCTTGCTTCAGCTCAGATCTGGGAAGATAAACACACAGGCCTTTGTGTTTTGAGGGCCCGTATCACAGATCTCCACAGGGAAATGGCCAGAGGGAACGGAGAAACAAAGGAAAGAGTGAGGGGGGGGTGGGGGGTGGGGGTGGGGGGAAGACTCCAGAAATCTTAATGTCCTGGACTCCCGCATGAAATTTCTGCTGGCGTCCAGCCACTTTCATTCCCCAGTGAAGAGCTAATTAGGCCTCCCTGGTTTCTCCCTGCACCTCCACCCCGCCCCCCCACCCCTTCCTCTAGTCTCTGAGAAGACCCCTTCCCCCCAGAGGCCTCAGGGGCACTGAGGTGGGCAGGGCACGGAGGTGGCCCAGGTTGGGACCACGGTGCTGAGCAAGGAGTCGCCAGCCTGAGTGGACTCTCGCTTGGGGTGACGAAATGCTTCTGTTCCTCACAATTTTCCCAAAGGCTAGTGGGCCCACCTGAGGCCGTCCGATTCCTGCAAGAACACAGCCAGACTCCAGGTCCCGCAGGGCCAGGTGGGCAGGACGGGAGAGGTGGGGACTGTGACCTACCAGAGGGCACATTCCCATCTGAAGGCACTCAAATGAAATGAAACGAAACAGAGCACCTGAAGGGGCTGACGAAAACACTTCGTTCGGGGAGTCAGATTCAGCCGGTGTGTGCCCTTGGTCTGGAGTAGGGAGGTATTTTGTCGCGTGCTGAGTGGTGGGGGTCTTGGAGCGCTGGGGCTGGGCTCTCTCCAGGAGATCAGCACCGCGTCACCCATGGTGGCTGTGGGCCCCCCTGGAACCTAGGGTCCTGCCACCCCATCAGGTGCTTTTAGCAAATTAGAGAAAGGGTCTCTTCCTCGGGGCGGAGGCAGCCTGCTCCAGAGAGCTTCGTGGTGAGCGTGTGCGCCAGCCAGGCCTGATTCTTCGCTCCCCCCACCCCCTGGGCATGTACCCCACCACCTGCTGTTGTTCAAAGGAGCTCCACAAACTGCAGGCAAAACTTGAAGTGCAGCTGAAGTACGACACTCATGGACCCTCTCGGAGCCACTGGTGGGGGCGTCAGGAACCCACATCTGCAGGCTCTCCAGTGCCCAGAGGGGCAGCCAGCCCGGCAGAGGGCAGGCCAGGCTCCTTCTCTGCTCCCAGCAGCTGGGCAAAGCCAGGGTGAGGCAGACAGGGGAGACTTAGCGCCCCCCAGGGTCGGGCAGGTGCTGAAAGAATGCAGCTCAGAGGTCCACTTTCTGCAGTCTGGATGAGCCATGCTCCCGACTGGAGCGCGGCCTCGGCTCGCGGCACTGGGCACAGCTTCCTCGCCGGGGACCCCCAGGCCCCAAGCTCTACAGTGTGGCAGCAGGTCAGGCAGCCCTCCCCAGCCCCCAGGCCAGGCCCTGAGGCTGGTGCCGCTGCTGACGCATTTCCAGAGTGGGGAGGAAGGGGTTCCTCTGCATCTTTCTCAGCCCTCTGAGACAACAGCTTGGCTAGTTAACGGGCTGCAGAGGGACACGTGAAAGCCCCAAGGGCACATCTTCCCTGGAGTGGCCTGCTCCTCAAGTCCCTGTTCCGTCCCCTCTTCCCTCTCTCCCGGTCCCTGTGTGTCTCTCTTCCTCCAGTCCCCCCTGCTTCTTTGTCTCCATCTGGTTTCCTGTTTCTCCCCTCCTCCTGCCCCCCGCCAGCATCGGCTAGCCCCTTCAGCGACAGTGGTGGTGATGGAGAACATCACCGTCCTCAAGCCCAAGCCTCGGGCTTTCTGCTTCTCACAGGACGGGAGCACGGGGGTGGGGGGACGGGGACGCTGGCCATCTGAGCGGTGGGGAGCCCTGGGCCAAAGGGAGTGAGCAGCTGAGCGCTCGAGAGCGCCCCTGGTGGTTGCTGCTAGAGGGCCAGGGCCCGGTGCTAAGAACTCCTTTGTGGGGCGTCTGGGTGGCTCAGTTGGTTAAGCGACTGCCTTCGGCTCAGGTCATGATCCTGGAGTCCTGGGATCGAGTCCCACATCGGGCTCCCTGCTCGGCAGGGAGTCTGCTTCTCCCTCTGACCCTCCCCACTCTCATGCTCTCTCTATCTCATTCTCTCTCTCAAATAAATAAATAAAAAATCTAAAAAAAAAAAAAAAAAAGAACTCCTTTGTGCATGAACTGATGTAATCCCCTGGACGACCCTAGGAGCTCGGTCTTATTATTATCCTCATTTTCAGACCAGGGAACTAAAAAATACAGAGAGATGAGATGACTTGGCTAGGGTCACACCTCCAGCAGAAGGCCAAGTTGGGACCTAAGCCCATGTTTCTGGTTCCAGAACACATACTCCTCTAACGTTTATGCTTTTCTACCTCTCACATCCCAATTCTGTGAACCAGCAGGAAGATTTGGGGCAGAGAGTGCTTCTTTACCCCTCCCATCCCCACAAAGGTCCCCCCGCTTCTCCACTGACACATAAATCTCCAATGTTGGAGATTCCATATTTTAGCCTCTGTTCAAACGTAAACCCCTGTCCACACGGCATGAGACTTTCAGCCTTAGTGCTATATCTGCATCTATCAGATACCGTTTGACAGAGAGCAAATATAATGTTTGAAAGCCCGGGGTGCTGAAGACAGGGAGTGTGGAGGGTGCTTTGCAGAGCAGGGGTTCTCAGACTGGGTCTGGCTAACCCAAGAGCTGGGCCCTGCCCCCCAGAGTTGGGGGATCAGCAGCTAGGGGTGCAGCTCAAGAATTTGCATTTCTACAGTTTTCTCAGGTGGTGATGCTGTGGCTGGTTTGGGGACCCCACTTTGAGAACCACTGTCTGAAAGAAAGGGGAAGCTGGGTCACCAGAGGCAGACATTTCCGTCTTCACTGGAGGTGAGGGCAGACAGGGGAAGTCGGGGGTCCCTGCAGGAATCCGGCCGTGGTTACACAACCCCCTGTTTTGTGCAGGGCACTCTGGGCATCGGGGTCTGGCCATGATGAATAGCACTCATTTAAGCAGGGGCCGCACAGTGTGGAAAGCACCTCTGTACAGATCTATCAGGTTTTTATTAACCGTTTTACTGTCACAGTTTCAAAATCAATCAAACAGTGTTTCCCTCCGGAGACTCGCTGGGGTTCGAGGGCCGGGGCTCCTGTTCTAAATGCAGCACAGGCTGGGCCCGAACCCGCAGCGGGGGCCCCGGGGGTGGCCCCAAGTGGGCCATGCTGTCTGTGTCCTCCTCTGCTCTGTCAACAGCCAGCTTTGTCCTGTCTCTGAGCCAAAGCCTCAACCCAAGACCAGAACTAACTGCATATCTCTGTTAATTGTTGAACCAAACCCCAATAGGAATTTCTCTTGCGAGCCACTTACCAAACCTGTGCTCAAATCAGAACAGGGAGGGGAATGCAGGACGCTTCTCCAACCAGCTTGCTGCAGAAGGGAATCTGTAATTCCCCAAACCATTAAACTAAAACAAACTGGGGACATCAAAAGCCTTCAAGGCTGACATGAGTCAATATTTTGTTTGGTCTGGCTCCCTGGCTTGACATTAGCTAAGCCCCAGGTGCAGAGAAGTGGCACTCTCAGCTCCAGGGCCGACAAGGGCGTGTACTGAATGCAACCCTCCCAGGGAACCCGGTCCCGAAGTGAAGGAGTCTGCGTTTCTACCCCCACCTCCTTGTCCAGTGTTGGAGGCCCATTTGGCCTGGCCTGGCTCCTGAATTCCGAGCGTGGGGCCACGGCCCTGGCCCACGCCGCTGAGGGCGGGGGGGGCCCGGCCTCTCTGGGATCCCAGCAGAGGGGACCCACCCAGGCCAGTGGCTCCAGCAGCCAGGCCACGCAGCACCTAGCCTCCCCTGGCAGAGGGGAGGAGGAAGGCCTCTCTGAAGTTGGGGGCAGTGTCAGAGGACCAGGGGATTTCCGCCGTCTTCACAGGCCCGGTTCGGGGGAAGGGACGTGTGTGAGGAAAGTGGGGGGACTGAGAAGCACAGGACAAAGTGTCTGATTTCTGAGGCCTGCGCACAGCCCACCATCCTGCTCTGCTGTCCACCCCTTGCTCATCCTCAGGGGTCACCAAACCCTGCTCTCCCTGTCCTGGCTTGGGAGCCGCATCTGCTTGAGCCCTGCTACTTGGATTCACCCCTGTTGCAGTGTGGCCACCCTCCCACCTCTGTCCTACTCCCTCCTCCCTCCCTCCCTGCCTCTCTCTCTCTCCTTCCTTCCTCCCTCCCTCTTCCTTCCTTTCTTCCTCTCTCTTCCTTCTTTGAATTCCTTTCACATGTTTCTGCCTCCACCTGTTCAAAGGTGGACTGAGCCCCTGCCTTCCATCTGGATGAAGAAGTTCTGCTGGGGAATATTAGTTATCCACGAAAAGGCACGACGTGTATACGCTCCAGAACATGGCTGAACCTCGAAAACATGCTAAGTGAGAGAAGCCCGTCACGAAAGGTCACGTGTTGCCGGCTTCCATCTAAATGAGAGGTCCAGAAGAGGCAAAGCTATAGGCAGAAAGCAGATGAGTGGTTGCCAGGGGCCGAGGAGAGAGGGGATGAGGGTGGCTGCCTGATGGGTAGGGGGTGTCCTTTGGGGCTGATGACAATGTCCTGGAAACTAGACGGAGGTGGTGGGTGCACAACGTCGTGAACGCACCACATGCCACCGGAATGGTTGATTTTAGGTTATGTGAACCTCAGTTAAACAAACAAAAACCTGCTGAGTTTGCATCCCCCGGCCCTGCAATGCACTGTTCTCTGTGTGTGTGTGTGTGTGTGCGCGCGCACAAAGTGTGCGAGGCTGTCGGGCACCGAGTCCAGAAGCCCCCAACTAAAACATCTGTAAATCTGGGGGTGGGGGTGTTTCTCTGTCCTCGTGGATAAATGTACCAACTTGGAAGCCTCAGCTTCCAAACTGGAGCTTGAGCGAGTGAGGGGAAGAGGAGGGGAGGAAAGGGGGAGGGGACAGTAGATTCTAGACTGCCAGAAGCCAGCCAGCTTCACAGCTAGGGTCTCCTCCAACTGCATGGGGAAAGCCGCCAGGGGAGATGGCTATTAGTGCTCCAGATTGCAGAGGAGGAGGCCCGATCAGCGAGGGGAAGCTGGTTAGCCAAGGTCACGTGGCCAGCAAGGGGTTCCAGCTGGGCCCCGAGTCTGTGAGTTTAGCCCTGGCCACCCACACTGAGCCCCGAGGAAGGGACCCTTGGAAGTGGCGCTGCTCGGGGTCTGGTTAGCCCCACACGTGGTATTGCCCTATCCCGGCCCCTGACCTCAGTTGAACCTTAGTTCTGTTCTCTGGAGCCCTTTATACCCTGACGATGGGGTCCTCGGGCTGACCCGCCCCCCTGCACGGCTAGAAACTCGGCTCCCCAGGACCCCCCCTCGCGGAGGAGGACGCGGCAGCTCGGCTGCACAAGGCCAGCTGACTCCTGGCCACTCGGACACTCTCCCCCAGCGGCGCGGCACCGCCTGAGCCCCGGCCTGAGCCTCTGGAAGAGCCGGGCCGTTTCACCAGGTCGTCTTGGCACAGATGTGGGTCATTGGGTGTGTGCGGCAGGCAGCCACGTGCTCAGGGCCTTCCACCTGCTGGGGAGGAGACCCCCCGTAAGGAGGAACAAATAGGTGTTGGTACGTACGGGTGTGATGAGAAATAGAGCAGGGGCTGGGGAGGGACGTGGGGGGAGAGGGACAGGAAATATTGGATGCTCAGGGAGGAGGCCTGAAGGCAACTCAGGGGAGGAGCATCCCAGGCAGAAGGGACGGCAGGTGTGTGGGCTCTGAGCAGCCAATGACCTTGGGCAGTGAAGGCCTAGCAAGGAGGCCCGTGTGGCTGGAGAGGAGTGAACAGGCGCTAAGAGAGACCGGCCAGGTCCTCACGTGGGACAGGAGGAAGCACGTGTGGCTCTCGTTCCCACGTGGCCCTCCTTGGGGGCAGAGGAGCGGCATGGACCCCCTTGTGGTTGACAAGGGCAGCAGCAGCAGCTGTGTGGAGGGTGACTCATGGGGTGCAAGAGCAGAAGCAGGGGACAGCACTCTTTCCTAGTCACTGCTCTGGCCCTTTCGGTCCTGGAGGGTTTGCAGCCTCAGCGGCTGTGAAGGAGGTGACGTGTGTGTGTGTGTGTGTGTGTGTGTGTGTGTTGAACTGAGCACAGCCTCAAGGCGAGCCTCCTGGCTGTAAAGTCCCGCCCTGCCTCTTCTGGCCGTGGGACCTTGCGTACCTCACATAACGTCTCCATGTCCCTGTTTCCCCATCTGAAATTTGGAAAAGGGATTTTTCATCATTATTACAAAACAACCAACCTCGCGAGATTGCGAGAACTCAGGGGCGGAACGTAGCAAGCGTCCGATGCATGTTGGCTGTTATTACCATATTATCACCTTACAAACGTGCAAAGTCTCCTGGCAGAACTATGAGCTAACCGGTGGGACTTGCCCTGTCTCCTTTGCCCCCTGCCTGGGACTCAGCGTAAAAAGAGGATTAACTGGCATATTTTAAAGACCCCACCTCCAGCTCAGAATGATTAGAACCAATATCCCTGGCATGCAAAAGAAAGAGCGTGGGATTAAATGCCTGTGATGTGCTAAGAAAGACCAGACAGGATGTTGTGTTCAATCTTTCCAATGACCCGTGGGAGGATTTCGTCCCCATCAAAGAGGACTAGTGGTTTTATCTTTTTTCTTTACTTGTATTAGTATTATTTATTTACCTATTAGATAAATATATTGGGGGATACATAACTATTTAAAGAAAATTATCACTCCTGGGTCTGTGTTCCATGCGTCCTTGGAAGAAGAGTTTCCTGAGGTGCTCAGAATGGTCTTTGAAAGGGGGCTAGGATTTAGAAACCCAGAGAGTGGAAATGAGACCCAGTTCTAGAATAAGACAAACAAGTTCAATGGTGTCTCTCTTTGTTCCATGATCAAAGGGATTTAATGTGGGCTTTTCCCCAAGGTGGGCCCATGGGGACCCCTGGGAACCATCCCACATACCCCCAGTGGTCACCGGCCAAACACGGTTGTTACAGAGCCGTGGAGTCACATGGTTATCGGGAATTAAAAGAAGGCCAAGAGGTAGGAAACAGACCAGAGTCATAAGGTTGAAATCTAAGAAAAAGAAACACAGTCCTTGCTTACACTTCAGGCTAGAAGCTGCACGAGGGGTTTTCCCACGGAGGAGCAAACAGGGAAAAAGGCAGAAGAAGAGTATACAGAAGATGGACCCAAATATAGGCTGGATATTAAATCAGCTTGTGGTTTCATAACTCATTGAACAAACCCGACCCCAGTGGGCTAATGGATGGTTCCATTTCCACCTAGAGGGAGGTCACTGGTGGTCTCTCCTTGGCCCTGAACTTACCAACATGCGCGTACCCACAGCTAAGTGGATGTAGACACAGGAAGCAGGCCTGTCACACAGCTGGGAGGGAGAATGACATCCCACGTGCTTCCGAGTCACCCCTCGTCTCTCTCCCCCTCAGAAAAGACAGAGTTTGATTGAAGCCACATGTTGGTTGGTGGCAAAGCTAGCCCAGGCGCTAAGTTTGCCACCTCCCTTGTGCTTGTGTGGACCATGTGGGGATTCACATGGTCCTGGCGAGCACAGGCCACGGGTGAGTCTCGATTCTAGCAGGAGAGAGCCTAACAGATGAATGTTACGGCTTGCATTTCAGGTTCAGAAAAATCGATCGCCTAAGTACAGGATGTGGGAGGCTGGCTCGCAGCCGGTCTTGTGTGAGAGATCTGGAACGGCGGCGGTGTTGACCACAAGATCAATAGAAGCCTGCAGGGAGATGCAGCTGCTAAACAGGGGGGTTCCTGGCCTCTGACGGGGCCGCTGCGCAGAGACAGCGTGCCCGGAGCCCGGGGAGGAATAGACTCACTTTCGGCCGTCCTCGCCGGCCACTCTCTGACATTTGCTTATTTCTCGGTGTCACAGATGAAAAAGCATGTCGAGGTTTGAAGACTATTGAGGGGAGAATGGCCGAGCTGGTGGAGGGCCTGGGGAAGCCTGTCAAAGACCTCACTGAAAGAGCGGAAGATCTTTAACGGGAAAAGGGGGAGGATAAGGGACCTGCACGAGGCCTTCCGTGTGCAAGGGGGTTGTCAGGGGTAGAGGAAAGACTTGTCCAGGGGGACTCCAGACGGCAGAACTGGGACTCAGAGCAGCACGGGGGCGGGTTGTGGTTTACCAACCGTGTCCCACGGAATGCCAGGAGGTCAGCAGGTGTTCCAGAAAAGAAGGGTCCAGAGGCACATCCGAGCAGAGAGTGTACATGTATATGTGTATATGTATCCTAGACTAGACTCGCACCCTCTTGGAGATTCAAAGTGCATATTAGCATTTATAGCATATCAGCATTATGTTATTATACGACACATATATTATTAGGTACATCACATGGGACAGAGCCCTAAAGTACAAGAAGGGCTTGTTTTTGCCCAAACCCCCAGAAAAAAAGCCTGGGGCAGAGCGCTTCGGTGCTCTTGCTTTATTAGGTGCATTCCTGGCGAGCAGAGAAGAGCCTAGATAAGGGGGCGTTACTGAGCTGCCTGCAGTTAAGCGCAGTTGATTGCTGGATCCCAAGGGACGGTCCCCTGCGAGGCCTTTTAAACTGTATTGCAGGGGACAAGGGGGGGAGACATTGTCCCTCAGGTGCTGTCTCCAAGTGACTGAAGATTTGCTCCACTGAAGTCACCTCTCCTCCACGTGTGGGTTGGGCACTCATGGGCCCTAGGTGTGGTCCCGGGCTGGCAACATCAACAGGGATGCCTCCCAGGGGTAGAGCTGGTTGCTGCTTGAGGCTGGAACACCGGTGAGGCAGAAGGGATCGGGATGAGTCGGATTCAGGGCGTAACATCCACGCGGTGGAACGTAAGTCTCTTTCCGTCTCCGGCCTGTGACCTGGGTCTCTCTGTCGGAGGCAAACAGTGCTTTCTTGTGAAGCCTTCAAGAGAGATTCGGTGCATGGGACGAGCATTGGTGCGGATGGGTGTAAGGCATACGTGTTACCCATGTGCCCATATTTTCACATGATGGGAGCCCACCGTATCACCTGGCCCTTTTCTACATGCCGGTGTGTCCCAGAGAGCCTTCCTTATCATACACTCATGCATGGGACTAGCTGCATCTCTTCCTCCTGTTGCTATTCCAGAACGCACTTAACTAGAGTCCCATTCATGGGCATCGAGGATGTTTCTAATCTCTTGCTACTGAAATCAACCTGGCATCGGAGATCCTTGCACACAAGTCATTTTGTAACCCTGGGAGTTCAACTGGAAGGCTAAAGGCCTGGGTAAAAGGGGATGTGCATTTGTGGTTTCGACCCACGTTGCCAAATTGCCTCTCAGGGAAGCTGTGCCCGGTTCTCTCCCACCAGTGGGTCGGGAGGGTGTCCGTTTCCTCTCATCCCGGACCACATGGGGCATTAGCACATCTGTGAACTTTGCCCGCGTGACAGGTGGAAAACGGAATCGCAGTGGGTTTTTTTTTTTAACTTTCACATTTTAAGTGGTGAGATTGAGACTTCTTTTCAGACATTTAAGAGTCATTTACGTCTTAGTTTCTGTGAACCGACTATATCTTTTGTCCATTTTTCTCGATTTAAAATTGTTAACACAGAATGTGTCAAATATACAAAAAGATATATATATTCAGTGTATATTTACATCTCTATATTCATGTGTATATATATATATATTAGCATAAGGCATAAAAATAAAAGAACATCCATGTACCCACTACCCAGCCTAAGAAAGAGACCACTATCTGTATCTTTGCATACAACACCTGTATTGCTTTTCCCCACCGAGAGTAACCACATTTCTGAATTTTGTCTGTATATACATATATACATATGCGTGTGTGTGCATGTGCTTGTTTGTGTACACAGAGTTGGGCGGGGAGAGGGTTTATCTCCTTAAAAATTACATTGCTACGTACATTTTGGGGCTTTACAGGAATGGTATTGAACTATATATACATTTCTGTAACTGACATTATTTTACTCAACATTTTGGAAGTCCTAGCATTGTTTTTGAATAGCTGTAGTTTATTAATTTTCACTGCTCTAAGGTATCTTATTGTACGAATAGACCACAATCTATCCTGTCTCCTGTTGATGGCTTTGTGGATCACCCCCCAATTTTTGCTGTTACAGCGTTGCTGGGAACATTCTGGTACCTATCTCCTGGTACACGGGGGCAAAAATTTCCAGACTAGAATGCATACCCAGGGATGGAACTGCTGGGTCATAGGATATATGAGCTTTTAGGATACAAAAAAAGTATACTTTTGCCCACTTAGAAATGGATTGCTAGTCTTATTATTGATTGTAGGGGCTCTTTATGTGTGGAAGAAGTGAACACTTTGTGATGTGGCTCAGAGAAGTCCTGCAGTAAAAGTAGCCGGTTTAAGCTGGTGTTTCCCTACTAAGCTGACATGCCCTGGTAAATGAGATGCTGACATCGGGGCAAATTTCAGCAGTAGGACAAGGGCCCCCTGTCCTCTGCCCAGGGGGCAAGATTGCGGAGGGAGACCCTCATGAGAAGTCTTCCTGATCTGCCCTTTACGTGACAGCTTAAGGGACCCATCCTTATCACGCCTCCACCAGGTCAGGCCTTGTGTGAGTGCGTCCCATCCCTCATCTCCATCCCCAAAACCCGGAAGGAAACAAGGCTCGGAGCAGGGAGCTTTTTCTTTTTTCTTTTTTTTTTTTTTTTAAAGATTTTATTTATTTATTTGAGAGAGAGAATGAGAGAGAGCATGAGAGGGGGGAGGGTCAGAGGGAGAAGCAGACTCCCCGCCGAGCAGGGAGCCCGATGTGGGACTCGATCCAGGGACTCCAGGATCATGACCTGAGCCGAAGGCAGTCGCTTAACCGACTGAGCCACCCAGGCGCCCAGCAGAGAGCTTTTTCAAAGGAAGACAAGCTGCCGGCTGATTCCCAAGCCCATCCTTGCTCTGTTACGTGATGTCCTGCTGGACTTGTTTAGAACCAAGGCCCGAGCCCCAACTCCCTACGATGCTGGACACTGGTTTTGTCCCTCGCCCCTCTGGCCACCACCATCGCTCCCTGTCAGACCCTGTCCCCAGTCTGGTTATTTTGACACTTGTGCCCTGGCTCTCTCAGGACCTGCGGTGGCAGGTCTGTGCCTCTCCCCTCTGGGCTCCTGGCACTCGGTCCATGGTGAATGGACCACGTCAGGGGTGGTGATAACAGTGAACGGGGGGCTCACCGCAGGCGGGGTCCGTCCTAAAGATTCGACGAGGGTCACCCTGGTTAGGTGCTATTGCCATCATTCCATTTTGCAAGTGAGGAAACTGAGGCTGGCGGGAGTTCGGTCCCTGGTCTCAGGCCACATGGCCACTGAGTGGTGGAGGCAGGATTTGGATTCTAGAGCCAGGGTTCACAGCCGCCTCACGCTGTACACCTGAGCAGACGGATGAGCCAGGAGGCCCCTGTTCAGCAGATGCCACACACAGAGGAATGGCTGCATGGTGACGATCACAGGAGCCCGGGAAGCTTTATTTTGGCACTGCAGGGGGACCTGTGGGAACAGGCAGCCCCGGGGTGGGGAGGACCCCGGGCCTGGTCTTTTGCCCCTTCTCTAGTCCCCTGCTGCCCACCAGGGCCACAGGCCCAGCCCAAGGGCACCTGAGGCTCAGGTGAGGGTCCTGGTTGATAAGAGTGGCGGTTGCTCGGGGCAAGCTGCAAGCAAACAGCTGTCACTCCGGTCCCCGAGGCTCTCCCGCCCACCCCTGTGTCACATTACCTGTGTCAACACTTTTATTTTTAAAGCAGCACAGCCAGGGTGGGGGCTTGGGTGGGCAATGGGGAGGGGGGTAGCCGGGCCCTTATCAGCTCTGGGTCCTTGCATATGTAACACCGTCATATAATTAACAGTGAAGATCATTTACATTGTCGCTTAGCTAATTTTCATAATGTTTTCTTTATTATCAGAGGAAGAAATTAACCCAAGAATTTATTTACATAGCAGCCTCAAACAGTAACAGCTTGCTAATTGCCTGTTAGGTGATTAATAAGCTTACAGCAGATGCTAATGCGTCGTGGGCTCCCCGTTTCAAAGGTGCTCTTGCCTCACGCTTGTGTTTTTGGCAGCTTAATTAGTGCAATAATTATGTACTTGTTGCTCCTTCTTTCGAGCAAATACTGTCAAATGCTTAAAAGATTAAAGTGAACTATATCCTGAGAACTCACAGCGCTTGAGGATGCCCGTTCTTGCTAACTTCTCTGCTAGTTCAAAAATAGAATAGAGGAGAGAGGGGGTCTAATCCGTCAGCGGGGAGCCATGATGAACCTGAGCGCTGGCTCTGCCCCTCACCCACACAGAGACCTTGAACCCTGCCTCGGTTTCCCCTCTATGAAAGGAGGGACACATCACTGGCATGGGAAAGGGAGGAGGGGACGTTTCAGCCCCACAGGGACTCATGCGACACAGCACCTAAATACAATTGCGGACGTCTTACCTGGGTGCTGACTTGAACAAACTAATTGTAAAAAGACACCTTTGAGCTAATCAGAGACATGTGACCCTGGACTGGGTCGCAGGTGACCTCCGGAAGTCATTGTTGATTTTGTTAGGTGTGATGACCTCATAATGGTTACGCAAAAGAAGACTATTCTTGTCCCTTAGATGCACATACTCACGTGTTGGGGGCAGACACGGTAGAATGCCGGCGGTCCGCTTGCAAGGACTTCAGCCCCCTCCTAAAAACAGTGGGTGTGTAGATTAACTAAGATCGCAAAATGTGGATCAACACTGAAGCTGGGTGGTGGGGACTGTGGGGCTCAATGTATCAATTTTCTCGGCTCCTGTGTATGACAGTGCCTTTGAAGGCAGAGCCCGGGACAAGGAGCCCACCAGCCCCAGGAGGGGCCCTAGGCCTCCTCCTCTCCCAGGTCCCCGTGGGTTCTTTAGCTATTCCAGACATTCCCAGCAGGTCTGGTTTCTGCCTTTCTCATCTCCCTGTGTTGACTGAATTCCCCCATATCCCCTGTATTACACCAGTATCTCTCATCTTTGGCATTTCCCAGAGTTGCCTGTTTTTCATTCATTTGCCTGACTTTTTGACGATTGCCGGTCTGTGGCTCCAGAGGGCAGAGACCAGGTCTGTTTTTGGTTACCACCCAAGGCCAGAACTTATACACTGCCTGGCACATAGGAACCATAACTAACTTAGTTTTTTTTTTTTTAATTTTAATTTTAATTTTTAAAGCACTTCCCATGTGCCAGTAGCTCAGGGAAAGAAGGCCAAATGCGTGCTTAAATTAGCCAGAGGAGGTTTCTGTTGCTGGTAACCAAACGGACCTGAGTAATGACTGCCTGTCTTCAGAGGAGCCTCTCACATAGAGTTTATGAGAGAAAAGCAGAGGAGAGGGCATTGCCTAATAAGCAGAGGCCCCTGATCCAGCCATGCCCGAAACCAACAATCCTTGGGCTTGTCAGTTATATAAGCCAATAAATCCCCTTTCTGCATAAATGATATTTTGGGGTGAGGTTTTCCAACACCTAAGAGAAAGCTTCCCATATACAAAATGCTCCAGGAATTTTGAGGTGGGTCATCCTTTCTGGGTCAAGGGAGCCTCACGGAGAGAAAAGTGAAAGGAAAGATCATTCTAGGTGTCGATTCGGAGAGTACAGGATATAAGCAGAGGTGTGCTGGTGATAAAGAGCAAGGTACAGACAGAGGTCATGGCAGAGACCAGCAGGCTGGCCCTCGGTAGCCAGTGAGGAGACTCCAGAAGCTGAGCCTGCTAGGAAAGGGGGCATCCTGCCACCCCGCCGGGAAAGCACTTTGTCTTCCACAGTCCCCTTTCCCAGGAGAGGTCACCCCCGATGCCCGAGGTTCCCAGAGACTGCTGGCCCCTCGGATTCTGACTTCCTGCCCAGACAGGGCAGCTGGGATGAGGTCATGGCTGGGGAGAGTCTTTTATTCTCTTGCTAAGCTTCTTCTCTCAGTAGCAATTGCTGTCTTGCTTAATCTCAGAGTTATCTGATTGTCACAGTCGAGTTTTCCACATTAGGCAGCGAGCCAACAAGTTACTTAACCTATAATTGCCCTTTAATGAAGCCCATCTTCAAAACTGAATTGTCAAAGGGAAACTTGTAAACACACAGCGAGGTCCAAGACCAAGCTGGCCCCAGACGTCGCAGCCAGGCCCTTGACTCCTCTCTGGCGTCAGCCACATTTGTCTGAGTTACTGGGCCTTTATCGCCGGCTGCCACCCAGAGTAGAGAGGAGTCTTGTGCTCACAACAGTTGCCAGAAGCAGGTCAAGGCTTTTACAAGCCAGCTTGAGGGGGCTTGCTTTGGGTGCACACGTTCCCCTTTGCCAAGTGCTCCCCCCACCACCCCCTGCAGTGGTCTACAGATATGAGAGTAATAGCCAACATCGTGACCTGAACTTTGCCAAGCCTAAGCAGGTGAACCCGCCTGCTGGTGGAAATGTGGCTAGTGAACGGTCCGCACTACAGCAAGGCAGCGAGGAAGTCTGACGTCAAAGAAGAGTTCTTACTCCGGCAGCATCTGGGTTGGGCCTACACTGTGTGTGGTCAGGTGTCTGACTGCTGGGAACTTCCAGTGGTATCTTCGAATGTCAAACACAACTGAACCACTTCATAGCTCTCTCCTGTTCATCCAGGCCAAACCAGGACCAGGGAAGAAGTATTTACAGAACACCTACTATGTGTCAGGTGTTATGTTGGGCAGTTTACATATTTTTATCTCAGGCTAGGTCATATTCATCTTATTTTGTAGATGGAGAATGTGAGGCCCAGAGAGGTTAAGTAGCTTGACCAAAGTCACAACGTGTGGGTGTGGAAGGCAGGATTTGAAGTTGGGTTTGCCTCATGTCAAGGCCTGTCCGTGCTCCTTCGATGCCTTGGAGGCTCCCTTATCAAGGTAATGCTGGCCTAAAGCCAATGAGGGGTGCAGAGAAGAAGGGCTGTGGGTTCAAGAATTAAACACGATGCTGTCTGGGATTTGCTGGGAAATCGCACAAAAGTATGGCGGGGGAGTGGGTAGGAGGACAGGTGAAAAGACTCGCTGTAGGATGATAGGTGTCGAAGCCGGGCGATGAGTACCATCATGATACAATTTCATCTAACTTCGTCATATTTGAAATGTTTCATTATGAACAAGTTTACAAGATATAGCACTTACTCCAGAAGTTAGTGTCCCTTCCCGGTACCCTCCTAACACCCCTCTCATGTGTCTGTCACTGCCCTGCACCCATCACATCACACTAGAGTTTACTTTTAAATTATCCGTGTTCCTCTAAGACCTTGAACTCTGTTGGATAAGGGTGGCAACTCTCCTGTTCACCTGATAAACTCACACAGAATGAATCAATGAAAGGTGAGTCTGGAGCACAGTAGGCATTCAATAAACATTTGTCGAGTGAATGCAAAATCCAAAGAACTGGACCCTGAAGGCCAGCTGTGTTCTGATTAGCAGAAGAGCCACGGGGAGGGCACGCTAGGCGGGACACGGGTGTGAGCGCAGCCCCAGGCAGCAGGTAGAGGTGAGGGACGGGGATCTCACACCGCCCATGTGAGTTGGCGTGTGCATGTTAATGACTTACGTTTCACTGATGCAGCCCTGACAACATGCTTTTTTTCCTTATCACCACGGCAGGGTGATTCCCCAACCCGTGGCTGGGAAGGGTTGTGGCTCTGCACTTCAGGCTCGGGTCATTCATTGAAGACACTTGGCCAGCACGCGCCTGATGGAAGGCAGCTCCGAATGGATGCTGGTGCACTTTTGAGGCCTCCAAGGAGACAAAAGAAATCAGTTAAGGGGACAAGAAAAGAAAGCCTCCTTCCCCAGACCACCCTGAGACCCGGTGCCTCATGAAAGAGGGACCCGAAAGGCAAAGACTGGAGCCTGGGGTGGTTTGGGATCAGGTCACCCTAGCAGGGCCGGGTCTGCGTCCCGAGGCTGCGCCCGCTGCATGACATCTGGTCTCATGCCAGCCCTCCTGATGACAACCACACTGGCTGGAGGTCGAGGCCTGAATGAGGCCTGCAAGAATTAGGATCCCCACAAAGGCCTTTCTCAAACAGACGATAACGATGGCAACGGAAATATATGCAGCTTTTATAGTTTACCAGAAGCTTCCGCATTCCAGAGCTCAGCTCGTCCTCCCAGCAACTTCAGGATGGAGAGAGAGATGGAGAGTGGGAGGTCCGAACTTACACTTGGAGGAGGGATGCCAGGTGCCCACCACGGCACAGCGGGGAGACTGTGGCAGAGTGCTGCCCTCCAGTTTGGGCATATGGTCCTGGCCAGGGACTCCATCCTTGGGCCAGGGGAGGGCACAGGTCCCGACCCCCCCAGTTCCATGGCCTGCCTGGCACGGGCCGTCGTGGGCCCTCAAAGGACGTTAAGAGAATCTCTGTATGGTCCTGTGACCTCCTAGAAATATTGATGGCTCCCATCGGCTCCTGGAAATATCGATGATTTTCGCCTTCCAGGCCTATCTCTACCCCAATTCTTCAAGATATTTTGTGTCTCTGGAATATTAATCAGCCCGGGAGGACTGGAACAAGAAATGGCTCTTAGGAGAGGCAAAATGAACATAAATATGTCTGGTGTAGTAATGCCTTTTGTCACAGTGCTTTGGATTTCTCCAAGGGCCTCTGCTCACATTTGTTGTCTAATTTGAAACAAGCAGTAACCCCGAGAGCTGCCGAGGATAGTGGCAATTACCTTCCCCCTTAAAGCCGGGGAGAGTGAGGTGCAAGCAGTCTTGCGTCTTGTCCAGCATCGGGCTTTCCGACCTTTCCACATTCTAAAGTTTGAAGACCATTAAGGCAATCTTTGCCCTTGGCTTTCAAATGAGAGGCTTGAAGAGGATGGCTGGGAGGAATTCCTACACCTATTTTTAAGAAATAAATTTATTATAAGGTAGCAATTATTACAAACGTTTAAGCACCTTGTCGCTTCTTTTGTTCTTTATTCTGTTTCGTGCGCTTTGCATATTTTTCCCCTTTGAAGCCAAAATGTCAAACTTGAGAACTCCTGACTTTGCGTGGGTGTGGTGGGGGATCCCAGGAGTGTTTGAGAAAGCTCCCCTCTTCTTCCTTGGCGTCTCCTCAGAATTCCTGTTCAGGGAGAGGGGAGGGTGGTCCAAACAGGGAATTTGATGCCCTCCAAGTTCACAGTTATTCACATCTCTCATTGTGTATCATAGCCAGATGTTAATCTGTTTTCACCACTGGGCTGTGAGGGCCCTGAGTGTAGAGGAAAAGAAAGGATCATATTCTGGGTTTTAGGGGAAATAACAAACAAGACTCAGGCAGTCGGGGAACTGAGGCAAGGGTGGGGCTGGGTGTAGGAGTCCAGAGCTGGGACCTGGCAGGACATCACAGCAATCAACCAGGGGGAAAGGAAGAAAGCTTGAACAAAAACAGAGACCAGAAAGGTTAAAAGGAGGGACAGACTCCTGGGCTTTTCAGGATGTGGGGTATGTGTTAATCTCTGCAATGAAGCAGGGGAGTCAAGGACTTGCTCTCAAATTCTAGGGTAGACACCCAGGGAAGTGGATGGCAGGGCCTTGATCAGAACTTGGGAACATGGGAGAAAATGTATCATGGATAGAGAAAACCAGGGTGGTTTAGTTCTGGAAGGACTGAGTCTCAGGTGCTAAGGGAGTCTGGACTACAGACATAAACTGGGCAGGTAGCAGCCTCTTGGTGGTACTTTGTGGTCCTCTCAGCCTGCCCAAGGGCTGGGCCTCTGCCTCTCTGACCTTCCACCTGGCTCAGTGGGGACCCCGAAGGACCTGGACTACTTGACTTCATCATTTCTTTATTTCTTTTTGCCTTCCACCTGGTGCCTGCAGTGAGGCTCCCTGAAGCTTCAAGAAACTCATTCAGTAGCCCCCTGCAAAGCACCAAAGGTCACCTAGCACCACGGTACAGCAAGGGGAGCCAGAAGACATGGATTTCAATAACTACCATGCGACATTGGCAGATCACTGTTCCTCTCTGGGCACCACATTCTGCACACTTTAATAGGAGAGTGGAGTAAGTGGTAATGTAGCTTGTGTTGGACTAACTCTCTTATATACAACAGCTTTCATGTAGGAACAATATAAAACAAAACACAATTATTTGCCAACATTGGAGAGCTGCCAAAACTAGGCAGAAACTGTGGTAGGCTTGACCCTTGAAAGAAGGTAACCTCACTGGGTGATTCATGTTTAGACAACTTTTCTCCTGAGTGCACCGTACCCCTGTTTGCATGGCATGGGCTAGCTAGAACCCAAGTAGAAAATCATAGTGTTTCTGATCTTAGATATCAGAGGTTGGAGCTCCTCTGCCAGAGGAGCTGGAACCAAGGAGAGAAATCCTGGAAAGGAGAGAACCTCTGAGGCGAGAGCCCCCAAGTTGCATGTAAACTACCCTCAAATCTTTGACTGATCCTTGAACTGTGCATGCATGAACATAACATCTAGAAGCCCAGTGGAAGCACCAACTAGAAAGCTATAAAAGCTGGCAGAGATTTCAGTTGTGGCCCAGCTGCAGCTGCAGACATAGAACTTGGACTTAGATTCCCACCAAATGAGCAGAATAAAAATGTCCCAGACCTAAGGGAGTCACCCTAAAACTAAGGTAAACCAAATATTACATGCCCCAAGAAAGTGCAAAGTCAAGTCTCTACAAGTTCATAGTGATTATCCAATAACTTAACTGCCTGCCAGAACAAGAATCAATATTCTTCAGAAGAAGATAACTGAATCCAGAGTCTCTGCAACATGTCATCTGCAATGTCTGGTATAAATTAAAGGGATAATAAGAATATGTTATGAACAACATTATACTATCAGATTTTACAATCTAGATGAAATGGACAAATTATTTGAAAAACACAACTTACCAAAATGACACAAAAAGAGACAGAAAATTGAATAGCTTTGTATCTATTAAAGAGATTGACTTTATTATAAACATCTTCCAACAGAAAAACTCCAATCACATTATGAGATCAATTGTGTCACTCACTAATTTCATCAAACCTTTCAGGAAAAAATAAGTCAGTCTTACACAAAGGATGTCTGCACCTTCCATTTCCATTCAGCTTTGTATTGGAGATCTCAACACAACAAGGTTGAACAAAAAATAAATAAAATGCATTTAAAATTAAACATAAAAAGTAAAGCTGTCTTTATAGACAACATGATACTTTTAGGTAGAAGATCCTAAGGAATCTACAAAGCAACTCTTAGAACTAAGAGTGAATTTACCAAGTTTGTAGAATACAAGGTCTACATACAAAAATCTCTTGTAGTTCTCTATATTAGCAGCAAAATAATTGGAAAAAGGAATTTTAAAGTCCTTTTACATTAATATCCCCAAACACAAAATACTTAGAAATATATTTAACAAAATATGAACGATATTTGTCATAAAATGACAGAACATTGCTGAAAGACATTTAAAAGGATCTTATAAGTGATGAGATATTCCATGTTCATGGAACTCAATATATGTCACTTTTTCCCAAATTTATCTATACATCAAAACAACCCTAGTCAGAAGCTCAACAGAGGTTTCTGTAGAAAATGACAAGAAACATGTCATAAAGAATGTATATGGGGGATGCCTGGGGGCTCAGTCGGTTAAGTGTCTGCCGTCGCCTCAGGTCATGATCCCAGGGTCCTGGGATCGAGTCCACCATCAGGCTCCTTGCTCAGTGGGGAGCCTGCTTCTCCCTCTGCCTGCCACTCCCCGTGCTTGTGCTCTCTCTCTCTCTGACAAACAAACAAATAAATAAAATCTTTTTAAAAAAGAATTTATATGGTAAAGCAAAGATATAGAATAGTCCAAACATTATTGAAAAAGAAAGACACATTTGCAGAACTTACACTACCTGATTCAAGATTTACTATAAAGCTACATAATCAAGACAGAGTGGTATGGCATAAAGAAAGATAAACGGAACAGACTAGGCTGGAACCAAGGAGAGACCTCTGAGGGGAGAGCCCCCAAGTAGATCCACATATATAGTGAACTGATTTTCAACCATGGTGCCAAAGCAATGGGGCGAAGAAAGTCTTTGCAACAAATATTAAACAACTGTATTGCCATATGGTAAAAAATGAACTTAGACCGTTACCTCTCACCACACATAAACATTAACTTGAGGTATATTATAGTCATAAAGGTAAAAGTTGAAACTATACAGTTTTTAGAAAAAAATCTAGGAGAAAGTATTTGTGACTTTGAAATATACAAATGGCCAGTAAGCACAGGAAGCTGTGCTCAACATCATCAGTCACCAGAGACATACAAATTAAGACCACAATGAGCTACTATTTATTACTCACATACCAGAATGGCTAAAATTAAAAAGACCCACAACCTGAAATTCTGGTGAGGATAAGGAACAACTGAAACCCTCATACAGTGCTGGTGAGAGTGTAAAACGGTAAAACCACTCCAATTATAAATTTCTGATAAATTTAAATATTTGCCTTCTCATGATCTGGCAATTCCACTCCTAGGTATTTACCCAAGAAGAATGAAAACATATGTCCACACAATGACAAAAACAAAATAAAACACGGGGTGCCTGGGTGGCTCAGTCGGTGAAGTGTCTGCCTTCAGCTCAGGTCATGATCTCAGGGTCCTGGAATCGAGTCCTGCGTTGGGCTCCCTGCTCAGTGGGGAGCCTGCTTCTCCCTCTACCTACTGCTCCCCTTGCTTGTGCTTGCTCTTTCTTTCAAATAAATAAATAAATAAATAAATAAATAAATATCTTAAAAAAAAATAGGAACGACTTATACATGAATGCTCATTGTAGCTTTATCCACAGTAGCCAAAAGCTGGAAACAGAAAAGTCCATGTGCAGAGGCAGTGGATAAAAACATGGTGCTGTGTTCATGTGCTGGAACTAGACTCAGCCGAAATCGGAATCCACTACAGATGCACAACAAGAGAGAGGAATTTCACAGACATATTGAGTGACAGAAACAATACACAAAATGGTAAATGTAGTATGATTCCGTTTGTATGACATTCTAGAATAGGCGACATCCAGGTTGGTGATAGAAATCAGAAGAGTGGTACCTCTGGGGTGTGTATAACTGGAAGGGAGACAACAGAACTTTCTGGGGCAATGGATATGTTCTATATCTTGGATGACAGGTAATACATTTATCAAAAGTTATTGAATTGCACATTAAAGATAGGTACATTTCATTGTATATAAATTTCTCAATGAGAAAAACAAAACAAAATAAAACAACCAAGGGAATTAAAAAAAAATCATTAGGACCCTGACATTCCAGGAGCCTCAAGTGCACAGACCTAGGGCTTGATCACACTGGGTCCCATGGCCAAGGTCAGTGCTTTTTTTTCTCTGCATGAGCCAGAGCTGAGGAACGAAAGGCTCAGCTGACTGGGGGCCCCGGGAGCTCGTGGGCCCAGCCTCTCCCCAGCTGCCCCAATGAGTCATTTCAGCTTAAGAAGCATCTATAAATTAATCCTGAAGTCTGTGTGAGCCCATCAGTGTTCCCCGCTAGTCTTTTGTGTGTGTGTGTGTGTGTGTGTGTGTGTGTGTGTGTGTGTGTGTTATTTTAAGCTTCTTCCTTCTCCCTCCACTGCTATGGCCTTGAGAAAAAAATCATGATTCCCTGGGGATGATGTGTGACCACCCCCCGCCCCCAATCAGAGGATAAGTTGTCTGACCAACTTGGGTCGACTGCAGAAGAAAATTTCCTGGAGGGTTGTGCTACCAGTTGGATCTACAAGGACTAATGCTTTCTTACAGCCCTTGTGTCCAAGGGGTGGGGGGAGGCCAGATGCCCTGGAAAGATACACAAATGGAGTCCCCACGTGAGTGCCGACGCCGACCCAAATTCATTCCTCCCTTGTGGGAAGCTCACTCTGCTCCCTAGTCCCAGCAGTGCCTTTGGGCTCTCCCTTGCTTGGAAACCAGACGAGCAAGGTGCCCGTGGGACAAGGGAGGAGGGACCCCAAGGCAGAGGAGACGGAGAAGATGGACCAAGACAGAGAAAAGGGAGAGGAGTGTTTAAATAACAAGAAGTGGAGGGGAGGGGATGGGCAATCAGGGCATTCAGTAGATTAGCAACAATTTCATCCTGTCGTAGAGGGTCCGGCTGGCCAGGAAATGGGAGCCCCATTTTATCAATGGGAAAACTGACACCGGAGAGCTGAGGGCACTTGCTCAAGTTCATCCAGCTAGAAAGAGAGCTGAGCAGATTGGTCAGATTTGGGGACCTACAGCCCTCTGGTAGCTGCAGCTGCAGTTTCCTGTCCTGGGCACACTCTTACCCCTCTGCCCTCACACCAGCACCCCCTCCGCACAGCCTAGAAGCCAGTGGGAAGGGCTGGCTGCCCTTGGCAAGGCATCACCATGTGCAAGGTGAGGGAACTTAGCTCCCAGCAGCAGGCCTTTTTAGGAAATGTAGCTCTGCATGAAACACTTGGCTTTGATGGGAAGGAAAGAACCGGGTCTACTAATTAAAGGTCATTTAGAATTTTTTTTTAGCTTTAAAAACAGAGTAGATATGTTTAATTCGGGCTGACCACAGTCACTGGGCATTTCCGTGAAGCTCGGGGATCTGTGTGCTGAGCCTCATTGACTCTGAGAGATCGTTGGATTTTTTTTTTCCCCTCCCTCTCCGGTTTTGTTTTGATTTCGCTGTTGTTGTTTTAAAAATACACACCCTCTGGAGTTGAGTACTTTGACTTCTTTGATGCAAGGCAAGCCAACCATGGATTTCTAAAGTTAGAAAGGAGTTGGCTCTGGCAGGAACTAAACCACGAGCCTCAGAAACCTCTGCCGCCGGCCCGGGTTCACCGCATGTGCGGTCGGCACCGTGTTATTATGTTCTCCCGAGAAAACTAGAGACCCAGAGACCTCTGGTTACACCGCCGCTGGCTCGCTGCCCCCGGACTGGGCGGCCGGCGGGGGCTGGGTGCCAAGCAGGAGTTGTGATCATTTCTGCTCAGCCAGGGGGACGGGAGGGCTCGCGGGGCAGGAAATCCCAGGAGAAGGCCAGGGCGACCCCAGGGTGCATCCCACTCGTGTTCTTAAAAGAGGAGACGCCGCGTCTTCAGAAGCCACGCTGTCAAGACGCCTGGGGTTTTAGTCCGCCCAGCGGCCCTTGCTGGCCTCCCCTGATGGTAGAAGCCTTCCTTCCTAGAAGAGGGAGCTCTTTCCCTGAGCCTTGGCTGGGGCTGATCCTGCCTTTTCCCTGACCTCACGACCCTGGCCTGACCAATCAGAACACCCCATCTTACCTAACGGTGATGATTAGCTCCATCACGGGCATAGGGCCCCAGTCAGGCCAATCAGAAGCCTTCCTTCCATCAGCTCTGGGTTTGTGAAACTGCGAGGGGCTTCCAATATCCCATCTTTTCCTGCGAGGTGGAGAAAGCGGGTCTGAGGGATGAAGAGGGAGAGTGTGCCTGTGTGTTAAGGCCCAATACCACCATTGGAATTTCTGGATGCAGCCGTGCCTGAAGGGAGCTTACTTCTATGAGCCAAGAGATCCACCCCCCCTCCTTTTTTTTTTTTGCTGTAACTACTTTGGATTTTATTCCTGTCACCTGCAACTGAAAAAGAACGAAGTACTATGTGTTTTACTAGTCTTTGCCTCCCTAGCAGGGGCAGGCTTGGTAAATGAGTGTCTGAACCCCAGACTGGCAGGGAGTGGAGTTCGGGGTAGCCGAGGGAAGTACGTTGCCAAGCACCTACCAGGCCACGTTTGCCAGGCACTTTACAGAGATTATTTCAGTGGACTGTTTCCTCACAACCTTGCTGTACTAGGACTGCTATCTCCACTTGAAAGATGGGTAAAGTGAGGAAGAAAGGGCCCTAGGGAAAAGCCAGACCTTCAGAAACAGGACAGAGTGTGAGCCTTCTAGCTGGGTGCTTCTCTGACACATCAGAAGTTGGACCATCTGCACGCCTCCTCCGGAGGGAGGGAATGGACAAATAAGATCCCCCCAGGTGACCCCTGCTTCTGGGACCCTGGCCCTCCAGGGGAGCCCATACCAGAATTGTGGGGTTCCTTTGCTCCAGGTCCTTGGATGTTGGGAGCATGTGTATTGCCGGCTCCCAAACACTGCAAAAATAGAGGTAGATTTCTCAGACCCCCAGAGTTCCTGGACTATCAGCCTCTCTCATGACTTCATGCCTCTCTCCACACTTGACCCAATCCACACTGGAGCCGCCATGTTAACCCAAATTTCAGTTGCTCGGTGGATCTAGGGTTGGGTCCAAGTGAATTTTGGGGGGAGTGGAGGTGTGGATTCCTGAGTCCAGAGGTTTCCTGGTATCCCCATGAAGGCTACACAGAAAGGGGACAGAACATGACAGTGGAGATCCTGAACATGGACACGAGCTCTGTATTTGCATTTTCACCAGGACAGAAATGACCTAGAGTGACAGAATAGGAAGGGACCTCAAAATCATCTAGTTCAGGAAGGACAAGTATGTGTTGTGCCTGCTGACATGCCCTGACCCTTGCTCTTGACCTTGAGAGAGCCAGGGCTGATAGGTCATAGCCTTCTCTCCTACCACGCCCAGATGCCCCTTCAGATCTTTCCCACACAGCATCACAGGTAACCCCACCAATCAGTGGAAGATGTCTCACAAATAAAACTTACTTGCCCTCACACCGAGGTCAAGACCCTCATTTTTGCCGTGGTGAAAGTGAGTTGTGACTTGAAAGGACTTGTCCAAGGTCACACAGCCCAGCTGGAAGTTGAAACTAGATCTTTTGATTGGGTAAAGCGCATCATTCTTTGTTCTCATTGCTGACTCAGTACCATTAATAGATGGTAAGATGCCAACCCAACGCAAGCTATACATATACTTAACTGGAAAATAAATCAACCAAATTGATGGAGCTTGGTGTTGTGGAAAGAATATGCAGCAGGAATTTCATTTCTGGTCTGGCCATAAACTAGCTGTGTGACCTTGGGCAAGTCAATTCAACTCTCTGGGCCTCAGTTTCTTCAATTGTAAATTGTGGGGCCAGGGTGATCTTTAACCCCCCTAATATACTTTCAAATACTAATATTCTTTTAGTTCATGTGCCCAGCACTGTACCAGGAGGTTTTTAGGCTATGAAGAAACAAAAGGGAAGAAACAACCACACAATACAAGAAGTAGTAAAATGTTATGCAAAGTTTTTAATTCGTATACTTAAGGGCCAAGAGGTGAGGCCCTCCAGGAGCTCAGAGAAGGGGCCTTCCTCCTCCAGAGGAGAATTCAACCTGCCCTGGAAGGATGGACAGATAGATGGGGGTGGGGGTGGGGGTGGGGGGTTGGGGGCGGGGAACGGCACTGCAAGCAATAAGAGGAGAATAAAGGAAAGCAGGGAGGAGAGAAAAGCAGGGCATGTTGAGGAAGAAACCAGCCTGACTGGAGTGGAGGATGGAGGGAGTCCAAGGAAAGCACTAGCGAATCAGAGAAGAGAGGGGAACCCATGGGGGCTGAGGCCAGTGTGGCGGAAAACATCGGGGTGGGGTCCTGGTCCCGCAGAGTTGTATGGAGTCATCTCTTGGTTCCTTGAGCAAGACCCTTTTGTGCAAGTGTCAGAAATTCAACTCAACCTCACTTAACCGAGACAGTGTATGTATCAGCTCACATAACCAAAAAACCCAGGTGTACATAGCTGGATCCAGGGGCTCAGAAAATCTCATGGGAATTTGCCCTTCTGCATTTTTACTTCCTTCTGTGTGGGCCTAATTCCCAGGCCGCCTTTTCCCAACTGGGGGCAAACGGTGCCCAGCAGCTCCCGATTTCCACGTTGCCACTTGCCAAGACCGGTGGAAATACAGCGTCAGGTTCTGCCTGTTTCTGCTCCCGTGCGGGGGCTGATGCTCATTGGCCTGGGTTTGATGACGTTTCCCATGGCTGAGCCAATCATCAGCCAGGGGCTGGATGAAATGCTCTGATTGGCCAGGCCTGGGTCAGGGGCCCATCTGTAGGGCGCAGGAGTGGGTTCTGCCCCAAAGGGGCCTTGGAATCCGGGAATGAGACGGAAGATCCCAGTGTTGTTATCAACAGAAGCGATGCATGGATCCTGGACAGGCAAACCCAACAGACGTCCAGTGCCAAAGAGTATTTCCTACGTTTTTGTGGACAGATAGGGGACGTCTTGAAGACAAAGAGAGACCTAGCTGTGGTTCCCCACTCCGTGCGGGGAGTTCTCGTGTCCACATCAGAACCTGGCGAGTTTCTGAGAGGCAGAGGTGGGGTGGATGGCGATGGCGAGCTTCTGGGCAGGTCCCATCTTTCTTAAATTAATACTCCTTGGATAGACTCAGCAGCAGGGCAGGAATTTGTTAAATTACATAAACATTATTGTGACCCGTAAAATTCAATGAATCTCGGCCTGTTTACCCGCGGCGGGCTTTAATGTTTGCACAGTGTAATTTAATGTGTCAATTTGCTCTCAAATAAAAAACATCTGGTCCTCTGACATGGCAAAGAAACTGAAGAGCTGATGTTCACAACCAGCTAAAAGCCCCAATCAGAGATGATGTTTAGGGAGAAGGAAAGGCCAGGGACTCAGCAAAGGAAGCCAGCATTGTTCGGACCCCTTCCTGGCCTGGTGACAAGCCTCTGTTTGTGAGTCTGTAAGATCAGTAAATTTCATCCTAATTAGAATTAAGAAAAGCCGAGAAGAGCTCATACCATCTTTAACTGGTATGCATTGTGCAATTAAATTTCTTGTGGCTGTCCCTGCCAATATTGACATTCATACTATTGGATTTTTAGCAATCTTATTATTTTGTAATTGAGAAGAGCAGAAAGAAAATTACACTTTCCTCTGCAGAAGATTTCAGCTAATGTACCCCTTCCTATAGCAGTCAGCCTGGCCAAACCCTCTCCCTCCGGATTCCCCAGGAGTTGGTGGAGCTTGGGAGAGGGGGAGGTGAGATTCTCTGAGTGTGTGCTTTTCCAGTGAGATCATGCATCTTGGTTTGGTCTCCACTAAATAACGATAGGGCTCGTTCCTGCAGACAGAGGCAGGACTTGGCAGGCAGGTTCTAAGTTGGAGGTGCTGACCTACATAGAACAGGACAGGGGCAGCTGAGTTCTCCTGTGAGACAGGTGGGGGCTTAAAAGCCTTTCGGGGGCCTTGGGGGGCCATTGGGGGGCTGTTCATCGATCCTGACTGCTGGGCCCCCAGATGGAACTGGGCGGGCAAAGGTGGCCCCGAGGGGGCCGCTGTGCTGGGATGCACCATTCATTTCATTTTGCAGTGCCCTCTTCCTCTCCTTGCACCCAAGCCTGGGCCAGGCGAAGGGAACGGGAGAGGGATGGTTTCCACTCCCCTGTTTCTCACCCCAATAAATGCTCAAGACATCCTGATGAAAAAGAGGCCAGCCCAAAGCCCGGGCAGCCACCCTGCTGGAAGGAGCCGAGCCTGCTTTCCTGGCCGAGCAATGACGGGGTCAGAGCAAGTTCAGGCTTTGCTTTAATTGAGTAGAAGATAGTTCTTCCTTAAGGGAGCCCTGAAATAATGCTTCAGCAGAGCAGAATGACTTCCCATATTGTCAGAAGGGATTAGCCGGGCTGGTTTGTAAATAAGAGTGATCCTTCTTCCCCCTCTAGGACAAACAGATCATATTTTCTTCAGGTCACCAGGGACTGGGCTTGCTCTAATCAAATCCTTGACATTTCACTAGGACTCCATGAGTTCCATGTTTTCTGTGACTGAGCCCTTGGTAATTACCCATTTTCCTAAACGATTGCTATTTTCCAATCCAGAACGTTTGAGGAACGTGGGAAAAGAGATGTCTGTCCAACAGTGTGGGGAGGAGAGGGGAGAAGGGCGTGGGGGTGCAGAGAGGAGGAGGGTCTCTTGAGGTTGAAACAATATCATTGTAATAAGCACCCCCGGGGGCAGGTCTCAGGACCACCAGACAGTTTTTCTCATTTCTTCATCCTTCTGTTCATTTGGGCAACAACAATTTTTTGAGGCCCTTGCCAGGTGCCAGAGACTGTATAAGTCGGTAAGTATAGAGTTGGATACAGCATGCCCCTGCCCACTCCAAAGAGCCCCCCATCTTGTGGAAGAGACCAGTACGTGGGCCGATAATTACAACAAAAATATCCTGAGAAGTAAATATGTAAATGTCATGGAACCCCAAAATAAACAGCAAAAAACAAACGCTGAAAGCCAACAAAAATAAAAGCTTTGTCTGGGTAGGACAAGGAAGGCTTCACAGAGCAGGTGACCCAGGGTCTTGCAGGGTGAGTAGGAGTTGGCCATCATAATAAAATAAGAACAGAAACATCTATTCTGAAATGCCAGGTGCTATTCTAAAGGCTCTACCTCTATTAACTCATTGAATCCCCACAACAAGCTTATGAGACAGATATTTTTAGTCATATTTGCAGATGGAAGCTAAAGCACCACGAGAAGGGTAGAAGATTCCAGGCCAAGGGAAAGGGCATACTTGTGAGGAAGGAGGGCATGTTTATGGACAGTGGGGAGGGGCTCCTTTGAGAGGTATGGAAAAGTGACCAGCTCCGATCTGTGTTTTTAGGAGGATGACAACATGGTAGAGGAGCCAGAGTGTGAGGGAAAGAGACAATGATCAAAAGGATGCTGGGATTCTCACTGGAACTAAGACTCCTTCCCAAAGTTCAAGCACC
>NC_138377.1:97780762-97850282 GCF_054177405.1 Leptonychotes weddellii | reverse complement strand
GATACATGTCTTTCTCTGATTGACTTATTTCGCTCAGCATAAAACCCTCCAGTTCCATCCACGTCGTTGCAAAGGGCAAGATCTCATTCCTTTTGATGGCTGCATAATATTCCATTGTATGTATATACCACATCTTCTTTATCCATTCATCTGTCGATGGACATCTTGGCTCTTTCCACAGTTTGACTACTGTGGACATTACTGCTATAAACATCGGGGTGCACGTACCCCTTCGGATCCCTTCATTTGTATCTTTGGGGTAAATACCCAGTAGTGCAATTGCTGGATCATATGGTAGCTCTATTTTCAACTTTTTGAGGAACCTTCATACTGTTTTCCAGAGTGGCTGCACCAGCTTGCATTTCCACCAAGCACCGAGTGATCTTGTCATCGCTCCACCCTCACCCTGTCCCGGATCCCAAGGAAGTAGCTGAAACTCAGTGACACCCAGCTAGAAGCATCAAATCCAGACTTACCCCATAACCCTCCCTGCCCTCCTCCATCTCCCCATCTCTGTAAAACAGGTGATGGACCAAACCCCAGGGGTGTTGTCTCACTGCCCTGAGTGGGGGTAATCCCTCCCACTCCTACCAGGAAGCCCTCTGCACTGGGACAAAAGACCCCAAGGCTGAACCTACATCAGGAGGGGCAGGGTGGGAGCCTGTCTGCTGATCTGACAAACCACCACAGCCGCAGAGAAGTGTTCTTGCCTTTCTGGTTGGCTTCCGCATTCTTGAATGATCTCCATTTGCATCCGTTCCTATTGAACAATTCTCCCTTTACTGGGGGGGAGGGGTGGGGGAAATCCTGCAGCTTGTGTCCACTCCAAACACAGATGACAAGAAGTCTTGGAGGGCGCCTGGGTGGCTCAGTCGTTAAGCGTCTGCCTTCGGCTCAGGTCATGATCCCAGGGTCCTGGGATCGAGTCCCACATCGGGCTCCCTGCTCTGCGGGAAGCCTGCTCCTCCCTCTCCCACTCCCCCTGCTTGTGTTCCTGCTCTCACTGTGTCTCTCTCTGTCAAAAAAATAAATAAATAAAATCTTTAAAAAAAAAAAAAAGAAGTCTTGGAAACACAGCCTAAAGAAACACTAAGCAAACTGTTCCCCAAACAAGCCTTTCGTCCTGACCTTTGTAAGCCAAGAGCTCCACTTTATAACTTGGGAATGCACAAATATTTACAGTTGTAGGGAAGAGAGCCAGCGTCTGCTGGAGGGTCCCAGGGGTGGAGGCAGCTGAGTGCTCATCTAGCCCAGCATCCCATGCGCTGTGGGGATGCTCTTTGCAGAATCCCTTGGCAGATGGTCACCCAATCTCTCATCACCCTCTGAGAAAGCTTCTTCCATTGATCTGCTCGTTGCCAAGTTCTGACAGCCAGCCAGAATTGCCTCCCAGTAACTTTGCCCCCGGTCCTGGACAGGCCTTGAGGCTTGAGTATCTTACTTCCCATGATAGCCTTTTGAAGGCTGGGAGTCAGCCTCCCTGTCTGCCTTCTGCTGTCTCTTCTTCCTTGGTTCCTTCCTTCATTGCTTGGGGGACCTCCCTTGTGGGCCCCTCACCGCTGCGGTCGGCTGAGTTTCTTACTATGATCGGAGGCCTGCGCCACCCATTTCTCATCCCTAAGACTCAGCGTAGCTCACCAGGCAGTGAAATCAAGGTAAAAGGAAAGGAATGCAGTTTTCTTGAACTCCTGCCACGCTGGGTACTGTTCTTGTTCTTTGTAAACACTCCATGCCCAGAACAACCTTAGGAAGTAGATACTCCTCTCCTTGTTTCGTATATGTAGGAACTTGGTTTTCTGACACAGAACTGAAAATGAGGAAATAAGCAAAGCAAGTCTTCCAAGAGTCTGAAGCAGAGGGGAGAAAACTGGCCAGAGTCTATGGACTCTTATTTTGCATTCATTTCTACCAAGATGTATTTGGTCTCGGGGAAACTTGATTTTAAGTCTCTATGCAGCCACTCTCTAGCTGTGGGACTTCGGGCAAGGTAGTTAACTTCTCTAAGCCCATGGTGACCAAACTGTCCCTGTCTGTCCAAGACTGGCCAGATTTGAAATGCCAAGTTTCCACGTCCCAGGAGACCCTTTAGTCCCAGGCAAAGTGGTGGGGTTGGTAACCCTATCAAGCAACTTCCTCGTTGTAAGATGAGGAGAGTCATAACCTCCGTTGTGGCGTTGTCGCGGAGTTTAGCTGACATGATCTATGCGAAAGGCCCAGTTGTGTGCCTGGCACACACCAGACGCTTAGCTTATGTCTCGTTTAATGTGAAAGTCTGGTGAATCGTGGCAGATGAGAAAGAAGTCGAGGCCCGAGTGTGGCCACGCGCAGTGGCAGAGGAAAACAAGTTTTTGTTTTTTTTTTTAAAGATTTTATTTATTTATTTGAGAGAGAGAGAATGAAGAGAGAGCACATGAGAGTGGGGAGGGTCAGAGGGAGAAGCAGACTCCCCGCCGAGCAGGGAGCCCGATGCGGGACTCGATCCAGGGACTCCAGGATCATGACCTGAGCCGAAGGCAGTCGCTTAACCATCTGAGCCACCCAGGCGCCCGGAAAACAAGTTTTTAAAAAACAAACGGTATAGGGTCTCCTGCTCTCTGCAGTGTAAATATCCCGCTATGGGTCAGTTAAGCATGGTCATTGTTAACCTCAAATGGGACTCCGGGGGACAAGGAAAAAGCTAAATCTTGAGCATTATGCTGTCTGATAGGCAAAGCAGGGTGGACCCCCTCGTGGCGTAAGTGCCACACAAAATTTGACACGGGCTCTGGTTCCTCAAGGGTAAGACTTCAGCCACCCTGCCGGGTCGGCAGCCACCCAACACGGTGGAGCAGTGGAGGAAGAGAGTCCTGAAGAGAGGCTCCCAGGAGGGGTGAGTCTGCAGTTCACGCACTGGGTGACTGTGAACAAATCGTGCTCACGCTTCCGGTCCTGTCTCCTCATCTGTAAAATGGGGAAGAGAAAGTAGACAAGGTGTTGTCTAACAGAGAGGCAGTGGAGTGGAGCGGTCAAGGGCATGGATCCACCACCCACTGGCTGTGCGAACTTGGGCAAGCTGGTCCACCCCTCTGTGTCCTGAGTCCTCAGTAAAGTATTTGTTCTCGTCACTGTCCGCTCTCTGACGCAGCCATTCAGCAGCCCCCACTCTCCCACCCCTGCGCCCCCATCACTAAGGGTTAATTAGGATGTTGTGGCACGTTCCCTTGCCCTCCCCACTCTGCTGGCTCATGTTGAACTTGAGGCAGACTAACACCTCCTGATCTTTTTTTTTTTTTTTTAAAGATTTTATTTATTTATTTGAGAGAGAGAATGAGATAGAGAGAGCATGAGAGGGAGGAGGGTCAGAGGGAGAAGCAGACTCCCTGCCGAGCAGGGAGCCCGATGCGGAACTCGATCCCGGGACTCCAGGATCATGACCTGAGCCGAAGGCAGTCGCTTAACCAACTGAGCCACCCAGGCACCCCCTCCTGATCTTTTTTATGTGAGTTGCAGTCAGGCCAGGTCTCCCTCATCCTGTTCTTGTGCAATTGATTTTTGGAAACGGCATTCAAGACATTAGATTTATTGATGTTAAATTCCATCTGGTTGCTTTTGACCCAGCATTCTCGACTGTCGAGCTCATCTTGAACCTTAATTCTCTCATCCCCTCCAGCGTTGAGTCATCTGCAGATTTGATGCACATGCTTCCCATGTCTTCATATGAACTGTTGGCTTAAAAAGACGATTTGTATAGATAAAAATAGAGACAGAGACACAGGCTGCCATATAGAGCAAGAGGGGGCCTCGGGTACGAGGCTGAGCAACGGGGATGTTATCTTGGGGGAAGCAGGGGCTCGTGGCCCTCCATCAGCATTGAAGCCTTTGCTCTGTGTACCCACTTGCACACACTCCTTTCCTGCCCCTGGATCCCAGAGTGTTCTCAGTGATGACAAGGGGAGTTCACCCCTCAGCCATCCTAACTGTGGCCCCTCCTAAACTACCAAATCCACAGAGATGGTCTGAGTCCCTGTCTGTCTGCACCTGACGCAGCCCCAAAGCCAAGTCCTTTCTCATTGCTTCTCAAACTGAGACCCAGTCCCACCTTGGGGCCTTGCCAAATACCTGCTGTTAATCCAAGAAATCAATTCTCACTCGAAGGTCATGGACCACGATGTCTTACTGTGTTTCCTGCTCACATGTTTCCATTTTAACAGGCACCCCCACTGTCGGCACAGCAAGGGCAGAGCGGGGGTCGATCTGTTATTGGCCACCTGTGGTGGGGCGGGGCTCTGCGCTCAGTCCAGGGCCCCCAAGGCCATCCTGGATCACAACACGGGGCACACAGCACGGCTCATAGGTGTGACTGCAAGTCGCCAGGGAAAGGCTCAGGGCACTCTATTCAAGGTCACAGAGAAAAGTGAAAGCAAAATTCTAGAAGTACTTCCTATCGCAGGTGGTTCAAATAAAACCCCAACAATTTCTGTTTCTCCAGATAATTTGGCAGCTCTCTGGCATTGTGCTAACTGGGTGGCCACTGGTTGTAAGGCTTTCCGAAACCCCAGGCCCACTCCACACCCAGACACGGCCGTGGGCACACGGCTGAGCGCCCCAGGCTCGGGACAGCCTGCTGGCTCAATGAGCTCAAGCTAACCCCTCTTCGATATCCTTGGTACCAGAACCTTTCTATTTTTACCCACAGGGTTCCCTTGTAGGGAAGAGTTTGCCGCTGCCCCTGCTGATGATAAGGAGGAGAAGTTTCCCCTTATTGGGTGCCTACTAGTGCCAGACATTATGCCAGAGCCTCTGAACAAACCATAGGTCATCTTTTCAACAAAGTTAGGAAGCCAGGTTTTATTATTCCCATTTCACAGAGGCATAAACTGAGGCCCACAGAGATCCAGTGAATTGCCTGGGACCACAAGAAAGAGCGGAATTAGGCTTTGAACCCTCGTCTCTTGATTCTAAGGTCCACTGTAACCATGGCTTTGTTTTGGCAGCTTTCAGGGAACTCACACGGTTATTCTCTTTTGACCCAAGAAGTTCTGTGAGAAAGAAAAGAAGCCAAGACGGGACAGCATCCCGCCCATCACTCATGTGAGTGCTGTGACCAGGATCAAGGCCACGGGGGATCTCACAGAGCTTGGGAACCCAGCTGTCTGGCTGGTAATAGGGTGAATTCAGTGGGATCCCTACCATTTGGAGGCAGCCCAGTGATACCCAGGAGAGGAAAGCCTTCTTTGCCTTTGGGAGAGCAGGGGTAGGGGGTGGTCCTGGGTGGGGGAAAAGCTTCAGTGAATGCATGATGCTTAAGCATATATGGGTTCCAGTGTGTTCCAGCCCTTACTGCCTGTATAAACTTGGATCCACTATTTATTTTACCTTCCTGGGCCACCATTTCCCCATTTGTACGTGGGGGTAATAATAGTGCTTGGGTGAAATTGGAGAAGTGAGTCGTTTCTGTAATCCATTAGCACAGTCCAGGAACGTCTTATGTGCCTAATACATGCTCGCTATTTTTTGTAACTCCATCACTATAATGACCTACATTTCCATGAGTTGCTCATCCCCCATGGAGACATCCTCGTCTCTGTTGTACAGACTGGGAAATTGGGTGCCAAAATGACCCAGCCAAGGCGATCCAGAAGGTCTTGGGCAGAGCCAGGCCTAGACTCCCCGACCGCACAGCATCTCCCTGTCCTCATCATGCTCAGCTTTGTCTTACCCTGGAGTCTAGATTCACAACCTTTACTGTGTGTCCCAATTGCTGGGGGCTCTTGTTAACCCACAGGTTCTTATCTGGGAGGACTGGCTGGGCCTGAGACTCTGCATTTCTAGCAATCCCCCAGGTGACTGCACTTTGCATAGGAGGGGCTCTTCCCTCCAGTGGGTGGGGGTCCTGGATTAGCCTCAGGGAAACAAACAGCCAATCCTGGGGTGCCTTGAAGAGGCTTCTAAGGGTTACCCCACAGGACGGGCCTGCAGCCCCACTGTGCCTCCAAAGCAGCGCCCTGACCCAGGGACGATGCTGGGGAGGTGGGGTCTGTGAGCCGCCTCCCAGCAGGGTCTCTGTGCCAGGACTGCCCTCCTGCTCATGCTCTCCTTTTGCTTCCTTCTGGCTGCTTCTGTCAGAGCCTGACAGTTACAGCAAAACAGTCTTGCTCTCCCACACCAAGCCCCCGCTCCAGGGCTGGGCTCGAGCCCCAGCAGCCTGCGGAGAGGGAGCTGACATTTGTCTTAATTGGAGTTACCCGTGTAAATCCTGCCTGTCCCCTCCCCGCGCCCTCGGCGTTTGATGAGCGAGGGGGCTCTGAACACAGAGAGGCTCCTAATCTCCCCAGGGATACATGGTGTTATTAATGCAGGGGCTGGAAGGAAATGTTCCGTCTCGTTGGCGGGGAAAGTGAACTGGAGGTGAGTGGGAAAAAAAAAACAGTAAAGGAGAATACAGGCCACAGGGGTGAGAAGGGGAGTGACCCCCCCTGGGCATCTGTGTCACCCCTCCAGGGCCAACAGCCGCAGACCCCTCCCATTCCCCCAGTCTTCCAAAACCAGCTTCTAACCCAGAAGTTTTCAAACTCAGCTGCACAAGTCAGTCACCAGAGAGCTATAAAAATTGCTCATGTCTGGCTCCCACCCCCAGAGGTCTTTATTTAATTGGCCTGGGTGTGGCCTGTAGACATTGGGCCTTTAAAGCCCCCAAGTGATTCTAATGTGCAGCCTGCGGAAGGACTGCTGGTCTCATCTCAGTTTCTCTGGGAAACCTCCCCTGATTAGTGCAGACCCATTTATGGGCCCAATGGAAACAGCTCGTCGTCTGAGTAATCGACACCGTTTACAATCTGGCCAGCCCTGCCAGATCTGCACAACTCCATGGGAGCAGTGTGCAGATATCCCCCACGCTAGTGCCAGTTGGTTGGAGAATGCACAAAAGGATCTAAGAGGTGCCTTCTCATTTCTTTAAGGTTAACAGACAAATGAGCAAGGAGGTGCACCTGCTGAACAGCCCCTGCATCAATCAGTCATTTAGCCATCATTTATGGAGCACCTATCATGGGTACAGAGCTACAGGAGATTTGAAAGCATTTCAAATGCTTATGTAGTGCCTGATAAGGATAGATTAGACAAGACCATAAATAACAATAGTAAAAATGAAACCTGGAGGTGATAGGCTGTGGGTTAGGGAAAGAAACAGGCAATGCAAATGTATCCAACACTTAAGATGTGTCACACAATGTCCCAGCTGACTTACCTTTGCTATGTCATTGAGGTCAATGATAGCCCTAAAAAGGAGAAGGTATTATTCCCATTTTACAGATGAAGAAGCTGAGACTCAGAGAAGTCATTGGCTTGCCCATGGTCACACAGCTAGTGCATGTTGATGCCTAACTCCAAAAGGGAAGTGAGAACATGCTTCTATTAGATGAGGTATGATTCTGGCTAGGGGCATCTGAGAGAATCTTTAGGAGGACCCAGGAGCTCACTACACAAACACACCACCGCTAAGGTGCCTTGCATAGGAGGACCATGTGAGAGGAAGTAGCCTCAGTGGACACCCAGGTCCCAGATGAAGCTGGAGGGGAGCAGCAGATTATGCAGCAGGATATCCGGAAGTCCAGGGCAGGGCTGATGGGAAGTGGAGAAAGGAGGATTTCTCTGGGGGATGCAAGTTCAGAGCACTGAGGGGGTAAAAGTGTGGTGAGGGACAGATAGCTGAGGGGGAGACTTCTGTTCCGCGTACCAACTGATTAAAACAGGCAGGGGAAGCACAATAGTCTCGCCACTCTGAGAAGGTGGGCCCTGGCCCAGTCTATGTGTCTGAGTTGATGGCAGATTTCAGTCTCTGCCGACACAGGGCTTGGCTGAGGGTAGATGCACAAACCACTCAAATGACACCCTGGGCAGGCTGGATGAGGTGGGCAAAGAGCCAACGACTCTGTTTTTCTGACACTAATGTCCACTTGTCACTAGTTGACTATAATATTCATAGTTTTTGAATATCTGCCACCGGCAGGCATGGGCCCTGGTGATTCCTGTCCTGGAAGAGATAATAATTTCTGGGAAGATGGGGTAGTGGAACTAATCTTCAAAGATCAGGATGGTGGTGGGGGTGACAGTGATGGTGGGAGTGATGGTGATGGTGGTGATGATGTAGCAGTGATGGTGACAATGGTGATGGAGTTGATGGTCATGATGAAAGTGGTCATGATAACGATGGTGATGGTGGTGATGGTGATGATGGTGGAGCTGATGGTCATGAAGGTGGTGGTGGTGATGGTGATGGAGTTGATGGTCATGATGAAAGTGGTCATGATAACGATGGTGATGGTGGTGATGGTGATGATGGTGGAGCTGATGGTCATGAAGGTGGTGGTGGTGATGGTGGTGATGGTGGTGGGTATGTTTGAATGACTGATGCCCAGGTGGTTGCTATCTCTAGCCTTTCTCCTGACTCACACTTGCAGCTCCCTCATTGTCATCCCCTCTTGTGCTATGAAGACTTGTGACACTCCAAATGTCCACATGGAAACCTGTTCTTCCTCCTTTACTCCTGTAGCTCGGAGAACAGCCCCACTGGCCAGCCAGCCACCAGAGCTGGATGCCCAAGTCAGCTGAGACTCCTAAACCTTTCTCATCCCCTATATTTCTCAGTTGATTACCAAGTCCTGATGATTTGACCTCTTCAGTATCTCTTGAAGCCCACAGTCCCCTGTCCATCTCCCCAGCTCCTGCCCGCCTTGAGGTCACATCACTCTCCTGCTGGACTATAGGAACAGCATCTTGATAGACCTCTGAGCTCAACTGGCCTTTCTTTAAGCTACCCTTCATCTCACTGCCAGAAGTGACCTTCCCTCAAGCAGATTCAACCATACCACTGCCCAGGGCCAACCCCATCTATGGATCACAGAGAAAGAGCACAGCATAGATGGCAGGCACAAGCCAGCCCCAATCTAGCCACATAGCTCCCATCCCAGGACCTTGCAGCTCTCTGCTCTTGCTTCCTTTCCTTTGCTCATACTAGTCCTTCTGCCTTGGACACCTTCTTCTTCTCTTCTGACTGGTGCAATTCTTCTTAGTCCCTAATGAAGCTCTCCTCTGACCTCCAACTCAGTGAGCAGTGTTGGTCTCCCTCTCTTGTGCATTCATCTACTACCTGCAGCCTTGCTTATCCCACTGTGCTGCAATCCCCCCTCCTTTTTTTGTTCTTCTGCATCCTCTGCTGTGCCATGAGTTGCTCCAGGGAAAAGAACCTGCTTTCTCATCCTGAATTCTGAGGACCTAGCACAGGTACCTACTAGGTGCTTCCTGAATTAGAGACCAGGAATGTTAATCTCAGCTATCTGTGTGGTGCCCCAAACTGTGCAGAGAGCTGTGTCTCCCATCATCTCATTTGATTCTCATTATCTTCATGCAGGGTTGCAGGTGGCATTTGAATTGTTTAACTGATGGGAACACAGATTCAGCAAAAATGGTGAGATGACTTGCTCGAGGTTGCCCAGGAAGATAATGAGCAAGTCAGTCTAGGTTTCAGGTGTCTTGACTCCTGTGTGGGAAATGTGTTGATTTCACACCAAGAAGCTCATTTCCTTTCTCTCTGAGAAACTTTTGAGACTGAGAATTGACTCATGTATACAAGACCCGCCCACTCTGAACACTAGATACTTGTGTATAGGGAGAAATAGCCTTGGATTCCCAGGTAAATATAGAGACTGAACACAAGCGAGCATCTTAAAGACACAAATCCATAAAAATGAGGAAAACAAGACAAGAGACAAGAGTCACAAAATTTTGGAAGCTGGAAAGCAGGTAGAGAAGTGATAACCACCTTAGCAGGAGAAATATCAAGTACTCCTAAGCTGGTATTAGGAAAAGCTAAGAACCAAATTGATTTACATAGTACAACCCTCAAAAGCCTCAGGAACTGGCAGCATCAGGTACTCCTGGAAGCAAGTGAAGAGAGGGGGTCAAAATAAAGATTACTGAGTGAAGGCAATTTACCCAGAGGCAATTAGAACTCCAGATCCTTCCATCTGTTCCTTACAGCTAGGCAACCATCTATTTCTTCCCATGACCAAAGCCTGGAGATAAGAGGGAATCTCTGTACTAGGATGAGGTGTATGAGGCACAGCTGAGGGTGGAGGTCGGAGCTGAAAACAGGGAATAGGAGAACATTTGTATGCGTAATGTTGAGGGAATGGCCAGCTTCTCTCAGTTGCTCCCAGTAAGCTGCATCTGGATTTACACTGCCCAGACAAGACACTGGAAGTCTCTTCTTTGAAGGAAAAGAATAGCCCAAGGAGAAAGATCCACAGAGTTTAAAATTTTACTCCTGCACACTTTGATCAGAAAAGGACTGAAAAATGGAGATATCAACCAAAATGGAGGGGAGGTGGACTAAGAAAGAGGAAAACATGAAACACATATAGATGCAAAGGGAATCCCCCAAATGACGATTATGGGAGAGCCCAGGATGACAGTCATGACCCAGGCAGAGATGGTAGCCAGTCTCAACTGGAGAAGATAAGAAAACCCCATGAAACACTGCTCATGGAAAATGAAACAAATAGAAAAATGGATGTGCATTGATATGTCTAACTCTTCAGAAAAACTAATGGCCATTTTGAATGTTGACTGAATAAATTAATAGGAAACTGTGCAAGCAACAGGAAAAACAAAAGCAACTATCAACTCCAAAAAAAAAAACCCCACAAAAGGTGTCAGGAAAGAGAAAGGAATCTTAGTTTAGTACATGAATCAGCTCTAAGTAGTAGTAGTTATTTCATCATAATAATGATAGCACTGACTATTGATCTAAGTAAATTATATGACTATACTGGGAGGACAGAGACTAGGTGATGTGCACATGTGTATCAGGTGTATGTGTATGAGGGGAAGAGCTAAAACCCACTGTTCCATAATGAAAGTCAATCAATAATGCCTAAAATAGAAATATCAAGAAATAGTAATGCAAGCATGTAATATAGAGTTATAAAGGTAAGTATTAGATGAAATCATTTAAAAAGTTGCAAGGGCTCATCTATGAAAGAGGGATGTTGGTGAATGCTGTTTTCTTTAATAAACTTTGTAGAACTAGTTAACATTTTAAACTGCATGGTTGTAAACTTTAACTTTAAAAAAGAAGTAATAAAAACTTGACAAAACAACTAAAAACACGGGCATCAGAATCAGACACTGTCAACACTCTTAACTGGGTGACCACAGACAAGTTGAGTAATCTTTCTGAGTCTGTTTCCTCATCTGTAAAATGGGGATAAAAACACACTGCACATGATGGCAGTGAAGATAAAATGTGATAAGTATCTCAAGTGCTAAGCACTAGTGTGTTCTCAATTAGTGTTTGTTGAGTGTCAATCAAGACAGACAGTTGCCTGTATTTTTGTTTGTTTGCCTGACAAATATGTTCCTTCTCCACTCTATACCTGTCAGAGGCTGTTTTCATCTATTTATTTGTTGTCGTTGTTGTTTCAGTGTTGTCATTAGTAGTCCCCCTGCTCCTGGCCCCCACCTTCTCAGATTAAGGCAGGAAGAGCAAATTCACAGATTCACAGTGAGGTGGCGGGTAGTTCAGTCTCTTCTTTCCAAACCACATAAACGCGTCAAGTTCACTTCTTGTTTTAGCCTTTCCTCCTATACCTCCCCAACCCCCCCTCCCCCCGTAGCTACTTTTACTTGCAGCCTCCCAGTTCCCTCTCCTTTGGCTCTCTCCTTTCCCCTTGCTTAACCAAGCAGAACCCCTCCTTCCTTCCTTCTCTGTCCTTGCAGATCATTACGCTCTCGCTCTTGACTCTCAAGTCTAGAGCTTGCAAGCACACCCCGGTGGTGGTGGGGGGGGGCGGCGGGGGGATGGGGGGGCTCCTGGGAAAGGGGCTGGGGTTTCCAGCTGGGCCTGTGGCTCTGCCCCTGGCTCAGCTGGAACATCATCAAATCCCGTCTCCTTCCCTGATCCTTCTCCCCAACTCCAGCCACACATTGACAGTGGCTCCCTGGCATCTCTGCCTCAGTTTGCCCTGGTGCATAAGGGGACACTGAACTTATCACTCACCTCTCCAACATTGTTTTTTTTTTTTTTTAAAGATTTTATTTATTTATTTGAGAGAGAGAGAGAGAATGAGAGACAGAGAGCATGAGAGGGAGGAGGATCAGAGGGAGAAGCAGACTCCCTGCCGAGCAGTGAGCCTGATGCGGGACTCGATCCCAGGATCATGACCTGAGCCAGAGGCAGTCGCTTAACCAACTGAGCCACCCAGGCGCCCCTCTCCAACATTGTTTTCCCTGTGCTTTCTCATCCTGTTCTTGACTGTTGGAAGATGGTGGTGCTATTCCTTGGAAGATGGAATCTGGGGAGGAGGAGCCCGTCTGGGGAGGGTTTGCGGGGGACTTGACTTCACGCATGTTGAGCTTGAGGTGTAGATAGATATTCAATAGACAGTTGGATCCAGTGGTCTGGGGTTCAGGAGAGAGGCCTGAGGGTGGGAAAATAGAGACCTGAGGACACACCCCTCCAACTGAAGAAGCTATCAGAAGGCATGGATGGGGCTCAGGGACGGACAAGGAAGGGGAGCAAGCATGTTGAGTGAGAAGGACAGAGAGCTGAGGGATGAACCCTGTGGATACCTCTCCTTAGAAGTGGGTTCAGAACCTACCGAGGAGTTCAGAAGAGACTCCCACAAGGACCCCAGGAAAAGTCCTGCATGGGCATCACCTCTGAAAGCCTCCAAAGAATGTCTCAAGAAGGAGGAAGTGGTCAACATTCTCGAATGCTGCAGGGAAATGGGGTGAGAGAGAGTGAATCATGTTGGTGTCACAGAGGCCACGATGATCTTGACCAGGGAAGTCCCTGGGGTGGGGGCAGGGAGCCAGACCACACTGAGCGAAGGGGCGGGAGGAGAGGAAGTGAAGGCAGTGATAAGAAACAACTCTCCCAGGAAAGGGGGCTCAGAGAGAAAGGGCTGGTGATCGCCTGGCGGCCCAGGGGGGTGTAAACACTGCTGGAAAGGAACCAAAAGCACGTCTGAATCCGTGGAGATCGTCCTGGTCCCAGGGAGATGCAAGGGTGTGGTCCCAGGCCCAGAGAGATGGGCCTGGGGTAGATGGGAGGAGGTTCGCCCCTTCCCTCAGGCAGGATGAACCAAGGAGGGATGGGCCCCAGGGAGAGACCCTTGGGAAGGGGCAGGACCTTGGCGGGATTCCCTCCCGCAAGCCAATCTTCAGACTTCCTTTGTTTTTCCAAAAGAATTTTCCACGGCTAGTGTTTATGAAGCATCTAATTCTATCTCTTTGGCACTGTTCTGGATGTGTTATGTATATTATTTCTAATCCTGCTGGGGTCTGGGAGGTAGGCACTTACGAAACTCCTTTTGCCTGTAAGAAAATTGAGCCTGAGGTAAGTCAGTATCTAGTGCACGGTTACATGACCAGGGAGTACCTTGCGAGATGCCAACCCAACTCCAAGGAATTCCCCAAAGCATCCCACAGTGCCCTCTGGCCTCCTAGCTCGGCCGCCATGAGCTCTGAATTACTCAACCACATCTGCATGAGCTCTCTTGCTTCTGCTCGGAATGCCCAGGGTCCATTGCCTGCCACTCAGGAGGAGACTCGTCCTTCCGACTTTCCCACATTCCCTGGCCAGTCTTCCACGCCCCTGTGTTACCTCACACCACATCCATGCCTTTTTACACCATTGGCTGTGCTGTGGCTGAAATGATCTGTTTTTCTTTCTCTACTCCACGCCAACATTGGCCCGTGAGTACCCCATGAGAGAAGCCCCTACCTTATCTGTCTTATCTGCAGCTCCCAGACAAGCACCCAGCAGATGGTAGGGCCTTGAAAACTGTTTGTCAGATGAGTTCACGATCACTTGCTTTTAAAAATCAACAAGGACAATTTAGGCATGAGAACAGATAACGAGGGAGAAATATTTGCAAACCACGTATCTGACAAAAGACTTATATCTAGAATGTATAAAGAACTCTCAAAACTCAACAGCAAGAAAGAAAACAATCCAATTAGAAAGTGGGCAAAAGACACGAAGAGACATTTCACTAAAGACGGACGGATGGCAAGTAAGCACCTGCAACAGCAGTCAATATCATTAGCCATTAAGGAAATGCAAATTAAAGCCGCAATGAGATAGTGCTGCCTCCTCACCAGAATGCTAATACAAAATTTAAAAATAGCGACAATACAAACGTTGGCGAGGACACAGGGAGCCGGATCCCTCACCCGGTGCCGATGGGAATGTGGAGTGGCGCCTCCGCTCTAGAGAAATCTGGCGACCTCTTGAAAGTCTAAACGTACACCCACCATATTGCCCGGCACTTGCACTCCGGTGCCCTTAGCCTTGAGAAATGAAAACGTGTCCACACAAAGCCTGGGCATGACTGCTCGGGGCAGCTTTCTGTGCAAAAGCCGCAAACCAGGAGCGGCCAACATGTCTTCAACGGGTGAACCGTTAAACGACCTTGGTGCATCCACACCGTGAACACTGCTCAGCCGTGGAAATGAAGGAAATGTCACTACACACAATGTGGATGGATCTCAAGGACAGTATGCAGAGTGAAGAAACCCAATCCGTGTATAGAACATTCCATTTATAGAACACTCTGGAAATGAAAAATGTACAGAGATGGAGAACAAGTTAGTGGTCGCCGGGGATTAAGGATGGTGGCGGAAGGTGAGGTGTAACTATGAGAGAGTGGCACAGGGGGGATCTTTATGGTGATAGAGAGGTTCTGTATCTTAACGGCAGTGATTACAAGAATTTAGTATTCATAGACATTGCCCCAGTGTCAGTTTCTGGTTCTGACATTGCACTATAGTGATGTAAGATACAACCATCCAGAGACTGGGTGAAGGGCCCATGGGACTTGCGATCTTTGCAACTTCCTGGGAATCTGTAATTATTTCAAAATAAAATGGTATAATTAATTAATTATAGTAACAGATTATAACCCACAGTAAAGAAAGAATCCTTGAGTCTGAACTGATATAAATAAATGAATTCGTAAATGAGGAGAAGGGAAACCTCTTACTTACAGAAGGATTCCAACCAGTAAATATAGAAGGAATGTTGGAATTAGAAAATCACCTATGGCAACCACCACAGCAATACCTGCTTCGGGCAAGGATGGTCCGTGGATGCTAAAATTGGTGAGCAGGAGTGTGATGAGAAACGAAATATTTATGTAGTCTTGAGAAACCTTCTCACAAGATACTTAACACTTTATAAAGGGAAAGAGAATGACTTTGCAGTGGAGAAACTTGGCAGACCCCACCTAAGCCAAACGATCAAGGCTAAACTCACCAGCGAGGGGACCAATCATCATCCCGCCCTTCTTGATACAACGCACTGAGAAGGACCACATCATCTCTGCGTCAGCCTGCCAACATTGCGTAACCTGAGCCTTATCAGGAGGAAACACCATCAGACAAACTCATACCGAAGGGCTGCTGCAAAATAACTGGCTGATTCTCTGCAAAAATGTTAAGGTCATGAAAAACAAAGGCCAAGAAACTGCTCCCAGTTAAAGGATCCTGTACTAAAGAGACATGGCAACCGAATGCAGGTGGGATCCTAGGTCAGAAGAAGGGTATTAGTGGGACAGTTGGTGAAGTCTGGGAGAGGTCCATAGATTAGATACTATTACGGAAGTGTGAATTTCCTAATTTTGACAACCATACTGTGGTTATGTAAGAGAATGTCTTGTTAAATAAACACATGCTGAAGTACTTAGAGGCAAAAATATCTAAATTTACTCCCAAATTTTATATCGTATATATATATTTGCACACATACACACATGTATATGCGCATATATATACATATACATGTACATACATACACACGTACACATGTACATGGAGAGAGAATTATAAAAGAAATTATAAAGCAAATAAACAAATGTAAAATGTTAACATTTGGGAATGCCTTTGTATCATTTTTGCAACATTTTTTTAACCTGAAAATATTTTTATAAAGTTTAAAAAATAAAAAATTAATAGGAAAAAAGTTAGTAGGACTTTTCACATATAAGAGATTGCTGTTGGGGCGCCTGGGTGGCTCAGTTGGTTAAGCGACTGCCTTCGGCTCAGGTCATGATCCCAGGGTCCTGGGATCGAGCCCCGCATCAGGCTCCCTGCTCAGTGGGGAGTCTGCTTCTCCCTCTGACCCTCTTCCCTCTCGTGCTCTCTGTCTCTCATTCTCTCTCTCTCAAATAAATAAATAAAATCTTTAAAAAAAAAAAAAGAGATTGCTGTTACTCATCTAATTGGCCATTCAAAATGGCCAATTCATATTCCTGTCCTCAAGAATATCACATTCAGGCTGCCCTCCCCTAGGATGGCCAGGCAGGCTGGTGTTGCCAACTCGGGTTTCGAGGTTAGAGGAGGAAGGCGAAGTGCTGTCCGCCCCCAGCCTCTGGTGCCGCCATGGACTTACAAAGCCAGTCCTTGTCCAGCAGGGGTGGGCAAAGGAGATTTTCTGGCTTTCTAGATCTTTCCAATCTCTCCTGCTTTTTCTCTCAAAGCCACTTCCTTCCTTGAGGAACTGAAGGCTCCAGTCAGACATGGCTTGTTTAGGAAGGCAGGGCTCACCCTGTCTCCGGGGGGTCCAGGGAGGGCCTTGGCCAGAGCTGCAGCAGGTCTGTGAACTTCAGTTCTGTTCCTTACAGGGAGCCAGCTGAGGCCTGACGTGGTTTGGGGCTTCTCCTGCCTCCCAGCCTGTACTCTCTACATCTCACACGGCTCAGAGCCAGAAATCAAGAAGTGAGAAGTTTGATTTTCATTCTGCTTTAAACTAGTTGGGCATCCATGTACAAAACCGTTCACAGCTCCATATCTTACTTCCTCATCCATTACGTGGAGCCAATGACTCTTGCTTTGCTTCTCTCAGAGCCGGCTTAGGAGGACCTAAAGAAGAGAAGGATCCTCTGGAAACATAACGGTGAAGCTGTAATTTAAACCTTCAGTGGGCAAGGCTCTCTCTGTGCCGGGGAAGAGAAGTTCCACAGATGAAAAAGGGTAGCTTTGGCTGTCTTATCAAATGGATGAACCATTTATTCATCTACCATCTATCCTTCCTTCCTTCCTTCCTTCCATCCATTCTTCCTTCTTTCCTTCCTTCCAGCCATCATCCATCCACCCATCTATCCATCCATCCATCCTTCCTTCCATCCATCCATTCGTCCTTCCTTCTTTCCTTCCTTCCAGCCATCATCCATCCACCCATTTAGCCATCCACCCATCCTTCCTTCCTTCCTTCCTTCCTTCCTTCCAGGCATCATCCATCCAGCCAGCCAGCCAGCCAACCATCATCTATCCACCCATCTATCTATTCAACATTGATCCATTTTATCATTTCACTCCATCATCCTTGTATCCATCCAGCCATCCAGCCAACACTCATTCATCCATCCCTCTGTCCATTCTTTTTCTCATTTGCCAAACAGTGCCAGACACTGGGCTAGATTCTGGGGATTAAATGAATGAAACCAAATCACAGTGATAGCTTGCAGTCGAAAAGAAGAACAGGGTGTGTAAACTAAAACAATGCTCTACGTGCTGCTAAGAAGAATATACAGGGTGGTATTGGAACTTGACAGTGGGGATTGAAAGGCGGGGGGGGGGTGAGGGGCAGTGCTACAAAATGGAGTGACCTGAAAAAGAAAACTGGAGGGACAGCAGTAGAATATGTTACAGGCCAAGGGAGCAGTGGCTGCAAGTTTAAAGCCACAGTGTGGCCTGGAGGAGGGGCTAGGTCCAGTCGGAGAGGAGACTGGGCAGGTGCTGGTACTGTCAGTGAGGCAGCCAGGCCATAGGGCAGGCAGGGCCCTGGGGCCCATCCCCAGCAATGCCATCCCAGGTCAGCCCTCTGCCACCGGGGGAGCGCAGCTTGGCTCCCAACCCTCCACGGCACGCCAGAGTGAAACTACTCAGCCCTTGCTGTGTCTGCAGCGATTGGAGGCCCAGGCTGCTCAGCTCCAACTGGGAAAGTAGGGCTGTCAGGGAAGCTGCCAAGGCTACCGGGTCACGGCGGAGATGAGGCTGGCCAGGGAGGGCGGCACCCAGGAATCCGGGTGGCCTGCTTAGGATTCTTGGTGGTTCCCTGAGTTGGGAAAGCCACCCCTGCTCATTTGCAGGCTGTGGTGGGGCAGGGCCCACGCCCCAGTAAATTGGGGGGTGGCTCCGTTTCTCAGTGGCCGCCTGCGTGAGGGAAGGCAAGTCCTTTCGATCCCTCGGCCACCGTTCCCCCACCTGGGAGGATCAGGCCCTTCCTGGCTCTGAAATCTCTCTCCAGGGGCCTCATTCTCCTGTGCAGGCATGCCTGGTGCTCCGAGTCTTCTCAGGAGCAGAACATCCCACCGTGAGGTGATCCAACAGCCTTCTCCTGGCTTGCTTTCTGCCTGGGCCCTCAGATCTCCTTGGGAATGGTAGCCCCTTACCCTGTGGGCTGGGACCTGCCAGGTCTGTCCTATACCTGGCCCTCCCACGGCTACTGCCCCCCCGCAACACTGCCCAGAGGCGACCAAGCAGGCCCAGAGCCAGCATCTGGGAGCAGGGCCCTGGGGGGGGACTGGAGTTCGCTGGGACAGAGGCTCCCTGGGGAGTCTAAGCAAGGCCAAAATTCTCAGGGTGCAAGAGTTCAGAGGGAGGGGAGAAGGGCATTTCAGGTGAGGATCAGAGATAGAGTCTGTTGAGCCCACAGCCGTGCCAGAGGTCTGCCTGGGACCTGGGGGACCTAGTGTGGAGATTTGAGCTTGATCTCCTGGAATTTATTCTAAACTTCGCTCCCGGCTAAGGCGGCAAATGAAAGCTACACAAATCCTCAGCCAGTAGCTATGGAAACATCCACTGTGGCCACCCTCCTATCGGCCCACCAACAGGGCCTCCCGTCTGTCACCTCATAACCACCCATCATCCGACCACGGGCCTCCCACCAGTGAGCCAGCCACCCTGCAAGGGGCCCCGAGAGGTACAACCCAATGAGAGCTGCCTTCCGTCCGTGTGTGCCCTGCTGGGCTTCCTGTTGGGGCCCAGAGCTGCGGGGTTCCTTCCGTCTCTTCACTCTCCCAGCCTCCTCTGGGCAAGGCCTCAGGTGGTCATCTACACGGCCGGCCAGGCATGTGCTGGGGCTCTGACCGGATCTCCCCATTCGGGCTTCTGATCCGTCCTTGTGCGGTGGCCATGCTGCTCCTGGGAAGCCAACTTCAGTGTCTGCAGGAACCGTGGTTTCGGACACGTAGTGAGCACTCACTCTGGCCAGGCAGGGTCTGAGGCCTTCCGGTTACTGTGCTGTTTGAATCTGTGCTCCTAATCCCATCTGTGATGGTTGGTGTGCCAGGCCGCAACACCTTGCAGCGCTGATCTAAGTGTTGCCGTTGCATTTTGTAGCTGTGGTTAACATCGACAATCAGTTGATTTTAAGAAAAGGAGAGTATCCTCCCTAACCTGGGTGGGCCAGGCTCAATCAGTTGAAAGGCATTAAGAGCAACACTGAGGTTTCCCGGAAGAAGACGGAATTCTGGCTGTGGACTGCAGCTTTGGCTTGTGCTTAAGCTTCCATCCCGCCCTTCCTGATGGCCTGCCCTACAGATTTCAGACTTCCCAGCCCCCACAATCACGTAAGCTAATTCTTTTATATATATTCTCCTACTGGTTCTACCTCTCTGGTAGAACCCTGACTACTACACCAGCTAATAGCGACAGGGCCGATGTCACAACCTTAGTAAGGAGGGGGAGCCAGAATTCAAACGTAGGCAGCCCAATTTCTGAACATGGGTTCTTAGCCTCTAGCCCATACTATTTCAACAGTGTTAGCACATTGCCTTCGTCTTGATGAGATTCAGAAAGGTTAAGTAACTCGCCCAAGGTCACACAGCTTATACACAGATGTGCTGGAATTCCAGCCCAGGTCTGTCTGATTCCAGGACCTGAGTACTTCCCAGTATACTCAGTGGTGTGCTGGTAGGGGATTAACAACTGGCTCTCTAGCAACGAGTACATGCATACATGTATTATGAATTTTAGGGCTAGAGAGCATCATAGCACATGACATAAATAATAAAATATATAATACCCTTTATTAGAAATTCCATCTTGTCAATTGAGTCTCACAGAATGCTTTCATTGATATTTCCTAAACCCTTGTATCCGTTGCAAGTTGTTCTTACAGTTGACAAATGTGTGTAGTTTCTACATGAATGTTAGGTGATACTTTCATTTTCATTAGTGAATTAGATAAAAGTGAAACAAAGAAGACATTTATTCAACAATGACACACACGACTTTTTCGCTGAGTTGGATCAGAATTTTGGACTACTGGAGGAATACGTTCAATTTTTTTGTGCTGTTTACAATGTCATTGCCACAGATACAGCTTACTTGTAAGTTTAATCTACATCATTAACATTGTCACCATCATTGTCCTAAATCTAGACAATCGTTAAAACAATTGTGCAGCCCGGATGTGTAGCACTTGCCAATTTCCATGGTGTAACTATTCCCACCAACATGAGCTCCCGAGGAGGGGCTGGAGAGAGATTGCACACCATTACCCAGCATTTCTGCACACGGATGCAATGCATGTGAACAACCTCAAGAGCGTGGTTCTAAATTGTTACAAAACAAAGGGGAAGGAGTTTTTAGTATTCATTGGCTTTGTTTTTGGGATAATTCACTTAATTGTAAATTTATCTGTTAATTTTTAAACAATAACTTTGACGATCAATCAGCTTGTAAGATTTCTAAAGAACAATTAGCTGGCAAACCTGTATGAGCCGTCTCCAGCACACCTAAGTCCACGCTATGCTTTGACCCAACTACCAGAGCTTCTGCCAATGATTATATGGAATAAACTGTGGGCTGGGTGGTATAAAAAGGCGTTTGCAATGATTTTCACTTAACTCTAAATGAGTGAGATTTGAATCGATAACAGGTAAGTACAATAAGAACTAACAACTGTAGTGTTACAAGCTCCTTTTATTCATTATTGCATAACATCCTTATAATGTTCTGTGGAAATGGGTGCTCTCATTGTCCCCATTTCACAGATGAGAAAACTAAGGCACAAGGAGGTTTGTCCACACTCACCAAGTTGCATTGTGGTAGAGCCAGGATTTGAACTCAGTTTTAGAGCCTACACTTTTAGAAGGGTACTAGAGATGAAGTGAATCATCTGAATTTTTATTTAAAAGAAAGAACAAGAGAGGGACTGGAAGAAGGGACTGATGTTTGAGGTTCAGATTCCCTTCCTTCTGCTAGTTTCCTCATTCCTATTTCTACCCAAGGCTGGGAGGGGTCCCCTCTAAAAGACAAAATCTTGGTCCGACCCCTCTGAACATCAGGAGTGTCTCAGCATGAGCTGACGTTTTCAAAGATACTTTGCCCTCTGTCATCAAAGTGTCGCTTACGTCACATCCATGCAATACACCTCACACATAGAATAAGTTTTCACCCCTGCACTCTGGGGCTGGGGAAGCCTGCCTACCTTGGCTCCATGCAGGGCCACATGGAATTCAAGAGTCCTCCTGGGCCAGCCTTGGCCTCCATGCCTGTATGCTGGTCCCCAAGTCTGCTTAGAATCCCATCTGGTGGTTGGAGAGGGAAGGTTTGGTCAGGCCAAGTCAGCCAAGTCCTTCTGTGGGTTCACTGTGGATAGTCTCCACTCTCCGTCTGTTCCACACTTGTACAGAATGGTCTAGAAGGAAGGGGGAGGAGAGAATGTTCCCCAAGGAGCCTGAAGCCTGGGTGGGCAGCCAAGACCAAGACAATGGAAAGAAATGATCCAAAACCCTGTCCAGCCACGGGCCAGGGGCTGGGTGTCCCATATTCTGGGGCATTTGGAGAGGACAGACAGCCTCATGTCCAAGTCAGGTTCGAGCCGCTTCCTTGCTATAGGATCTTTCTGATAAAATGGAGATAAAATAAGACCAACTTGACTGGCAGGGGACTGGATGAGATAATGTCTGTTGCGTGCTTAGCATGAGTTGGTTCCCATTTAATCATAGTGCACATTATTTCACATCTTCTTGCCCCTTATTCAGTGTGTTTTCCCTAAGGACCTTCTATGTGCCCAGATCTTTTCTAGGTGTGGAGAGGAAGCAGAAGGAATATGTGTCAGGAATATGGGCAAGCTCGCAGACTCCAGCCTGGCTTCCCGGGTTCTCATCTCAGCTCTCCCTCTTATGAATGCTGTAATGTTGGGCATGTTTCTTTATCTCTTCGTGCCTCTGTTTCTTCATTTGCAAAATGGGGAGAAATATAATACCTACCTCAGAGGGTTCTGTCTCTGTAAAGTGGGGGAAATAATCTGTCTTGCCTTCCTCACAGAACCACTGGAAAAGTCAAGTGAGGTAATGGATGTGAGAACACTCTGTAATCTAAAAATGGCACATGGTCAAATGGGACTGTTACTGTTTTTGGCATGTTCTGTGCATGAGGAGGTTAAGACTTTGCCAGGGGACACCCAAAAACTTTCACTCAGGATAGATAAGGAATGCTCCTCAGTGGGGAGGAAGCCATTGTTGGGCAGGGGTGGGAGGACATCATCTGTGAGAACTCTTGGATGAGGAGATACCCCTCCAATCCACCTGTCCCAGGATTTCCAGAAGGACCTTTCTAACACACTATCCCCTCCATGTCACTCCTTTGTTAATGACCCTCTCAGAACTTTCTACCTCTTGAAGGACCAATTCTGGACCCCCTGAAGGCACACAGGTACTTTATGGTCTGGTTCCTGCCAACCTTTCAACCTCAGCCCTAGATTCATGTGCTCTTCCTCCTGCGTTCTCTCATCGTCCCTGACCCTGCCCAGCTGTCTCCTGCCTGGAACGTTCCTCTACTTCTTCTCTGTCTGGAAACCTGCTTACCCCTTAAGAAACACTCAAGCACCACCTCCCTTGTGAAGTCTTTCTTGATCACCAACAGACCATTATTCCTTCATCTGGAAGGACCTCTTGTGCACCTGTTATATTGTCATTATTTATTTCCATATTTGTCCCTGCATTAATTGGGCTCCTGAGGCCTGGGACCATAGCTCATTCATCTTTGTAATGTCCACAGCACCCAGCTCAGTGCCTAGCACCGGCCAGGTGCTCAAAGAAAGTTTATCGATTAAATGCAAATGATAGGGCTTTTCAAACTATGCTTTTAAATGCCTAAGAATTCCAAAGCAATATTTCCAGGGTCACCACAAGGCTGATGGGAAAGCTGAGTGGGTAGAATTCCTAAAGTCAAAACAAGGTGCCATGAAAAAGGAACAATTAGTGGATGAGAAAGCACTCCTAGAAATTAAAATTATGATTGCCAAAAGTTGTGAAAATCAATAGAAAGTCTAGAATGCAAAGTCAAGAAAACCTTCTAGAACTTTAAGCAAATGGGCTAAAATACAAGAGAAAAAAAATATTCAAATTGGGGGGTGCCTGGGTGGCTCAATTGGTTAAGCATCTGCCTTAGGCTCAGGTCATGATCCCAGGGTCCTGGGATGGAACCCCTCGTCAGTCTCCCTACTCAGTGGGAAGTCTGCTTCTCCCTCGCCCTCTGCTGCTCCCCCTGCTTGTGCTTTCTCACACTCTTCCACTTTTCGTCAAATAAATAAATAAAATCTTTTTAAAAAACTAAAAATTATTCAAACTGGATCAATTCAAAAGGCTCAGCATCCAGCTATCAGTAGGGATTCCAGAATAAGAAAAGAAAGAAGATGGAAGAAAAAGGATTATCATAGAAATAATAACATTAAAACAACACAAAACCCAAAATAAAAAAAATTAAAAATAAATAAATATAAGGGGCTCCTGGGTAGCTCAGTTGGTTAGGTGTCTGACTCTTGGTTTCAGCTCAAGTTGTGATCTTGGAGTCGTGGAATTGAGCCTCGTGTCAGGCTCTCTCTTTCTTCCTCTGTCCCTCCCCCAACACACACACTCTCTCTCTCTTTAAAAAATAATAAAAAAATTAAAATTAAAAAATTAAAAAAACACAAAACCCAGAGCCAAAAAGGGACACTGATTCTTCAAATTGAAAGGGCTGAGAGAATACCAAGCAGACGTAGGATTTGGGTGATTTTAATATGTCAAAGATTAGAGAAGATCCAGGACATTTCTAGGGAAACCAGAACATCTTCTTCTTTGACTGACAAGAAGCAGGATCAGATAGGTGACATCATAATTCTCATCAGCAACAATGGAGGACAGAAGAATAATAGCCAATGCTTATATGATGCTTACTATGTGCAGGCAGGGTTCTAAGCACTTTCTTAAGCACATATATAAACTAATTTAATTTCCATCACAGCTCCATGAGTTAGATACTATTTTAATCTCTGTTTATAGATGAGAAAACTGAGACACAGAGAGGTTAAGTGACTTGCTGGGTCCAGTAAATGGTAAAGTTTAATATTTAAAGCCTGGCCATCTCATGCCTGGCCTTTTAACTTCTTCACTCTATTTCCTCTCTAAGTGCTAAGTGCCAATAGCTTTTAACCTGGAATTCTATACCCAGCCAAACGATCAGTCAGGAATGAAGGAAAAAACCCTTCATATTCAAACATTCAATGCTCATTTAATTTCCATGCCTCCTTTCTGAAAAGTTATTTAACATGTATTCCAGTAAACTGACTTGGAAACCATGAAGAATAAGTTATGGGATCAAAACTGGTGGAATTAACTCAAGGATCTAAGTGATCCTTGATCCAGACAACTGGTGTGTAGCCAACCCAGTAAACCCTCAGAACAAGTAAGAATGGAGGGTCAGGGACCGAGGTAGAATGAAATCAGAAAGAAGAAAGGAATAGGTTTCAGGCAATAAATAAAAGGAGTTTGGAAGATTTTAGGAATATGGTGAAGAGACATGTGTTCCTTAAAAAAAATAAAAAAAAAAAGGAGCACCAAGAAGTAGGGAGGAAGAAAGAAACCTCAATAAGAAATTAATGCCTCAAATAGGAAGCAAACTAAATTTTGACATGATTTAAAAGAATTGATAGAGAGTAAAGAAGGAAAATTCGTTTAATGCTGATGTTAGAAACCTTTTCCTAGGAGAGGCACAGGGCTTATAACATTGTAACCATATAGAAGGAGCTGTGATGGTTGGCAGAAAGCTTCTTGGTTCACAGGGAACGAAGTTATATCATCAACATAGTGTAAACACCAAGCCTTGGGTGTTTTTGTTTTTTTTCCCAAGCTTGGGTTTCTTATAGACAAAATAGGAAAGGCTCAATAATGACTACAAAATAGAAGCAAATGCTGTCAACCTTGACAAGATAAATGAGATAAGAAATTGGGAAGCGGAAGATGATAGAACTGGAGGGGAGGGCGCCTGGGTGGCTCAGTTGGTTAAGCGACTGCCTTTGGCTCAGGTCATGATCCTGGAGTCCCGGGATTGAGTCCCGCATCGGGCTCCCTGCTCAGCAGGGAGTCTGCTTCTCCCTCTCCTGCTCCCGCCTCTTGTGCTCTTTCTCTCTCAAATAAATAAATAAAATCTTTAAAAAAAAAAAAAAAAGAACTGGAGGGGAAACTAGGAAGACTAATATCCTCACCAAAAAACCCCAGCAATAGAAGGTTACAAATATTGCTTGAATTTGCAAAGTTAAGCAGCAGAGAAACTCCAATAGGGACATAATTAGCAAAACTTGGGAAGAGGAAGGAAGCTAGGGATGGGGTATATGAGTTGAATCTCACCCTTTATGGGTGAGAAGGTCAGGTTGACCAGATGCCCTGACTTGCCCAAGACAGTCCCATTTTATACTTGTTGTTCTGTGTAATTATTGGTTCGGTCCCTTTTTACTTTCAACAGTCTCCCGATTGGAAGATTCATGATATGTCATCTTATCTAAAGCTGATAAAAAAAAATCAGTATGAACACATGACATGGAGAAACCACCAGAGAAAGTGAAACAAAAACTGTTTAAAGTGGATGACTCACGGGAGGTGGAGGTGGGGCAAAATATACTTGTCAGAACTCATCCAACTGTAGTTTAAATGTGTGCATTTTATCGTGTGTGAATTACACCTCAATAAAGTTGATTAGACCAAATATGGTAGCCTTTGGGGCTGGCAGGGTAGGACATTCTAGATTATCTGATATTGTTAAAATCATGTGCACGTTTTCTCTAATAAGATTTTTAAAAATTTATATAAAAATGTTTTAAAAAACAGATTTTGGTGTGGCAATGCTAGGTGATGCCTTTGGGTCTTACTGGCTCTGGAGATCCCTGAGGTTTTAGACCAGAAGAGGGGAAGAGGGTATTTTCTCTGAGCCTTTTTTTAGTCTTCTGGACAAAAGGGAGATTCAAAGAATTAGATCACTGGTTCTTACTAGATTTTCCTGAGAAGTTACCAATGCCTGGGACTCACCCCCAAGAGATTCTGATTTATTTGGTATTTAAAATGCCTCTTTGGTGGTTCTAATGGGCAGCCAGGTGGAGGACCACTGAATTTGGTGAGAGAATCCTGGACTCCAAGATGGGAGAAATTCAAGATGGCAGATGGTAACTGAGTTGCTAATTGGGTTGAGGGTGTCACCTAATCATACTCTCTCCTTTTGCAGGTGGGGAAACTGTGGTCCACTGGCCCAAAGAGAGAGAGAGGGTTTTGCCCAAGGCAGGGGTGGTAAGTCCGTGGCCTGGTTGAGGCTAGAACGTGGATCGTCTGAGTCCTAGCCTTAAGCCCATTCCTCCACAGCATCAGGGCTCCCCTGGCTTGACCTGAGAAGGGCAGTAATAGATGTACAGTGATCTGCTGAACATCTACTGCATGCCAGGCTCTGTGCTAGACACTGGATATAGTTTCTCTCCTTTTATCTTCTCTCCTTTAACCCCTATGCCTTTCTGCACCCCCCATGTTAGACTCTAACTAAGAGCTGCTTCAACAAGTTAAATGACTCACCTGTATGTATCTTGTCCCACTCTCATGGGGCTCTAACACAATGTTTCTCGAAGTGTGGCCCTAAGCAATATTTTTCTCTAAATCTCCTGAAGTGCTTGCTTAAAACGCAGATCCCTGGGCTCCCATCCCAGACCTGTGGGATCAGAATTTCTGGAGATGGGGTTCAGGAAGGTACATTTTAACTAGTGTCCCAGGTAGTTCTTGAGCCCATAAACAATTGAGAGTTACTGTTCACATGGGCCTTCTTTGCATCTCTAGAGAGGACCAAACTCCTCCTCCTATCTCAGGCCCTTTGTCCATGCCCTTTCTTCTGCTTGACCAACAGCCCCCACCTCCAACTCACCCTTAAGTCTAAGCTTCCTCTAGCAAGGGATTTTGATCCTTTAGACATGGAAGTTCTTCCCACTATCCACTCTTTAGCAATGTAGACTTTCCTTCCATGGTGCTATCACAAAGGTAACTTACAAAACAGCATGAGTGATATTTTGTTTAATGTCCTTTCCCTCTCCTATGAACCCCCATCCATCATGTCCATTGGGTTCTTCTCAGCCCCTAGCTCCCCCTCACCTGGCACCCAGCAGGGGTAAAACAAGCAGCTCAATTCTTTTTTTTTTTTTTTTAAAGATTTTATTTATTTATTTGACAGAGACACAGCGAGAGAGGGAACACAAGCAGGGGGAGTGGGAGAGGGAGAAGCAGGCTTCTTGCTGAGCAGGGAGCCTGATGCGGGGCTCGATCCCAGGACCCTGGGATCACGACCTGAGCCGAAGGCAGACGCTTAACAACTGAGCCACCCAGGTGCCCCCAAGCAGCTCAATTCTAAGGCTGGGGAAGAGCAGAGCTAGGATTCAACCCCAGATCTGCCTGATGCTAGGTCTGCTGACCCTTGGTGATGAACTGCCCCCGAGGAGAAATGACCTGACCAGACGTGGGAATCCTTAAGCATATGCTCTGTTCTCCAGACCTCCAAACCACTCTGCTTACACGCAACTAGTAGTTCTTGCTGATAAGAACTGATAGTCAACAATTAAGGGGCAGGCAAGAGCTTAGATCTTCCCTTACAGCCTCAACCCCGGGCACAGTGATAATGAGGCCCAGGCAGGACTGAGTCCCATTCCTGCAAGCAGTCCCGACAGCCAGACAACCCGCAGGAGCTCATCAAAGACCTGGCTCTCTGTCCTTTGAGGTGTTCTGATAGCATCAGCAATGAAGGTTCTGCCTGCGTCAAAGGTGGCAATAGTGATGGTCAGCTATGCTTGCAGGCAGAGACAGACAAAGACAAATCTGCCAGGTCAGCAGCTGCACACAGAACCATCTAAGAACCAGGTCTGGGGAGCCTTTTCTGGGCCCGGGACATTCTTACACCTCCTTCAGGCCGGAAATGTCTCTACCATGTTCTAGCTAACTCCCACACCTCCAATACTGAAGTACCAATGCAAACCCCTTTTTTATGTCTATTCTACTACTTAACAAAACCTTAGAAATGATCAGAGATGAAATGTAAGGGAAGTTGTAGCTGGTAGTCACTGCCCCTGAAGGTGAATTTCCAACTGGAGTGATTGAGCATGCCAAGGGTAGAGATGAAAACCAACAAAAGCACACATTGTTCTCTTTCGGCCCCAAATGACGTATTTCAGAAACCATAGCATAACCCCACCAGTGGTGGGAGGCAACTCAGATCCTGCAGGTCCCTGGATTTCTGCTTTGCCATCTGGGCCAGTGGGGCCCTGAGGTCTGGTCTGGCCAATCTGCTAATTCCCAGACAGGGTCTGGAAGGCACTGGGATTTGCTCAGAGGTTTGCTCTAGTCTTGGTCTGGAGAGGCTGAGTCCAGGCATGCCAGAGGCCAGAGGTGGTCCAGGACTGTGCTTATCAAAGTCTGTTGTGTATCAGGAGAAATTGTGAAAGATGAAAATGGAGTGGGGGAGAGAAAGAAAGGACAAAAAAGAAAGGAGGGCCCTGGGTATCTTTCTGGCATTTGTTTTTTCTCAGCCTTTTATTCTCTGAGCTGTTTTATAACTCTGGAAGTTGTGGAAAACTGATAGAGATGTCAATGATTCTTGGAAATGCAAATTATGCCCAATGCAATTCAATCGATTATTGCCCTTTGGATTTTTTTTTTTTTTTGCCAGTTTTATATCTATTTGGAAATTCAGTTCAGATTCCTGATGACCTATATATGTATCTACTCTTCACATTCTCTTTTTAAATGATTAAAACATCTTAGCGGTTTCCTCATTAATTAATGAGTTAAATAGAATCTTTGACCTAGATTCATTTTATATTTGTATGAGAGTCATGATTATACCTCTTTTAAAAATTTCACTTGTATACAAATCCCCTAGGGATCTTACTCAAGTACAGATTCTGATTCACAGCCTGGGAGGGGCCTGAGAATCTGAATTTCTAATGAGCTCTGGGGTCATGCCCATATGGCTGGGCCGTGGATGTCACTTAGCTGTTAAACTATATCTTTAAAAAAGTGACGATTTACTTTCAGCTATCTGGATCCTAGTAGTTGCACTACTAGGCATTTACTCAAAGGATACAAAAATACTAATCCAAAGGGATACATGCACCCTGATGTTTATAGCAGCATTATCTACAATACCCAAATTACAGAAGCAGTGCAAGTGTCCATCAGCTGATGAATGGATAAAGAAGACGTGGTATATAAACACAATGGAATATTGCTCAGCCATAAGAAAGAATGAAATCTTGCCATTTGCAACAGCATGGATAGAGCTAGAGAGTATAATGCTAAGTGAAATAAATCAGACAGAAAGACAAATACCTTATGATTTCACTCATAAGTGGAATTTAAGAAACAAAACAAATGAGTACGGGGGGGAAAAGAGAGAGACTGAGAGAGAGAGAGAGAGAGAGAGGAAAGCCAAGAAACACTTTTAACTCTAGAGAACACACTTGATGGTTAGCAGAGGGGAGATGGGTGGGGGGATGGGTGAAATAGGTGATGGGGATTAAGGAGGACACCTGCTGTGATGAGCACCAGGTGATGTATGGAAGTTTGAATCAGTATATTGTACGCTTGAAACTAATATTACACTGTATGTTAAAACTGGAATTTAAAGAAATACTTTAAAAGTATTATCTCGATGATATAATATGTATGTGAAAAAGTTAATTATTATCTATACTTTAGGTTTGATTAATTAGCATAAGGAAAATGTTAGAGATTTTGGGAAAAGGGGGGGTGAAATTGTGGTGTCATGGGACCCACTATCCTTGCACGAATAAGGTATTACAAACTGGCCAGCCCCCAGGCCTGGATCCCACCACTTGATGAGGATTTTGCCACGCCCCCCCACAGTGCGAACCCCGCAAACTCACAGGGCTCTCTATATATTTCCATGACCTTTCCAACTCTGGACTAACCCTGCAAAGGGGGCTAGAGGAGTTGGTGGGGAGGTGGCTATTGGCCCCAGCAGGGTCCCCATTCAGTCTGGGTTTGGTCGCCTCTAGCAACCGGGTTGGGACTTTCCCGCGCCTTGCAGACCAGAGACTGGGTGTTGAAGGGTCTCCCGGAAAGCCCTCTGGCGCCAGGAGCCCTTCTAGAGATGGGGCTGTCCTGCTGGGAGGCTTCCCAGGCTCTGCTGCTCGGGCAGACGGACACCTACCCTTATCCTGAGTGACTTCCCACCACACAGGACTTCTAGGGCAGCGTCCGAACCGCTGTACCTCAGCAGCCTCAGCTCCTGGGACAGCCACTGCGGTGTGCCAGGCTCTGGGTCACTGTGCGCTTCTGAGCCAGGCCCACTGGGGATCTGGAGAAAGGCACGCTCACTTGTCCACCTCGTTGAGCCTGGGAAGGAGCAATGTGGGAAGCACTGGGTCCCTTGGCCCGAGTCCAGGGCAGGAGGGCCAGAATGCATGGAGGAGCACGGGCTCACGGGCTCAAAGCTGGCCCCAATGCTCCCGCAGCCCCGGCTCTTGGACGAGGCACTTCGTCTCTCCAAGCCTCAGTTTCTTCGCCTGTACTATGGGGACGATAGTCAGCGCCCAGACTTGGGGCCAGGCTGGAGGGGAGCATTGCGGCCGGGTGCCCACCACCTAAAAGGCTGTTCCCTCATTCAGAGCCTCTCCGAACAGGCCTTTCCCTCACACCTTTGCCCTGCTTCACTTTGTCATGACATTCATTCCTGAGCTTATTTGTGCATTTGTTTTTGTTTTCTCTGCCTCTTATCTGCTGCCTGCACCCCTCCCCCCTCCCCCCCTCCCCGGCCCCACCCCCACCCAGGGCAGGGACGTGGTTCACGTTGTGTCCCTGCTCCGACATCCGTTCTCGCACACACAAGGCACCCCACGAACCGCTGTTACACAGATGAAGGTGTCCGGCCCCAAGCCCGCCACTTAGTAGGTCCACGGAAAACAAGCTCCTCTCCCAGGACACGTGGCACATAGCACAGCAATCTTCTCCCTGTGTTCTCGCCACCTTAAATCCAGCCTCCAGGCGGGTTTTGTACTCTCCGCCAAAGCAAACACAGAAAACCCGTTTCCTTGCCGTCCATAATTGTTTCATATTTTCCCAACAGGCCTAAGCCTGGCCTCCAGGTTTGCAGTCATGGGCAGCTCTCTCCCTGGCTGCTTTCCCAGCCACAGGGGAGGACGCCTGTGGCCCCTGAGTGGACTCTGCCTGCCAGGGCTCCTGCCCACAGCAGAGGGGGACCCAGCTGGTTCCAGCCAGCGCTGCTGGGCCCAGACCCCACACGCCCCGGTTCACCCCCTAACATCCTCTGGCGGCGGTGGTGTTAGTCTCCCGTGTTTCAGAGAAGGAAACCGGGGTTCGTGTAGCTAGGGGTCTTGCCCCGTTTCCTAGCTAGAAGCCACAGAACTGGGGTTTGAGACCAGGTCTAGCTCCCTTCAAGGCCAAGTCCCGGCACAGGAGAGAAACAGAAAGGGTCTAGGGCACAAGGGAAGAGGTCGGGATCAGCGGGAGGGAACTGACCTAAATAAAGGAAGTGGCTCCTTCCGAGTGTGATTTGACCAGATGAAACTGCACCCCAGACACCCCTAGGGCCTGGGACTAGCCACTTACTGCGGCATCATCCATCGACGGCCTCTCTTAAATGCAAGATCCCTCGGTAGCTCTCCACTGTGCAGAAGATCAAGCCCGGGCTTCCTAGCTGCACGGTGAAGGCCCTCTGGGATCAAACCACTGCCTGCCTTTCCAGAATGTTCTTCCCCCAGCATGGGGTATGCTCCAGCTACTTTTACAGTACCCGAATTCTCCACCCATTGCCCTCAGCCTTTGTTCCCTGCCTGGAATACCTGCCAAAGTCTCATCGGCCCTCTAAAGATCAGCTCAAAACCCAACCCTAGAGTCCTTCCCTTTAATCTTCACAGCAGATACTATAACTGGCCCCATTTACAGATGAGGAAACTGAGTATGGAGGTTACTGTCTTGCCTGGAGTCACATAGTAAAGTCAAGGGATCTGGAGGCATCTGGGTCTCTCTACCTCCCTTCCCCCTGATCCCCTAGGACTGACCCTCAAGGAGATGTTTCTTCAGGGGGTGGGGCTTGGCAGTAAGACCAGAGGTCCTAAGCCCTGGGGTAGTGTTCAGGGCCCTGTGCACCTGTCGCCTGCCTTTGAAGAGACATGCCAGATTATACTTTCTGATCCAGGGATCTGATTCATCCTGGTTCCAGTCCCAGTGGGAGGACGATCCTCCCAGCCCAGGAAAAGTTGACATTCTTTTGTGTTTATGGGCAGGAGGGGGGGGGCGGAGAGAAGAAAGGGTTGAGGCAGGTTGTCTGGGGGCTGTTTCAGTCACCTCTGTCCCTGCAGGTTTATTCAGAGTGGATGCTGTCACCTCCCTCCATGGAGCTGGCTGCCATGCCTTCTTTCCAGGGTCACCTGGGTGAGTGTTCACCCTGCTTCCTGGCTCTTCTCCCTCTCTTCCTCCCTTTCTCACCCCCTCCCATCCTCCAAAAGGTTTGGAGCTTCATCTTCAAGCACCTGCCTCCCCTTCCTTCCTCTGCTTCCCTCCCACACCCCTCAACCCTGCACCTGCTCTGTCTCCAGCTTACAGAATATGCCTTCCCACCACCGTTATCCTCACAGATCTGCTCCAGCCTGGTTTGGACTCATTCTCCTACTTCTCCCAGTGGATCTTTCAACTTCACGGGGCAACACTTCACGTGGAGGAATGTGCTGATAATGGTGGAATTTCAGGCATCTGGGAGGCAAACTTACAAGCAGCATCTGGCCTTCCCAGCTCGAGCAGACCAGGAATTTGGCATGTTTAGGAAGGCTGCAGATTTATTCTCTGTACCTAAAGGCTAAAAGAAGGCATGCCTTCTTGGCAGCATGTAGCTCTGGCTGCTTCCTTCTCGGCTCATGGAAAACTACTGGGATTGAGATCGGTGGGGCTCTGCCCTGGACCTTGGTGGAGTCCGATGACTTAGGTGGAGCAGAGAGGTCCCAGGCATTCCAAGAGCCACGTCTTCTCTCCCCTGCTGGCTGGCTCTCCATGCTGACAATTGGCAAAAGAGCAGGCACCTTGATCACAATATTGTGTAGCAGGGGTGGCAAACTCACATGCTTCAGAGGCGAGGCGAACACAGTGAGAGTGTGGAGCAGACTGGAGGATGCAATAGGGAGTGGTGGGGACTAGGGCAACGGGAGAGTACTGATGTGCCTAATGTAATTCAAAGGAAAGTATGTTCAGAGGCTGACCACCAACCTCTGCTAATACATTACAGGTTCCAAAGCTCTCTTCCCTGTGCTTTCACTGAATTATCATTTCCTTTCTTCCTGATAGTCATTATCCCCACTTGGCAGATGAGGAAACCAGACTTCCACAAAGTCAAGATGTTCACCAGGATTCCTTTCAGGCAGTGACTTACGGGAGTGGCTTGAAGATACGCAAAGAGAGGTCTCTGCCACCAATTTTTCACCCATCGTTAGGTGCGGAGGTTGAAATCCAACTCTCCAAGTCAGCCATTAGGATCATACTCTGTCCTGACTCAGGATTTTCATTCAAACTGCCTCCGGCCGCTGACCCCATGTGTGAACACATGCTCCCGCTCACTCTCCACTTGGGGGAGGACCCCGAGGGGCGTGCAGCGGGGCCGGGCTCTGTGACAACCCCCCCACCTCTCAACGGCACACCTGCCGCACACTCGCAGTTAGTCATGGAGGCACCGCCTTGAGAGGCTGGTTTCTGATTCGCCACCCTCCGGCAGGACTGTAGTTTCTTTCTTCATCGCAATACACTGATAAGCAAGTAATAATAACCATGGACCCTCTCTGCACTTTGCACATAGTTGCTGCTCATTTAATCCTCACAATGTAATCCGAAGAGGTAGGAACCCTTGCTATTCCCATTCTACAGATGGGGAAACTGACGCAGGGCTCATGCTTATGCAGAATTGAGAAATCAAACAAAAGTTGTAGAAGAGACAAAAGCCTGGTAAGAATCACCCATCATCATTCCACAAAGCCTATTGTCAGGCCCCAGGCCGGGTGACGACATTACCGTAGGGCAAATAGGCCTGGAAACCAGTTGTTGTGAACATCATGACAAATGATACCTGAGAAATATGGACTTTGGGAGCCCAGAATATGGGGAAGTCTGAGAAGTCTTCTTGGAGGAGGGGGCACCAGGCAGAGAAGGGGCATTTTCCAAAGTGAGAATGGCATGGGTGAGGACCCCGTGCAGGTATGAGAGTCATGTCACCTTTGAGAGGCACCAGGAGGTAGAGAGTAACAGGTATCACGGAGGAGGGGCAAGGAGCTTAGGTTTGGGATTATATTACAGACCAAGCGAACCTTTAAAGCTGCTCTCATGGCAAGAGGCCTTTGAGAAGGTGAGTGAGGGCCTGACTTTTTAAAATTATTTTGTTCAAAATTCTTAATAGGTTCAAGGTTCAAAAAGCATGAAAGATATGTAGTGAAAAGACTCCTTCCACCCGATTCAGCTGCCCAGGGCCCCTCCTCAAAGTCGGCCATTCTCTTGAGTTTCCTAAGAGCCCTTCCAGAGATATGTTACTTTATGTTTATATAAACTAATCTTTCTCCCTCCCTCGCTCTTTATCTCTCTACATTTTTTAACCCCAAAGATAGCACACTCTTTATGCATCTTTGCACCTTGATTTTTTTCCACTAGAAGCACATATCTTGGCAATCTTTCCTATTTTCCCATAGCTGTGTCATGCTGCGGTAAAGAGGCATTGTACTTTATTTTACCAGCTCCTGTTGATGGACATCTTTGTGTTTTCTTTAGTTCTTACGATAAATGTTGCAATGAATAATCTTGTACATACGTAATATCCTCCGTGCAAATACATCTACAGCAAAAGAATTACCAGCAGTAGAATCGCCAAGGCAAAGGTTATATAAATTTTACTTGCGTTAGAAAAATTTTACTGAAGTTTAACTTCCAAAGAGGAAAGTGTACAGCTCATTAAGTTTTGCATGGGTATACACCCATGTCAGCACCCCCCAGATCAAGGTATAGGTTACTGTGGAACTCACTGCCTTGTCTTGGTTGATACCCACTCGCAAGGGTAATTTACTAATCTGATCTCTATCCCGTGGATGGGCTTTGCCTGTTTCTGAGTTTTGTATAAAGGAATCATAAAGAACATGGTCTTGGGCCGTGTCCGTTGGTTGTATGACTAAGAGTGGAATCGGTGTGCACATTCTTAATTTTGGTGCATATTGCCAAGCTTTCCCCCGCAGTGTGAGGGAGTGACTGGTTCCTTGTCGCCAAGCGAGTCCCCTGCTTAGCACAGTGCCCGACACAGTGACAACACTCAACACCAAGCAAACCCAGCTCCAGAAATCATAAGAAAATGCTCTGTGAGTCCTAAAGCCCCACTCTGAGCGGAAACCCATTTCCACCCCCAGAGAAACCTCTGTAACGAATAATAATAACCCTTCTGCTCATGTAGTTCTGGCTTTTCTAAAGCACTTTGACAAGCACCAGTGGTTCTCAGCCTGGCTCACATTAGGATCCTCTGGGGAACTTCCCAGAAATACCAATGCCAGGGCCCCACCCCCATGATTCTTATTTAATTATTCCAGGGTGGAGCATAACCATGAGTCTTTTATAAGCTCCCCAGACAATTCTAGTGAGAAGCCAGGGCCGGGAACCATGGAGGACACCATTTTGTATCACGCTATGAAGGGGGAGACCCTGATGAGGCTGAGCGGTGGAGAGGGGAAGGGGTTATAAAACAGTCGTAAAGTATTACAGTAGTGTGTGCCCCCCATGTCAGGAACAGTGCCAGAGCTAGGGTAGAGCTAAGGAAATGGGCTGAGAGGGATGAGGGTCCCCACGGCCACCCAGCTGCTCAGTGGCAATGCTGGGTGCAGAATGCAGGGCGTCCCACTATAAACTCAGCATACACGCTTATGCCTGCCTCCAACTTCTGACCTCCATTATGCCTAGAAAACAAGCCTAGAAGAAAGTATACCAAAATGTTAACAGTTGGTGTCTTTGGCTGATGTAATCATGGGTAATGTTTCCTTCCAGATACTTTTCTGCTCTTTTCAAGTTTTATCAGTAAGCATGTATTATGTTCATCATCACAAGCAAATAAAAGTGCTTTCAAGGTGTCAGTGGAAATAGCATTGCCATTTTCTGGAGCAACAAACTGAGTCCAAGGGCATCCAAAGGGAGTGAGTGACAGAATTGGGGCCACACCTATCTCCTGAGTCCCACTCGGGTTTGAGAGCTCGCAGAGGTGAGACAAATGTGATCTTTTCCTACAGGATGGGGCTCTGGAAAGGTGGAAGGAAATGTCCCCAAATAAAAATTGCTGCATTTAAAAAATTTGATTATATATGCTCTTGCAAAATAGCCAGGAATTTTTAAAAAACGAAAATAAAGCAAAAGAACCCGAAATCTCACCACCGAGATGTAAACAGTGGGGAAATGTCAGGGTGGGGGAGGGGGCTATTCTTTCAGACTATCTCTATCCATAAATACTCATACGGATCTGAATAAGCGTAATTTTCCACGTATATGTCAATGAATAGAGCTACACATCAACCTTGGAACGGCTGCATAGTATTACATAGATGTGCCATAAAACATTTAGCTATTCTCCTGGTGACGAGCATATTTCTATGCTCTAACCACATTTTGTTTTTGTGTTGGAAAATGAACATTCTAATACATTCTAGGGAAAACTCTGGAGTAACGTTTTTTTATTTGGTTGTGGTTTGTTTCGTTTTTGTAGAGTGAAGAGAAGCTGAATTTGGGATTATGGATGTATGTGTGTATAAATGTGGGTCTTTGTGGATTGAATTTGATTTAAATAATTTAATTTAAAGAGTATTAACCCCATAGAGATCTTATCGAGCCTTCTCTCTGCCCCCACCCCCTCTTACACACACACACACACACAACACACACACACACACCATTTGCAGGTGAGATGTGGTTGCAAACACTCTTAAGCAGAGCTGGGCAGAGTACCTGATAAGGCCATGCCGCCAAAGCCAAGGTCAGGTGTTGTCTGGCAGCTTAGGCTCCGAGCCCACAGGTTGCTCTTAACCAATGCCTGTGGGCAATGACAACACACACACACACACACATACACACACACACACACCAGCCAATCTCATTCTCTCTGCATGCAAGGCGCTGGGGTGGTAATGGAATCGCATGTCCAGAAGCAGGCATAATTGAATGGCTGAGGGCATTAAGTCCTTGATTAAACTGGTTGTTCATTTGAAGGGACAATTAACCCAGCTAATATTGCAGGCCAGCCCTGCAGGTCTGCCCCCATCAAAGGACATATTGAGCAGACAATAAAGTGGCTGCATCACCTTTATGGAGGAGAATCTTTACCCACGGCCCACGGTCCAGGTCAGGCTGGGGCCACGGATGCTTCGAATTAAGGAGACTCCAAGCGTAGCCAGCCTGGGGTTGTGTGAGCTTGAGTTCGGGAATGGAAGAGGATGTTTCTTCTGGGCAAGCTTTCTCTCACAGAAGAAATGACATTCTACTCGGCTTGTCTTTGTCACATTTACGTATGGTGCTCGGGGCTTCAGCAGCCATCTTGTGACCATGTGGAAACCTCACTGGCTCTGCCCCACCTCTGGGCCTTTTGCTGTGCCACAGCTTCCTTGTTTTTTGAGTTGGGGTTCCTTGTTTCAAGCAGCGGGAAGCATCCTGACTGATGAAATGGGTCCTTTTCACGACCTACCAACTTCCTGGAAGAGTGGAGGTGAGGAAGGGAGAAGAGAGGGAGGACCCTTCCTCCCCTTTCTCTTCTGTTGCCAGGTGTCAATCCCAGGGTAAGGTCTCTCCCAGAGCAGACACGTTGCAGATCCCAGTTGCCTGGATCCTAGAAGGTTGAATCCAGTAACTGTACTTGTTCTGCCCCTAAGGGTCTGGCAACAGAGGTGACTATGTTTCAGGATACAGGGAAAGGGAGCCCATGCCTGGCTCCAATGAGTTACTTAGGTCAGACAGGGCCAGAGTAATGACTGGCCCACCACCAAGTCTGGCCAAGGATCCCACAGACTGGCAGAGACCAAGAGTGGGCAGGAGTAAGAAGTAGGTGGGCAGCTTGGTGGGCGATCCAAGCCCCTGCAGGCACAAGTAGAATAATTCCCATGATGGAAGCCTGTCTTCACCCTAGGTGCCATGCCATGGGCTGGCATGGATTGCCAATATCATCTTCATCACACCAGTGAAGTAGATGCCATGACCCCATTTCCAGCCATGGGAACTGAGGCTCAGAGGGATTAAGTAGCTTCTCCAAAGGCACACACTGAAGAAGATGGAGGCAAATTACCATTTAAGATCATGCAATTCTAAAGCCTTTAGCCACCTTTTGTCAACTTATGCGTCCAGCCAGCCAGCCAGCCATCACTCATTCTTCCTTCCATTCTACAAACATTATCTGATCACCTGCCTTGTGCCAGATGCCGGGAATAGAGCAATGGACAGCTGTGGACACCACCTTCTCAGGGCCCTAAGCGGGCAATGGCACCTTCAGCTAAGAGTCGAGGACCACATTCAAGCTAAGGGTAGTCTTCTTACCATCCAGTCAGGAGTTATAAAGACCCCTCCTCAATTCTGAGCACCCTTTGGAATGTTCTGAGCCTCAAAATCACAACCCCTGCCTTGGGTTTGAGTCTTGGGCCTGTGTGAGCTGGAGCAAGGCAAACTCTCCGTCTAGGACCTCCAGTTCTCATCTGCAGAGTTGGGGTACAGATGTCCTCTGTGCTTTTTTGCAGGGGTGTTGGCAGGGTAAAAAATTCTTATTTTAAAGGGCTTTATGAACTCCAATGTTTTAGGCAAAGAGCAAGCAGTAAATCCAGTTTCTCCATGTTTTAAGGGGTGGTCTCTTCCCATTGATGTGATCAGCAAGTCTCAGGTAATAATAACCTTTAAAAGCTGATTTGTCACGTGTTGGAGACTTGTCCTGGCACGTGCCATTGGGGAACCCCTGGAGCCTCGAGGGGGCCCATGTAAGAACCCCCCACCCTGTCATAAGGGGAGGGGCTAAGGCACATGTCGCTAAGCATGAGCGAGGTTGCAAGGTGACTCAGAGCCCTGCCCCACGCTGGGGGCTCCTGGCCGTGCTCGAGGGAGACTGTGTTGGGTTGAATATTCTCTGGGGGTTCTGCTCACCAGGAGGTGGTCAGAAATGAGCATATTTTCTTCTAGATGGAGAGGAGAGCCAGCATGGCTCGCCGGTTGCTCTGGGGTAGAGCAGCTCACCACGTGAGGAGCAGAGCAGAGCGTACGCTGCTTGACTCACAGCCAAGGGGTGACTTGTGCCTGGAGGGGGGTCGATGAGGAGGCTGAAGCAATGTGAAATTTCTGGAAGGGGAGCTTCCTGTTTTTAGATACTCTATAGACTCCTAAGATGACAAACCCCATATTTAAAGGTTGAAAATACCAATTTTATGATGAGGTAGAGGCTGGTTTTCATTCATCTCTATTAAAGGCATTTACAAGTGATTTATTGATTAAAAGGAATAGAAAAGAAAATCATTCCCCCCACAAAACCTCATGTCACTATGATTTATCTGATATTAAGGTTTAGGATATCCTGAGCAAGAAGTGTGGCTTAAAAAATGCCGGAATAAATTTTTCAATACCGAGGAATCGGTACACTACACTCCGACTGAGACACAAAGTAACATGTGGAAAGAGCTCCGGAGGTCATAGATGTGTAAGATGCTGTGTGTCTGTCTGTGTGTGTGGGTGTGCTCATCCGTGTGTGTTGCATGTGGATCTGTGTATATGAGTGTGCACGTGTGTGTGCGCGTATACGTGTATGTGTGTTGATGTGAGTGAATGTGTACGTGTGTGTATCTGAGTGAGTATGTGTGTGACCTTGGACGTGGCCCCTGTGTGTCTGGACTGCAGTCCCCACAATTGGTAAATGAGGAGGGAAGATCAAATGACCTTTGGTTTCCAGTGGGCGCTGACACACTCAGCTATCTCCTAGGGCAATGGGGGGGGTGTTCAATCTTCCTCCTGCTCCCAAATGCTGTGCAGTCCTTCCGGGTGCCCGCCCGCGGCCCCCACGCGCTATTCCAGCCATCCACAGAAGCCTAGGCCCTTCACCTCTGTCACAGCTCAGCCGTCACTCCCCTCACTACTTAGCGTGACCTCAGACAGCCCCTCCTCCTCCCTAAACCTCAGGCAGGAAAATGAGGTGGTGAGAGATGCCTCTGGCTTTGGCATTGTCCACAGGCAAGCTTCCTGCCCCGGTGAGCAGGTGAAAGCTGGGACAAGGTCCAGGAAGGGTCACACCCACCACGCTGCCTTCCAGACTGGACACTCCTTGAGGGCAGGGCCAAGCACGTCAGCACCCCAGCTCGGGCACAAGGCCTGGCATGGAGTGGGACTGTGGAAGCAGGGGTGGGGAGAGGCGAGGCTGAAGCCACCAAATCAGTGCTTGTGGGCCTGCCTGCTCCCCCACCCCCATGCCCCATGTAGGACTCAGGGCTCTCATGCTCTCTCCCCCTCTCCCTCCCACCACAGAATCACTTGGGGAGCATTTAGAAGTAATGGTCCCCAGCCCCCTCCAGTGAGAGAGTCAGAATCTCTGAGCATGACGTCCAGCCACCAGAGCGTCAATGTTCCCAGATGATTCTAATGTCAACGATCCCAGCTGGGAGTTCCTCCCCGGTAGCCGGAGAATCTCCAGGCCCATCTCCAGGCCCTCACGACAGACACTAATCTCACAGCGGCCGAATTAGGTCTTCAGCCATCACTCTGCTCCCACGTTTCTTGTTGAGCTTGCAAAATACAGATTCCAGGACCACCCCGGAGTTTCTGCTTCCAGAGGTCTGGCTTGGACCTGGAAGTTGTCATTTAAACTAGCTCCTAGACCCCTGCTGGAGATGTGGGTGGGCCTTGGGCCTTCTCTAACCCAGCAGCGGGAGGCTTCAGGTAGGAACGACGGGGTGGCCCAGGGCACGCGCCCAGGCTGCTTTAGAATCAGACACGTGGATGGCAGGAAGCCCTAGCTCCCCACTGCCCTCTCCTCCTCAGCCCTGACATACTCCAAAACCCAGTCAGGTCTGTTCCTTCCTTCCTGAGGAGACCCTAACCCCTAATGTGGCCCGCGGGGCCTGGCCCTGCCTGGGGTCTCCTCCTGAGCCCTGCTCCCCGGCCACAGCGCCTGTCCTTGCTCAGTTCTCTCTGCGAAGCTCCCGTTGCCAAAACTCCCCGCTCACCTCTCAGAGCTCTCCCTGCAACAGGTGGCTCCGGGTCCCCAGTTTCTCCCTCCCGCAAGTCCCCGAGCCCCAGGAGGAACCATGTCCTTCAGGGGGGCAGGGCCTGTGTCGCTCGGGCTCACCACTCTGCTCGGCACCCGCATGTCTGCCCGGAGCCTGCCATGTAATAAGGGCTCGATCAATATTTACAGAATGAATAAATGACACAACACAAACACACACTTCAGTCTCGGTGATTCTCACCCTGAATAGGTTTTCCAGCCACACCGAGTGAGCAGGCAGAGGAATGCATAATCGAGGATGTTCAGAGACCGCAGAAGGCCAGCCACCCCTCGCGTGTGTGCGTGTGCCCGTGTGTGGGCACATGCGTGTATATGTGTGCGTGTGTGTGTGTGCGCGCGAGGGTGTGTGTGGTATATGGTAGTGACAGGCTACGTTTGGGTGGAACTCAGAGACGGCTTGACCCAGGGCCTTTTCCCAACAATCACGCTATGGCTCCTGGGAGTCTGGTTTTTCGCCCTGGAATAGGGCCCTCCTGCAGGTGCCTGAGGTCTTGGCAGTGCTCAGAGCCTGCTTGCCCATGGGAAAGGGGACAGAGAGAGTCTCAGTTGTCTGGGCCCCGACCACAGCAGGGCTTGGGAACAGTAGAAAGAGCATGGCTCTGGAGTCCGCCCGGGGTTCCAGTCCAGGCTCTGCCCTTCCGTTGCCACCTTTGTGACCTTGGACCAGTCCCTCATTGTCCTCTTTGGCTCAGTGGGAATAAGGCCGTTGAGCCAGCCAGCTGGGGGGTGTGCTGACTGGCAGGACCAGCTGGTGATGCAATGTGTTCTGCTCTCACCTTTTTAAAGGGAATCTTTCTTCCAACATCTCTCTCCTCCTCTTGATCCTCCAGCACCTGCCCAGGTCAGGGCAAAGCCTACAGTTAGTGCTTAATAAAAATCTTGGTGGCTCGTTTCAGCACCTAGCCCAGAGACTGGTACAGGGTAGGTACTCAATAGCTCCTTTTCTGTTCTTGAAGCCGTGCTGACCCGAGATGCAGGGCACTGGATTCACAGCCCAGCTGTGTGCACACGCATATGCACCCACGCCCCGTCCCCCTGACCTTGAGCAAGCACACACCCTGTTTCTGGGTCTCGGCGTCTTCCCAGGTCAAAGGAGGGGGCCAAGCCCATGATGCTTCCATGTTAAGTTCTGCCTGTTGGAAACGAACCTGCCTGGGGATGGTGTGGTCCCGGCTGGCGTGCCCGGGGACGCTGGGGCAGACTGAGGGCTGGCTGCCAGCTCCAATCTGCCCATGGTCCTGGCCTGTAGGAAGGGGAGCTGCGTTCCTTTCTTACCTGCTCATACTAGAAAGCCGCTCCTCCAGTTGCGCCCTTCCCTTCTTTTGCCCTAAGCTATGAGGAGTAGATTGGATGAAAATTATCAAGCCTCCTCGTCTAGAATAAATATTCTTGAAATGGAGCAAGTTATAAATAAGCAAGCAGCAATATCCTGTGTTATGAATATATAATTTCCATCTTTAATAGCTGACTAGGCCCCGGGGAATGTCTGAAAATGGCCTGTCTGGTCCTGATATTTTATGTGTTTTTTTTTTTAAAGGCCCCCAAACTTTTGTTTCTTAAGCCCTTGGAGAGTTAAATCTCTGGGAGAAATAATGAGAGTTGAAAGTCACAGTGAGCCCATGTACCAAGGGCAGGTACTTTATTGTCAAGAAATTCCAGAGAGTGCAAAGGCTCACACAGAATCCCAGCGTGAAGGCTGGGAGGGGCAACTGAGTTGGGCTTCTCCACATCCCTTACTTTACAGAATAGGAGTGGAGGCCCAGAGAGGCAAAGTGACTGGCCCAAAGTCACACAGCAATGAGCTATATTCCAGAAGCCTAGAATGCAGGTCTGTCCAATTCACCAGGCTGTTGGCTGGCTCTCTCTTCTGAGAGGCCGCATTCCCAGGTGAAGGGAGAGCCTCGGGACTCCCAATTCTGCAGTGAGGCCAACTGACCAAGAGGTTTGTCTCCAGTGGTAGCCCAAGCCCTCCGTACAGGAGTTGCCTTGCCTCGGGGGTCCGGTGAGTACTGGGGCTGACTTTTCTAGCTTATGCCTTCTGGGCCTTCTGCATCTCAGCCTGGCATTCGAGAACCTCTGACACCTGTCCTTTCTACTTCTGCAGACCCGACACCTAAAAATTAGGGTAGGTAGGTATCACCCCTGCCTGGCATGCACCTGGTGTCGTGAAAAGCCAGTAGGGCTATGGGGTCCCACAGATCCCAAATGACCATTGGCTTCTCCACTTCCTTCTGTGATGCTGAATAAGCTGGCTGGCTTCTCTTAGCCCTGATACCTCAAGGTCATGGGTATGGGGACGGTTGTGAGGAGTACATGAGATAATGTATGTAGAGGGCCCAGAATGAATAGGCAGGAACCAAGTGCTCTGAATGCCATCTGTCCTTCCAGGACTACACACTCCTCTGCTGAGTCCACATAACTTTAAACATGACTGTCACTTACTGCAGACCAGTAAGGGCCCCCAGTTTGGATGAGCCAGATGACTTCGTGTTTGTTCATCCCATTTTCCAACGAGAATGAATCTTCTCCAGAGCCTCCACCTCTCTGGCCCCCAGCAGTGGCCAGCAGAGGGCTGAGTGCCTCGTACCAGGTCTAATAATGGCTAGCAGTTGTCAAGCGGTGACTATGTGTTACATTCAGAAATGCAGGGACCCATTTCTGAGCTACGACGCTACAAGATGGGCGTTGTCACCCCCATTTTAAAGATGACCAAAAGGAGGTTTGCTAAGATGATTAGGTGTTTGGCCCAACACAATATGGCTGGGCACAGCAGGGCCACCACCAACCTGAGGCAAAACCTCTTTCCACTCCTCCCCGTTTCCTTCTTGCAAGATGACCTGCTTTTCCCAGGTTCAGAGTAAAACTGGAAAGCGAATGAATTCAGCAGCAAGTCCCCTAATGGTGGGAAGAGGGGCGGGTGGGGGAGATATTAATGCTTTGCAGTGTGCATGTTAAAATGTAAATGTCCTCTCCTTGGGTCTCGAGGTACGTTCATAATTATGAGCCAGCGTCTGAGGTTCTGATTTTGATGGCATTCGCTTTAATGGCTTTATTTTTTTTTTTTTAAGCTGTTTAATTACTAATCAGTGCTGCCTTGCAAGCTGCTGCGGGATACATACTCTGCATTTGAGGAAAAGGGCCTTCCTCAGGGGGCAGCTGAGGAGCTTGCCAGGGGCCGTACCCTGGGCCAGCTGGTGTCTCCCCACGTGAGGGGTCCCCCCCTCCCTCTTCCCCACACCTCTCTGCTATATGACACTTATCTCTGAAATCACAGAATCTCGTCACCTCTGGGACGAACCTCCGCAGTGGGCTAGCCTGGTCCCTTCCCCTCCCCTCACCAAAAGGCAGACTGAGGCCCCAAGGGGTGCCCTGGGTTGCAATGACTAGACTTTGTGGGGTTTCTTTCTTACTTACTAATTGATTTCCAGCACATATACTCATTTGCATTCCCAATTTCAATAGTCAAAAACTTTCCAATGCTAAAACCTCATTTTCTGAAGCTAATTTAGGTCTCATTTTCATTAATGGCTTGGCGACAATCATGCAGTGGAAATTTCTTCCAGGTCAAAGCAAGAGCCTTGGCCAGGGGATCGGGGTGCCTGTTTGCTCGGGCCGTGTGTCTGGGCAAGCTGAGTCACCTCTGGTGGGCAGTTTCCGTCCACAGTCAGCTGAGGGCACTGAGTTAGCTCAGTGTCTTTCCAGGTACTATTCTATAAACCGCTCTGTAAAATGGAGCATGCCACAAGCTGTAAATGTTGGTTATTTAGGAAAAAAAAAGTTTTTGAAAGGTGACATGGTCTGCTAAGTTTGGGCAGTGCTGCATGCAAGTTAATCAAGTTGTTGCTTTTGTTTTTTGGTTTGTTTGTTTGTCAATATGTGTGCTGGGTGTGTTTCCCATCAGAACACAGCACCTTGTGGCTTTTGAGGAGATATCTTCTCATGGTATATTGTCCATGTCTGCGGAGCACAAGCATTCCCAGGAGCATGATATGGGCAACCCTGGCGGGGGGGATGGCTCCCAGGTCTCTTCTGCCCCACTCTATGGGACTTCTGGGTCTCCAAGGGACAAGGAATAAAGGAGACAGCTCTTGAGACATCCTCTTAGCCTTAAGACTCAGACCACTCACTTCCCCCAAATGTCACCCTGCTCTTATCCAGGGGCACCCTCAGTCTGTGCCCCCAGTGTCCATCTCAGGGCCTTGATCTTTCCCCTCTTGGCCAGGAGACCTGTGTTGGCCATCCAAAGCTCTCCTTGCCCTGCTCCCCGCGCTTGCCCCTCCCCTCGCTGCCCTTGGTCCCCCTCAGCCCAACAGGCTCCTCCCCAGGGAGCCCATCCTTCTCAACCCACACCATTCCCAGTCCCGCATGAGCCCAGGCTTGGAATCAGAGTCAGATTCAAGTTCTGTCTCGGCAACTTCCTTGTTATATGGTTCCCGTGCAATGGCTGAACTTTCCTAATACAGAAATGAGAAGTGATCATGGTACTGACCACTTAGCTTTAGGGCAAACACTAAAAGGGCCTGACATTCTGCCTTAGCCTACGTTCCCTAGAAAGCAAAGCCCGAGGCAAAGGCTTGCTTGCCACTGCTTTTGTAAGGAGCGTAATTCCAGAGACACAAGAGTGAGGGAACTGGTAAGCAAAACTGGAGAGAGAGAGAACAACGAGAGAATGCCAGAATATGAGGGAATACTGGCCACCCACCAGTGTCAAACATGACTGGCAGGTTGATCTCATCAACACATCTCTCAAAAGGCTATATGGTGACTGCATCATAGAACTGTCCATCTAGGGAGAGGAAGGAGGAAGAATATGCCCAGAGGCTCTTGCATCCATTGCCCCAAGGGATGCCCCATGGCATATTTAGTCCTCCATGCTTCTTCATGGCACGGGGATGGGTGCCATGTGGGTCTTATATTTCAGGCCTCGACATCAACAGAAAAGCCCCAGAGCAAGAGTGGTACATGTGGGGCCCAGACGTGAGATAGAATGCTTCGGGCTTGTGCCCACATTCACTTATCAGAGTCCCACAGAGTTGGCCACTGCAGTGGAATGTGGCAGGAACAGGTGTGTAAAACCCTGGAGATAGGCGAGGTCAAGAAGAACGGAGGGGGTGCAGAAGAAGTGTCTGTATATTCCCCCCCCTTGTACCGTCAGATCTGCTCTGTCATCCCACTCTGTCCTGCCCCCATACCACATCTGGAGCCTAGGCTTTTTCTGAAAACAGAATGTTCTCAGTTGTGTTCCAGGAGGAGGGCACAATTAGTCACAGAGTCTCCTTCCAATCTCTGGGAAGACTGAAGGCAACAGGGTGAGTGAAACAAGCCTGAGTGAAGCCAGCTATAGCTGATCCTGAGGCCCTAGTGGACACCTGTCACATCGAACCCCCGCTGCTCAATCTCCATGTCCCTCATCCTCAACCAGCAATTTGGCCGATCTGGATTGTTTTACCAGACAGGGTGACGTGGACCACCATCCCCTAAGGGATCAGTGCTTTAGTTTGCCATGACTTTATTGAGTTGCTATGGTTGCAATTGCTCATTTACAGATCATCTGCACCCAACAAAGGAGCACCAAGACCCCTGAACCCCTGTCTTCACTGGCAGCAACAGCCTTTGCTCCTCACTGGAACTGGGGTAAGTTGCCCCTGCCAAGATGGTGACTCCTTTCCTTGCACATTAGTCTGACATGACCAACCTAAAGTCACAGGTGAAGTCACAGCTTTAAGTCCAGTGGGATCCTTACAGTGTCACCTACAAAGAGCATTAGCCGCACAATGGAAGGGTCAGCTGCCTGGGGACCAGGACCCCTCACCTCACAGATCCTAAGTTTTGTGGGGACAGGGTGCATAAATTCTGCCTAGGATCACTAGGAGTGTTGGTAATGGCAGATGAGCTTTCAGCCCTTGACTACAGGACCCATGTATTCTGGCAGTGGGGACACAGCACCTTATTGTCTTTTTGGCTAGGCCCTTCGACCACATCCTAAAGGACAATACTCCAACCCCATAGGGGGTTGTTCCCAAGCTGGTGCCTTAGCTCCACCCTTAACAGGTCATTCCACTATGTTAACAGGCCCTGCTTTGACATGATGGGTATATGACAGACCAGGAGCCATGGTCATGCGCTCATTGTCATAATTCCTTTGCCACAGCCAGATGATGGGTCCCTTGATGAGAGCCACTGACATGTGGGAAACTATGTAGGTAGACAAGGCATTCTATAGACCTTCATGTGGTGGTGCCCTCATACTGAGGGTAGGAAGGAAAAGGCCCCGTCCAGTAAGGACAAATCATTTTTCTCTCAGGGGTAGGAAGGCTCTAGCATGATCAACCCACCAAGAAGTGATAGTCTTCTGTAGGGATGGTCTTCTGTTGAGGGTTTGGAGACAACATTTGCTATCGATAAAGGGGGCATTTTACCATGGCAGTAATGAGATGAGCCTTAGGGAGAAGGACTCCCTGCTGCCGGGGTTATTCATGACTCCCATCCTGACCTCCATGGCTGATGAGATGGCGAGAGAGGCTAGTGGACACCCATAAGATGAGTTGTCCTGCCCTTCTGATTGTTACATGTCTCCCCGGCAGTGGCATTAATGTGAGACCCCAAGACCTGCTCGCTGTGTGTCCATTCCTTACCTTTCCTTTAGTCTTATCCCAGATCTTCCAATTTTCTTCCTTCCAAGACTTTGACCAACCAACCAAGCCATTTACCACTGTGTCTTTGTATATGTTTTCTCCGGGTCACCTTTCCTTGCAGCTCCATCCTCCAGGAGAATGTCCTTTCACTGCTGTCCCCTCCAGCCCTCCAGATTGGGACTGTAACACAGCATAGTCAACTAATGATAACATGTCACATTGATCTATCTATGAACCAGACCTGAGTTTTCTCCTTCTCCATCAGGTGATCATAGAGGATCCCAAGCCCATGCCCTTGTGCATCCAGAGGAATTAGTGCAACAGTTTGTGTCCCCGTGCTTTCTGGACACGACTGAGCTTGATCCTGAACGTACCATTTCCATCATAAGTAAACTTCCCAAGCTTTTGACTTGGCATATCTGGTAACACATGGCTCATGATAGGCAGGTCTGGTCCCATAGTCACTCCCATGCCAATTCCAACTGGTACCCAGAGCAAGAGTTCCCTGCCATGAGATTAATGGACTTGCTCTGGAATCCTCAGGGTATATCCTACAACTTTTCAATGTGTGCTTGCCAAAGACTTCACCCACCCAGCATCCTGGTCTGCTATGGAGACCTCTAGCAGAGGTCCTTCTGGGTCAGACGGATCCAGTGGTAGACAGTTCACATCAGCCTGGATGTGCTACTGAGCCCTCTCTTGATCTCAGAAAGTCAGCTTGCTTTAATCATGTGCAACTTGTAAGATCTGGTAGGGTAATAACTTGGATTTTTATTAATTTTTAATTAATTGTTTGAATAAATAAAATATTAAAATAGTTCCAAAATTAAAATATAGAAAAGGCATAGGAAGGTATGTAGTAAGCAACCTCCCTCCTACCACTTTCTTTCTAGCAGAAAACGACTGTGTTTAGTTGCTTGTGAATTACTCTAGAGATATTTTATGCATATAGAAGGAAATACACGTGTGTGTGTGTATGTCTTCCCCCCTCCCACCATTTCCTAAAACAATTGGTAGTTTACAGCTCTGTCCCTTCCTTTAACTCAAGTGTATTCTAGCCATCTTCACGAAGAGGCTCCTCATTATAGTTCACAACTGTCTGGGAGGTCATTTAATGGACGTGCCATAATCAATGTGACCATTGTCCTACTGATGGACATTTCATTTTTTCCAATAATTTGGAATCACAGAGAGCATGACAATGAATAACCCACTACACATGGAAGTTACAGCTCCCCAGGAGGCATGCATTTGTAATTTTAAAGGATATTTTCAGATGGCTCCCCTTGAAGCTTGTACCAATTCTCATTCCCACTGACAATGTAGTAGTGTGCTTGCTCATTTTTCCAGACCACCTCTCTCAGAGTGCGTTTTAATTTTTGTCAATCTGATCAGTAAAAAGTATTATTTGAGCATACTTCGATTTGTTTATAGGTTATTTTATTAAACTTGGTGTGTTTATGCCTTGCATCACCAGTCAGATGTAAAGCTACTTGGGCTTTCGCGGACTCCATATCTTAAATCTTGATATATAGTCACAGAAATGAGGGAGGAGAGCAAGAACCAGGCCTGCCTTGTTTGTGGCTCTCTCCCTAGTTGCAAGCGCAGTGTCTGGACCCTAGTAGATGCTCAATAAATATTTCTTGAATGAACGAATGGATCAAACGTGATGCTGGCCTCATTTGTGCTGCAGTTTGTACATGAATGAGTACTTCCCCTCCATTCTAGCAATTCCATCCTTCCCCTGTTCCGGTGAGAGGGTGCTACAGAAGTTGAGGAGAGCCTACTCTGCACAAGTCCTGGCTGAGGGACAGTGCCTCACCCAAGGACCCTGCTGAAAAGCCACGGCATGTTTCCATGTTTCCTCCCATGGAATTCTCTGCCTCCTTTGCCTAATTGGATGAAGACATGGGCACCTGTTGCAGAGGCATCTTATTTCTACCCTGACCAACTATGATCCATGAGAAATGGCTGGAAATGATGGGCTGGATCAATCAGGCCTGCGGATTGGGAGTCTGAATGCAGTAGGCTTACTGCTGACAGGTCAAGAGGAAGAATTTGAGTCATGGTGGCCATTATGGGTCATAAAGATATCACGAGTTTCGAGGAAGGACTGAGGAAGCTCTCGCAGGTTCCCCAGAAGTGAATTCCCTCATGTGGTCCCAGGAAACAAAGTGAGAGCACTTTCTGTTACTGACGGCTTCCCAGTTGATCCTCACGATTCCTGGAAATGAATTTAGATTTCGGTCCTTAGATTTCCACAGGACCCTGGAGTGAGTGACCTGCCAATAAAGTGTTTCTCTACCTGAGACTGGCTGGATTGAGACTCTGTTTCTTGCCATCAAAAGATCCCTAACTGGATCCCATTTTATAAACGTGGAATCCGAGCCTCTGAGCAGTGGAGTCCAAGTTCTCCGCCTGCCATGTGAGTCAGCTCAGTGAAGTTGGAAGCTTGTTCCCATGCACATGGGAGGTACTCAGTACATATTGGGCCATTTCTTGATTGGTTGATTGATTTCTCAGTGGCTTCATTTAAAGCAACAGTGGATCTTGTAGCAGAATGTATTTTCCAAAGCCGCGGCAGTAGTTAAAACTCCTATTGCACATGCTCTTTGGCAATGAGACCTTGACCTTGCCGCTCCCCCATCGAGAGATGGAATCTAATTCATGTTTCTGGAATTTGGGCTGGCCTTAGTAACTCCCTTGTAACCAATACAATGTGGCAGAGATGGCATTACGTGACTTTTGAGGTTAGGTCATAAAAGGCCTTGAAGCTTTTGCTTGGTCTCTTGGAATACTTGCTCTTAAGATGCTTCCCTGCTCAGAGCCCAGCGTCCGTGCTGTGAGAAGCCCTATCCATGTGGAGAGGCCACATGGGGGTGCTCTGATGATCAGCTGAGCCCAGACTTTGAATATCCAGCCCAGGTACCAGACAGCTGAGTGAAGAATCCTCCAGCTGATTCCATCCCACAGCAGTTTCGGCTACCCCAACACATTCAAACTTTCCCTGCTGAGGCCCCAGACGTGACTGAGCAGACACAAGCCATCCCCACCATGTCCTTTCTAAATTCCTGACTTCTAGAAGCTATGAGCTTAATAAATCGGGCTTTATTTTACCCCAGTAAATTTTGGGGTGATTTGTTACACAATAGGTAACTGAAATAGCTCATTGGAACAGACTTTCTTTCCCCTAAAATGATGACTTCATTTCTTACCCACATCTAGCTAAAGGTTAACAGATAAATTCTAAATCCAGTGGATATTTCCCTCACTCGAGTCCATAAACAAAGGCAGAACTTTTCCAAGATTGGGACTGGCTATAAAAAGAAGGATCCTTGACTTTAAGCCCGAGAGAGCTTTGTTCCTTAAAGTTGGTGAAAAGAGGTCTTCCTGATATGAAGAAATGACATCTGTTTCTTGGATTAAACACACACACACACACACACACACACACACACACACACACAATGTAGACTGGCTTCCTGTGCAGACAATGTAGGCTTAGTTTCTCAGTTTTCCGGGAAATCATTATCCAGTTAGGAAATTCTCCAGGCAAGAAAGCCCAATCTGGCCATTTTGCTCTGGGGAGGGCAGTCTGGCACAAACTTTGGCAGAAGAGTTAACTCTTCCAGCAAGCGTCCTTGTGAAGAGCTAGCGCCACAAAGGAGCCCCCAACACTGCAAGTTCCTGCCTCGCACATTGCTTTGCAAACTGTAAAGAGCTCTCCAAATGCACAGCTGTTAGGCTGAAGCCTGGCCGCCAGGAGAGTAGGCTTGGGAAGGGAGGGGACTGTGACATCCTGGGGAAAGCAGATCTCCCTGGCATCCTGCCGTGGCTGAGGGGAGAGGCGCACACGGAGCTCCCTAGCTGTGTTCAAGAGTGCACGGTTTGCAGAGAGGTCTGTCCTACCGCATTCATTGGAGCCTCTATCCATCAGCAAAGTCCCCATTATTTCCATTTTGCCAGTGTGAATCTGAAGCTCAGGGGAACTGAAGACTATACTAGGGGACACGTAGCTGTTGGGGGGATAGACCCAGGGACTGAGACCTGAGTCCCTTTGTTCCTTGTCAGTGGCCCTGGCCTGGAGCTTGTGGTCATTACTCTGTATAGTTGCAGAGCACTTTACAGTTGGCCAATGTTTCCTATGCAGCATGTCAGGGGAGCGCGGGACCTGCTTCGTATCTCTACTTTAGGGGCAAAGAATCTGCGGTTAGAGTGAATCGCCCTCAGTCCTGTGACCGAGCAAGGGCCAAAGCCAGGCGCTGAGCAGGATCTTGCCCCCGACATAGAGCAGCCTCGCTGCAACCCGTGTGCCTTTCTTCTTTCTCCTCCCGCCTCCTGGAACACTCAGGAGCCTGGGCGGGGAGGTCACTGCCAGCCACCTTTTAACAGTGATGTTTCTGCGATTATTCCACATTTATTAAGTAGCCTCAGCATGTAAAAGACAGCGTCTAGCCTGTAGTGACCACGACTGACGTCGCAGTCGTGACCTGGGCACCAAAGGGCCTGGTGCACCAGCGTCAGGTGTCCCGCCGTGCCCTCTGGCCTTTCCCAGGCCCCGGGACACCCCCCCCATCCCCGCGCCCCCAGGTCGGAGGGCTGATCTCCCAGGTGCGGCCACAGGAGAGCAGAAACCCCAGGGCTGCAGTGTGATTAAAGTCTCTGCTGTGAGAAAGTGACACTGTGGTCTGATTCATACCAGTAAATATGTGATTTACATTTAATTCTGAGTAACCTTTCTGGGCTCGGCGAGGTGTGAAGGAATCTGATGGGGCTGGCTCCGTGGAGGAGGAGACGATTCATATTCATTAAGACCTCCACATCAGCCAGCTGAAGGGTGACAGGCCGCAGCCCGCCCTCCTCCCTCTCGCCCTCCAGGGTCAGGGCTCCTGGAAGGCCAGCAGTCACGCAGGCTGCCGCTTGGGGGGGTGAGGGATCGGGGCGGCTGGGGTTGGGGGGAGGCAGCGGTGAGGGCTGGAGGCTCCGAGAGAAATTGGGAGGAAAATAAACAGCAGGCCCACCGGTGACACTGAGCAGGCCTTCGGCACTCCAGATTGCTGCCTTAGCTGTATTGATCTCTCGAGGACAGGGGGAGGGGTATTGATTGAAGAGGTGGCGAGTCTCAGAGGCCCCGGTCGGCCTCCTTTGTACATATTTACAAGGAACTGTTCAGTCATCTCTGGTTCATCCAGGCCTGAGGCAGAGAGAGAAATGCCAGGGAAGGAAGGTTCCTTGGGGCGTTTGTTTGGGTCTGGATTACCTGAGCTGGGATCACTGCAGGTGCACGTGGCCTGCTGAGCTTGAGAAGGCCCAAAGAAGTGCTTCTCTCGTGGACGGGCTGTCCAGATGCTCTCAGATCCTCAGTTTGTCTGTCCTCCTAATGGGAATATCTGTAATGATTAACGGCGGTTCTGCAAGCTGCTGTCTGTTGAACACTGACGGGGGGCAGGCGCTGTGGGGAGCTCTCTAGTGCAAGCTCTCTCTGAATCCTTGTGACCGCTCTCTGAAGGAGACTTTGCTCTCACCTCCAGCTTGCAGATGAGAACACTCATCAGGATTATGATTCAAGATGGTGAGCCCTGCTGGATCACGAGCAGACAGGAGGGAAGGGGCTGGGGGTCCCGGCCTGTTCAAGGGTACCCTTATCCTGCTAGAAAATGTGCCCCTGCTCAGCCCCTGACGTTGGAGTTGGTTTTTGTCGGGGTGAGACCTGTTTTGCCAACAGGGCAGGGGGTGGTGCTTTGCCTCCTGGGGCCCTGGGCCTCTGAGGGATGGGAAGCAAAAGGAATACCTGCTGTGCTCTCAGCAGGTGCCGGTGTGGGGCAGAGTGGGGCGGGCGGGGCCTCCTGGAGGACTCCCCAGGAGCATGACAGCTGAGCTGGGAGCTGAAGGTGGACCGGGCACCCACCAGCCAGACAGACAGGCGGGGGAGAGTGTCCCCGCTGCATGGGGTGGCGGGGGGGGGGCGAGAAAGGATAGGTGGGGAGTCACAAGGGAGCAAGGAGCCCCCAGGGCCCGACCGGAGACACACAGCCAGCAGGGCGTGTTAGTAACTCTGAGGCTGACAGGGAGTGATTGAAAGCTTTCGGGCAGGAGACTGTTAGAATCAAGCAGGCTTTAGAAAATCGGCTCCAGCTACGCTATGGGAAGTGACCATGGAGGGTGAGAGACCCATGAGGTGAGGTGGCCGGGCCATCCCCCAAGGAGCGCAGGGCTGGGGGAGCCGACTGGGCAGGGAGAGGGTCAGAGATGACTGGTTGCTCTGGGTGTAAAGGCAGGACAGCCTCTGGGACCATGCTCTGGTTTCTGGTGTTTGTGACTGGCCCAGCCTGGAGAGGAAGAGGCTCTGGTTTGGAAGGAAGGGTGAGGTGCTCCATTTTGGACCCGCTGAGTCTGAGCTGCCTGGTGGCTTGTCCGGAGGGGCAGGCTGGCCATGAAGACGCGGATGTCGCCAGCTCAGAGAAGGCACGTGAAGGTGCCGGAGGGCAGGAGGCGGGCAGTGAGGGAGAACAGACCTCGGAGCAACCCGCCATGTGGGAGGAAGAGGACACCGTGTGTGTGATTGCAACTGAGCTGCTGGTGGCAGGGGGAGGCGGGAGACCGTGTTGTCTAGCAGCCAAGGCAAGAAAGTGTGTCAGGAAGAGGAAGTGGTCGGCAGCGCCGGGCCCCATCCACAGGCCATGTGAGATGTGGAGTTAAAAGTGTCCGCTAGATTTAGCAACAAGAAGGTCAGAGGTGGCCGGGAGAGGCCAGCCGTGGGGGGCCTGGGGGGGCCAGAGCCAGACAGAGGGAGGTGGGAGGTGAGGAAGTGGAAAGCACTTGTGCAGACACCCCAGTTAAGAGGTTTGGCCGTGAAGGAAAGGCCAGGATGGAGCAATAGCAGGAAGGGGCCAGCAGCTCAAGAAAGGGATGTTTTTAAGGCAGCAAAGCCTTAGCCCATTGACATGCTGGTGGGCCAGGAGCCAGGAGGGAGGGAGAGAGCGGATAATGGGCTTACGGGCTGAGCGGGGGTCTGGGGAGGCGTAGGTCTGGAAGAGGCAGGGTAACCCCCGTGGTGGAGACAGGGAGGAGGCAAGGAGGGAAGGAGGAAGGGGCGTGGATGCCATCCATCCGTGGGCAGGGTGGTGGTGAGGGCCTGCTCCTGAGAGCTGGGGGGGGGGGCGGTCAGGGGAGGCAGAGGATGGCCAGATCTGGGCATGCATGTGCACGCTGGGGCAGGGGGCACTGGGGGGAGCGGGTTTCGGCTGAGGTTAGGGTGGAAAAGCAGGAAAGCACAGAGAAAGGGATTTCTCCACGCGTCCATGAGGCTCAGGGTCTGAGATGGAGCCAGTTTCCTCTGTAGACAGCCCTCAGCGAGTGAGCGAGTAATTAGGGATAATAACAGTGAGACGAACTGGTTTTTAATCTGTGCTTGACATCTGTCGGGCCAAATGTCACGGAGTGACTGTGGGGGAATGGGCACCCAGGTGAGGGTTGTCCTGGGGTGACCTGTCACGGGGTGCCCGGGGAGTCGCCAAGGGGTGTGGCACCCCCCCCCCCCCCCCCCCCCCGGGCAGGCAGGCAGGCAGAGCTCCCCTCCTCCGGCCTACCTCCCTCTCCTGCTGTCCAGATCAAGGCCTCTCTTCTCCCACACATGCCGCAAGACGCGGGCCTGCTGGGACCTAAGAAACGGCTGCGTGCAGCGGGCAGGGCCCAACGTGGGTCGGCAGGTCTGCACCTCGTGGTGTAGCTGCTCCAGTTCTGACCTCCAGAGACAGCCCCTCAGCCACTTGGGCCCCAGCTCCCCACGTCCCCCTGCTCCCTTAGGAAAAGAGTTGCTGTGATCGGCGCAGAGCACTCCAGTTTATTTCGGTCTTTTTCCTTTCACAACATATGCTGGGGAGAGAGGGAGGAAAGGGGGAGCCTCACTTCGTTCTCATGAAAATTCTACTCTCTTGGAGAGCCTTTGGGGGGTTGGCTGGCCTCCAGAAAGACAAAGGCGGACTGGGCCGTTGGAGAAGGTTGTATAGTGCGTGCACTGCTCAAAGACACCCTGATAGGATGAGGGGTGGAGCAAGTGAGACCTGAAACCCAGCCTGGGTCCACTGGCCAAGCCTCAAGCCCTGTGTTTGCAGAGAGGGGGCACCTTTTTTTCCAATTCACACAAAGGTACTGTAGAGGCTAGCTGAGTCCCCTAGAGAAGCTTCCGGCACCTGTCTCCAGCAAGGTGGGCCAGGGTGACTTCCACAGACAAAAGATGGTGACAAGAAGCTCCTGGCAACCTGGATGCACTGCTGTGGTGGCCAGGAGGAGAGCTAGGACTCGGGGGAATTTCATTTTACAGGTCCCACGAAAGGGCAGGGGTGCGGAGTCAGGGTGAGGCAGGAATGGGTGTGGGGAGGGCCCAGGAGGGCAGGTTCATGGCCAGGAAAGGGAAAGGTGAGCAGATGACAGCCATGGCCAGGGCCTCCAGGGGCCGGATACCACCCGGCTCGGCCACTGCTCTCCTGGGAGCCTCTGGGCAGGTCACATTCCCTCCCTATGCCTCAGTCTCCTCGTCTGACAAATCCAGAGCTGAAGTTACAAGAGACAGAGTGACAGCCCTACCCCCACTGTGTCTGCGACTGCGGCCAGGCCATTTGAACACATCAGAGCCTCATGTCTTCCTCTGGGCCACAGATGGCCGTTTGTCCTCAGCCTCTTGGCCAGCCACCCAGGTGGCCTCCCTGTCCCCGCCCACCTGCATCTCCTTCCTGAGGGGAATAAACCAGAATAGGGCCTGTCTCTCCTTTTGGGGGAGGGGGTTCCATTTCCATCAGCCCCAGGGAGAGCAAGAGGAACAGGAAAATTACAGTATCAGCATGGAAATTACAATTGGAGGCGTCTGATTCACCAGGGAGGGGGACTCGTTCCTTTTTTTATTTTTTTTTATTTTTAGTCACTATTATGTTGGCAAGGAGGTCTGTGCTCATTAACCTGTATTTGCCAGAGCAGAGACTCTGTGAAACCGGCTGGTGAATCAACCTGCCCCCAGCAGCCCCCTCTCCTCTCATCAGTTATATATAGCCTCCTTCCCTCTGGTGAATTAATTAACTTGTATCAGTGGCCTCAGACACTGCCTGTTGTGTTTAGTTGGGTGTCCCTTTGAGGCCAGTAAGGGAAGCGTGCAGAGAGACAAGAATGGGCAGGAAGGTGGGGTTGCTGGCTGGGCCCAGCCTCCCCTAGCCCAGCTCTGAGCCGTCCCCAAACTGTCCCTATCCCCAGCAGCGTCGGATTGAGGGGTCTCTTGTACCCCGGCTTAGATCCTTAGAGGCTGGGATTGTAAAAGCCAGCCAATTTGTCCCCAAGTGGCACAGTCTGACAATGTACCAGGAGGAAAAAAGTCCAAGGTACATCCCTTTCCTTCAGCAGGGAAGCAAGGGACCAAGACGTAAGGCTTCAGAATTCTCCGTGCCCAGAGCGGTACCCAGCCGAGTGCCAAACCGCAGGAGGGGGGGTGCCTTGGAGGTCTGGGGGATTTTGGGGTATAGGGCAGAGAGGGGAGGGCACCCATGCAGGGAGCCAGTGAGCAAGGATGGGGAGAAGGGCTGTACTAGAGAGGGACCCCCTTCAAGCTGAGCTCCTCGGGCCCAGCCTTCTACTTCACAGATGGGGAGACTGAGGCCCAGAGAGGCAGCATCCGGTCCATTCATTCAGCCACCCGTTCCTTCATTCCACACACATTTTGGAACTTCCCAGTGGGCGGGTGAATTAGGAACTTATGCTAGGAGAGCTATTCTGTACCCACAGGGGGCCTGTCTAGCTGGGAGCCAACGTCCACCCAGGCTATACCTGGCCCGCACCCTGCCCACTGCAGGCTCCCACCAGGGTTACCCCCGGAGGGAGACTCTAGTCAGTGTGGCAACCATCTCCCTCACCTCCCCACCCGCACTGCCGGGGCCCCCAAACACACACAAATTAGTATAAAGAGCACCCTGGCCTCGCCAATGCAACATGGATGCCCATTCTCCAGGCGCTCCCACCCCTGTCCCCCCAAAAGGATGCTCCTGTATCCTGTACCCCAGAACCCCTCCCCCATCCCAGCCACACCCAAAGTTCGGACCCCGGTGCAGGCTTCTGGACAAGGACACACACAGGGCCAAACCCTTGTCACCTCCCACAGGCCCAAGTTCCCAGACACCCACTGCCCAGATTTACAACCCCCTGCTCTCAAAGCTTGTGGCTGGCCTGGATCCTGTCTCCCATGGGAGGCGGACGTGTTGTTTCTCCCACCAACCCGCCCCCACCCCCACTGCTGACTCCTGGAAGATGGGGGTGGGAAGGGGCCTAGGCTTGGGCCCCACCCATGACGTGCAGCAGCATGTATTCCTCAGGCCACACGGCACCACAGCGCAGTAAGCGCTCCTGGCCAGTGGGCGCCAGGTTGGCCTGCCCTGTGCCCCGGAAGTGGCCTCCCAGGGTGGTTTCTGGTCCAGCCCTCTGCGCCGGCCCCAAAAGGGTATCAGGTGACTGCCCTCTCCAGGCGCCTTGAACAACCTTGCTGAGCATTATGATTAGTCCTCATCAGCACTAGTGGTAATAGGAAAATCATTACACTTAAAGGTGCCAGGTTGGCCTCTCTGTGGGCTACAGATGATGTGAATTGCTTAGCAGGATGTTTCCCACCCTCTGCGCCTCCCCCGCCCCGCAGTGCATTGCCTTGAGACCTTCCCCCAGCTAGGAGAGGCCCCACTTTCTCCAGCAGTCCTGTCTCCCCTTGGCCCCCTGGGGCTCAGGCCAAGTTTTCTGGGCAGTGTTGTGCTTCAAATTACCTCCTTCTGCCTGCAATTTGCCATTTGCACCTTCAAAATCGACTGCAACTGGCTAATTGCCATGGCAATTAGGTAATTGCAGGTACAATTAGCATCTCTAGCAAAGCAGAGGGAGAGGGAGATGAGGCAGAGGAAAGGGAGGGAAATCAGAGAGGAAATGCCAGCCGACAGAGGTTGTGAGAGAGCTGGAGGGGTGGAGCAGAGGGAGAGCAAGGGCGGCTGGACAAGCGGGGAGGCACGCATAGCGGGGCTAGAAAGAAGAAAGAGGTGTGCACCATGAAAAATAAGTCTACAGGCAAAGTCCCACCAGCCGATGGCCTCGAGGGAGCCCAGCAGGGCAGGGGGCCGGTCACAGGAGCAGGGCAGCCTGGTGGCTGGGCTTCCTGGGGAAGTTGGGCCTGGACCATGCCGTGCGCTTTCCACGAGCAGACAAAGAGAGACGGGCATCCTGTTAGCCACCAGCGCAAGCAAAGGTCCTATGGTGGGAGAGCCCAAGTCTGGGGGCTAAGAGAGGCCAGACGCAGCACGGTCCAATAGAACTTTCTGCTGCAACGGAAATACTTGAGATCTGTACCGTCCCGAGTGGTAGCGACCGCCCCATGTGGCTACTGAGGAACTGCAATGTAGCCAGCGTGACGAGGGAACTGGGTGTTTTCCTTTATTTAACTTTAGGTTAAGATATAAATAGCCACACGGATGGGACAGTCTGCGAGAGGAGTAGCAGTAAGGTGAGGGTGTCAGCGTGAGGCCCCCATAGGAACTGACAGGCTAGGGACTAGGGACAGGGGTGCCAGGGCCAGGGGTGGAGAGGACAGGGGAGGAATTGAAAACAATGGGTGGGTCCCCATGTTTGCACACGGACTTGCTCGGTTTGGGTGCAGGCAAGTCGCCAGGAGGAGATGCGTTGCAAGTTTGGGACTGAAGCCCCTACCTCTGTCCCGTGCCCTCGGCTCCTCACAGCCGTCTCCTGGTGTCCCATTTCATGAATGGTCCATGGTCTGGGAGAAAGAGGGGGCCCTGCATCTCCCTGGCCCTCTGGCCCCATGTTCCCAGGCCCTCACCCAACCCAGGACCCCCACTCACCTTGACTGCAAAACAAGCTTTCAGAGAGGTAACGTGGGCTGGCGGGACTGTCGCACTCACACTCACATGCCTGCACGCCCAAACGTACGCGTACACGCATGGTCACACAAGCACACTTGGACCCACTCATGCGCACACACACCCCTCCCCAGAGTGCTTTGGTGACTGTTTCCGGTGGTTGCAGGGTGTCTGCCCTGTGCAGGTTGTCGGGGTAAGGACCACCGTCCCCACCAGTGAGAGCAGGGTGCAGAGCCCGAGACCCGCTACAGCCGTGCATTCTGAACCCATCACTGGGTCCCTTTCCCTTCAGTACCTCACGGAGGGCAGGGTGGTGGCCTGGCCGGGGCCGGGAATGCAGGCTGCGTGTGAGGCGGGTATGACCCCAATCCTGCCCAGTGGGGTCTTGCCCCTGCCACCTCCTCACCCTCCTCCTCTGCCTCCCACCCCGCCCCACCCCACCCCACTCATTCTCGGCTCTGCCTGCCCCGCTCTTCCCCCCCACCTCCATATCTGCTCTCTGTTCATCTCTCCTCCCCCCTCCCTTGGGTCCTTCCCAGTCGCCTCTCCTCACAGTGTCTGGCCCCCTCTTCTCTTGTGCTACACTCAGACATTCTAACCAACATGAAACTCCCATCCAGAGACTGTCTTTGGAGACTTCCAGAGCATTCTTTCCTTTGCCGATACTGGGGCCTGTCTGTGAAAGCTCCCGAGACCCAGGCCTGGAGGTCCTGGGACCGCAGTAGCATGATGAACAGGATGGGCTGCCAGGCTGGCCGAGGCGATGGCGGGCGAAGGGGATGGCCTTTTGCACATACACATACACGTGCATGTGTGTGTGTGAGTGTGAGGGCTGCCGTTTCCTTTTCAGTGTCTCCTCCCAGTGTGTAGCGTCCTGGAGAGGGCTGGGGGGCACCCCAGAGCAGCCCGGCCTTGGCTGGGTCTGCATTAGATTTTACTGGAAAGCAGAGCACGAGTACTGTGGTTAAGACAGTGTGTGACCACGGAGGTGCCCCCTGTCCCTGGGATCCTGCAGTGGGATGAGTCTGGGTGGCCTTTTCCCTTGCTCCCCTCACAGGCCTGGGTACAAAGGGGTGGGTCAGTCAGAGGAGGCCTGAGCCTCTGAGCTCCAGTTCTGTCTGTCTGTCTGTCTGTCCCTTTGTGGCTGGTGTTGCTCAACTCCAGACAGGCAGTGGGGAGGTACAAGACTGAGACCCCACAGCAGGTCGCAGAGCAGGGAGGTGAGCAGGTGCGCAGGAAGAACACGGCTTACCGTATTCAGCCCCAAACCCACCTGCTCCCAAGGCCAGTCAGTGGGACTGCCCCCACCTCCTCCACACCCCATTTTCAGGCTATACATCCTCATTTTGAGGCCACACACATAACAGGCACTGGCCAAGGCAACCCTCTGCCTTGATTTCACCTGTCCAAAAGTTCAGGCACGAAAAGCACAGCTTTTTTTTTGATGGAACTGTCCATCCTTCGGAGCGCTGTTTGGATTCCCCTAGGCTGGGGTGGGGGGCACATAGGACAGAGGAAGCAATAGAAATCCGGTCTGTTTAAGGAGAAAAGGAATTTATTAAAGGATTTGAGGTTGATTCCCGAATCAGTCTCTGGGGGAACCAGATACCCCAACGAGGAGGCTACACAGCAGGAAGCAAATCTGAAAGCCACCTACAGGATCGGCCATGGGGTCACTGCTGTCCCCTGAGTCACCACACTTGATGCCATGGACGCTGGGGGCAGGGTGCCAGCTCGGAGACCCGCCCGCAGTTGCACCCCTGCCGGACGGGGCCTCCCCACACCTGCTGCTGCACATGCTTCACTTCCATTCGTGTCCCGTGTGGGAAGGCCCGGGAAGCTGCACTCCAGCTGCAGAGGTGCAGAAAAGGGTGTGTTTCCCCGAGGACGCAGGGACTCGAGCTGGGACTCCCAGGCAGAGGGAAAGTACCTATAACCAGAAGGATTGACAAAGAGCCCTAATACTCCAGCGACTACGGGCCCGCCAGCCCTGCCAGCCCGCCTCCCCAACCCCTCCCTGAGGACCCAGTCTTGGTGCTGCCCTCACCCCTTCCCCACCCCCCCACCCCCATTTGCAGAGCTGCCGGCCCACACGCTCTGCCCCAGGAAGCCCTGTGTGCACAGCAGGTTTCTAGGGCCCGAGGGGTGGGAGTGTCAACCAACCACAGGCTCTACCTTTCCGGTGACATTTGGTTCAGCTGGGGCTGAGGTTGGCCCTCCATGACAACTCCAACTCAGAGAGAGAAACACACACCATCAAGCAAGCTTCTCTAAGAAGGGTTCCGAGTGGAGGCTCCCGGAGCGGCAGAGGGGTCCAGGACAGAGCAAGGGGACCCCTGCTGTCTACAAGCACAGTGGTGGTCGCAGCTAAGGCTCATTGAGCACGGGCTGGGGGCTCCCTGCAGGGCGCTGTGCCAAGCTCTCAGCTCTGAGAATCCAGGCAATAGTTTCATGAGTTCGCACAGGCAGGGAAACAGGACAGGGCAGGGAGAGGTCAGCTAACTCACCTGGGGCCCCCCAGCAACTAAGTGGCAGAACCAGGATCTGAACCCAGCCTGGCTCCAGAGCTCTTAGCCACTTTTTCATGTGGCCCCTTACGTGGCTTCTCCTCTCTGCACCTCTACTCTCCCTCCGGAAGCTGGGCCCCAGGGGGTCAAGGGGCAGCGTGGTAGAGGACCCAGCTCAAGTTGGTGACTCTAGGTTTCCACACCGGCTCTGCTTTCTGTTGGCTGTGTGATCTGGCGCAGCTACTTAAGAGCCCTGAGACTTAATGTCCTCACCGGCAACAGAGGGCAGTGGAGTCTATGTACAAGGAGTCCGTGGGGGCAGTAAGGGGTGGGTGCTTGGTGCCCGGTGCATGGCAGAGGCGCAGGAAATGTGGGGTCAGGGGCACTCGAGCCTGAGCGCCTCAGATGGCCCCTGGGATAAGCAGGCTCGGCGGCCCCCAACCCACACCCGCACTAAGTCAGAGAAACTTAGAAGCCCAGAGTGGGGCGGGATTATGCCCACGTCCCCTCTCTAGGCCCCTCTGAAAAAACCTTATGCCTCCGCCTCCACATGCCCTGTGCCCCCTCATCGCCCAGGTCCCTCCTCTCCTGAGGAAGCAGCCACATGCCCTCCCCACTCTGGGCTCTGTGGTCCTCAGGACCCACGTTTCCCGAGGAAGACAGAAGGCAGTGCCCCGCCCCATCGGGAAGATGCCTCCTAAAGCGGGAGGGAGCATTTTGAACAGGGAAGTCCCTTCAAGTCAGAGAAAAGAATCTTACTCGGGGAGGGCAACGGATCTCATGTTGGGTGACCCGACTGAGCCATGGAGGTTGCCTGGAACCCCGTGTTGAAGATTCTGGAAGCATATTCTGACTCGGAAAGAACACTGTGACTGATTACTGATGTCTGCCTGAGGCGTGGGCTAAGGCCACACCTGCTATCTATTTGCCGTTCTAAATCAAAATGTCTGCTCATGAGGCCCCAAACCTGTTCTCTTCCCGCCCCCGCCCCCCTCTCTTCTCCCCACAAGTTCCCTGGAACAAGGGATCTGTCATCTAAGGCACCGTCCAAATAAAACTCTCCCACCGACTTCAACCACCTTACGGTTGTTTTATTTCTTGCGTCTTCCTCCTTGTCTCCTAAATAATGAGGGTCTAAAGCAGTGCTTCTCAGTTGGGGGCGATTTTGCCACCCAGGAGAAACATTTGCCAGCGCCGGGAGACATTTTTAGTGGTCAAAATGTGGGGATGCGGGAAGAGGGGGGAGGGTGGGTGCTATTGGCATTAGTGGGTGGAGGCCAGGGATGCTGGGAAGCAGCCCCCACCTCAAAGACTTATCTACTCCAAACCAATGATGCCGAGGTTGAGAAACCCAGACCTAGAGAATATACAGCTGACCCTTGAGCAGTGCTGGGGAAGGGCACCGACCCACCCCCACCCCACGCAGGCGAAAATCTGCATCTAACTTTTGACTCCCCCAAAACTTAACTACTAATAGCCCAGTGTTGACCAGAAGCCTTACCGATAACATAAACACTCGATTAACACAATTTATGTATGTTATGTGTATTACATGGTGTATTCTTACAATAAAGTAAGCCAGAGAGAAGAAAATGTTATTAGGAAAATCATGTACGGTATTGTACTGTATTTATCAAAAGAAAATTGGGGTATAAGTGGCCCAGCTTTGCCTGGGCCTGATCCCAGGGCCGGTCCCTATTGGCTTCCCCACAGCAGAGTGGTTTAGAGGGTGGGCTCGTGCCTGGCCTCTGCTTCTCATTGGCTGAGTGCCCTTGGGCAGGATGTTTCACCTCCCTGGGTCCCTCCCCCTCTGTAAAATGGGGATGATAATCAAACCTACCCTCGCTTGTCATGATTCAATGAGTTAATGTCTCTAAAGTGCTCAGGGTCGTGCTGATATGTATCAGGGTCTCAAACGCTGATCATCAGATGGTTACTCTGTTCACGTCATAACCCTGCCTTGGGTGTGCCCTCTGGTTGTCCCATTCCATCATAGATGTTCCTATCTGGGAACCACGACCGCCTTCCACTGTGGCTGCAACCTAGTACTCACTACCCATGTCCTCCTGAGCATTCAAATGCACCAAATGTTCCTCCCCTCTAGGCTGTGCCAACCCCCTTCCCTCCCCTGGGCTCCGCAGGCCCAGCCTCACTCGCTCATCCCCCTTCTGGCCCAAGCCTACTTAGAAGCCCCCCAGTGCCTAGCAGAGAGCCAAGCCTCCCCTATTTCCTTGCTGGGTGAGCGAATGACTAATGGCACTTGTCAGTGGGAGCCAGGGGCTGCAGGGGGGTGGGGGGCGGGGAGGCGAGCCTCTACAGAAAGCTCAGGGGCTGTTTCCAGGCTGGCTGATTGGTCTTGACAGGCAGGATGGAGGCTGAGCAGCCCCTTGTCCTCTGCACTTTAAAAGGCCAGCGCCCCTCCCAGAATCTTTCCTTGGAGACCTGCTAAAATAATACATTTAGACCTGCCAAACCCAATCGCTTCCGTCTGTCAGGCTCCCTGCAAATAGCACTTCTTAGCAGAGCTCAGCGAAAATACGATTCCAAACAGCATGGGGGCAATCATACATCAATCGAAGAAAAACATTTTTCCCCTTCCCTTCCACCAGCCCCCATAATTGCATTTTAAAGCCGTTCCTGTGTTTCTGGGAGAGACACCACGGTACCTGTTGCTTTTTAACTCGGAGCTGAGCGATGCGGCAAAATGAAGCTAAACACAGCAAAGTTGTTTTGATTTCTCTCCTAACGGCGGAATGTGGAGCTTGCTGTGGGGACTCAGCCACGACAAGACAAGCTGATGAAAATGTATTTTTCCCTGTCGTTACTCTTAAATAGACGGGTGTTTTATTCTTCCTTTTTGCCACTTTGCTGTGCTAGACTGAGTTTTATGGCATCCTGGCATGCCTGCGCTTTGCTTCTCGGTATCGAACGGCTGCCCCATTCCTCCCGCGGCAGAGAGCCTCAGTAGGCCAGGAGAGGTGTGACCTTGGGGTTCAGCATCGCCCTCTCCGGGGGGGGGCCCGTTTTAAAGTAGAGCCCCTCCTGGGGGTGCGGGGGTGTCAGGGAGGCCTTGGTGGGGATGAGTCTGTAGCATCCTCTCCCCTCTGACTGGGAGTCGGGGAGGATGGGGGAGGGAGTTGTTAAGGAGCGAGAAGGAAGGAAAGGAGAGAGAGGTGGGTTTGAAGACAAACATGGACAGAGCCACCATTTGCCATTGGCCAAAGCACGCTGGTCAGTGAGTTTAGAACCGGGGAGCCCTGGACCTGACTCCCGACTCCACCACTGACCAGCGGGGAGGTGGCCCGGGGCAAGCCCCTCATTCAGAGTGGTGTTGAGTGTAACTTGCCTCCCTGCCCTGTGAAGTCAAGGTCTTAGCCACCAGCACCACCAGCTCAGAGCCCTCCTCCGAAAGCTAGTTAAGGCTGGGGTGCTCGCTGGGGGCTCAGTGGCCCAGGCCCTCTGCCTCTGGCTTCCCACGGCCGAGGGGGTCTCCTCTGGGTTGCAGATGATGGGGCCTCTGGGAGTTGTCCCAGTGTATCCTCCCTCTCTCCACTCCCCTGCTGCTTGCAGATCAACTCCCAGCCCCCTCCCTCCTCTGCGTGGAGTAGCTTACCCTCCTCTGAAGGGCTTCCCTCCCACCCCAAAGGCTCATGCATGGATTTTTTTCTCACAGAGACTGCTCTCTCCCTTAGAGAAATTCTAAGGCAGCTTCTAAGGCTGTTCCCACTTTGTACGAGAGTGAAATGGATTCATGAGGGGCTGGAGAGCCTACCCCAGGACCCTGCCTCAGGCGCTCCGCTCTGGGAAATGCGGCCCCCCTGCCCCACTGGCTCTTGCACCGAGAGGTGGCCTGCCACAGCTAGCCAGGGTCTCACTCCTGGTCCCGACGGAGCCTCTCATCTGAGGCTGTGAGCTCCAGGGAACAGGGCAGGCTCTCCCTGCCAGCATCCTGGCCACACAGCTGGCCCCACCCTCCTCCTGGGGGGCACGAGCTCACCTGACCCAGGGGTACCAAAGTCTCTGGAAACAAGCCAGGGGAGGAAGCACAGATCCTGGCCCCGAGTGCTGCCCCCCACCCCCGTGAAATTGAGGTGACACAGCTGCTAGTGATGGGTCCCCCCCACCCCCCACCCCGCCGCCATGCAATGCAACGCCCTGGGCTTTCTTATCCCATTCTAGCCTCACGACCTTATTGTTCAGGTAAGAAAACACAGGCTCGGGGCAGCTGAATAACTTATCCAAGGTCATGCAACAAATTGGAGAGCAGGGTCTTCTAGAAGTCAGGTCTGCCTGACCCACAGTCAGGGATGTGAGCTACCTTGGATGCACTGAGAAAGAAGCCAAGAGGGTCAGAGGCCAGGAATCAGGCTACAGCGTGCTGCCGTCACAGGAAGCAGGTCCAGAAGCCTCTGCCACCGCTCCCCAGACTTGCCTGAGGCCCCGGGAGTGCATTAGGGTGATTTCTTCTCCTAGCAGTGTGCAGGGAGCTGTGGGAGCCCCCCTGAGGAAGGTGTGGGAAGTCAGAGAGCAGCAGGTGCCCATGCACCCCGCCCCCACTTCTAAAGGAAAACAAGGTGCCTCCGATAGACACTGTCCTGCCTAGCTCCCCTCCCGTCTCCTGTTCCCTGCCCCTTGAAGAGGGGCAGGGGGAGTGGGGGTGGAAGTTCTCAGGGGTATTCTAACTAATTTGAGGCCAACTGGGCTGGACCTAGAGGAAAGAGCCTTCCCCAGGGGCTCTGAGCAAGTCAACTTCAGACTTCAGTTCAGTGCCCCCCCCAACCCCACAGGGGAGACCTGCGGGCTGTGGAACCGATGAAGCTGCTCCCTTGTGACACCACGGCCACCTTCCACATGCGGCACCACGTAGGAGCAAAGCCGGCGACTCCGGAGACCTTCTAGAACAGGCGGAACGGGAGGCCCGGAGAGAGGAGGAGGTGCGGGTTAGACTGCAGAGCTGGAGTGAGAAGCGGACACACCACACATGTGGAGGGAAAGACGGGTGGCCGGGAGGGGGGATGACTTAAACACGCACTGTGCTGACGTCTGGGACCATCAGCCTGGGTCCAGGCCGGTGGATGACTGTCCGCTTGGCGTGGTTTTTGAGAGGTTTTAGGAACCTGGTCTCGAGGTTTGGGACATAAATCAAGTGAAGCATGACGAAGGAACCAGGGAAGTATGGCAGGAAAATCTCCCTTGAGCTGGGGCCTGAAGCTCTGGTTCTGGTCCCGGCTGGCCCTTCCTTGCCGAGTGACCCAACACCACAGCCAAAGCTCCCTGTCTCCTTTATCTGTCAAGTGCAGAAAATAAGCCCACTGTGTCAGCTTCCCCAGGGGAGGACAGAAGATCCAGCCCATGCAAACAAGCCGACCGTGACCGGCCCGCAAACGGGAGAGGCTGTTGGGGCTCGCACACACACAGCAGGGATCGTGAGGCCGGCCTCACAGAAGGGACGGGGAGCTGGCCCCGCAAGCAAGCATGCTTTCACAGAGAGGCCAGGCTGAGAGGCAGCACTGCCAGAGCAGGGGCCAGAGGGTGCTCCGTCCTCTGTACTCTTTATAAGCCTTCAACATGGCTTTCCCTGTTCAGCTGGATCGTCGGAGCCCAGGAAGGTTGAAGGGCCTGCCCCTGGTCACCCGGCTAGTACAGAGGCAGGAGTAGGAACGTCGACCCAGGCCTGTCTGCTTCCAGGGCCACTGCCCGACGTGATGTTAAGGCTCAAGAGGAAGTAGAGGAAGCCGACTATAGGATTTGGCAGGTGGGGATCGGGCCTGGAGCCCAGCGTTAGGGAGCCACCCCACCAGATGAGACTGATTCCCCATCTTAAGGAGGGAACCTGGTCCCCAAGTCCGCTCGGCCTCGTGGACCGTGGTGAGGATGAACGGCTATCTTAAAACTGCGTCTGAAGCTATACATGGTAATCACAGTTATTGTCGTAATAAACTGGTCCCTGAAGTCATTTAAAGGCCATCGAAATGCCTCCCTGTCCCAGGCCGGGCTGCACCCTGGAGGCCAGAGTGCTGGGACCCCTGGAGGCCACTTTAAGACTCCAGGAGGCACCTGCTGGTGATGGGTCTCACAACCCCTCGGGTCAGGAGTCTAGCCCTCCCACCGCGCTCTCTCCCACTGCGCTGGTCACCTGCTCCACCCTCTCCGGGGCGTTCGCAGTGCAGACCTGCTCTGTCCTGGGTGGCCTCACGCTTGGACCTTGTCTGAAGCCTCTGCAAAGCCCGCCTCCTGCAGAGGTCCCCCAGGCTGGGGAGTGTGGCACAGAGACGCCGGCTGTGGGAGGGGACTGGACAAAGGGCACGGTGGCTGCAGCAGGGGGAGCTTCTGCCGGCCAGAAGGAATCCTGGAAGCGCTGAGCCTGGCAGGGGAGGTAGGGAGGAAGTGCAGGTAGGAGCAATAGCCGGAGCAAAGGTGAACCGTGGGAAGGAGGCAGGTGGGAGGAACAAACTTGGCCTAAAGGGTCAAAGGGCCATAGCAGGTCACAAGGATCTAGAAATCGAGGCTGACGGTCCAGCTGGCTGAGGGAGGAAGTGAGGAGCCGCACGCAGGCTCTCAGGCCGGTGAGGGACTGATGCAGGGATCCGTCCTGCCTCTGTGAGTGCAGTTATTCTGGAGTCAGGGGTGCTGAAGGGGAAGCAGAGGTTCCTGGGAGCTACGCTGTCCTCCCCTACCACCCCCAGAGGCTGCAGGCCACAGAGGCGGCCATGTGACCTTGCGCACCCTCCCCCCCAGCTGTGGCTTTCGTGGTCTGCCTTCAGCAGGGGACAAAGCCAGCCACACGCAGCCTCCCCCCTCCCCCTCCTGGCCCTGCCAGAGTCACCCCCATAATGACCCCGAGTGAAGGTGGCCTCGGCACAGAGACAGGGTCATG
>NC_138377.1:97732367-97780662 GCF_054177405.1 Leptonychotes weddellii | reverse complement strand
GGTGAAAGGCCTGGCTTACCAGCTCCTCATCTGCATGTTGCTGACTTTCTCCTCTGTGACCCAGGAGCCCTGCATGCACACAGGGGGCTTGTGAACTTGAATGCCCGTAGGCCCAGGCAGGTGACCTCCTGCCCACGGGACGGTGGGCATGAGGCCTCCCGATATGGAGACCAAGCGTGACCAAGCCTGGTCCCCCCGGCTTCTACAACCCCACACGGGCCTGCACAGAGGGCTCTGGCATGAAGCAGCCCGGGGCTCCTGGCAGAAGCCCTGTTTCCATCCCTGGGAGGCTCTGAGCAGACAGGACATTTTCTGCTCTGCTTGCTTCCTGCATCTGGCCGGAGCAAGCAGTGAGGGAAGGACCCCAGCTCCCACCCTGGGCCGGGCCTTCTCCCAGCCTCCCGGGGTCTTCGCCTCCTGGTGACTTCACCTCCCTCTCTCCTCTCCACTCCGACCAGGCTGCCTGCCTGCAGACACCAACTCCTTCTCTTGGAGCTGTGTGACCTTGAGCTATCACTGAACTGGGGCTGATGAACATTTCTCTGCACAGGGCGGCTGGAGGAGAGAATCAGTCCGTGGACAGCACCCAGACAGTGCGCAGGACCCTGGGGAGAGCTCAGCCCTCGGCACCCCTTCCTTTTCCCCAAGAGCTCTGCCTTAAGTCTGGTCTTGGCCTGTGACAGGCAAGGGTTGGGTTTGAATCAAAATGATTGAAAGAAGGAGGAATGGGCAAGGAAGTGGTTCTCGTGCTCCCCTGGGGGAGCAGGGTGCTGCCCCGGAGCCCGTGGATGCACCAGCTCACGTGCTTCTCCGGTGGGTGTGACCGGCCCACGCCCACGCTGGCGCCTGCTTGGTGAGGAGCAGGGCCCTCTGGAAGCTGACACTCCCTAGGCGGCAGGCACACGGAGTTCAGGAAGAGGCAGCATGGGGCAGTTATCCACCCAGAGCTGCCTTTCCTCCAGGGCCTTTGTGGCCCAGCGATTCTGAGATAAGATATTATTGTGCCCACGTCATGGATGACAAAACCGAGGCTCCGCGTCGCGCCAAGACTTGCCCAACGTCACACAGCCCAGGAGCCGGCTGAGGAGAGCAGGTCTGCCCAGACATCTTCCACCACACCAGACAGGCTCAACACCACTGGGCTCAGTTGCTTCATCTGTAGAATGGGCTCTGAGCATCCATCCTATGTCTGGCAGAGGAGGTGGGGGAGGGCAGAGAGCTTAGCCCGAAGGCGGGCCATGCAGCCAACTGTCCCGTCGTGGGACTGACGGCATGGCGGGCAGGGGCTTGCCCGGGCTTCTCACCCAGACTTCCCTTCTGTCGCCAACTCCAAGCCTAGCAGGGGCTGCTCTGAGCCACGACCATGGCTGTGTCTCTCTGAGGGATCTGTGAGAGGGGCGGCAGGGCTGCGGCCCAGACACAGAGGACACATGGCTACACGCGGGAGGGCCGGGGACCCTCTACTCTGACATTCCGAGGGTCCGAGTCCTCCGGGTCAGGCCAGAAGCAGGATCTCAAGACACCCAGATGATGACAGAGCAGGCATGGTGGGTTGCTGAGATTTTAACCCCCAGAGGAACTCGAGTTCCCCTAGGACAAGGTCAGATGGAACAGAGCAAAGAACCAAAAATCCACCCCGTGTGGGCAGGGCCTGGGAGGTGGGTGGGAACCTTCCCAGGTCATGCTGCCCAGACTGAGGGGCATGCCCCCGGACCCCCTGAGCCACAAAGGGAGGGCTGCAGCCTGGAGTCCCGCCCTGGCATGTCTCTGCCTTACCCCGTGGTGTGCCAAGAGGCTGTTTGATCCGTCTGTTAGGTAATGCATGCATGTCTTTGGTGTCAAAAATGCAGGCCCAGGGGCGCCTGAGTGGCTCAGTCAGTTAAGCATCTGACTTCGGCTCAGGTCATGATCCTGGAGTCCTGGGATCGAGCCCCGCATCAGGATCCCTGCTCAGCGGGGAGTCTGCTCCTCCCACCACTCATGCTCACGCTCTCTCTCTCTCTCTCTCTCTGTGTCTCTCTCAAATAAATAAATAAAATCTTTAAAAAAAAAAAAAGAAAGAAAAAAGAAAATGCAGGCCTGCTGTAAGAGTCAGAAGGTGCAAAAGGACGTGCCATGAGAACCAAGTCTCCTTCCTTCCCCTGGTCCTCACCACCCGGCTCTCCTCCTGGAGCCTCGACTTTTACCACTTTCTTGAAAGCCTTCCAGAAACGATGTGCATTTGCAAACACCTCCGTCTGTGCGTGTGTGTATTCTTTTCCTCCCTTTTCCCACACACAATAACAGATCAGTACCTCTTGGGGCCCTTTCCTTATAGGAACGTATACATACCATGTCCTTTTTTAAATGGTTGAAAAGACTAGTAACAGTATTTTATGGAGTTCTGTGGGAGGACTGAGCCCATTGGGAGGTCTTCTGTCCCATGTGGTGTGGCTGAGCGTTTCTCTGTGGCGGAATCCCACTGCATGGACACCACCGTTTATTTAATCAGTCCCCGGTTGATGAACATTCAGCTGACTTCCAACCTTTTCCTTTTATAAGTCATGCTGCCATGGATGGCCGAGTGCACACTGCACACATGTGTCTGTATGATGCGGTTGCCTGGGTCCAAGGGAAGAGCGCGCGTAGGTGGGACGGGGATGCCCACTTGCCCGGCCCAGAGGCAGTGTTGAGAGACGGGCCGGCCTGTCCTTGTGGCTGGCACCTGTCCCCAGCCCTTACAGCAGAGAGCTTCTGATCTTTTCCAATTTGATGGTTGAAAGACAGCCGCTTCTTGAACTTTCAATTTGCATTTCTCTTATGAAGGAGATGAACTTTTCATATATTTAAGAGCCATTAATATATTCTTTCAAAAACTGCCTTTCTCTACTTGGCCCATTTTCAAAATTGGGTTATTGGCATTTTCTCATTGCCAGGTAGAAGCTCTTTACATATTCCAGAAATTAGCCCTGTCTATGCCACATGAGCTGCAGTTTTATTTGTCAGTTGCTCATTTGTCACTGTGCATGGGGTCACACATTGTCTATCCTCTGTGTCCCCTTTGAAGTTCAAAGGCCTTTGGCAGGGAAACAAGTTCAGTTGCCGGTCCCCAGTGTGACTCAGGGCTGGGGGCCAGGGGCCTCCCCAGGCTTGTGTCCTCTTCTGTAAAATGGGGTGTGGGGGTCACGGATCTCTTAAATCCCTCGTGGTCCACTGGGTCTAAAGCTCTGAGCTGTTGGACACAGAAGTGAGGGGGTCTGCGTGCTGGGAGAGGGAGGGAATGGGCTAGAAAGAGGAAGTGGGAGAACCAAAGACAAGCATCTGACTTCAGTGCTGCTGGGAGCAGGGTTGTAGCCCCCATGCCTTCCCAGTGAATAGGGCGCAGGGGCCCAGAGTGCCTGGTCAAGGTCCCAAGGGGTCTGACTTTCCATGCCGTAACCATGGAGGGCTCCACCAACTCTGAGCTTGAGAGTCTGGCTAGGATAGTGGAGGTGAGCCCCTGCTCCTGGCACGTGGCTTGGGAGTGCCCACTCCGGCTGGCTGAGCTCCAGGGTCCCAGGACCAGGGATTATCCTGGGAGAAGGAGGCTGAAGCCAAGGCCCACAGGCCCAACGGATCACCTGAGGTCATCAACAAGAGAGGGGCTGTGGTAACATGTGAACTCAGGGGTCCCAGGTCTCGGTGCACTGTTCCGCATCTGGGCCAGTCCCTGGAAGGCTCTAGAACAAGAGTAGCATACTTGTCAATAACAAGAAGAGCTCATGTTTACAGAACTCTCCCTGTGTCCAGCTCCACACAGGCACTTGACCATCACCCCCACCCACCCATCTCATTCTCCCCAGCAACACCCTAGGGGGAGCTCCATCCTATTGCTTTCTGACAGATAAGGAAACTGAGGCAGGGGAAGTGGAGCAGAGCCAGCTGAGAACAGCAGCTGTCAGTCCGGTCTGAGCCCTGGGGGTTCACATCAGGACACTGCTTGGGCAGCAGGTCCTTTGTAGGCGGAGCAGAGGATTTCTGCCCCACCCCCCAACCCCGGGGGGCCTGAGCTGGTCCCTGATGCATATCCTTGAATGAATTCCAAGAGCAGTTCTGTCTCTGTCCCAGTCACCCAGCACCCAGCCTAAGGCCTGCCCCCAGCGGCTGCTCTGTTCCCTTTGTTACACGAATCAGAGAAGTTTCCGGCCCAGAAATCATGGAGGGGGGCACAGCACCGCAGACAGGAGTAGAAGTCTGGCTCAGGACTCATAGAGGGCCCTTCGGTGTCTCCTCGCTGGCCTTGGCTGCCCAAGGAAGGAATTGGGCCTTCTGTCACTCAAAGCAGAGCCACATTCTGGAAGGATGTCCCTTCCAGAGCGCCGAAGTACCTCCATCACACCCTTGTCCACAGGCACTCCGGCAGTGGATACTCTGTGAGGTCCAGGAGGGCAGTGGCCCAGTGGGTCCCCTTTAGCATTGTGGCCTGACACCCAGCACACGATCACAGAGGTTTGTTGAATGAATGAATGAATGAATGAATGAATGAATGAGTCTCGGTGACACTGTTGAAATTGCTCACCACGGCCAATGCCTTCTTGGTGACAGGTAACAGGGGATATGCAGGTTAGTGCTCTGTGACGGGGTCAGACCATCTAGAGGGGAGGACAGTTCAGCAAGGGGAATGAACTTCACTGCCTTGCCACCGGGCACATCTGAGCGGCCAAGAAGGAACGCAGTCGGGTTTATGGGCGCCTGTCCCTAGAGCAAAACCCCTGGGCCAGCAGCATCTACATTTCAGGCCCCAGAGGGCAGGCCAGGCTCGGGTGGGGGGAAGGGAGGGACAAGGTGGGGGTGTAGGGAGGCACAGTCTTGCAAGCTCAATAGGCCACTTCCCTCCCCTAGCTCCCTGCCTCTGTGCCCAGTGCCTTCTTCCCCTGCCTTTCAACAACGGGGGTGAGCAGATGCCTTGCGTCTGCAAAGCCAGCCACTCCCTGCTGGTGCCCCCCGGGTTACTCAGCGGGGCAGAGTCCTGGCGTGGTTAGCCCTCTGAGACTATACCCGGAGGAGGCTCAGGGGGGCACGGCTGGCTGGCTGGCTGCTAGCAGGGCATGAAGGAGGGAAGAGTGCCAGGCCTTGGCTCCCATGCCTAGTCCTAGAGGATCAGAGTCCACCGTGGCTGATGGGCCTTGCTGGCTGCTGGGGAAGGCAGGCTGGAAGGGGAGAAGTACAACAGGGCAACAGCCCGAGGCAGACGGCAGGAGGCCCTGGCCTGGGAATCAGATAGCCCTGGGGGGAATCCCAGCTCTGCTGCTTTCAGGCTGAGTGGCCTTGGGCAAGTGGTTTAACCTCTGTGGCTCTGATTCTTCATGCACCATGGGGATGACCAGAATAGTTTCCATTCCAGAGGTGAATTCATCCGTGCAAAGCACTCAGCACAGTGCCCACCCGGAGGAAGAGCTACTTGCCCTACCCTTGGCATTCTCTGATAGCTTCCATGAGGCAGGTGCCTAGCCTGGGACAGGGTCCGGGCAGGTCATTTTACAGCACTGCCTCGCAGGATGCTTGGCCCAACTCCAGGAGATGGGGATTGCGACCCCAGATTCCCCGAGAGGAAGACTGGGGCTCAAAGCTGAGTCATTTGCCAAAGTCACACAGCTGGTAAAAGGCAAAGGTCAGGCAGACCCCAGGTTGGCCATCTTGAAAGAATGTACCTCTGTCCACGAGGCCGTTCTGTCTCTCCCGCTAAACTTTACATGTGACTGGGGTGAGTCATTTGGTCTCTTGGGCTTTAGTTTGTTCATCTGTGAAATGGCCTAGCTAGTGACTCTGCCATCTCACGCTAAGCATATATATGGTTATATTGGGGGCAGCTCACTTCTGGCTTCCTTTTCTTTTTCTTTTTTTTTTTTTAAGATTTTATTCATTTATTCATGGGAGACAGAGAGAGAGAGAGGCAGAGGGAGAAGCAGGCTCCCCGCCTAGCAGGGAGCCCGATGCGGGATTTGATCCCAGGACCCTGAGATCATGACCTGAGCCGAAGGCAGACGCTTAACCATCTGAGCCACCCAGGCGCCCTGGCTTCCTTTTCTGTTTCCAGTCGGGACACATGGACCTGCCCCCAAGGGGAGGTGAAAGACCCTGCTTTTCTCCTTCGTGGGTGTAGGGCCATGAGCAGATTTGTTCTTCGAGAATTGAAAATATCTAATTACTGCTGACTTAGCGCAGGTGGGGGAGGGGTCAGGAAGACTGTTCGGACACAGTTCTGCTCTCACGAGCTCATGGTTTCACAGAAGCGTTCTCCGATCCCTTTGCTTTCCTCATCCTCAGCTGCCTTCATCTATAAAATGGGGCCCCTGCCTCTGATCTCTCAGAGACCAGGAAGCCACGGGGGCTAGTGGATGTTCCAGCCTCGGGGGCCTGAAGTTGGTGGCTGCAGATCAGGGGGAGCACGAGGGGCCTTGGGTCCAGCTTTCTAGATCAGCAGTCACAAGGGATGGCCCTGCAGGCTGCTCCCCTCTTGCTTGCCTACAATGATGCATCTGCTCTTCCCATTTGATGAAACCTGGCCAGTCTCTTTTCCTTGGTGTTGTGAGCAGTAGACAGTAGTTCATGGAGAACAAGGCAGATGGCAGGCTAGCCTGGATCACTTCTCACTTCTCCGTGTACCTCCAGACCAGCAAAGACAGATGTGATGTCGGCCATCTTACCAGGAAGCAGGGTCTGTGACATGCTGGCCCTGCCTGCTCTCCTCTGGCTCCTCGAAGATACCGGATCACCCAGGCCCTGAAACGTCAAGGTCTCCCTCCCACCCTAGCTAGCACAGCAGACTCTCATAAATTCCTTGGATTAATTTGAATTGACTGAGTTGAACTGAATTGACTTGAATCTAATTGAAGTGAATTGAATTGGATGCCAGATTATAGGCTTCATCGGAGCCCACTGAAATTTGGTTTTTCTAAATGCTAGTCCCTAGATCTGAAAGGCCAATTTTCAGCCCTTGTTTCTCCACTTCCTCCTTGTTGGACAGAGTGTGTGGGAGGGGGAGAACAGGGGACGGGGGTGGGGGACAATGGGAGTGGGGTTCCGTGATGGCTTCCTCTGGAAAACACCACCTTCCAGCAATACGTTCCAACGCCCTTTCCAACTTGAGCTTAAAAATGCCACAGAGCCTTGTATCCAGAAGCTAAACAGAAGCCACTTGAAGGTTCTTCCTTTGTTTCGATTGCCGGTGGCCTATGTGAGTATTGGAGTGCCCGATGGCTAAGCTCTAGATCGGGTCCCAGTTGGGACCCACAGAAGAGCATCTGGGTGTGATTGGCAAGGAGAAGGTTGTGAGCATCCTGTGAGTGAACAACGGGGCATAGGCTGAGAGGCCCGCCATCCTGCAAGGCCAGACATTGCAGGGTCTTCTGCCTTGACCTCATAGACCCTGGAAGCCGTGACCATGTCTTCCTCAGCCTAAAGGGGCTGTGTTTCCTTCACGGTCTTCTTTGCAGGCCAGACATCCGTCCGGGGCTGGGGCACCCCTCCCTGGCTCTACTTCTTCTCAGACTTAATGCCATCCATGTCCCCCTGGTGGGGGAGGGGCAGCCCCCTCCCCCCAGTCTTTGTACCACAGTGGGTCAGTGACCACACAGACCCGACGACTCAGAGGTGGCTCTCAGACCCCACAGCCACCTGAGGCTCAGACCCAGAGAGCCACCTGCCTCCTTACATGTGGCTCGCACGTACCTGCAGCCTGAAATTTTCTTAAGTGAATCCCCCGGCTGACCCCTCCTCCGGCCTTCCCAACCTGGATCAACAGCAATAACAGCCATCAAGATGCCCAAGCCAGAACTGTCCTTGACATCTGCTTTTCCTTCTCCCTCCACAGGCAACCCACCTGCAAACCGTGGCAATCTGACCTCCTGAGAATCTCTCAGAACCCTCCAGTTGTATCCACTGTGGCCACCTGGGTCCACTGGACAAGGGCAGTAGCCTCCTAACTGTTCCCCTAGGCCCACGGTTGCCACCTTCAATCCACTGTCCACATACAGCCTGTGGGATATTGCCAAAACAGATAGAGCACATCAGCAGCCCACGCCTTCAAAGCCAACAGCTGTTTCCCGTGGTTTGGGGGGGGGTTAAAGGCCCAGCTCATTAATATGCAGGGGAAAAAAATCCCACTTACCCTCCCCAACTGCCTCTCTCTGGGTTCCTAGTGCTAGACACATTCCTTTCTGCCCAGGACCTTTGCACATGCTGCCCCCTCTACCTGGAATGCACTTCCTTCTCCCCTTCATATACTTAGCTCCTACTCATCCTCAGGTCAGGCCTCGAGCATCAGGGAAGCCTGCCTTCGCTCTAGCAAAGGCCTCATCACACCATGTACCTGTTGCTCATGTAACCCTGGCTGGAATTGTCCATGTGTTGGCATGGCCATTTGATTAGCATCTGTCCTGTCCCCTAGACTGTAAGGCAGGGAAGCTTTCTGCTTTTGTTCACCATCCTATTTCCAGGAGCCAGCCCTGGGCCCTACACAGCAGGGGCTCAATGAATGAGTGAATGAGTAGGTGAATGAATGAACGCGAGCAAGCAAAGAGGACCTATGTCTAGACACTTGTGTCCCCTTCCATCAATGTGAGGGTCCTACTACATCCAGCCTGGCCTCCTTTGCTACCTCTGAGACAGCTTTCTCAGTGTCACCTCCTGGGCTTTGCTCCCCTGGGACCCCTCCTCTGCCCTGTAAATCTCTTCCCTCTTCCCTGCACCCCTTTCAAGGCTCAGCTCATGTTAAATTCCAAGAAATAATTATGAGACAGTTATCAGGAGGATGGCTGGGAGGAGACACTGTGTGTTGAAACTTCTTTCTACCTCATTTGAAAATATACTCAGTTCCCCATGGCCTGGAGGTGGTTCCTGGTAGACAGAACCTGAGCAATAAAAGGATATGCTTTTTGGTCACATTTCCAGAGGCAGAAACTTTCCCACTTGCAGTGGAGGGTGAAGTCTGGGAAATCTCCAAATGTTGTCAGCCTTGCTGAGAATCGCATCTTACTTAACCAAAAAGCTCCCAGGAAATCAACTGGAAAACTCACCGAGCATGAACAGGGGGCTGGGCCCCAGCTAAGGTGGGGGTGGCTACCATGTGACCTGACCTAAGCAAGGCCCTGGAGGTTCCCAGGAGGATCAGGGAGAGGTGGGGAGGTCCCATCACCTTAACACTACCAACACCTCATTTACAAAAGGGACTTTTAAAGGCTGAGCCCATGAGGGGAAGTCAGGCACCTCTGAGAGCTTGGGCAAGGTTCAGTGCCCAGGTGTGACACCGAAGATGAAACTCGAGACCGTCCCTGCAGGGACATTAGAAAAAATATCAAGTCCCACATCCTCGCCATCAGTTTATGAGTTCCCAGAGCCCCTGGGAGAGTGCTGAGGAACATTCCAGCACAGCAGGAGGATCATCCAACGGCAGGGCCAGAAAGAGCCACAGAGCTCATCCAGTCCCATCCCCCCTTTGACAAATGGGGAAACTGAGTCCAGAGAGGCCAATGGACTTGCTCAAGGCAACTAAACCCCATGGTGTAATTAGAGCTAGAACCTGGGCTCCTAGATCCTCCTGCTGCATCAGGCTACACTGCAGTTTGGAAAGCTCAGAACCTGCCACCCCGCCTGCCTGTCCCCCTGCCTGTTCTGCACCCCGATTGCTACCCGCTGAGGCTGAGGGGAGGCTGGTGGATAGATGGGACGGGCCTGAGCTGGAGACAGCCTGAGTGAGCGCAGGAAGAGGGCATCCCCGGCACTGATATTTACTGAACACACATGGGGCACCTGATACCGTGCTTTCTATGCAAGACCTCATCGTGGTAGATTAAAGGCGACTTTGTGCTTCTGCTTTCATCCAAAGGTGAAGTGCAAACCTTAAACCTGGGCAGGCCTTAGGGTCGTGCTTGACCAAATAGCAGACCGGTAGGGGCGCCTGGGTGGCTCAGTCAGTAAGCATCTGCCTTCAGCTCAGGTCATGATCCCAGGGTCCTGGGATCGAGTCCCACGTCGGGCTCCGTGCTCGGCAAGGGAGCCTACTTCTCCCTCTCCCTCTGCCTGCCGCTCTGCCTACTTGTGCTCTCTCTCTGTCACATAAATAAATAAAATCTTTAAAAGAAAAAATAGCAGACCAGTAAAATGCGGTGGAAGTGACATACTGGGTTTCTAAGGCTAAGCCGCCAGAAACCCTGCAGCTTCTGCCTGGGGTTCTTGGAACACGCGGTCTCAGGGGCGGCCTCTCAGCACCCCATGCCGTGAGACGCCCAAGTACACGGGAGGCCACGTGTGGCCGTTCGGGTCGATAGTCAATGACAGCCAAGGGCACGGCCGTCTGAGCCGTGCAGTCCAGGTGAGCCCGCAGCCCCGGCCGCTCGGCTGCCACCTGATGGCCATCACCTGGGAGACCTCCAGCAAGAACGGCCCGGCTGGGGGCAGCTGGCCCACAGAACGGCGAATGATAATAATGCTTTGAAGTCTCTAAGTGTTGTCACACCTTGCTACAGGGCAATAGACAGCCTCAACGTTCAATCCGCCCTCGCTCTCGGCAACTCCTGCAGATGGTGCCGTGGTCTATTTCCCTTGTACAAATGGGGAAATCCGGGTACAGGGAAGTCACTTGCTTGTTCAAAGTTATACCACTAGATAAATGGCACATCTCAGATTTGGACGACCCACTAAAGTCCTTCCAGCCAAAGGACTGGACACCTCTGCCACATGGATGCTGGAGATGGGTAGGAGCCAGAAGATAAATTTTTCCCTTTTCCCCACCCTGCACCCTGACACACGTCCCCGTTTGTACTTCTGCACTCGGTCTCACAGGGGGCAGGGAGTGTGATTAGTGACATCGGGGTTGCGTGCCTGGACCCAAACTGGGCATGGGATTTGTCTGGCTCTGGGGGCAGGACTGCTCCTGTGTGAAAGGTGTATGGATTATAGGAACATGTCTCCCGAGTTTACTAGGCACAGCACCCCAAGGTCTCCACAGTCTAGGGCCGGGGAGGTGAAGGCAAATCAACATTCCCCAGAGACCGTGCTGGGGGCTCCTTTGGTGAAGTCCCCAGCACACTTTGAGAGAGGGACTTTCAGTCTGCCAGCTAGTTGATGGTGGTCAGGAGGCAACATTGCTCCTCCATGAGGAGGTGGCATTGATGTTGAACTTGGAAGGCTGAGGGAGAGAGAGAAAACACAATATGCCGAGACGCAGGGATGGGGAAGAAGGGGCGCGAGGAGTCTAGGAAAATGACTGCAGTTCCCAAAGCTGCGATGTGAGCTCCCTGGGGAAGCCAGGTCCCAGAGCGCAGGCCTTGACTGTTGGGTTGGGACCTTTGGGCTTAACCCCAGGACAACGGGGAGCCATAAAAACGGTTTCAATAGGGAACGGACATACTTTCAAAAGACCACTGGGGCCAGGGGGGCAGAGGAGACCGGGGGGCCCAAGCGGCTGCTGGGAGCTCAAGGGGGAAGCTGCTGCATGCAGAGGAGGAAGTCCCAGATGGAGCCCCCCGCCACGTGCCCCCACACGAACCTCTTCTCCGACCGTGATGCGCAGTGTACGACCCATCCCCAACCACCGCCCAAGCCAAGCCCTCACCCCAGGAGAAGTTGACATGGCAGGTGGTCTGAAGAATGAGATGCTCCGCTCCCCTCACCAAGGGGCCCTGAGGACCAGCGGGGCTGAGCACCTCGCAGTACAAAACCCAGATCTGGTGTCAAGACAGGTTAACTCCTCAAAACCCACGGAGGTATCACTGCTGGAAAACAAACTGCCTCAGATGCTAAAACCCTACAGAAATACCGGGGGCAGGGGCTGAGCAGCCTCCCTTAGCAGGTGCAGCCCATGGTCATCCCCTCCCTCAGGTCCCTGTGCATCATGCCCCTCTCCATTCACAGTCTCCAGAAGCAGCCCCTGAGATGAGGAGTCACGGGAAAGCGATTTATTAGGGAAGCACTCCTAGGAGGAACCAGTAAATGACTGGGACAAGTAGGATAGGGATGGGAAGGAAGCAAGGTTGGGCTGGGATGTGACCTTGGGCAGAGCTCCGCAAAGGGCAGCCTCCACCTGCCCCCGCAGGGAACTCTGCAGTTGAGGTGCTTCTGAGAGTTATTCCAACCTAGACAAGGGAGCTTGGCTCCATATGCTCCCCACCCATCAATCATTGGTCAGGACCCACCAGTGAGGGACTTAAATTCCCCAAGTGAGCTCTCTGCTAAACTCTGACAAAAGAGCTGTGGGTGATTAAAGCAAAGGCATGCCAAAGGTGGAAACAAGACGGAGGACCTGAGTGAGGCATGGCCATCTTACTGTCCTACAGTGTATCCAGTCCAGGGTTTTGGAAATCCACCTGGCTTTGGCAAGCAATAAAAATACTCGCTGGGGCCTGAAATCTTGCAGCTCGGATGATAACGATGATGATCGAAAAGTGTTGGTTTTTAAATTTTCTCAGTTTCTCAACACTCCTTATGTGTTACCCTGACTTTCGATTTCTGGAGTCTGCAGCTTGGGCTGTATCAGGGAACTGGACCCGTGAATAGAAAATCAGCCTCTCCCTGAGCCCCACGGGACGTCAGACAGTGCCACAATCTTTCATGACTCCGTAAGTAATGATATGTCTCCCTTGCCTTGAAAGCTCTGTCTAATCAATCACTAAATAGCAATTGTAATTGATGATGCTAATGACATCAGAAATGGTGAGAGTGGACACTGATGGGGCACTTTACTGCATGCTGTTCTAGGTGCTCTTCCTACACTAACTCACCTCATCCTCACAACCACCCCAGGAGGGAGGGAGGGCTATGGTCCTCATTTGCCAGAGAAGGAAACTGAGGCCCAGTGCAGTGAATGAACTCGCCCAGTGACACAGCCTGTCAGTGGGGGCCCACGCAGCCTGGTTCCAGAGTCCCTGGTTACCTCGCCTCCCCTGGTCACAACGCACTACACCAGGCCGGCGTGGCAGAGTGTACTTTCCAAAGACGGCCACAGCAAAATCTCCCATCCTACCTGTTCTTCTCACACTATGACTTGGACACTCCTCCCATGAAGAGGCAGAGTCTGCCTTCCCTCCCCCTTTGAAGCCCAGCAGGCTTTTGTGACCCGTTCGACCGACACAGTACAACGGAAGTGACCCTCTGTGACTTCTGACATAGGTCATAAAGGGGTGGCAGTTTCCACCTTGCTCACACAACGCCCCAACCTTCCTGGAAGCCACCAGACTTCTCTGAGGCTGCCATGCTTCGAGGAAGCCCAAACTAGCTCACACGGGAAGTCCACCCGGCAAGGCCCTGGAACCACATGAAATAAGAGATGCTCGGGCAGCCTCAGCGACTCCAGCCCCTGCTGCTGTCTTCCCAGTTACCCTATGACAAAAGCCACAGAAGACACTCAGAGCCAGAACCACCAGACAAGTCTTTCTCGAATTTCTTCCCCACCCGAGCCATGAGATAACAAGATGAGGCACCACAAGCAACAGTAGCTCTAACTGCTAGAACAGCTCGCAAAGCAGCCCAGAGAGCCGCTGCGTGGAGCTGAGAGGAGGGAGCGCCCCGGGGGGACTAAGGTGGCCGCGGGAGGAGGAGCGCTCGCGCGGGGCAGGAGGAGCCTGCCAGAAGGCTCCCAGCGCAGTGAGAGGTGAGCCCGGAGAGGCAGCTGGGGCCTCACGGAGAGCCTTGGGTGCCAGGCTACCTGTCCGATTTCCGTGGCCATGGGGAGCCATGGCATACTGCCTGCTCTAGGAGAAGCTGCTAAGATCTCTTGGGTACTTGCTGTGTCCCACGGACTTGGCTGCAACTTCACAGGCAGTGCTTACAAAATCCAGTGAGAGGCTGCAGATGACACGTGAAGAAACTGAGGCTCAGGGCATTGACATCATTTGGCCAAGCTCCCCCGGCTCTAATGAGTGTCAGAGCCTAGATTTGAACCTGGATCTGCCTGGCTCCCAAGCTCCAGCCTAGGAACACATACCCCGGGAAGATGGGATGCCGCAGGCAGAACCACACACCAGAAAGATCACTGTGGCACCGCAGGCAAGGCCGACTTGGGGCAGTGGTGTGAGAGGGGAGTCTAGAGGTAAGAAGGGCAGTTAGGAGACTGTAGCAATCGCCTCGGCCACAGGGGATGAGGCTCTCTCTCCGCTAGAGCCGGGTTACAGGCACGAGAAGCCCGGAGTCAAGGCTGAAATGCAATTGCCCTGCACCATGTGCTTCTGTAAAAGGCGAAAGAAAGTCACGGGAGCGAAATTCTTTAAGCCGGACCCTGAATCTGGATCTCATCCTGGGGCCTGTCCTTCTTCCTCAGGGGTTCCTTCCAGAAGGCAAGGCCAGGAAGCCTCATCTCAAGCCCTCCTTGACCTTCTGAAATTGCAACACGACAAAAGAGGAACATGAATGCAAGCGCCCCAAATCACCATCTACTGGATTTCCCCAGAACAAATTCGATAGAAGAACCGACATGGGGGCTGGTTTTGACATATGGTACTTGACATTCACGGTCTTAGGTTCTCACCCCAACTCTGTTCTCTCACCAGCTGTGCGGCCTGGGACAAAGCCACTTCCTCTATCTTGAAAGTCACACCCAGCCCTGTCATTCTGTGCCTCTCAGTCTATCTTGACCTCACTTAAGGAGAACGTGGACCCCAAACCTGGGCAGATCTGATTGTACCAGTGGTCACAGCACTATGCCCTTCCCTACATCCAGGTCCTCTGCCATGTGACCTTGTAGCTCCTCCCATGAAGGAGTGGGCCCACCCCCACCCCCAGCTGGAATCTGGGCTGACCCCGGGTCTTGCGTCGGCCAGCAGGATGTGACCGAAGTGACGGGGTGCTGGTTCCAAGTCCAACCTTCAGCAGGGGCCGGTGTGCTCTCATGCTCTCTCTTAGGACCAGCCACTGTCACACGAACTGGCCCGAGCAGAAGCCGGCAGCCCCACACACGCGACAATGTCCAGCCCGGAGTAGCAGAGCTGCCCCCTCCAACCGCAGCTGACCACAGATGATCCCATGAACCCGTAGAGTCTTGAATAATGAACGGCTGTTTTCAGCCATCAGGTTCTGGGGTGGTTTGATAAGCAGCAATGGCTAACTGACAGAGGTGTCAAAATGATTTTGGCAGTTCGCAACTGTCGTTACCACAGAGCCTCACAAAAAATCCCGTGGGTTCAGATTTGGCATCCCCACTGAGGCTCTCAGAGAGGGGATGTGATTTCCCTTACATACAGAAGTGATAAGCCACAAATCCGGAATGTGGAGCCGGCCCATCTGATGACACATCCTGAATTCCTGCTACCGCACTTCACTGCCCACTGGGGATCTGGAAGCGATCAAGGACTCTTCCTTCTTGCCTCTGTCCGGCTTCGTGCTCTGTCTGTCCTGTGTACTCAGGTCAGTGAGAAGCATGGGGAAGGCCGGGCCACGCCCATGGGCCATGCCTCCTGAGGGCCACCTTAGTGTACCTGTCTGCAGCACATGGTGCGAGGCACGTTTGGAAATGTGGTCTCAGGACACTGTGTGGTCCTCAGGACAGTGGGGAAAGCATCCACCCCGTGAACAAGTCTGAGAAGCTGTGACGACCCTGAGAAGTGGAGGGGACGAGCCGATGATCCCGGGGTGGGCCGACTCTCCCTCCTGAGTCCCAGGCCCTGGGCAGGGCTCTGGTCTGGGAGTCCCGGTACTGGGCCCTGAGCCTGCCCAGCGTCTCTGACCAAGGCCACTTCCTTCTCTGACACTTCGTTTCTCCATCTGTAAGGAGTCCCCACCCCACTGAGGATTCTCGACAGCGCGATCCTACAGCGGAAAATCATAAAGTTTCCCCAGAAGTTATGTGAGGCCAGGACCACGGCCAGGGTTTGAGGCCCCCAGTATAGGAAGGAAGGTGCAAATGTCAAAAAAGAGTTGCAGAAATGACGGTGACCTTTCATGTTGACACAGAACAAGTTAACCCTTTACGCACTGTTTTTGAGGATCACGAGCAACAGCAAGAGGCTAACTTTGCGGTCATTGGCGAAGGTGTCCTGAGCTTGAAGGTGAGAGACCCCGGGTACTGGTGGCTCAGGGCCTGGCAGGGGCCAGAGGGAGGTTCGGCACTCATACTTCCGCGATACGAACCCCCGGTTGGCCACCTTTTGAGACGGAGGCCCAACTGGGCCCAAGGCCAATGCTTCCGTGGCCTTGGGCCTCTGACAGGGAGCGAGCGTGGCTAGCTCCTGCAGGTGGTGAAATGCCTGCTCTGAGTCTGAACTGGCAGGACTAACGTTGCAGAGCAGATAAAATAAAACAGATCATGGAAAATTTAATGGCCCGTGGTCGGCAATCACTGAATTATTTATGCCATCCCTGCCTCTTCCGAATTCTCAATTGCTCGGCCCCCAGCACTGCAGCCCCGGCCGTTTGCAGGCTGCCGAGGAGCAGGGCCTGACCAGAGAACGGGACCCGGAGCCAGGAAGCGGGGGCTTTCTGGGTAACCTTGGGCAACAGTTGCTTCCCCTCTCTTGGCTCTATCTTCGCTTCTGCCAAACTGGAGGGTTCTCTTCCAGGAACTTCATAACAACTTAAATTTACACTGTTTCTGTCCCGAGGTGATTCCCCACATCCCTCCAGGCTTTCCCAGTCCCTGTGAGGTGGGCAGGATGGATAATGCTGGCGTTCCCATCGTCCAGATAATAAACTGAAGCTCAGAACTGTGACAAGCCTTGGTCAAAGTCAAAAGGACAAAAAGTCGTGGAGAGAAAGTCCAATGTGAGATGTAGACTGGGTTCAAAGAATTTTAAATTTTCTCCATACCAAAATCTTATTGGGAAAAAAAAAAAGGCATCAGTAAAGAGTAAATCCACTGTAGGAAATAGGCAAGGATACTATCAGTGGACCAGAAATGTGGTGAAAGGAAGCAGGAATAGGGTATCCAATTGATTGAGAAGCCAGAACAAGGAAACCGCAAGTCAGCATAGGCCGAGGAGAAGCTCGCTTGTCACCGAAACCAGAGCCTCAGAGCAAACTCCACCCAGAGCAAGGGGTCTTGGGGCAATTCAAGCTGCTGGGAGCATAACTGGGTTAGTTGTTGTGGCCTTGGCATTTGACCCCAGCAAAGTCATGAGAACAACTCTCAAAATAAAACGGGGGTTCCGCTGGCATTTCTGTAGACTTGCCCTTCCTGACGTTCCTCAACAGACTCTGAGGGGAAAAAACACGGACAGTGACTCCACAGAGATAAAACATGATCTGCTCTACTACAAAGGGGTCTCCACCATCCGTATAGGCTCTCATGTAACTCATGCAGGGGAGCATGTTGTCCGTACGAGGTGGAAGGTGCGTTGGCTCATACGCAATTTTCCCTGCACGCTATGTTCTGGGCCAAGGTACAGCAGCTGAACGCAAAGCCAGCTGAACCCAGAGGCACCCGGTACCGGACACAGTCCCCAGGTACCCCCGCAGTCCTCCTCGGGGCCACTTGCGTTGTCTTGGGAGGACTTATGACAAGGCATTCCTCATTCCCTGTGCATTTGACCCTCATTTTCATAACCCAAAAGCCTATGCCCTACCTCACACCACTTTCTATCAAGCTACACTTGCTTTAAAAAAACAAAAACAAACACAGGTAAAACCCTGTATTTACTGTAATATTTTTTTATTTATTAGAAATGTAACATGTATTTTTAAAACACCAGCCATTTTATTAGTGTTGTTATTTTTGTTAATGTTTATAACGCTGAAGGAATCTTGAGTAGCTTATCCTTAACCTTATTTTTCTCACTAGTCTTATTATGCTTAATTGCAATTTTGAAGAATTTAAGAGTCTGGGGGCTCTCACGTGTCAAAATCTCTCCACACTCAGAGAGTCTTTCTTCCTCCAGCCTGGTGGCAGGTCATGAGCTTGCATTTCTGCTCCCTGTCAGCAAGCCTCACCCAGACACTTCCAGGACCCTGGCCCACCCAGGAGAGAGGCCTATTTTAGAAGAAGCCCCACATCACCGTGCAGGAGAACATCCCTCCAGCCAATACGGGTCAACCTAGTTATTTATTCACACATCTTCAATGATTATCTAAGGATTATGGAGCTTTGAAGAAAACAAACCACATAAAAAAGAAGGATCAAGATGAACAAAGCAACAGGAAAGGAAAAACAGAGGTGATGCAGCAAACAGAAGAACACTCATGCGGATTCACTGGGAGGATGCAGCATTCATAAAACAAAAGAAAAGAAACAAACAATAAAACAGTTCTTAGAATGAAAAATTCATTGGCTGAAATGAAGAGCTAATAAAAGGGTTGAATAATGGAATGGAAGACCAAATCAGAGATGGAGACAATAAAGTCTACGAAATGCCTCAGAATAGAGATTAAAATGTCAAAGTGATTTTTAAAATAAGGAAAAATAAAAGGAGGTAGAGCCCGGATCCCAGAACTCCGATACCCAACTAACAGGAATTTCAGGAGAGAACTGAAGCCATAAAAGGTAAGGGACAGTCAAATAGTAAGAGGAAATCCCTCTTAGCGGATGGAAGATGGGGATTCGAGGGGTAAAAGGGGCCACTATATTATCAAGATTCTCTTGTTTACATCTGATGGAAACCCAATTCAACCTGGGTCGAGAGAAAACCTATTGTCTGATCTGACTTCAGTCTTTCCTGCCTCCCAAGGCTCACTGCTGGAGAATCATTCATTCTCTTTCCCCCTTTCTCTCTTTCACTCTCTGCCCTCCTCTCCTGCATCCCCGTGGGTTCATTCCCAGGCAGACTCTCCATGTGCATTGGCTAAGAAGGCCTCCAGAATTTCCAGTCTCACTTCATCCTGGCATCAAACCCACAGGACAGAGCGTCCTCCTCTCTCCCAACATCCCAACTGGTCTCCAAGATGTACTCTGATTGGCTCAGTGTGGGTCACGTGTCCACCCCTGAACCAATCCCCCGGCTGGAGAGATGGGATGCTCTGATTGGCTCCCCTGGGGGCAGGAAGGACCACCCCTTCATTAACTGCACCTCCAAAGCCCCGGGGAGAGGGTGAGTTAGTGGTACTTCCCAAGGGGAAGGGAGGCAGGTTAGACAAGAAAGCGGCAGTCAGCTACTCTTCTCACCAACTACACAGCACGTGTGATGGGAAAGAGACACAAGTTTCACAACAAAGGGGGAAAGTTTCTAAGGTCTATCAGTTAAGAGGAAATCTTAAACCTTCTTAAGGAAAAAAAACTTAGGGTATCTAGAAGGAAGCCGCAATCGGATGTTGCACATGTGATGGAACTTTCTAGAAAGCAACAGAACAATGTCTAAAGCATTCTGAGGAGAAATCTCTTGGAGTCTCTTAAGTGGGAGAGCACAGTACAGACATTCTTGAGTACTCAAGAACACAGATTCCCACCACACCCCACCCCTGTTATGCACAGTTTCTGAAAAAAAATTCCTTGAGGATATACTCTGACAAAATGAAGACTGAGCCCAAGAAAGAAGAGAAGTTCAAAAAAATCATAGAACTAACCCGGGATTTGAAGGGGCACATGCACCCCAATGTTTATAGCAGCATTATCTACAACAGCCAAATTGAGGAAACAGCCCAAGTGTCCACAGACAGATGAATGGATAAGGAAGACATGGTATATAGATACAATAGAATATTACTCAGTCATAAAAAAGAATGAAATCTTGCCATTTACAACAACATGGATGGAGTTAGAGAATATTATGCTAAGTGAAATAAGTCAGACAGAGAAAGGCAAACGTCATGATTTCATTCATATGTGGAATTTAAGAAACAAAACAGATGAACGGAGGAAGGAAGAAAAAGAGAGAGAGAGGTGGGTGGGGGATGGGCTAGATGGGTGGTGGGTATTAAGGAGGGCACTTGTGATGAACACTGGGTGTTGTAATGTAAATGATGAACCACTGAATTCTACTCCTGAAACCAATATTACTCTATGTATTAACTATTTAAATAAAAACTTGAAACAGAAACAAGAAAGAGCTAGCCCAGGAGATGAATGAAAAGGCACCAGTAAGACAGTTGTGCAGCTGGGCCTAAGAAGCAATTAGCCCCGATTGGAGCAAGGAATCAGAGGACTCCTCAAGAAGAAGTCCTCTGGGGCGCCTGGGTGGCTCAGTTGGTTAGGCGACTGCCTTCGGCTCGGGTCATGATCCCGGAGTCCTGGGATCGAGTCCCGCATTGGGCTCCCGGCTCAGCGGGGAGCCTGCTTCTCCCTCTGACCCTCTCCCCTCTCATGCTGTTTCTCTCTCTCTCTCTCTCAAATAAATAAATAAAAAAATTAGAAAAAAAAAAAGAAGAAGTCCTCTGATAACCTCAAGAAGAAAACAGCACTGGGGCGCTGGATGGCTCAGTTTGTTGAGCATCAGACTCTTGATTTCAACTCAGGTCATGATCTCAGGGTCGTGAGATCGAGCCCCGCCTTGGGCTCCACACTCAGCACAGAGCCTGCTTCTCCCTTTCCCTCCCACCTGCTTGCACACTCTCGCTCTCTCTAAAATAAATAAATAAAATCTTAAAAAAGGAAGAAGAAAACAGAATTGCCCAATTTTGTGAGTAAGAAGCTGGAACATTCAGAGTGGTTATGGAATTAAGACACGTGACTCTTCTGAGCAACAAGGAAACGCAAGGTAGAGACTCTGGGAAAAACAATGAACTGTACGTGAAGGTCATGGTCCAGATATAAAATGAGCTAAACTGTGGCATGATTCTAAGCCACTAATCAAGGGTAGGAAACCATGCTTTCTGATCTCTCAGAACCAACCTGCCATTGGTCAGGGAATGTGGGAAGAAGCAGAGAATCCATGAACCCTTTGAATGCACATACCGTCTCTTTGGGTCTGTGTTAGGGACAAGTGATAATTACTTCCTCCAGGTATCTTTGTTCTTTTTTGAACATGATTGGGTAAGTCAGTAATTTCTGTTGACTAATTACGCTAACAGTAGGCTTACCTCTTTTTTTTATTATTTTTAATTTAAAAATGTGTACTTAGAGTAGTGTCATTTGTTTGTTTAAAGATAAGTTTTTCCTTCTGATTTTTGTAAGAGAAATGACCAAGCTCTGCCTAAACTAACAAACGTTAGGACAAAATAAAAATAAAAATAAAAAAATAAACTAGCAAACATTAAAATAAAACATTGCAACTCCAACCTCTCAATTCCTTTAAAGTTAAAAAAAGAGAAAAATTATATAAGGACCCAAATCTCTAATTTCGAAGAAAAATCCACTTGGAGATCCCTAATTCGTTCTCCCTAACTCTAGTTTCCTCTTCCATTATTATCCAGTAAAAATAAATTTTATGTACTTCTCAATGTTCATCATCATCTCTAGATAATGAGATTTTAGGATGCTGGCAGATTTGGATTTTCTTTTTACTTTTTTCCCTTTTTCTGCATTTCCACATTCTGGACCATAAACTTGCATGAGTTTTATAATAAAAAAGGGGAAAAGAGAGAAAAATGGAAGTAGAGCTGTATATATTCTGATGTAGAAATATGTCTAGTGTATACTCAAGCCAAAAAATCAATTGTTGAGAAGAGTGTATAGTGTGTGTATATGTGTGTGTGTGTGTGTGTGTGTGTGTGTTTGTGCTCATGGAATCTGGAAAAATAATAATTGTCACTAGGGAGTGGGGTACCGGGTCTGGCAGGATGAAGGGTAGGGGGTGTCTCATATTTATTTTGTTATTGTTCTGGGCTGTAGATCTTTTTTATAATGCACACAGAGTAATTTAATAATTAAAGACATGTCTAAAAGCAGTGGTAGAGGGAGGTTAACCCCTGAGCTTCTTACCCCGGAAGGATGCTAGTTCCCCTCCTCCTCTGTTGAGCAGCCACCCTGGGAAGAATAATCTCTCTTCCTTCCTCCAGGCAAAAGAACCCTCCACAGGAAGAGGCTGCCCCGTGGCAGACACAGAGAAACACATCCAGGCTTCACCTACATAACTGCTGCCCAGTGGGCTCTGGGGGGTGAGAGGGAGCAGCGGGAGGAAGACCAAGTGCAGGCAGGACATGCACCCAACATGCTTGGCCACAGAGAATGGAGTCAGCATGGAGACGTGGCCCATGTACGCACTGCAATCTAAGGAAGGACTTGCCCACCACTCAGGTAGGCAGTCAGCAATGGGGCATCCGCCAGAGGACAGGGCCCTCCCCTTCTGGGTCTGCACACCCTCCTAGGGCCTTCCCATCTACTCTGATGGGTTGGTAGCCATTCCTAGCCTGGGAGCCCTACATCTTTATTCCCAGCCCTTGCATCTGTCTGGGGTTTCAGACCTGGATAGCCAATCATCTTCTGAGAAAACCCAGTTGAAAGCCTCACAGACATCTCAAACTCACCTGCCCAACCCCCCATCCCCCCAACGAGCACACCGGCTCTCTCCTCTCCAGGCCCCAGGCCCTATGCCCACCTGCTCTCCCTCCATGACTTGGTCAGTGTCACATCTGTCTACCCCACTGCATAGGCTAGAAACTGTCAGTCATCCTTGACTCCTTCCTCTCTCTGCTTCTACATCTAGTCAATCCCGATTCCCATCAATTTCTAAATATCTGCCCTCCAGGCACAAAACCTACTTCTCTCCTTCCCCTGCAACTGTAGCAGTTTCTGTCTCCATCAGTATTATGTGGCAACTGCCATCCGGCAAATGGTGCCCCCACCTCCCCAACCCCAGTCCCCTCACTGGTCTTCTTCCCCCAGTCTCTGTCTCCCTAAAAGATACAGATCTGATCTTGACTCTATCCTGCTTACAAGTCCTTTGAAGGCTCCCCACTGCTCCCAGTACCTGATCCTTCTCCTTTACTGGACAAGCAAGGCCCTGCATGATCTGGCCCCAGGAAGCCCCACCAACTTTACCCTGTACCTCTGCTCCTCACATGAGATCAGCCAGGTTGAATGTCCTTTATTCCTTTGAACCTCCCATGCACTCACTCATCTTTCCCTTTGTATCATGTTGTATTTGCCCTCTGCCTGGGACAGTCTTCTCCACTCCTCTCTTCTCTTCACAATTCACCTGGAAGATCCCAGTTCGGGTGCCCTGGGAAGCTTGCCTGGGACTCCTGATCCTATGAGCCCATAGTACTCTATACTTTCCTCCCTCATGCACAGATCACATAGTCTTCTTAATACATCCATATCCCCCACTAGACTATTACTGGAGTCAACCTTCACAGGAGCTTTTTTGGATGAGTGGGTGGATGGATGGGTGGGTGGAGGGATGGATGCGTGGTATTAGATGAAGGGGTGGGGTTAACTGAATGGATAGGGTTAGATGTGTAGATGACTGCAAGAGTGAATGAGCAACTTAATGAATGAATATATACACAGGAACTGGTCAGAGCCCTCCAGAGCTTGGTTAGCTTGAGGTAAAAGCCAGGTAACTAGAAGACTCAGGAACATAGAATTGCCCAGACAGTGCCAAATTCCAGAACACAGGATAACAGCTGCTGAACCACAAATTTGCCCCAGTCTTACACAGATCCTAGGGACTAGGAATGGCTTGGAGGCAGGTGCTACATTTACATAAGGAGGCCAAAGGCTCCACCTGATTAATTCATTAATTCATTTATTGCATATGTATTTCCTGAGAGCTTGCAGGGCACTGACCCCTGTATTGGGCCCTAGGAATTCACAGAGGGATAATACAGAATCACTGCTCAAGTAACTCCATCGAGGGATCGGGAACCGCATTACTGCAGGAAATAGACATCTGATGGACATCTGTACGCTGCACAAGAGTACAGATGAGGGAGGGGCTGATGTAAGGGCTGAATGGGTATAAGGGGCATCCTGGAAAAAAATCCTCTGGGAAGCAACGGCCTGTGAATGATGGGAAAGGGAAGAAGTAGACCAGGTCTATCTTGCTGATGCTAATAAAAGGTGCCACAGCATAGAGATAAGGCTCTGGAATAAGATGATGGAGGCAAATCCCCATCCCCAGTGACTCCCCAGAAGCATACAGAGCTGAGGAGTAACATACAAGTGAGTTAACTCCAGGGATGCTAGAGGGAGTGGGAAGTCAGGGCAGGGGAGGGGAGGAAGGCAGGCAGGGGGGTGAGTTCCAGCAAGATCTCGCAGAGGAGGCCTGAGCCCGGTCCCATGTGGAGCCCAGGAGTGTGAGATACTCCCAGTTACCCTGACTCAAGGTGGAAGCCTGGCCTTTCACATTCCCACTTCTTCTGTGCTTGGGTCAAGATCCTTCGCTGGGGAGCAGGGGACACACAGCCCCCGGGCAGTGACTCCGGTACCTCATGGGTAGCCTTCCAAAGATAGTTGCAGGTTCTGAGACTCAAAAAAAGGAAGAGAAAACAAAAACAAAAACAGTAGGAAGGACCTGAAGGTCATCAGCAAAATCCATCACATCACCTCACATAGCTCCCAAAGGGAAAAATGAGAAAATTGGTAAAGCTTATCATGGTGCCTGGCACATAGCAAGCAACAAAAGGGAGCTATTACTGTTCAAACCCTCTAAATTCACCAAATGCTGGGTAAGTGACAGGCCCTTGGCTAGTACTGGGCCAGGCTGGGCTGGCTAAGGAAGAGTGACCGATGCCTAGAAGCTCTCAGAACAACACTGCCAGAAAATGACAATCTCTCTTTTCTCTAGTGCAGCAAAAGACCCAGAATTGTCAGAACCCACTGCCAGCAAAAAAAAAAAAAAAAAAAAAAAAAATTGTATATGCAATTAATTAGGCCTCTGCTTCAATGCTCTGCTCTCTCTGTTTGCCTTCACCAGCTTAGCATCCAATTTTTTAGCTGAGAAGGCGGGGCAGCAGGTTTCTGAGATATTTTTTGCTAATGGGCTGAAATATTACACCCATAATTATAGCCTGGCTGCATATTTTTTCTTTTGCTCATTTTGTTCAGCACAGCAAACACTGTATCTGATTACAGCCATTCATGTCTTCTTTATAAAATAGGGTTTATCACAGTCGGCAGAAGGGATCAGTGGCATTGGAAAAATGGTCTAGGCTAAAAACCCTCTAGGAGCCCCTACTGGGTGGGGGGGTGGGGCAGGGGGGAGGAGTTGATGAGTTAGTGCTGCTGGATGCTGCCTCCTTGGAAGAGGCCAGGAGGGAGGGAGACAGACTGGGGCAGGAAGCATGGGGACAGCCTGGTCATTTTCTTCCACCGCCCCCACCTGCACTCCTTATGCCCCGCCAGCCCGAGTCCGCTACCTCTGCTTTCGCTGACCCATACCACACCTGCTCCTTCCTCTAGGGCTCTGTTCATCCTGCTACTCTCTCTCACTCCTTGGAGAATGCCTTCTTCCATCTTGTCCTACCTAAACCAGTAAACCGCCAAGTGTGGATTGCAGGCCAGCAGCTTCAGTACCCCCGGGGAGCTTGATTGAAATGCAGATTCTCGGGGCCCCTGGGTGGCTCAGTTGGTTGGGTGACTGCCTTTGGCTCAGGCCATGGGCCCAGGGTCCTGGGATCGAGCCCCGCATCGGTGGCGGTGGGGGGACCAGCTCAGCGGGGAGCCTGCTTCTCCCTCTCCCTCTGCTGCTCCCCCTGCTTGTGCTCTCCTGCTCTCTCTCCCTGTCAAATAAATAAATAAAATCTTAAAAAAAAAGAGAAAGAAATGCAGATTCTCACAACCACCATCATCCTCCCCTTTGTCCCCCCCAACTACTGAATGGGGTCTCCAAAGGATTCAAGTGCTTTGCCCAAAGCCTGGGACCCACTGCATTAAATGGACCCTAAAGCTAGGGCATGGAGTCATCACAGACTGGGTCCCTGGGTTCTTCCTCTTACTCTGTGTCATTGGGCAAGCTGTTTAATCTTTCTGGGCTTCAGTTTCTCGTTTACAGAATGAGGATGATAATAATAATTGATGCACAGGAGGAATGAAAATAATGAATGCTCTTGGATTGAGACACATGAAATATTGGGTTTTGGAGGCCAACAGTGCTTGAATAGCAGCAATTTCATATGGTTCAGCCTGATAGTTCCTTTTTCTTCAATCCTGCAGAGCTCAGCTCACATCACACCTCCTCCCCGAGCCCTCTGTGATTGCCCAAGGCCTGAAAGCGTGCCCCTGCTCTGCAACAAGCCCAGCTCGTCCTTCCTGTGCTTGTCAATTCCTTATGGGATATCTCTGGGTTCAAGGTCTATATGCTGGTCTCTGCATGCAAACCGTGCCCTCCCTGGAAGCAGTCTCCTGGCCTCACCGGCTTCAGAGGGAGGTTCGTAGCAACCTTTGGCTCTGAAAAGAATCACTTACTGCCCAAGGATAGGTGGGGAGATACCTGGGAAAGAATGAGAGGTTTAAGACCCCAGGTAGCACCACAGAATGTTAGGAGAAGACAAATTCAAAGTTGACAGGAGGTAAGGAATGGACAGGAAGCTAACGGCTGCATTGTATGCCTGGAAAAAGGGAAACATCATAGAATTGCATAACCTCAGGCATGAGGGGAGCCATCGGGCACGGAAGTGCGGAGCTACCCACACTGTGGTCCCCGAAACAGTAGTGCCGGCCATCACCTGGCCCCGCACTGTCTCAGGGCTACTAGGTCAGAATATTGGGGCGGGGCCAGCACTCTGTTTAATGAGCCCCACAGTGACTCTGGTGCTCACTAAGCATCGGATCACTGACCCTGGGTCACCTCCACCCAGGGCTCCAATCCCCTTTACAGCATCCTGGCGTGGTCATGGAGTCCACCCTGAACACCTCCAACGACAGGAGGCGGCTGCTTTCGCCTTCCACGGCAGCCTTCCCCCACACTGAGCCCACGTCTCAGAACAGAAGAACTGGCCACTTTGGGTGGAGAGTGATTTATCAGGATGGAGAGCAATGTCTCCAATGAGATGCCTTGTGGTCAGATTGGCCTGATCAGAAGAAGACTCAAACTCCACCAAGAGAGTTGGGTATTTGAAATTGCCTCTGAGTATAAACTAAATAGATTATAGAACTTCTAAATTACCCATGAAATAAGTTAGTATAAGGGACTGTGGGTGGAGTGGGGAGGTGAGAGGGATCTCTGTACAGCAGGGGTAGGATGAAATGCTGTCTATTCAGGCTATCTATCTCAATGTTCCCAGCTCCTAACAATGCCGTGCATGTTTATTGACTATAATTCTGGGCCAGGCAGTGTTCTAGGTATCAGGTATACATAGTGCTGAACAGGACAGAAACATTTTCTGCCCTCATAGAATTTACTCTCTGGAGGAGAAGAGGAGGAGAAGACAGACAATAACAAGCAAACAAGACTGTGATATAATTTCATATTGTGATATATGCCATGCTTAAACAAAAAAATAACAATAAATATAAAGCACCTTTCTGACAAGGACTGTTTATTCCGACTACCCTATTTAAAATTGCAACCCCCTCCTGCGCTCAAGATCACCCTTAACCAGCTATATTTTTTCCCATAGTATTTGTCACTCTCTAGAATATACTTAAGTTACTTATGATAGTCACTGTTGTTTTCCTCCCAGGAAGGCTGGGAGATTGGGGGAGCGGGGTGCTCATTGTGGCATTTGTATTATTCACTGATGTAACTCAAGCTTTTGAAAGAGCATGCTTCCCACCTGGGGGTGGTTTTGCCCCCAGGGGACATATGACAATATCTGGACACACTGTTGGTTGACACAACCAGGAAGGGGGATGCCACTGGCATCTAGTGAGTAAAGGCTAGGGATGCTGCCGAACCTCTTACAATGCACAGGACAGCTCCACCCACCCCCCGACCCCACAACACGGGATGATCCAGTCCAAAATGTCGATCGTGCTGAGGGTGAGAGATCTTGTACAGAGTCAATAAACACTGGTTGAGTGAGTGGATTTGATAAGAAGAGCATGCCCACTGGAGGGGTTCTATTTCACAGAGGGTGGCCATCGAGAGCCTTTCGAGAATGGTGCTCTTGACTGTAAGATGCTGGGAAAGAAGTTTCCAGGCAGAGGGACCAGCAAGTGTGAAGGCCTTCATCAGAAGTACCTTGGGATCTTCAGGGTGGTATGAGAAGAACGGTGTGCCTGGGCATCTCACTAGTGATGCATGAGGTGAGGGAGGAGAGGAGGTCAGGGGCCAGACTCTGTACTGCAGACCACAGAAGCGGTCTGGATGTTATTGTAAGTGAGGGATGAAGCCTTGGGGTGGAGTTCGAGGCAGGGTCTGATGTGAGCTGATGGACACTTTCAAAAGAGCATTCTGGTCCCTACATGGGAAGAGAGTGGAAACAGAAAGATCAATTAAGAGATGACTACAGTGGTTCTAGCAAGACGCCTCCGGCTAATATAGGTGGCAGCGGAGGAGGGGTGAACAATGGGCGGTTTGGGGTATATTTGGAAGGCAGAGCCACAGAACCTGGTGCCAGACTGGGTGTAGGAAAAAGACGACTCTTAAGTTTGGAGATGGAAGCAGGAAGGGAGGGCAGGAGGGAGAAGAAATGAATGTTCCACGGCTGCACAAGGTAGTTAGGGACATTCCAGACTAAAATCCACACATCTTGGTTTTTAGCCTGGTGTTCTTCACACTTCGTCATGGGACTCGCATAGACCAGCTGACACCCATTCCCTTCAATTCCCCCAACATATGCATTGAGAACATTCTGTGTAAAGCCTCCCAGAGGTAGGGAAAAACCTGATCCCACCTCCAGGAACTTACATCCTAGGGAAGAAGACAGACACACAAACAACTTGGACCATAAATGGAAATGCTATCACAGAGATTAAAATAATGTACAACAGAGGCTCACGGAAGCAGGACATGGGATCCCCCGGAGAACTGGTAAGTAACTTGACTTTGAAGGATGGGTGGGAATTCGTGGTCTAAAATTTCTGAAACTGAGTCGCCTAACTCTGGAGATTGAGAAGTTTCAGATTCCCGACGACCCTGGCAATATCCGAACAGGCTGGGTGACAATGAATCAGATACTTTTGTCTTTCATATTTCTTATGGGGATATCTGAATGGTGCCAGGGAGAAAAGACCTAACACCATATATGGTTATAACAGTGGTGGGCAGAAGGATGTCTGGGACAGCATTTAACTGGAGATGTGTATCATTTGCTGTGGCTGTGTTGATAAGACTATCAGAGATGGTGACCTGAAGAGGAGGATGTTGATGATGACACTACGAAGATGTTGATCATATTGTTGACAATGTTGGCCATTCCATACGAATGGGGAGATCAGTGATGGTCATGATGACTGTTTTTTATAACACTGATTATGATGTTGGTGTGGACTGGGTTGGTGACGATAATCATAATCTTGCTAGTGATGACAGTGCTGTGAGTAGTGATGTCAATATTCGTGATGATTCTACCGACAATTTTGATAGCATGGGTAGATGTTGATTATGACACTGGTGTGGAATAAGTCCATGATCGTGACAATGACAATATTGCTAACAATGAATGATGGTGTTTATATTAAAACAAGAGTGGCAATGATGATATTGATGATACTGATTCTGGTATCGATGACATCAACATTAGCGATGACGGTGATTCTGGTAATGATTTGGGAAGCAATGAGAAAGAGGCTTCTGTGTGATTTGGGGAGGCTGCTGTTGACAATAATGATGATGTCTGTGGTAACGCTCGTGACAATGGTGCTGATGATGCATAGCATAGTGGCCAGAAGCTTGTTTGGGAGCCCAGCAGACCTGAGTTCACGTCCAAGTTCTGGCGTTTACCATTATGTGCCACTTGGAGCCTCAGCTACCTCCTCTACTAAATGAGGATAATTATAACGGGTCCTATTTTCTAAGATTGCGGCCGGGATTCAATAGCATCCTGCACGTACAACCTGGCCCGTGGAAAACGTTCCGTGAAACAAGCATGATGGTGACGGTGGTGGTGAGATGCCACTGGGGATAATGGCACTGATGAGTCCCTCAGTGATGCAATTAAAGATCATTGACTGGTGATATTATTTCCGTGATTGTGATACAGCTACTGATGGTGAAGAGACAGGCCATTTTGATTGCAATTATGATCAGAGGCAGCGGCGTGGGGTAGTGTTAAAAGCGCCCATCTTGGAACTGAACAGCAAAGGTTCAGTTTCCAGCTCCGCCTCTTAATGTTCTGTGTCACCTTGGCCACGTGGCAGCCTGTTAAAGCTAGGAGGCCCTTTGGAGCCCATCGACTCCACTTCTGGCTCTGACAAATGAGGCAATCAGGCCGAGAGAGATGAGGTAACTTGCCCCAACCTCCCTACCGGTTGGTGAGTATGGCGGAGCGGGGGTGGGAAGCCAGGCCCCCTGGCACTTACTTCAATCCTCTTACCTGCTCAGCATATTTAGGCTCTTTGGAAGGGAGCTTAAATCCCTATGCTGTGTGTGTGTGTGTGCGTTCTCCTGGGCATTTTCCCAAAAGCACAAGCAGTGCAAACAGCCCCATTTTCAAAGAGCCATTTTGTGAGAAGTCAGGCTCTGGGTGTCCCTCTGTAATCTTTCTCGTCTCTCCCGACAAGCAGAGGCTGAGGATTTCTTTGGATTGGCTGTGACTGGATAAGGAGTTGAAATGGGTAATATTTGCCTAGTTTTTAATGTCTGGTGTCTATAGCTTGCACTTCCATCATTCTATTATATTGATGACAGGCAGGCCCAAGCCACAGAGAAGAAACAAATTACCTAATAAATCAAGGCCCTGGGATCTAAAGTGGACAGTGTTATTAGACGAGGGGAGAGTGGGGTGCTAAGTGATAGGTAGGGCTGCCTGGGAAAATGGTCCAAGCAGGGAATCATCTGTCTATTTCTCCATAAATAATTACACACAACTGATACGCATCTGAGACAGAACATGATATGTTATTATTAACTAAACAGTGGGAGGGAGACAATGGCAGGGAGGGACAGGGAGGCCGTGCACAGAAAGCCAAAGCAGTGCTTATGATACTGGGCTTTGGCCAAAGCAGGAGGGGACATGATGGCCTGAGAAGCTGCAGTTCAAAGGGGCTGGGACCTTTATCCCGGACAGATGTGGGAGGCAAGACGAGGGACAGAGCGAGGTGACGCATACCAAGATCCTACTGCATCCCAGCCCCTGTGCTCAGCCCTGCTCACCCATTAGTCCTTAGTCTTCACGGTGGCCAGTTAAGGACACGCTCTGGAGCCATATTGCCTGCGTTCAGAATCCCAGCGCTGTGCGATCCTGGGCAAGTTACTTAACCTTCTAGGTCTCCACTTGCCCTTCTGTAGAATGGGTGCAATCACCAGAGCACCAGCCTCACAGAATTGCCGTGAGGATTAAATGAGTTAGTGCAGGCAAAGCACTTTGAACGGTGCCCGATACGAGTAAACACCATTTTACAAGCGTGTGTTAAATACATGACCATCCCTCTGTCACAAACGGAAAGAGGGAGGTTCAGAGGGGAAGCAACATGTCCAAGGTAATATGGAACAAAAGTAAAAGTGGCGTTAGAACCCGGTATCTAGTCAACTCCGACATCCATACTCTGTCCCCTAGCTAGGGGAGGGCAAATTTTGTCTGTAGAGGACCAGACAGTAATGTTTTAGGCTTTGTGGGCCAGTCTCTGTTGCAACCACCCAGTTCTGCCAGTGTAGCTTGAAAGCCGCCCTGGGCAACTGTGAAGGAATGGGTGTGGCTGTGTCCAGTAAAACTTTATTTATAAAAACAGGCGACAAAAGATTTGTCTGTCATTTGCTGCCCCCTGCCCAACACTGTTCGAATTTAGCTAAATAATCTCCCTCTCCAAGAAGACATCTGTAAATCTCTGAACTCTGTACCGCAGGAGTAGGCATTTCTGACCCCACTCCTCCCTAACCCCCCTGCAGGCTCAGTTCACAAAGGGCCTGGCCCCCTTGGCTCCTCTGAACATCCCGTGGTTAGGGGGGGCGGGGGCAGCCCAGGCCAGCCAGGCAGAGCCCCTCTGCCTAGAAAAGATGTGCTTTCAGAGAGCAGTGCCCAGAGCCAGGAGGCAGCCTGCTTCCAAGCCTCTGTGGGCTTTGCCTAGAAGCCCCATGATAATCTTTTGTGGGCTGTTAATAAGCAAGTTGAACCCCATAATCACCCACTGCTCAGCTTCCTGGCTTTAATTTCCAGGAGGCTGGAGAAAACAGTAGCTAAGGGTTTTGCTTCCAGACAAAAGCAGCAAACATTTACCCCAAAGACATCTCGACGCAGGGCTGGAGCACTGCCCCGCATGGTTCGGCCTTCTGGCTCCTGCACACGCAGGCCTCAGGAGCCTGGCCGAGCGAGCCCAGCAAACCTGCCTGCACGCTGCAAACCAGGAACAAAGGCCTCTCCGGGTGCTTCCACGGGCTGCTCAGGGAGGCATCTTGGCAAAAGGCTGGAGGCCACCCCAGCTTCTTCCCTCCCATAGCCCACCCCTGACTTCTCTGATGTTCCAGTTTGGGGACAACAGATCAACCCCCCCCCACCACCACCACCACCGTGCCTTCATCCTCTCGCCAGCCCTGTGGCCTTCCTCCAGAAAGATAATGAGGACGTATTAGGTTTCAGTACTTGAGCGGATATTTGCCAGGCAGATAATTTAGGATTTCGGCAGGGCAAACCTGCCTTCAGTTCAGCCTCCGTGGCCCAGTGGCCCCCGGCTCTGTTAGGAAATTTCATTCTGGTGATCTCTTTGTAGTGGGTAATGCCACTCCAGTAGGGAGAGACCCACACATTCTTTCCAGCCCTTTCATACAAGCAAAACCCCAAACCGGCATGTGGGCATCGGGCACCTGCTTTGGAATCTGAAGGTGTGGGGTGAGCTCTGTCCCCACAGCCCAGTAATTCTGAGCCGTGAGCAAGCCACTGATTCTGCTGACCTCCCTCCCTCATCTGCGGTCGTTGGGTCCCAGCTCTGACACTAGCTGCGTGGCCTTGGGTGAGTCACTCTGCTTTTCTGAGCATTAATCTTCTCATCCTCAAAGTGGGCTGCCGATCCCTGCCCTACCTACCTTTATCCCAACAACCTTGCAAGGAGGGAAGTGAGGTTGTGGTAGGTAACTTTGGTAGGTAACTATGGTAGGTAACTTTGAAAGTTAGAGGATAATGTGGCAACATTGGGGCCTCATAGAAGAAGCGGAGACTGGGTCTGCCAGGAGTAGGTTCGAATCCCCACTCTCCCCGCGCACTTCGCAGCTGAGAACCAATGACTAGACACATGGCCTCCCTGAGCCTCAGGCCTCTCTCTCTCTAAACTGAGGGTAGCAGCTACTGCCCCACCAGGAGCTCTGGTCAGCTTCCTCAAGGCAGAACGCCTGGGCGGGAGACCATCCCATTGCTGAGTAGGTCACGGCCAAGTGCGGGCCTTTGAGATGGTGGGGTTGAGGCTAGCGAAAGACATCCTGCGGTCTCTGTGATGACTCCAGACCGGGGTCACTGAGCCTGCAGATGGGCCCGCGGTCATGGCATAGACATGAGAGGCGAGGAAGTGACTCGTCAGGCTCCAGAGCAAGGAACAATGGGCAGGAGTCAGGAAGCAGCATTACCCTGCTGGCTCTTTCATTTTCCTTCCATACTCATTCATTCCTTCCTCCAACAACACTACCCCAAGCAGCCACAGTGGAGGCAGGCTCTCGACCGATGCCTGGGAAACGGAGACACGTAGCCCTGTTCTCTGCCTCCAAGGAGGCAGGAAGACAAGTATAACAAGTATTGGTAAGGGACACCATACAACAGCATGTCCCAGGGGCAGTGGGCCCCAGGGGAGGGGGAGGGCTGGGGTGGGGGGAAGTGGGGAGAGGATGCTGGACTGATGGCTCTTGAGCTCGGTGGCCCTGGGCACGTCAGTCCCACTCCCTGAGCTTCCACATCCATCCGAGACCCAGGATTGCTCGTGGCAGCCCCACCTCCTTCCCTCGGGAGCCAGAGTACGGGTGAGGCCAACATGGTAGACTGAGGTAGGGTCAGCGTTCTGAGTGAGACAGTCACTAGGTGTGCGAGAGGCAGACCTCTGGCGTCCGGGCACCCACAGCCCTCTGGCCAACCTTGGCCACTCAAGGCTCCAACGGTGCCAGGCAGGTCCCGAGCTCTGAACATCTCTTTCTCCACCCCCCACAGTGTTCAGATCCCACAAATGTGGAGTTTCGGCATTCCAGCAAGCTCCAGAATGACGTAGAGAACATTTAGGTCCCCTGGCCTAAATGGCTGGGGACAGCGGGGTCCCACGAGCATAAGTGGATTCATCCAGGGAGCGTTGGAGAGGAGATTAGAATCTAGATTTCCTCTCCTTCTATACGTGCTGCTCCCAGGGTCCCCTTCTGTCCCAAACCATCGCCTCCTGCCTCCTGCCTGCGATGAATTGAATTGTGTGTAATTGATAAATTATGCAAAAGGGCGCCTGGCAGTTTTCTGAAATGTTGGGTAGCTTCAAGGCAGCCCCTGGGGACACAGCCTAATTTTATGGAAACCTCACACTCTGTCTGGCCTGTTTTGTGTAAGTCAGATTGATATAACAAGACTCTGGGGAGTTGACTTGATTTCTAATTTTATTCTCTAGGTGAGCTGAATGAGATATAACTGTAATGAGTGTGTTGTGTGGGGCGGGCAGCGTAACGGCAGTAGAGAAAAATGTCTTTTCCTCTGCCTAGTGGAGCGTTTCTCCAGCCGGACTTCCCCATTTCAGAATCCTGCCTTCCCCGGCTTTCGGAAGAGGAGCCATGTGTCAAGCAGAGAAGCAGGCGATGGAAAAGGAGAAACTACATCCCTACAGCAGATAAACACAGAGCCCTGCAGGAAGGAGGGCTGACCGGGTCAAGGGACACCGAGCATCCTCCCTGCCGAGGACACCTGGCCCTGCCCCAGGGATAAGCCATGGCAACTTTTTTGAAAGGTTCAAACTCAAACAGCATCCACAGCCCCTCCCCCAATTCCCTTTGCCTAAGCTAAGTAATAGACCGGAACGTTCACGGGGACTTGACTGAGTACTGAGGTGCAACGGAAGCGTGTGACTTGAGGTTAAGAGCCCGCCTTCCAACGGCACAGAGTTCAAATCCTGCTATCCTACCAGAACAGGCAGGGCCCATTCCAGCCCCCAGGGGGACACGCGGGGTGGGTGCAAAGGCAATCTTTTTGTCGAGCAGCTATACTTTAATATTTACAGCAACCCTAGCAGGTAGATGTGACTGTCCGTGCTTCACAAGTAAGGAGACTGAGGCCCAGAGGGATGAAGTCACTTGCCCAGGTTCACAGAGCTACTCAGAGACAAAGTCTGGCATTTGAACTCAGGTCTCCCTGACACCAAAGCCCCTACTTGGCTCCTCATAGGCTCCCTTTGGCAGGAGGCCAAGGGACTGCTCACTGCATGAGTCAACACACAGCCTCTTCCCCAGGTGCGCATCCAGCTCACAGGTTAGCCACGCCCCCTGACGTGTGAGGGTGAGCTTCACCCTTAGTTCCTGGAGATAACCATGGATTCCTCTTCCCTCCCTCTCTCTCTCTCACACACACACACACACATACACTCATCCCCTGCCTCCCCACTCTGACATTCTCCAGCCAATAAGGACCCAACCGGTCTGCAAGGTGTCGTGGCCTGAGAGTCAGGAGACCTGAGCTGAGGCCCGGAGCCACCAGTGATTCTGCACCTGCCCTGGGGGCACTCAATAGCCTCCTCTGGGCCTCCTTCTTCACCTGTCAAATGGGAGCAAAGAAACACCATCCTGCCTACTCCCTGGGGTTGTCTGAGGGCCTGAGATAATGCGCGTGGCTGTGCTTTAAAAGCAGTGTGGCCTAATCACGAAAGCAAGAACAATAATGATGATGTGCATGTATTAGACTCTTACCGTGTGCCTGGCTGGCTTGCCCTGGATGCCTTCGAAGGGTGAGACTCAGTGTGGCACAGACCCACTGTCATTCAACATCACTTTTCAAGGCCTTGGTGCTTCATTCCTACCACTCAGTGTCTATTTGGGAAGGGAGGGTCAAGGAGACCAATAAATAACACCCCCTTCCCCTTCCAAGTCTGGAACCCAAAGACAGAGCCCAGGAGATGCATGCTGAAGATCGAAATGTTAGTGGAAGCCCAAAGCTGGATTGGAGGTTGCAGCTTAAAGGGGTGGTCACAGTGGGTTTCCCGATACTTCTTCCTAAATGTGTCCTTGAAAACGTCAGCCCCTTTGCTGCCTGGCAGAGACAGCCCTGGCCCAGCTAAGTGGATCGGATCATAGGCCCACAAATGGCCAGAGTGTCCCTCCCTGCAGGCAGCCTGGGCTGGAGGCCAGGGCCAGAAGGGGCCAGCCGGGTATGTACATTTTCCCCCACAAAACTCCCCAAGTCCCCAGTCCGGCAAGTGCTCCCTCTCCAAGAAAATGGTGGCCAGTGGCCGGGCACCCGTGGTCCTAGGGTGACCCACCATCTGCTGCGCCCAGAACTGTCTCAGTTTTAGCATTACAAGTCCATGTCCTAGGCAAGCCAGAGCAGTTTGTTGCCCTAGGTGGTCCCGTAACACTCTAAGCCCCACCCCATGAACCAGCTCTCATCAGCGGTCTTCCTGCCCAGGAGTTCCCAGCCCTCCGAAGGTGGTCTAGGTAGGCTGTTAGAACAGGCCACCCTGGGCTTGGACAGCCCAGTCCTCTCAGCCTGGCCCATCATGGCTTCCAACAGATCCGTGGAAACTTGCGCCTGCTCAGGCCTCAGCCCCCATGTCTTCCCTGGGGGGTGCCCAGGAACCCGCTCAGCTCTTGGGCATGGCTGGTCGGTTCGCTGTGCCCCTCAGCCCAGGGGTCTATCCTCCTGCCAGCCCCGTGACAATCATTGTAATCCCCTCCGGCCTGGACAGCATGTCCACGTGACACAACTCACCTCCTGTCAGCGTCCTGACCACCTTGGGCAGGACAAGGTAAAGCAGAGGTTTTCACCCCCTCTGACCAGAAAGCAAAGGGAGGCTTGGTCGTTGTTCTCAATGCCTCAGACTCCAGCCTCCTGCCTCATTGATTCCTGTCATGGCCTAAGGACAAGGAATAAGAAAGGAGAAAGGGGAACAGGGAGACTGAAGTTTTAGGGGAAGGTGAGCCCTGGTTTACTATCTAAGCAAAGCCCTAAGATAGTACAGTCTTTCTGAACCTCACCTTCTCCATCTGTGAAATGGAGCGGTATCCCACCTAAGGGGGCATCCGGGTGCTGGAACTCTTTGCCTGGGACTTGGCTCCTCTTGACAATGACCCCGGGTCCCTCCTGGCTGCCCTGCCTCAGGCCACCTCGGGGTCTCCCAGCCCACAGGCCCCCACATGGGCCTTACCACCTCAGGTTATAGCTGGGTTGACAGCCAGGTTCCAAGTGTTTGAGACCACTGTTATGTGATTTTTGGAAGTCACACACAGTATTATGATGACTGGGGGCTCTAGAAGAATAAGGTGTCGGGGGTAAGCCCAGAGGACAGCAGCTCTGTTGCCTAGGAGACCTGCGTGGGACTGGGGGGAGCAGCAGTATTTAGGAGCTGCTCCCCGTTGGCACTGGAGTCAAGACTGATTTATTGGTTGCCTTCCCCTCAGCAGCCAGCTCAGGGCCAGTCTCCGGGAACGAGAGGGAGGAAACCACAGGGGAGGACCATCAGCAGAATCATTCAGCCCCACCCATGAAGCACAGACATGGTCCCCCGCCAGGAAATGTGGTCTCCGTCCTCAGGGGGCAGCCTGAGACAATGGAGGGTTCCCCGGGCTGGCGGCTTTCCACGGGAGACCCCACATCCAGGGCCTAATGGGATGTTGAAGAGTTAGCAAACTTTAGAGGACCTTGGGCTGTCAGAGCCAGGGGGGTTCACACCAGCACCAGTCCAACTGCCATCTTCAAGGAGTGAGGGGGACCTGAATGGGAGGGGGCGCACAAGGACCTTCAACCCCATCTGGAAGGGGAAGGAGAAGGGAGAGAGTGTGGTGCAGATATGGCCAAACGTGGTAGGGCCTGGCTGGGTGTGATGTTCTTAGTAATATTACGCTCTGTAGATTTCATGGTTTAGAACAAAGTCTACTTCAAGGAGCCTGGGTGACTCAGTGGATTAAGCGTCTGACTTTGGCTCAGGTCATGATCCCAGAGTCCTGGGATCGAGTCCCACATCAGTGGGGAGCCTGCTTCTCCTTCTGCCCCTCCCCCGCACTTGTTCTGTCTCTCTCAAATAAATAAATAAAATCTTTAAAAAAAAAACAAAGAAAGTCTACTTCAACTCCTTCATGGACAACGGGAAACCCAGATGGTGGTGGGGAGGGCTTCGATCACACAGGGGCCAGCTGGCACGTGACCCTGGCCTCTCTGACCCCAAGCCCACCCTCTCACCCCACACCACAGCCTCCGCTTCCCCATTCTTCCAATGGGGGCCGCCAAGCATCCTGCAGGTCCCAAGGCACTGGACGGCCAGCATGGCTATCGCGGTGCCAGGAGCTGCTAGACAAACGGAGTGGAATCACACCTCAGGGGGCTGGGCCGTCCCCCTGAACCCTGGAGTCAGCAAGAAGGCTGGTGCCTGAGCAAATCCAAGGGAGGGACTTCAGGGAGACGGCAACAGCCAAACAGCAGGTGCCTCGCAGCCGGGGGACACGCGCGGGCCAGGGAGCCCATTCTTAAGACGTCGGCAGCAACCCTTTCTCCTCCATGTCCTGCATTCTAGTCGTGGTCATATTTGGTTCTTTACCTCTAGAATCACCTGATATCTCCAAAGCCAGAGATATGCCTTGTCTTCTCTCAAGGGAAGGCCCAGATCCCCTCCCTCCCCCCGGCTCTGGCTCCTGACTGTCTCTGACATCCTGTGATGTTCAGAGCCCACCCGGTCTGTGCAGATGTGCCTTCCACCCCAAACTGGACAGTCAGCAGGCCTAACTGGTACCCGAGTAGCTGTGGCAGTGTCCCCGAGCTTTCCAGCACTTCAGCCCCCTGCCCATCCTCTACCTCGGCAGCTGTGGCCACTGGCCGAGCCTTGTTATGCTCAGCAATCCAACCCCAGTGTCAGAGGGGGGAACGGAGGCCAAAGGCTTGACGAAGGCCGCATAGCTGGTCTTCCGAACCAGCCCTCAACCCAGGCCCAACCTCACCGGCTCAAGGAAGACTCTGGGCGAGGGGCAGCTGCTCTGCTAACCCGCCCCACCCCCTCCCGTCTTAGGCTTCCTGGACCCACAGGAGTCAAGTTCAGGCCCAGTGGCCCTCTCAGTCCCTCCGGCTCGGGCGGCTGTGTGTGCAGAGTGGAGATGCCCAGCCCTGGAGGCAGCTCGGAGGAGGCAGCCGGGTGCCAAAGAAGCCCACATGAGTCCAGGGAAAGTCCACTGGTCCTTGTGAGAGGAAGGGCGTCCTAAGTGAGCTTGAAGTAGGGGAGTGTGTCCTCTGAACATCCGGCCCCCCCCGAGAGTGGGCGGGCTCGCGGCAGGGCTTGATGGGGAGCGCTGCCAGGCTGGGGAAAAGGGCGGAAAAGCAGCGCTGTTGGTGCTTTTCCCAGGATGGTGGAGCGTCTGGCTTGGGCAGAGCCCAGGGAGATGTCAGGAACCGCCCAGCGTGTGTGCCTTCTGTGGGGACTGGTCCCAGTTCTTCGTTAATGATGTGATAATCTGAGAGAGACACAAAGGTCTTTCCATTAACCAAATCCTGAGTGCTCAGTGAGATCCAAAGGTCATTTCGCACGTGACCAGGGAGTCTTTAAGACTTCAGTGCGGACAGTGAGTCACCAGCCTGCAGCAGCGAGCCCCGCTCGCTAAAGAACCCTGGGCTGCGGGGCGCCTGGGTGGCTCAGTCATTAAGTGTCTGCCTTCAGCTCAGGTCATGATCCCAGGGTCCTGGGATCGAGCCCCGCATCGGGCTCCCTGCTCGGCGGGAAGCCTGCTTCTCCCTCTCCCACTCCCCCTGCTTGTGTTCCCCCTCTCGCTGTCTCTCTCTGTCAAATAAATAAAATCTTAAAAAAAAAAAAAAAAAAAAATGTCCGTCAGTTCTGCTCCCAGGGCCCCGGCAACCTCACCGAGTGATCTCGGGCAACCCCTTCCCCTCTCTGAGCCTGAGTCTCTCCATCAATACAACACAAGGTTGTTCTGGGTGACCTATAGCCTCCTCCAGCTGGGAGAGTGCAGAATCTGACCCTGAACTTGCACAACCCTAAAAATGATGCCTCACCCACCTTACCCTGATCCCAGCCCTCGGATCTAGTCTTTCCTTGAAATTTTGATATGTTGTTCATCATGAGTTTTTTGGCTTTAATTCTCATGTTTTAAATTAATAGACTTCATTTTTTTTAGAGCAGGTTGCGATTTACATAAAAATTGAGTGGAAGATACCGAGTTCCCATAGGATGCCTTCTCTCTCTACACAGTTTCTCCTGTTTTTAACGCTAATCTCACACTAATGTGGTATGTACGTTACAACTGATGAACCAGTATGAATACGTGAGTATGAACTAAAGCCCATCAGGTTTCACTCTCGGCTTTGCCCATTCTGTGAGTTTGGACGGATGGATGGTGACATGTGTTCACCCCTGGAGTGTGTATCTTACCGGGGAGTTTCACTGCCTCCTCTGTGTTCTGCCTGCTTATCCCTCCATCTTCCCTGACCTCCGGCACCCACGAATTTTTTTTATTGTCTTCATAGTTTTGCTTTTTCCAGACTTACAGTTTGAATCATGCAGAAGGTAGCCTTGTCATATTGGCTTCTTTCACTTAGCAGTATGCTTTTAAGGTTCCTCCGTGTCTTTTTCTGGCTTGATGGCTCATTTCTTTTTATGTCTGAATGTTCTATTGTCTGGGTGTACCACATTTTACTTATCCATTCACCTACTGAAGGACATCTTAGTTGCTTCCAGTTCCTATCTTACTTGAAACTTTGGTATTTTGTTCACTGTGGGTTTTTTGCATTAACTGTTATATTTTTAAAAAATATTTCATTAGGGGTGCCTGGGTGGCTCAGATGGTTAAGCGTCTGCTTTCAGCTCAGGTCTTGATCCCAGAGTCCTGGGATGGAGGCTGGCATATCATCGGGCTCCCTGCTCAGCAGGGAGTCTGCTTCTCCCTCTCCCTTTTCCCCTCCCCCACCCACCCATGCTCACTCTCTCTCTCTGTGTCTCAATTAAATAAAATCTTTAAAAAAATATTTCATTAATATTTGCTTTATTGTGATTACTGAGTTCTTTGGCACTCTTTAAATGCCATGTCCCATCCCTGTCACCCAAGTCCCAGCCTGTTCTTACCTCTGTTAGGTTCTAGAATCAGAAGCTGGGACAAGCTAGGTGAGCACCAAGGACAGAGCAGAGTCCAGGAGACCCAGTCCCAGCTCAACCTGGCACCATAGTCTTGCAGTCCATGCAGGGGAGTCCTGGGAAATGTTGGTCAAGGTCCTTTTTTCTCCATCATCTCGGCCACCCCCACATCCCCCACTGCCTCCAGGCTCCTCTCCCTGCCCTGTCTGCTCCGGTCCTCCTGGATAGCCTGGCCAAGCCATGCCCTCCAAACAGTTCCCTGCCTCTCTCTCTCTCTCTCTTCTCCAGAGTTCATGTGACAACTCGGCACCCTCTGCCTATTGTCCAAACTCCTCTGCAGATGGCCACCCTCTTTCTCCCTGAGGTACTACCCCAGAAACAGGAGGGAGTCTGGAAAACATGGGTGTGAGAGAAAGAGCTGGGCTTTGGTGTTGAAATGCCTGAACTCCAGCCCTGACTTCCCCCTGCATATCTCCCTGGCACTCTCTAGCATGGTACAGACCCTCCTTCACTAGGATTCTACTTCTGCACATCCGTCTTCCCCATCATATTCTGAACTTGCTCTAATTGCCCTTCCTTCATCCATCCATTTATTCAACTAGCATGTATTGAGCACCTATCAATTCCACTACTAATTTTTGAGCACGTGCTATGTGGCTGGTATTCTTCCAGGCACTGGGAATGAAGCAGTGACAGAAAAGGACAAATCCCCACCCTCACATGAGGGGAGAGAGATAAGAAATGTGAACTACCTGGGGCGCCTGGGTGGCTCAGTCGGTTAAGCATCCGACTCTTGGTTTCAGCTCAGGTCATGATCTCAGGGTCGAGGGACCAAGCCCCACATTGCACTCCGTGCTCCGCAGGGAACCTACTTGAGATACTCTCTCTCTCTGCCCCTCCCCTACTTGTGCCTGTGTGCTCTCTCTCTCTCTCTAAAATAAATATATAAATCTTTAGAAATCAAACATAAGTTAATAGAATAATAAAATAATGAGGGCTAGGGAGAAAAATAAAGCAGGGGAGGGGTGTAACATTTGACATCTGGAGGTCAGGACATCCCCCCTGGGAGGATGACCATGGAACCAGGAGGTGTAGGAGCCCATGAACCCAGCGGGGAAGAGAGTTCCAGGCCAAGGGGAGAACAAAGGTCAAGGAAGGGGTCTGGGTGGTTCAGAGAACAAAGAGGAGGCAGGTGAGCAAGGGGGCAGCAGGAGAGAACAGGGGTGGGGGGAGCAGGGCCACACAGCAGAGGGCCTGGTAAGCTTCATAAGGTCCTTGGCCTTTTCTGAGTAATGATTGGAAGGTTTTAAGCTGAGGTGGCTCCAGATTTTAAAAGAAGTTCTCTATTAGAGATAGAAATTCTCCGAGGGGTTCCTGGGTGGCTAGTCAGTTAAGCATCTGACTCTTGGTTTCAGCTCAGGTCATGATCTCAGGGTCACGGGACCAAGCCCTGCACTGGGCTCTGTGCTCAGTGGGGAGTCTGCTTGAGATTCTCTCTCTCTCCCTCTCCCACTCCCTCCCACTTGCACTCAGTCTCTCTCTAAAAAAAAAGAAGAAGAGGAAAGAATGAAAGAAAGAAAGAAAGACAGAAAGAAATGTTCTGCTGATGTCCCTGAGTCCCAGGAGGCTGTCTGTCATGGGACAACTGCATGAGGCAGATCCCCATTCTGTGGGACCCTAAAGCTGAACCAGCTGGGGAGGTCTCGCTCTACAGGAAGAGCACAAACACGAGACGTGTGGAGGGGCCCAGAGAAGTAAGAGGCCTAGAGGCGCGGGTTTGCCTAGCGTCATGCTAACTGTGCTTTTGACTAGGTCATGGGAGCTCCTTTGCCTTCTGGCTCCCGGTGGAGTCCAGCCCACGGAGGCAGCAGCAGGAGATCCAAGGGGAGGAGGAGAGAAAGGCCGAGGCGTTCATTCCCTAGGTAGTGACCCTGTCCCGCTCCTGAGGGCACGGCTCCTGCCATGGCCCTTCCTACAGTCCCGCGCCTGTCGGGTCCCAGTTGCCCCGGGGGCTTGACGATCCTTTTTGGTTCCTTTGCAAGGGCTGCCTTCATCAGACTCCCGTCAGTTGCCCTTCTGAGGGTGCCAGGACCCAGGGCGGCACCCACTCCGACTGCTCTGCAGGGAGTGGGAAGCTGGGGAGGGCCAGGAGTTGCAGCAAGACGCCAGGCTGGAGACATGCCAGTGGCTTGCCCAAAGGTGGTGGCGGTAGAGGGAGAGAAGATTCGAGGGTGGTTGCAAGACGTTTGACCTGGGAGTCTTCCATTGTGTCCCACTAGTACCTTCCTCCCCGCCCACAGCCCGCTGTGCTATGGAAACCCAATCAGCTTGCTGGCCAGAACCCCACTATTGCCTAACTATCCGCCTTGACGTTTCCAAGCCTCAGATCCCGCGTGGGTGAAATGGAGACAAAAGATACCTCCCTTGGAAATGCCCTGGAGGTACCCAACCTGTATCAGGTGCGCAGAGGGTATTTCCCTTCCAGGTCCACAGGTCAGCCTCCACTTTCTTTGGAAGCTTCCCCCATCAATCCAGCCGGCAGAATGAGTGCTCGCTCTCAAACCTTATGTTGCGTCCATTGTCAGAATCAAACCACTTCTAATTCGAAGCTTTCGACCATTTTCCGCGGTGCTGGTGTTCGGTCCCTTCAGCTCCGTTTTAGACTTTTGCAGGCCAGGAACCTGTCCTCTCCTGGACTCCCTGCAGAGCCTAGGTACAAGGGCATTCACCACGGCAGCAGCATTTGCTGAGCCCTGCACCGCATGCTAGGAGCTGTCAACGTGTTACCTTGCATGATCCCGCCAGCCGGCTCCAACACCATCCTCACATGACACGCGAGGAAACGGAGGTGCCTGGTGGTGAAGGAACCCGCCCAAGGTCACAGCTCACCAGCAGTGCATCAAAGATTCAAACCCAGACCCATCTGACTCCATCGCCGGCCCTCTTAATCGCTGCACTCCGCTGCCTTTCATCCATATAAGCACTCCAGAAATATTTACTTATCGATTAATCGGTAGCCTCTGCACATTAATGCTTCCAAGACTGTCTCCTTGTATGTCAATCTGTTTTTCCCAAATGGCACCTCTACTGAAAAATATATTGATCATTCTCTGTAATAATTTGTCATCTGGTGATGGTGATTTACAAACTGCCAATTGCCAAGAAGGGGGATGAGAATTGGGGCCGTTCGAATATCTTTTTTCGAGGAGTGGGAGTTCTTAAATGCCGCACTCTAGCACGTGTGTCTCCTCTTGCTGCTGGGCATGTGGGGGTAGGGCCATTCTGCCCGATTATGGGGGATGATCTGGGTCCTTGGGACCCCGAGTTTGGCTGCTGGGTTCTTTCCCTTCCCCCCCACCAAGCCCCAGAGCCAGCTGGCTGACGGGCCTTGACAGTATCTCAGGATAGCTGCCTGTCAAGTGGTTCTCGTGCTGTGACAGTAGGCAATTATGATTTATTTCACAAGGAATCAACAATAAACTTAGGCAAAGGGGAAAAAAATCAGAGAGTTTAGGATAACAAAAGCATGTATAGGAATTTGGTTGATGGGTTTTTAAGTAGGGAATATTTCGAAGGAAGAATACACACACACACACATACACAGAATCCCGGAAACTAGCTACTTCCTCCTAATCTCTGACAGGCAAGGGATTCCTGTTCTTCTAAAGCTCTCCTGAAACCCCACCTCCTCCAGGAAGCCCTTCAGATTGCTGAGCAGGACAGGATGACTCAGTCCTCTGAGCTCTCTCTCTTTCTCAACCTTTCTCTGAAGGCACGTACAGTTCTCATCTTACCTTGGAGTTCCTAGTGAGCTCATCTCATCTAACATCTCTCAGAGATGAGGCAATGGAATCACCCATGTGCAAAAGGCATACAGCTATGTAGCATTTTGCACTTGGTATTTGCTATTTAATAAATAAAAGTCTTGTGTGTGCACGCAAGTGGGTGAGTATTGGTGTCCGGTGTCCTCAGGGTAAAGCAGCAGTAAATAGCCCCAATTCAGAGGAGGAATATATTTGTCAGCGTGATTCCAGCCGGAAAAGAAGAAACAAATAATCTCCAGAGGCCTCTCTGTGTTCAGCTCTGCATTGTTGGTCAAGAAACCTCACCTACCAGGTAAGGCTCACATCACATCTACGCCTCAGCCTCCCCCTTCTTTCCTCTCTGACAACCATTGTAAACAGTGTCAAATTTTGCATGAAAAGTGCTTCTCTTGTACCTAGATGTTTGATCCAACTACAACCAGAACACAATTCTGTTTTAGAAATCAAATTTAGAAAACCAAAAGCATTCTATTATATTAGTCCATAGGCATAAAAGCAAGGGACACAGATTTTTACAGGATGAACTCTCAGACAGTCTGGCCTGACCACCAAAGAGCAGGCAGTCTTTCTGGACATCCAGTTGAACACAGACTAGCAGAAGTGGGGGGCTCTGTGAATTGGGTAGTTGGATGGATGGGTGGGTGGATGGATGGATGGGTGGATGGATGGATGGATGGATGGATAGATGGATTGGTGGGTAGATGGATGGATGCATGGATGCATGGATGGTTGGATTGATGGGCAAATGTATCAATGGGTGGATGGACAAGCAGATGGTTATATATATATACACACACAGTTGAATGAATGTATGGAAGAATGGACAAAGATGTATGAGGAAATAGAAAGAAGGAAGGACCCACAAACAGATAATATGTAAGGATGTACGGATGATAGATTGACACCTTCAGAGCTGCCCTCCAATTCTGAGAATATACAATTAATTTTGGGGCAAGGAATTCCAAGGTTTTGGGAGTTCAGAGTGCTAAAATACAAGTGATGTTACCAGCTTTGAATTTTGTCAGGTTAAGAGCATCAGCGTAACAACCACCATCTACTGAAACAGATGAAACAGACCAGAATGGAATAAAGAACAGTCCTTCCCAAAAATCACTGATAACCTCTCCCCACCAACTGTGTGTGTGTGTGCATGTGTGCATGTGTGCATGTAAGACACTCATTTTACATGAATACTTTTATATATTATATTGTCCTCATTTTTCTTATTTAACAGACACAGGTTTGAGAATTAGTGATTTATTCACACGTAATTCATGTTGTTTTCAACCACATTTCCTGAACCACAGACTCTCGTGACCCTCAAAAGGGATGAATTTACACCAGGGGTCAAAAATCCCATTGCTTCTGAGAGCAGGCAGGTAACATGAGTGAAGGGGGCGGAGCATGGAGGCCGGGGGGACAGGGCAGGGAAAACCTGGAGAAGCCACCCTCACCTAGACACAGCAGCTCATCTTTAGCTCTGGGAGGGAAGTGTAACTGCCACCATGCAGGAAGCAGACCCAATGTTGCTAGCTAGATTTTCTGATCTATCGAGAGAAGCTATATGAGAAGACAATACGAATTTTATGATGAATCTCTTGACTTAAAAATATTTGCAAGGGGATTCTTAAAACTTGACCTGAGTTGGGGCCAACATCCTTTCCCCAATCAACACACACACGCGCACGCACATGCACACGCATGCACGCACACACCTGTGGATCAGATTTGACCCATGGGCTTGCAACCTCTGGTTTAGATCCCAGAGTTGGGGTGGGAGGTGATTAATAAAGGCACCAAAGGGAACCACAGGAGAGCTTCTCTGATTAGTGCTGGGGCCAGGGCACCAAAAAAAAAAAAAAAAAAAAAAAAAGCCACCAGATTCCTCATCCCCGCGGATAATTTCTCGGCAGTCTATTTCCGGAAGAGCAATAATTCGGGCTGAACAACCTATGATTTACACCCGGGCCGGTGTAAAAGATATTGTGCTGAGCCTTCCGAGTGTGCTCTGTGTATTTGTATAAATCTCCCTACTCAAAATATCTCCCACAGTTGACTGACAGCCCGTGTAATTTAGCAGAAGGCTAAAAATTAAAATCTTCGAGCCTGCTGAGAGAGCGCAAGATACAGTAACACGCCGGCTCCGCCCCCTCGCCCAGGCCCGGGCTCGGCAGATGCCAGGGCTGTTCATTTTGGAGACGGAACAAAATATTTGTATTTAGATTTATTAAGTCATTATTCCACCATTTGTTCCAATGCGCTTTATTAAAACCAGATCTCATCTCTGTTTTGAAAGTATTACCTGATTTACATAAGCTGGTCCCAGCCCTAATTACGGTTTCCTTTGGTGTCTTTTCATTCCGAGGGAGGCTTTCTCTCCCCCTCCTGTTTTTGTCGCCTGCCTTTATGGCCCATATGTCTGCCTTGAGATAGCAGGAATCTTCAACCTATAAATAGACAGTTCAGAACAGCCCTGCTGCCAGTTATCTGTCCACACATCAACATTACCATAATTGCAACAGTGAATGTGTAATCTCTCTAATCACACGTTCCAGTCGGAAAACTGGATTGGGTTTCATAAATTGTATAATTTGAGGCTTTCCTGAGCTAACCACTGGGCGGGTAGGCTGCTGTGGGTCGGGCAGGGCTTGGCCAGGCCCCTCAGGCTGCCCAGGGGGGCAGAGCCACACACACCTGAGGCAGGCCGCTCGGCTGCAGGTGACAGCGGGGCCACCCTCGCTCTGAGACAAGGACGCCTGGGGACCAAGAGAAGCACAACATTTTGAGGCCTCGTATGAGCCAGGCAGTGTGCACACGCCCCCTTCTTTGAATTTTTATGACAGGGAAGGGGTAGGGGGATATCATCAATGCTCCCATTATACAGATGGTGACCTCAAGGCTCAGCCGGCTTAGGTGAGTTTCCAAGGGTCTCCCGGCAAGGAGGTGAGGCTCAGATGTGGGTCTGAGATTCCATATGCCACCCCTGGCTAGGCCGCTTTCATCTACAACAAGACAGTTGAAGGCTTTGGTGGATTCAGTTTTTGTTCCCCCAAAATGCTTTCCTTTCTGTCATTTTAGCTCATCTGCAGGACCAAGCAAAGAGGCCTTTATTGATAACCAAACTGAGACTCTGGGAGGTTAAGTTCGCTGTGCTCGGTCACGCAGCCTCCTGTAGGCAGAACTGGGACTCCAGTCCGGGCTGACTCCCAAAACAAACCTGGGTGTGCTCTTCTGGAAGCCTCCAGAGCCCGGGTGCTGTCTGGGATCCTTCCCCCCTTTCTTCAGAGCCTTTGTTTGCTTTGCCAGCCTCTCAGAAGGACACTGTCATCGAGCTGGTGTCGGTGGGCGGCCCTGGGGAAAGGTGGGGAGCGAAGAGGGCCAGCCTTCTGCCGGCTCCCCCAGAACCCCAGGAACGGGTCTCTCCCAGGCCTGGTGGCGGGGTGGCGGGGGCTGG
>NC_138377.1:97676784-97731867 GCF_054177405.1 Leptonychotes weddellii | reverse complement strand
CCCTACACAAGGACTCTAGGCACCAAAGACAGTCCCAGAAATGACAAGGCTGACCAGGATGACCTCTGGGCAGCTCACTGCCCAGAGCATGGATGGGCACGAATTACATTAATGCCCCACAGAGTGTGGGTCACAGACCTACAGCCCCATCAGCATCCCCCAGGGGCTAGTTGGACCTGCAGATCCACAGGCCCCACTCCCCACCCTACAGGTAAGGGTCACACCGTGTTTGAACAGGTCCTCAGGTGTCTGGGCACATGCGTAAGCTTGAGCATGATGGGTCCAGATCTAGTCATCCCTGGAGATCCCTCCCAGATGCAGAGTCCTTGAGACTCACCCCCACCCTGATGGTTCAGCCCCGACTCACACATTTACACCTAACCATCTCTTTCTCTTACCTTCTTCAAGCAGAATGCCCTTCCCACCCCAGGTCCTCTGCTGCACTTTAAGGATAATGCTCTTAGAGGCGAAGCCTATGGCCTTGCGTTCTGTTGGCAGGGTCTGCCCGCTGGACGCCGAGCTCCTGCCTCATCCCTACCAGCTGCACAGCTCCCCGTGATGCCTGGCACTCAGTATGCATGCCGTGCACGCGGGCATGCCGAGCTCCAATCGCACCGACCACTGGGGGCCCAGGGGCCAAGCTCTGTATCAAACTATATGAATGTTCTAGACCCACGAGGAGACTTCATCATTTTCCGACCAGCAAGCTCTCTTCCACTTTTTCTAAGGTCATCTCAGGTCACGTGAGGGAGCCCTGGCTCACCTCTCTTCCCCTGCTTTCCTCCATTGACCAAGACCACCCTGTGAGAGACATCACGCTTGGGCCTAACACAAGAGTCATGCCTGGTGGCAGCTTAGCTCAGCCCAGGCGGATGCCTACGTGTGACCTCGTACGCCACCTCTGATGCAGACTGGGAGCACTTGTTCAGGGCTCACAAACCGGCTCTCTGGGTGAGGGGAAGGGCCCCTCCCCTCTGTGAGAAATGGTCAAGCAGTGTGGGAATGTTGGGCCTGGGGACCCACAGCCGGTTCGTCTCCTCCAGGCCCCACCTAGGTCCACCTCTCTCGAAGACTTCCTGGGTGCCCTGTCTTAGGAGGCAGGAAAGATGGGTTCTCTTACATGTCCCCTTCCTACACTCTGGCAAGCTCAGGACTCGAGTCTTCCTCTGTCACATGGGGATCGAGACTCACCTACCAGGGAACAGCAAGTTGTCCCCCATGACCTGGACAGTTCTGAATCCAGTAATAAACATCACAAAACTGGAATCCCATTCCGACTCCCACTCCACCCGGCCCTTCTCACCCTTGCCTGTGGAATCACTTCCATCTCTGAATGCTGTTCACCCAGACGATGCTCACCCTCCTGCCTCAGGACGCTTGCACAGGCCTTCCCCCTGCCAGAGATGCTCTTCCCCCCCCCCCACCGAAGAATTTCAAACGTGACACCAGGAGACAGTGGCTGGTGTAGCAGATGTGGGGACCTGGCTGCGAGCGGGATGGGAAAGGGGGCAGCTGTCCAGTAAAACGGCCCTGGGGAAATAAAAGATAAGAAAACCCCAAGGCCTGTCATTAACCTGCTGTGTGATTTTAAGGAACTTCCTTTCCCAATCTGGGCACGTCAAATAAAAGGCTTGGACTCTCTACAGCCCCAGCACCCATCGCCAATCATGGGAAATAATGGGGTGGTGCGTGTGTGTGTATGCGTGTGTGTATGTGTGTGTGTGCGTGTGTGCATGTGTGTGTGTTCCTCCAAGCCCAAATTGGGCCCATTTAACCAGATTCTCCTTCATGTTCTCTTCTTTAAGAGAGATGTGACCTGCTCAGCAAACCGCCTTGCATTTTCCCTGGGCACCCAGTGGGCGTTGGGTCCTCTGCCAAAGTCTGATGGCCCACAGATAGGTTCTACCCCCGATGGGCCCATGGCTACCATGCTTAGCTGGGTGTCACTGTGCATCAAGCAAAGCATCTCTCTTACTCACTGTGTGCTGAGAGCTCCAGGGGATGGAGGAGTCCTCCTCAGAAGGCTTGGAGAGCACCTGGCGGTAGACGGTGGGTCACTAGGGTACAGATCCGGAGGCTCAGATGGCCGATAAAGGATCTGCTGCCGTCTCTTGCAAGCTTCGCCTCAGCGGAGTCTTTTAGTGTCTCTGAGCTCCACGCAGTGTCCCTGGAAGGTGAACCAGACCAGCCGGGAAGTTTCCTTTTGACACTTGTCCTGGAGAGAGGGTCCTTGCTTAGGCTCTCGGGTTGCACCACACCTGGGACAGGGTGGTGGCTCAGCAGGAGCTTCTGGTCCCGCATGCCTGCAGGGCCAGGCCTTGTCCTCCCCTCTGCCCACAGCCCAGGATAGAAGGCAGGGTTCCCGACAGGCCCCTGGGTCATCGGCCTTGACGCTGGCCCCTCTCCAGACCCCCTCCCCAGGCCCTCCCTGGCTGCTCTGAGGGCTTGCGACAGGGGGGACGCTGCCCGGGTCAGGTGCCTACCCTGCCTCAGGGGAAGGCCCGGAGCTGGGCAGCATGTCAAGAGTTTTCTAATATTTCCTTGCAATCCCACCCCAGAACTGACAGGAAGGTGAGACAAAGTGGCTTGCCCCTGCTTATCTTTTCCCGAAGTCCAAAGTTCTGGCTTCTGGTCCAGCGTCCCGGCTCTGCCTAGACTGAACTCCCCCAGATACGCAGCTCGGCAGGGCCAGGGGAAGCCAAGTCTAGAACGGGGTTTGAAGAGTCCAGCTAACTTCAGGCCTTCCTAAGGCCACTCACCCTGGCTAGGAATACTCCCCTGTGTCCCAGACCTCGGTGGCAGCCGTGTCCAGCGGGGTGGGTGACTCAGAAGCCCTCATTCCCACATATCTGGGAGGGCTAAGCCGCACTCCCCGAGCTGTCGGTTTGGCTCCACAGGCCCGCATGGGGGTGCCCGGCAGCTGCCTCCCCCATCACGGAGGCCCTGGGGCGCGGGCCGGCCTTCGCACAGCCTCAATCACAGGGTTTGCTGTCCGCCCCAGCCTGCTGGCCTCTCCCCTGAGATCAGAGGGCCACCTCTACATTCCTCTGGCCAGCTCAGCCCTCCTGCCGGCCAGGCTGTGGTGATTTCCTTGGCATGGCTGGCCCCAGAAGGAGCTCATCTCCCAGAGCAAACAGCGTGCTCCACCCGCTTCAAGCAGGTCCTGCGTGCTGTGAAGGGCCGGGACTGGGACGGGCCCAGCGTCAAGGCCAGGGAGGGAAGCCGATCTTGGTGCGCTCGCAGAGGGCGTGTGTTGGAGGGTTCATGGGGCAAGGGGGTGAGAGGCCACCCGCTCCAGCCCAGGGAAGACCACGTGACCACAGGCTGGGACGTGGCACCTCGCTGGAGCAGGGCCCATCAACTCCCAGCTCCTGTTCCCACATCTGTAAAATGGGCACCACAAGGCCTCAAGAGAGGCTCAAGCACTCTCCACAGCACAGAGAACCCTCTCCGTGAAGGGCCTGGCTGACAGAGGCCTGCTCCCGACTGATCCGGATCCCGGATTTCTTTCCCCGTGTGGGTGTGGGTCCAGCAAGATTTGTGCAATCTTCTATTCCTCCCATCTCATGCTCGTCATCCTGGGCCCTTTGGGAAAGGACCCGTGCACTTGGCCCACGGCTGCCACTCGTCCTCCCCACAACTGGCGGGGGGACAGAGCAGATGTCCTCCCACCCCTCACACACACCCCTGACCCAGGGAGGAGCCAGGGGGCAGAAAATGGAAATACCTGCTGCCGGTCATTCCACAACTTACGGCAACAGAAGAACCTGACTTTGTTGAGCACTAAGTATGTGCCAGCCACTGGGGGCAGCACTTGGGGACACTGAGGCTCACAGGACTCGGGTCTGGCTCCAAAAGGCTCAGGGGACAGAGGTGGAGAGAGGAGGCGTGAGGAGGGCAAATGTGACCTCCAGCCTAGACAGGTGGAAGAGAGGCTGCCCCTGAGGTGTGGACACCTCCCCTATAAGCCCCATGGCAGTGTTGCTCAGGGGGATCCCAGAAGCTTCCTGGAGGATGGACCTTGGGTTTCGAAGGATGGGCAAGAGTCTGCAGGGTAGGGAAGGGAGAGAAAGGACAGGGAAGCCCCCTGCTTGGGCTGACGAGGGGGCCAGAAGGCTCTCGCAGACCAGCCAGCCAGGTGCAGTGAAGAGCCTCTGTACTGCCCACGTGTGACTCACAGGTGTTGGGGGTCCCTGTGGTCCATCAAGACACACGCACTGAGGAACATGTGCACAACCTGTGACCCAGGCCTCTGCCTCCCAGGGACTGTTTGGGCAAGACAAGACTCCCCCCTGGCGTATTTAAAGAGCAATCCTTGCTAGCAGGGCTCTAACCGCGGGTGTGGCCCGTGAGGTCTGAGGTCACTTCACTCCTCAGGTGACTCCGCTGAGCCCTCCACAGGCACTTATACATTGCACACCATTTCCAGGGGCTCAGAGGTATTCCCCCACCAGCCCATCTCCATGGAGGAACCCTGATATGGTCCATCTCCCATGTTTTGCAGATAAGGAAACTGAGGCAAAGAAAGAATGAGACCTGCCGGAGATCCACGTGAGACAGGGAAGAGCCGGGCCTGGGCTCCTGGCTTCTACCATAGGCACCTTGCTGCTGCCACCTCCTAGCTATGTGTCCCTGCCCAGCTGCGATTCTCAGGGGCCTGCCTCATGATGGAGGGGACTGGCATGCATTTCTGTCTCTCCCAGAGACCCCCTGCTCCCAGGCCGTGACTCTTCTCTTAGTAAAACATCACCTTCTGGCTCTCAGCCGCCATGCACAGTCCCGCTGGGTCTCTGCATCCCAGCACCCCATCCCTGGAGCAGGCCCCACCATCCACCTGCTCACTCGGGCCATACAAGGGTGGTTTCCCCACCCCCATCCTCCTTCTCAACACCCCCCACGGCCAACCACCCAAATCCAGTCCTTTCCTTTCCAGCCAAGGGTCCAGGCTTTCCCTCACCTCCTGCTGGCGCTATTACTACAACCAGAAAAATATACCTAAAGCATACGAACATGTCACTTTCTGCTTAAAATTCTGCAGAAGTACCCTGTGGCCTTCAAAATCAAGTTCAAGTTCTTGGTCTGGTCTGCAAAGCCCCCATGGCCAGCACGGCCTGCTCCTGCCTCATGCCCACTTCCATCTTTGCATCAGCGAGGCAAGTGTTCTCACCCCCAACCACCTCTAGACCATTTGTTCCTGCTGGTCTTTCTGGCCAGTGGAGTCAGATGTGCTTGGATCAGCTGGATACACTTTGACCCCAAGGTTTGCTTGTATGCCTGTTTGTTAAATTCAGTTCCCTCTCAATGGAAATTTTCTCAAAGGGCCCAATCCAGGGGTGCCTGAGTGGCGTGGTCGGTGAAGCACCTGACGCTTGGTTTCAGCTCAGGTCGTGATCTCAAGGCTCATGGGATCGAGCCCAGAGACAGGCTCCGAGCTCAGTGGGGAGTCTGCCTGAGACTCTCTCTCCCTCTGCTTTCTCTCCCTCTCCCTCTGCTCAATCTCTCTCTCAAATAAAAAAATAAATAAAAACTTTTTAAAAAAGGCCCAATCCACTTTCCCACTCCTGGACTTTTGAAAATCTTTATACCCCAGGGAATCATTTGTAAAACTTCCTTCCATGATGGTTTCTTCACAGAGGCTAATACAACTTTTCATGTATAGGTGGTTCTCGAGAAAGGGTCACTGTGAGACTGATGTCTAGAAGCGTGCATGGGCCCATTTGCTGATGAAGAAATAATGAAATCAAGAGTTTCGACCCATAAATTCAACAGGAGCAAGGGCTTGCTGTTCAAAGTCGCAGACAGCCCAGAGTGGAAAGAACAAGAAAGTGCATCTGAGATGTGCCCTCAAAGGGGTGGGTGGGAGCCTGGGACCCCGGCCCGACCTACCACCCCCCCACTGCTTGATGGCGTACCTCACAAATATGTGCAGCCCAGAGAAGCCACATTCCCTGCTCTCATAACTGGATTTTCAGCTTTCTAGAACAGTGCTTCCTGTGTTATGTCTGCAATTTGTAGGATCTGATAAAAGACTCACTTCAAGGTTCAAAAGGGACCGACCTTTGTAAATAGTTTAAAACTACAGCTCAGGAAGGGAGAACTCAACAGAGCTAAAGCCTACGGGAGGGCAGAGGGCAGGTGCATTGGGTCTACCTAATAATGGCCTGCAAGGACAGCAGGTTCTCATCCCCAGAGTCTGCAAGTGTGACCTGACTGGGGAAAAGGAGCTTTGCACTGTGACTACATTAAGGACCTTGAGAAGGATGATCAGGGTAACCATGGGGTCCTTTCAGGAGACAGGCAGAGAGAGAGTGGGTGCCCAGACACAGAGGCAAAGGCGATGGGAAGACAAAGAGGAGTTGAAGATGCTGCCGTGAGGGCGAGGGGGCTGCCGTGTCAGCCCGAGGGATGCGGCAGCCTCCAGCGGCTGAAAGAAACAGGGCACGATGCTCACCAGACCCTCGGGAGGCAGTGTGGCCCTGCTCACGCCTCGATTCTGGCCCAGAGAGACTGATTTTGGACTTCTGGCCTCCAGAATGGTGAGAGAATAGATTTCTGCTGTTTTAAGCCACCAAGGTTGTGGCCATTTGTCATGGCAGTCCTGGGAAACTGACACACCCAGGATCAGAGGTTCCAGCCCATTTTACTCCTGAGGAAACAGACTCAGAGAGCAGCAGGGACTTACTCGAAGCCACACAGCACGTGAGCCGCTGGGTCAAGGCCGGACCCGGGTCTCCAGATCCTTGCCCCGCTGTGCCTCTTCTTCCATCTGCCCTGCTCCCCCCTGGCCATGCTGGGGCCCTGGGACTCCTGCCCGGGAGAACCCTAGTTTGCAGAGTGACTTTATGTCTACTCACAGTGGCCCCCAGCTGAGACCAGCTAGTGCCAAATGCTGACCCCAGCCTGGATGTCCACCTGCCACCTGCCTCACAGGCTGGGTTCTTCAGGAGCAGACTCTGAGAGGGAGGGTGGGGTGCCAGATGCTTATGAAGGGCCCACGTCAGTGAAAGAAGTGGGAGGAAGCTGGATTGGGTAGAAGGAGATTGGAGTTGGATTTCGATGCAGGCCTGACAAAGCCTCAGCCAACCGGCAGGGGGTAGTCCCGTATCCAGCTGGGGTGGCCAGGACCTAACACACCCCCCATCACCGGGTCACCAGACATGGGCTGCTCTGGGGAGGGCAGGGCCACAGGTGAGGTGGGTCCATGCACTGAGGCAGACCCGGAAGGAGCGGACGGCAGGAGGCCACCTGCTGACCACACTCGCTGCAGCTGGGGAGTAAGACCGTCCTCGAAACAAGGTCTGGGCGTGTGCGGCCTGCAGCCCAGCATTACCAGGGCTCTGCAAACATGGGCTGCCTCTCAGCCGTGCTGGAAAGGCTTGCCCAGCAGCCGCCCACCCTGCAGCATGGCCAACACCCTCCACACTCAAAGTGGGATCTGTGGGCAGTAGCCTGGACACCACTCGGGAACTTGTTAGAAATGCAGACTCGGGGGCGCCTGGGTGGCTCAGTAGTTAAGCATCTGCCTTCGGTTCAGGTCATGATCCCAGGGTGCTGGGATCGAGCCCCGCATCGGGCTCCCTGCTCATCGGGAGCCTGCTTCTCCCTCTGCCTCTGCCCCTCCCCCCTCGTGGTCACTCTCTCTCTCAAATAAATAAATATGATCTTTAAAAAAAAAGAAAGAAAGAAATGCAGACTCTGTTTTGTCCCTTCTCCCCCCCCCCCCCACAGCCCCCCGTTCATTTGAGAAACAAGCTCTTCATTGGCATGAGACCACTCCAGGGGCCAGATCCCGCAGCGGTCTGTTTCTGTACTGTCTTTGAGCTAAGGATGATTTTTTTTTTTTTAAGATTTATTTATTTATTTGAGAGAGCGAGAATGAGAGAGAGTACATGAGAGGGGGGAGGGTCAGAGGGAGAAGCAGACTCCCTGCTGAGCAGGGAGCCCGATGCGGGACTCGATCCGGGGACTCCAGGATCATGACCTGAGCCGAAGGCAGTTGCTTAACAAACTGAGCCACCCAGGCGCCCCCTAAGGATGATTTTTTAAAAAGAAGAATAAGTGGCAGAGACTCTATGGACCGAAAAGTCTAAAATATTTACCACGTGCCTTTTGGCAGAAAACCTTCTCCAACCTCTACTCTAGGAAGGCCACCGAGCAGGGGAGCCACGGTGATGTGGTCTCTCCGGGAGCCCTCCTAGGTCTGTGGCCACCCTTCAGCCCTTAGGCCACTCCTGACTTACCTCCTTCTTGACCCTGTCCTTCCCATCTCTTTCCCCCACTTTCCTCTGTTATTCCTGCTTCCTCCCATCCCCCGCCTTCTCCTTCTGTCTCTCTCTCTCTCTCTCTCTCTCTCTCAGTGTGTGTGTGTGTGAGTGTGTGTGTGTTAGAGAGAGACAGAGAGAATTTTTTATTCATCTCAGGCTTCCTCTTTCCCCTCATCCCTGAGACCTTCTTTGTGTCTACGTGGCTCTGTCTGTCTCACCCTATGCCCCACCCTCGACCCCACTCCAAAAGCAACCTGAAGCGGCACCCTGGGGGTCAGCTGGAGCTGCTGTTAGGAGCACAGTGCCCAGACTTTTCTATCCTCCGCCCTGCCATGCCCACACTGACTCCATTAATGTGCTCACACCTGGAGTTCTCTTCTCAATTCCCTCTGCTCCCTGTGTCTCCTGGCCCCCAGCTTTCCCTTCTCCAGGAGCCCCTTAATCTTTGCAGCTTTTTCCCCAACATCCCTGACTCTCCTGTGAAATGCAAATTAATTAGCATCCAATTACTCCCTGGCTGCTACATCTAGAGCCTTCTCTTGCTAGGTTCCTGTCCAACACCTCCCTCGTCAGCTGGGAACACAGCCCATCAGGAAGTGGTCCCCCGCCCCTCCCCCCAGGCTCTGCCAGCATCCACCTCATCAGTGGATTCCAGAAACAGAGCCCGGGTGGGGCCACTCCGCCCACCACTCGAATTGCCAGCCCCATTCTGGGAAGGCCAGGCATGAGACCCAGCCTCTGTCCTCGCGGAGGCAGCACGGGGATGAGGAGCCACACCCCGAGTGTGTAACAAGTGCAACCAGGCATGACCCACCAGGCATGGTGTCAGAAGGAGACTCGTGCCCAAGGACGGGTCTTGCCTGTAAACTTTGACGGGCTGAGTGCAAATGGACTTAGCATAGAGCTGGGGCCCATCCTAAGCCTCAGCATACACCCTATAGTCCTGGAGAGCCAGCATGGTACAGGAGGAAGAGAACGGGGCTCCTGTCCACTGGTTCCCCGGGGGGGCTTTGGGCCTTGATCCCTCCAAACCCCAACTTCCCCATCAGAGAAATGAAGATAATAGGGCCGGCATGGGGAAAAGGAGCCTCTCTGGGCCAAGTGCCAAGCACTGGCTGGGCACAGTGTGGGAATGTTAGCCTTGTTTCTCACTGCCTTCCTGATCCCAAGGGGGGCACCTATGATGGATGAAGGTGGAGTTGGATTTCTGTGGGGTGCATGTTAGCCTTGTTTCTCACTGCCTTCCTGATCCCAAGGGGAGCACCGATGGTGGATGAAGGTGGAGTTGGATTTCTGTGGGGTGCAGCCCGCCCCCTGGGCCCTGGCCCCCTGGCAGCTCCCCTCAGCCCCCAGTTGCCCACAGCCACTCCAGCAACACTCTACTATCCCAGCCAGTCCTCATAGGAGTAGAAAGTTCTATCTTCTGCCCACTAACTGGAAGGAGACACCCCCCCCCCCTCCACTGGCCTGAGAGCTGGACTCCTGCAATTCATCAGACTGGGGCTCACCCCACAGAGCACACCCTGAGGCCCCCAGCGGCCCACCTCACTATGTCCTGGGATCCTTGGGTCAGCAGTCTGCCCACGGGGCCTGTCTCTCCCAACCCAGTCCCTTCCAGTCCTGCTACTCCCACTCTGGCTGGCTGCGGTCGGCCACATCTCTTCCCAGCTCTGGTCGCTTCCATCCAGACTGAGCACCATTCCCAACCCTCCATCTCTCTAATGCTTATGGTTCCCATGAGACCGGCAAGCTCCGAATGATCCACTGGTTATCATTGATATTTCTAAGTCGTCTAAGTGGGCGTGAGCATGGTCTTGTTTCTCCAGCAGAGTACAAGCACCCCCTGAAGGAGAGCACCACACTGGACCAAGGCCAAGGGTACCAGGTACAGTGCTGGGGCCATGGCAGAGCAGCTGGATGATCTGGCTGGCCCCAGATGGGCAGAAGCGTTTGGTGGAGTCTGGGTAAGGTAGGGCTGAGAAGGAATGAGGGCTCATCCAGCAGCCGTCTGAGCTAGGCACAGATGCTAGGGAACCCGTCCAAGTAGAGTCGTCATTTAGTGCTCACCACGGCCTTGTAAGGTGCATACCATTCTCTCCGGAGATCTGAGCCTGCCGGAGATTAAACAACCAACCCGAGGTTAGACGGCTACACAGGGATGGGACCCAGCCTGTCCCAGACCTGCCTCCGGAGTTCACAGCTCCTCTGGTCAGCTAGGTGGCTCAGAACTCTGCCCTCTCACTCCTGCTTGGATCAGCAAATGCAGGCCAGTTGGCTCAGCCCATTGCTCTGTTGTTGGTCTTGGGAGCTCTAATGGCCTTTCCTCCCCCTTTCCTGGCCAACGATTTGGGGCTGGAGCTGGAAATCTGCACCTGTAGGGATGCCCAGGCTGTCCTGTATCTGGGACGCTGGTCGAGCACACAGGCGCAGCCAACCACCAGGCCAGGGGCCCGGGGAGCCTATGACCCTGCCTGCAGTCACCCGTGACCGTCCCGTGGGCTCTCATCCCCCAGGCGCAAGGGACTGCTGCTATGGCGGGCTTCTCTGGTCAGTGATGTTGGAGCTGGAAAGCCTTTTTGAGACCGCCTGGCCCAACCCTGTCATTCTGTGGGGACACTGAGCCCGAGGGAGGAAGGTGGTTAGCCCCAGACCAAGCCAAGTTGGAGAACCAGGTGTCTTGAATCACAGGTCAGGACTCGTCCTGCCGCTCCCAGCTCAGTTTCCCAAATGGGCAGAGAGAACTGGGTGCTCCGGGGCCACTTCCTTCAGGAAGCTACGTTCGGCGCGTCTCCCTGGAAGAGCCAGGCCAGACCGAGCAGGTCAGCCTCCAAGCGCTGAGACGGTGTGCTTCAGGCACAGGCTGGTGAGTCCCATCCATTTTTCTGGAAGAAAGGCAGGAGGTGAGTAAGCTCGGGCTCCGCACATGGGCCTCCAGATACGTTGGCTGAATCCGTGGAGGAAAAGGGCTTTCCAGGCTGAGGTAAGAGGCAGGCCTGAGGGGCGGGAGGCAAAGGCCTCGGAGGACGGAGAGGGCCCCGTGGATGGTCTGCACATTCCGTCACAGTGTGGGGACTCTGAAGGCGCGGCTGCCCCTTGTCCCCGAGCTCCGGGGAATGCCCCTGGCGCTCTCACGGCAAGCCAAGCCCGCGTTTCCCAAGATGGCCATTGAGACCCCGGCCCTCGCTGCCAGAGACGGCCCCTTTGCCACCCGGCTCAGCCCCCGGCCCGCGGGAACGGCTGCCTACACACTGGCGTCCTCCCAGGCTCTCAGTGGGGCTCCGTTGGCATGCAGCCACCCGGCCGTCCTCCCCAGAGCCGGTCTCCTCTGTCCTCTGACGGAAAAGGTCGCTGCATCCAGCGGAGCGTCAGTGCCCTGAATGCGCTCAGCGAGCGCCTGCCGTGGGGCCTGGCTCTGCCGCCTGGCTGCCCGGCGTTGGCTCCCTGGTGGCTCCTGAGAAAGCCCAGGCCAGCCCCCCGCCTGCTCCTCTCCCTCCTTCTGTGAGGCCTCCGTGCGCGGCTGGGGAGTCTGGGCAGGGACGCTGGCCAGGAATGAGACGAGGCCCGCTCCTGAGGGGCCCACAGTTGATAGAGCAGAGAAAACGTGGGTACAACTCACTGCAACACAAGCTAGGAAGGGGTTGCTCCTGCCCAGTGCTGAGGGCGGCTGTGAGACCCGGACGGGCTTCCTGAAAGAGGAGGCATCCACGCTCGCCCTTGAGGAGCAGCTACGGTAGAGCCATGAGGCTCAGAGCCATGCAAGAGCATGAGGTATTCAGAAGGTCTTGGGTGCGCAAGAATTTGGGCTGAGGGGGCTGTCAGAGAAGCAGGAGGCCGAGGATGAAGACCTCAGGTGGCATGGTGAGGAGCCAGGGAAGGGTAAGAAAGTCACATGGCCAGATTTTGGAAAATAAACCACTATGGCTATAGTGTCAAGAATTGGCAGGGCGGGGGTGGAGGGAGTAAAAGCAGCTACCAGGAGACCAGTGAGGAAGGGATTGCTCGGCCCCGGGGGAGCAGAGGACCCAGGGTGACGGTCGGCAGGGTGCAGCTGAGTACCAGGACTCCAGGGATATTTGGAAGGTGGAGTAGACAGAATTAGTTTGGATGGTGGACTTGGGCCAAGTGGGAGGAGACGAAGGGGTAAAGGAAGGGCTGACTCGGGGGCCTGGATGTCTGGCAGTGCCTTGACCCTGGAGGGGTGACTGGGTGAGGAGAGGTTTGAGGGATTCGAGACACAGGATGGCCCCGGAGATGGTGCCTGGGAGTCTTGAGGTGGAAGGGGACACCGAGGAGGGCCTGGGGAGTGACAGCGGAAGGGGCAGGGCCCACCCTCCCCTTCCCTGGCCTGCTCTCCATACCCCTGCAGCCCAGCCTCTCAGAAACCGTGGGCTTTTCGGGTGTATTCCCGCTCCCTGGTTCCCATGGCATCAGCCCCCACCCCAAGCCCCGTCGGAGATGGTGTCCCCTGCCCCCCGGGGCGGCTCACAGCCTGGTGGCATCACTGCGACCAGGAGACACACCACCCACCCGATCCCCCTCGTGCTGGCCTCATCTGCCAGCATGCTGTCCTGGGGCATCAAAGAGATGGCTCCCTAACCTGTCCCTTCTCCACAACCACCCTCAGTCATCCCCCTATGGCCAGCCGGCATGGACTCTTCATGAGCGAGAAATCAGCTGTTACTGTGAAAGCCACGGAGACCGCAGGGCTTGTGACTGCACCCCAGCATCGAGCATCCTGACGATGCAATCCCCACGCAGAGGGGGCACCGTAACAAGCCCCCGCTTGCCCTCCATCCCCCGCAACCTTCCGCGTGGCCCCCACCCTCCCTATGCCGTCCCCTCCCCACCGCCTTTCCTTTCCTGCCTGGAACCCCAAAAGCCCTACCTATACGCACTCACATTGTCACTTCCTCCAGCCTTCCTGTCTACCCCCCCAAACCCCTGACAGCTACACTGGGGTCTGAGTCCCCGCTGTGTCCCTCAGAGAACCAAACACCGTGCTGGACACGTGGGAACTGAACTGAGAGGGACAACAAACCACACAAAATCCCCGATGGCGGGCCCCTCCCTGCGCTCCCCGCTCATCCTGCCCCCAGGGATCCAGTGTGGGGGAAGAGCAGAGAGCCGTGACAGAGAGATGGAAAATATTCCTGGTATTGTTCTAAGGCCACAGTCTGTGGTTGTGGAAGGAAGCGAAGGGGGGTTTGGGAGATGGGGAGGAGAGGTTAACAAGATTAAAAAAGCCATAATGAGACCGCAGCACAAACCCTACAATTATGTTCCCAAATTTAATCAAAACAGCTTCCCGCACTGGGCAGTACGTAGTTCGCAGTCCCCGCTGTCAGGTTCGGCTTCCCAGGATTGTCCCTTGAGATGCCACGGAGCCCAGAGTCTTTGCGCAACAGAGAGCGGGGTAGGGTCTGCCGGCCGGCACCACCCACCCCGGCCACCCCAGCCCCAGTCCCTGCTTCCGAGCCAGGCTGTGGGGCTTGACTTGGTTTAGACAGGCCAGGTCTCCAGGGGAGCCCCTCCTCCTCCTCCCTTCCCCACTCCTCCTGGTCACCTGCCCTCTGCTTCTCATCCCTGCAAGACATTCCCCCTTCCTCCTGCCCCTGCGGTGGACTTTCTCTTGGGCCTGGCACCAGCTGTGGCCCTGGGCTCCCTCATGCAGGGCCCCCCCAGCTCCCCCTAAGAGAGGATGGCCCCTCTCTTAGTCACACCCCACAAACAGCTCTGGACCCACCATGAGATTTGGCCTGGGCTGGATGTGTTGGCCTTCTTGAGAGCAGAGGTTTTTTTTCTCCGGGTGGTTTTGGTCTCTCCTGGTCTCCCCTGGCCCATGTAGGTCTGTGTTGGGGGGTTAGTGCGTGCCCGGGATCTGAATGCTCTGCTCTGTTTCCCAGCCTCCCTCCTAGAAGGTTGAGGCCATGTGACTAGTTCTGGCCAATGGCCTATGGCTTCCAGGTCCAGTGAAGAACCAGCATTCCTTCCCCTGTCCTGGTAGCTCGGACTATGTGCGTTCTAACTGGTATACCCACAAGAGGAGGAAGGCTACCCAGCCCAGGTGGGACCTGCCTGAGTGAGAAATTGCCCATTATTGTGTTAAGCCACAAAGATGCCAGGATTGCTGTGTACATTGAACAAGTTTCTTAACCTCTCTGGGCCTTAGCTTTCTCATCACCTGTCACCTTGCAGGGTTGGATGAAACCGTGTCATTCATTAGGACAAGAAATACAGGAGGAGGATTGGGCTTGTGGGGAAGGACCTGTGTTCCAGGCAGGACCTGACCAGTGTGAGATGTCACTGGGGCGTTTTGTAGACAGAGAGTAGGCTCCAGGCCAGAAAGAAGGACAGGACTGGAGGTGGGGATCGGAGGTCATAGGTGAGCTAGTAGTTGAAGTCCAGTTGGTGGATGAGGCGGCTGGGGGAAGGAACACATACAGAAAAGTAAGAGCAGAATGCTCTTTGTAAAGAAGGGACTCTTAAAAAAAAATGTATTTATTTGACAGACAGAGAGAGCGAGAGAGGGAACACAAGCAGGGGGAGTGGGAGAGGGAGAAGCAAGCTTCCCTCTGAGCAGGGAGCCTGATGCGGGGCTTGATCCCAGGACTCTGGGACCATGACCTGAGCCGAAGGCAGACGCTTACCGACTGAGCCACCAGGCGCCCCCAAGAAGGCACTCTTTTGTAAAACGAAGTCACTCAAGTCCAGTAAGATGAAGTGATCAGTCCAAGGTTACATAGCATGTTATACCAGAGGCTAAGCTAGAACCAGGAACACTTGCCTCTGGTTCTGGGGCCCATCCCTTTCCAGCACAGAGAAGCTGGAAGCCTGGGGGTGGGGAGGTGAGCCCACCAGAAATGCTAGGATATTAAGCACCTGTGTATCTCTGGTCACTTCCCCGGAAGCCAGCTTCCCATGTGTAGAATGAAAATACGGTGCCAACGATTGTTGTAAGGGGCCTTCCAACTTACAAACCAGCTTCATAGCAGTCACCTCATCTGGCTTTTAAGATGTCCCTTTAAGGAAGGCAGGCTACATAGAGGAAGGCTCAGAGAGTGATTTATCAGAGGCAACACTGAGCCCGATCCCCTGACTGCAGGACGCATGGGCCACAGCCCACCGAGCCACCCTTTCTTTCTTCCTCTTGCTCCTATTCATCTTCTCCAAGCCTCTCTGTTCCTTCCAAAAGAGACATGCTGCCCACTGTCTTGAGGCATTGGAGTCTCTTCTTCACCGGAAGTGACCACATGTTTCCTGGAATCTGGTTGGTGGATCTGGGGCAGTGGGAAGATGATGAGAGGCCACCTTGAGGGATACGGGGACAATGGGGCTTCTCAGTCTCATTGGCAAGGGAAAAGGATAGCTCAAGGAGGCTGTGATACTATGATTTATAATAAGAAATATATATTTGGTCTTCCTTTGTTTCAGGCAGAATTTCTAAAGCCATTGTAATTTCCCAAGTGAGGAGAACCATAAAGGTGTCTTTTGTTACGTCAATGAGGTGACTTGTAAAAATGGAAAGGACCTAGGGAAGCTAAGGTGGAGAGCTGGTTGCCAAAGGACCCAACCAGGAAATGAGAGGGCTGGAACTTTCAGTCCCACTCCCGGACCTCCATGGAGGGGAGAGGGGCTGGAGGTTGAACCAACTGTCAATGGCTGAGGAGTTAATCAACAATCCCTATGTAATGAAGTTTCCATGAAACCCCAAAAGGTGGGGGGTTCAGAGAGTTTCCAGGTTGGTGACCACGTGGAGATTAGGGGAGGGGGTGCGCTCAGAGGGCACGGAAGCTCTGAGCCCTTCCCCACACCTTGCCCTGTGCATCTCTTCCATCTGGCTATTCCCAAGTTATATAATCTAGTAAGGAAAATGTTTATCTGAGTTCTGTGAGCCGCTTCTAGCAAATCAATCAAACCCAAGGAGGGGGTCACGAGAACTTCTGATCTGTAGCCAGTTGGTCAGAAGCCCAGGTGACAGCCAGGACTTGTCACTGGTGTCTGCAGTGGAGGGTGGGGGGCGTTTTGTAGGACAGAGCCCTTCACCTGTAGGATCTTGACCGGATCTCCAGGTAGATAGCGTTGGAAGTGAGTTGAATTGTAGGGCCCTCTGGTATCGGGGAATTGCTTGGTGCAAGGGAGAACCCTACACATCAGAACTGGTATCAGCTGTTGGCCCAGGACCAAGCATAGCCTGGGTCAAGGGGGTCTGGGCCCAAACACGGAGTGTAGATTCTTAGCTATTTCTGGGCCCTCTATAGAGGGGCAGGGGGGTGGCTCTTCTCTGAGCCAACACCAAGGACTTAGGACATGTTGTCAGCAAGCTTTTCTATGAGAGACTATTCGAGGAACAACTCAAAGAGAAAGATCCCAATCCATTCCAACTCATCCATCCCATCCACCCATCCCATAGATACTGGCTGAAGGTGCACCCCATCCCCACCCCCAAGGGCTGACGGTAGAGGAGGAAGGAGACAACAGGGAAAGCAGAATGCCAAATTTCCACCCAGAAGACCCAAAGTCAAGTCCTGACCCAGCACTTTCTGTCTGCGTAGCTTTGAGTTAGCTACTTGGCCTCTCTGAATCTCATTTTCAAAACAGAGCTAATAATACCACTCAAATTCCCTAACTTCTGGGGTGATTTTAAAAATCAAAAGAGACCTTCTTTGACAAAGTGGTTGGTAGATTGTTATTAAGAAGATAAAATAAGCACTTGATTTCTTGAGATACAAGGTAAACAGCCATAAGTGCTATTGAAGAGGCCCAGATAAGAGGCTATGAGAGAAAGGGGAGAGAGAGAGAGAGAGAGAGAGAGCGAGCTCACGCAAGCGAGCACACGAGCAACTGGGATGGTGGCAAAGCTAGAGGGAAAGGTAAGACATTGCAATTAAAGGATGGGTACAATCCCAACAGGGAGAAGCGGCAGAGAGAGAATGTTCCAGCAGAGAACAGAGTCAGCAAAGATACAGAGGCCAGAAATAATAGAGCAGTTTCCAGTACAAAACGCCATGTGTGTTTGTGGGGGGCCCGTGGGAGAGAGCATTGCAGGTGTGCCTGGGGAGGTGAGAGAACGGCCTTGAACACTAAGCAGAGGTATTTGGACTTTATTCCGCAGAGTAGTGGCAGAGGGGAGGGGGCGCACAGTTGTTCTCAGCATGGTCTTTGGGCCAACAGCCGCAACCGCACTTGGGAACTTGTTAGAAACACAAATTCTGGGGCCCCAGCTCAGATCTATGGAAGCAGAGGCTCTGGGAGTGGGCCTAGGAATCTGGGTTCTATCTCGCCCTCCGCGGGATGCTGATGCCCGCCCAAGCGTGAGGCCACTGGTGAGGCAGGTGCTGTCTGTCTGCGCCTTGTCCCGTCCCCGGCCCTGCCAGCTTCCATCCGCCAGCGTCAGAATTCCTTCCACTGTGAGCTTTCTGTGGCCACTGGAGCCTGCCCCACCCAGGCACAAGAAGACCAGGAGTGCAGGACTTAGCATCCCCGGGAGAAGATGGCAGGCGATGGTTCACAGGAGGAAGGGCAATATTGCCCCAGCCCGCTGCGCACTCAGGTGGTGTGGCTCGGACGGGGCTCTATGCTCTAGCCCTGGCAGGATGGAGCCTCGGGGCCCGCAGTGGTCACCGCCCCAGCCTATACTGGGTGCCTCTGCTCCGTGGTTGCTTCTCCACTCCCCGCCGGTGGCTTGGGGATACCACCCCAGTGAACACGGCTGCTGGAGTCCTTGGCTCTGCCTGTGGAGGAACCCGAAGCAAGGTCCTCGGCGTGTGCATCCGCGTGTGCATTCACACTGGCATGGTATCAGGCCCAGGGAGGAGGTGGGGGATTGCTGAGGGCTTGAGCCAAGGATTGGGACCCTGCAGAGGAGGCAGTGCAGCCTGCAGATCGTTCCTGGGAGCGGGGAGCCCTGGAAAGATATTGGCAGGACCGAGGTGGGTGACCAAGGAGAGGGAGGATGGCAGGAGAGAGGGCTCGCCTCCCTATGCGAACTTGCCAAGACTCGGTCGCGACTGGAGGTGGGACGTGAAACACAGAGGGAGGCCAAAGATAACTCCAGCACCTCATGATCATTCCCATTTCACAGACAAAGAAACTGAGGCCAGCGAGTTCAGTGGCTTGCCCCGGGCCAGGCCTCAGTGCTAGCTTGAGAGCTGAGATCCTAAGCCAGGCCCCCAGGCTGGAGGGACACCCAGCCTCCAGGCCGGCCACAAACTGCCCCCAGATGCTGTTTGATTCTTGGACCTCTGCAGAGTCCCGTGTTAACTCTGGACCGAGGAGACACACTTGGCAGCAAGAGAGGGTGCCACTCTTTCCCAGAACTCTAGCCTATCCCTCAAAAACAGGAAAAAAAAAAAAAATCAACGTAGCTCTTGCAGCCAGGCAGCCTGTGTTTGCCAAGCAGCAAATCTGTGCACAACTGTAAATCCAGGTGACCTACTTGTCACTTCGGTGCCTTGGTTTCCTCAAGTATAACCCAGGAATAGAAATACTTCCCATTAGGCTCTTAGACCAGTACGGCCCTTGGTGTTGGTGGTTTGTTCTGGCTCTTGTTGATTATGTTGCTAAGTTTGGAAAACAATGAGTCCAACAGAACTCTTGGCTCTGTCGCTGATGATACTCATCCCCAGCTAAGAAGTGGCAGGACCAGGATTCGGTGCCAAGTTGAGAAATGATCCTCTGGCAGTGTGTCCGCGGTGGGCCAAGAACCCATGTCCTTGAAAAGAAGTCACGTCAAGGAATTTGGGGCCTGGGGCTGTTTTCGCTATGCCCCTCTATGATCTCGAGCTGGTCATGTTCTCCTGGGGACTTCGGTTTCTGGGTACCCAAAGCCCGGCCTCTCTTACAGGGTTGGGAGGAGACTCGGTCAAGAAGTATTTCTAGTCTGGCTTGTGCCAGGCACTAGAGGACAGAGAGGCATGCATGAGAACTTCCTCCTGCTCTAGAAGCTTGTAGTTCTTCCATGGGGAAGGGGGGCGTCCGAGGAGAGGAAAGGTGAGCGGGCGATGTTGGCTGAGCTCTTACTGTGCGTTAGGAGCGGGGCAGAGGGCTTTACCCTCATGCATCTCCACAACTGTCTTGTGAGGCTGGGGATGTGATTCCTCCGTGCAGAAGAGAAAAACGAGACTCAGAGCAAAAAACAGCCCAGACGCCAGGGTTTGTAGAGCTAAGACTTAGGCGCCAGTCAGTCCAAAACATGCTTTCTGCCATGCCACACGGCTTCTCGGTTGGGGTCCAGCAGCAGATGGGGGTGAACCCTCCTCGGGAGGCAGCGTGTTTGGGGCACCGAGACCCCGGGGAAGATGACTACCCTGCAAAGTGGGAGTGACAAGTGCAGTGCTCTAAGTATGAGAAGCTGTGGGACTGCAGGACGAAGTACCTGGATCTTTGAGACGAGGAACAAAGGCTTCACAGTGGAGATGTTTGACCTGGGTTTTGAAGAATACGCAGTTCTCCAGATAAAGGAAAGAGGGTCCTTCAGAACAGAGGGAGTTGCATATAGAAGGCAGGCAGATGTCAAGCTGGCTCCTTGAGGAACTGCAAATGGGTGCATTACCGAGACAGTGGGGACAAGTGGATAAAACATATCTCTTCAGCAATCTACCAACTATGTGAATCTGAACAAGTTACTTAACCTTTCTGAGCCTCAATTTCTTATTTTGTTAAACGATGGTGGTAATGCGTAACTCATAGGGTTATTACGTTTAGGTGAGACAAACGTTGGAGATCTTTGCATACACTGTTCTCGTGTAATCCTTATGATCTGGTGAGCCAAGCAGGGTGCAAGGGCTCTCTCGTTTTCTGTGGAGGATCAGAGGGAAGGAACTTGCCCAAGGGCGCACGGCCAGAAGTAGCAGAGCCAGGATTTGAAGCCAGGCATCCTCATTCCAGATCCTGCCTTCTAAACAACCTCTTCTATGGACACAAAAATCCAAAGCAAAACCAGCTTTGAATGAAAGCATTAATGGGCCATGATCAAGGAACTTTTATTCCAGGAATGTGGATATGAGTCAGTGTTAGGAAATCTGTCAATATAAGATATCATATCAATAGGTTAAAGGAGAAAAGCCACAGGACTATTTTCAAAGAGATAGAAAGGGATATTTATTAAAGTACAACAGAAAGATCTCATTTAAAATCAAATTTTAAGTAAACTAGAAATAAGATGCTTCCCTATCTCGAGTTTAAAAAAAAAAAAAATTCTAAAATCAACCAGTCAACATGATACCTATTGGTGAAAAACTTCTAGAAGTATTCCATCAAAATCAAGGAAAAGTCCAGGATGCCTGGGTGGCTCAGTCGGTTGATTGTCCGACTCTTGGTTTCAGCTCAGGGTCCTGAGACTGAGCCCCATAGAGCCTACTTAAGATTCTCCCTCTCTGACTCCCTCTGCCCCTCCCCCACCCCAACTCTCATGCACGTGCTCTCTCTCTTAAAAAAAAAAAAAAACTAAGTTAAAAAAATCAAAGAAAAGGCAATGACCCCGAAACCACTGCCATTATTTAACACGGGCTTGTGAGCCCTAACAGATACAAGAAGACATGAAAAGGCATGAGAGCTATGCCTGTGGAAAGGGAGGAGACACAGTTATCTGATGATCTAACTGCCTCCCTGAAAAATTTCTTAAAAAACAAAACAAAACAAACTGAAAACCTATTGGAACTAATGATACTGACGTAACTAAATGCAAAAGAAATGTTTTTTTTCTCCAAGCCAAATTTTTGAATATGAATTGCTGGTTTTGAAAGTGAATTGCTGACATCCTCCAATTGCCTAACAATTAGACATCAGTGGTGACCTTATATAATTTTTATTGAATATTTTATTTATTTATTTTTAAAGACTTTATTTATTTGAGAGAGAGCAAGAGCAGGGGGACGGGCAAAGGGAGAGGGAGAAGCAGACTCCCTGCTGAGCAGGGAACCCAACGCGGGACTCGATCCTAGGACCCCGGGATCATGACCTGAGCCAAAGGCAGACGCTTAACAGACTGAGCCACCCAGGCGCCCCTTTTCTTTTTTTAAATTATTTTTTTTTAAGATTTTATTTATTTATTCATGAGAGACAGAGAGAGAGAGAGAGGCAGAGGGAGAAGCAGGCTCCCAAGGAGCAGGGAGCCTGATGCGGAACTCGATCCCAGGACCCTGAGATCATGACCTGAGCCGAAGGCAGACGCTTAACCATCTGAGCCACCCAGGCGCCCGGCACCCCTTTTCAATGTATTTAAACTAGAAACAAACACAGTTCACCCATTTCTGCTATCTCCCATCCCCCACCTCTGGCAACCACCAAGCCATTCTCTGGATCTCCGAGCTTGGGGGCCGAGGTGGGGGGGGGGGTTGTTGGTTTTTTATTTGTTTTTTGAGGTTTTTTTAGCGTCTGCGTGTAAGTGAGGTCACTTAGCATAATGCCCTCAAGTTTCATCCACGTTGTAGAAAATGGCAAGATTTCATTCCTTGTTATGGCTAAATAATATTCCATTGTACATATACACCACATCTTCTCTATCCACTCACCCATCAATGGATTCTCAAGTTGCTTCCACATCTTCCCTACTGTGAATAATGCTGTAATGAACACGGAGGTATATGTATCCTTTAAGTCACTGTTTTCATTTTCTTCAGATAAATACCTTGAAGTGCGATTGCTGGATCAGAGGGTGGTTCTATTTTTAATTTTTTGAGGAACCTCCTTACTGTTTTCCAGAGTGGCTACACCAGTTTGCATTCCCACCAACTGTGCACCAGGGTTCCCCTTTCTCCGCATCCTCGCCAACACTTGTTACTTCTTATCTTTTTGATAAGACAGGACGTGACATATTTTTTAAATATTACTTTTTGTGTGTACCAACAAGAACCAGCAACAATAATAACATTTGGAAAGGAGGATCCCAATCGCAAAAGACCACAAATACCGTGCATGTGAATTACTTTAACAACAAATGTGTAGGATAACATAAAGAAATGAGAGAACATTTCAGAGCTATAAGGACTTGAATAAAAGAGATACAGCATATTCCTGGAGCTGACAACTCCAGTATTACAATGATGTTCATTCCTTCCCCAGAATAGTACACCTGTAATGAAATTAAGAGAAGAAAAAAAAAAAGCTATAGACTCTAGGCCTTGATCAAGTTCTTCTGAATTTCTAAATTATTTTAAATTTCATCTGGGAAAATGAAGAAGAGACTGTTTTTGAATATGAATTGCTGACATCCATAAATTACCTATCAGTTAGAAATCAGTTGTGACTTTATGCAGTTTTTCAAAATATCTTTTTTAAGTTTCCTTTACTTTCTCCAACTTACTTAAACTGGAAAAAAAATAATTCTCTTTCTGACCCAAAAAAAATTTGGGTAATTAAATCTAATGAAGGGAGACTTTCCTTACCAAAAAACCCCCCAAAAAACAAAAAAACAAAACAAAACAAAACAAAAAACAAAAACAAAAATATGCAATACAATACGAAGTTATAATCATTGTAAAACAGTGTGATCAAAGCATAAGAATTACTAGATAGGTCACTAGAAGAAAAAAAAATATCTTGAAAGCAGACCTTAGGATATAAATGTGGTAGGTACATAAGTCAAGTCAGCGTATGATAAGGTGTAATTCACATCAGCAGGAAAAGAAAAAACAACTGATTAGTACTGGAGCAATTGTTTAACTATTTAGAAAACTAAATGAATTGGGGCACCCGGGGGGCTCAGTCGGTTAAGTGTCCAACTCTTGATTTCGGCTCAAGTCATGATCTGAGGGTCGTGAGATCAAGCCCCACATGGGGCTCCATGCTGGGCATGGAGCCTGCTTGAGATTCTCTCTCTCCCTCTGCCCCCACCCCTGCTTGCCCTCTCTCTCTCTCTGTCTTCCTCTCTCAAATACAAAAACAAAAACTAAATGAATTTAGATTTTCACATCGCACCTGATACTAAAATAAATTACAGAGATTAAAGAGATACACATGAAAGGCAAAGCCATAAAAATCTAGAAGAAAACAAAGGTAAATATCAGCTCTTATAAACAGAGATAAAAAACGCTAGAAGCATAAAAGATATAAAAATTAAAAGATAAAAATTGGATTCAAGAAAAACCAAAATCTCCCAATTTCTTAAGAACATGATAAACAAAACTAAACAGGCTTGTCACAAACTTGACAGTGTTTGCAATCCGTAAGACAGGAGGACTGATCTTACTACATAAAAACTCAGATTGATAAGGAAACAATTCAAATACCAATGGTAAAATGAACAAAATATACATGGAAAATTCCCAGGGCAGATGCCAATTAATGGCCACAGAAATGCAAATAATCAAAAATGTACCCTAGATAATTTCTAAATCAGGCTTAAGCTTTGAAATCAGCAAAGACTTTACAAAATGATACACCCTATGTGGGCACAAATAGAGAGCAATAGCATTGTCCACGACAAAGCAATTTAGTGCTATATTTTAAGAACTCTAAAAAAAAATCCCTTTGACACAGCAAATTCCCTTTTAGGAATCTAATTGTCAGACTTCGTCGCAAAGATTTATGTGGGTAAAACAATGCTTGTCACAGAATTTTGGAAACCGTGTAAATGTTCAACAACATAACGTTTCAGGGGATCGGTTTAATGAATTAAAGCAGTCACGCGATGGAATATTATACAGTCTTTTAAAATAACACCTTTGAAAGACATTGAAGGCATAAAGGGGAAATGTGATAATAAAATAGTTGGTGAAAAAATATATTTGTATCTAACAGTAAGAGATTCAAATTTTCTAATATTTAGTGCAAAACAAATACTTCAAGCATTATGGGTTGTTTTTGATTGTCGTCATTATTCCTGTATTTTTCAGATTTTTGGCAACAAGCACATTTACGATTCTTTTTTTAAAGCATGCAAGATTACAACCTGACCTGCAATTATGTGATGGGAGATAAGAAGGCCCTTTGACAAGTCCAAATTCCTCCACAGTTTGCGTTGTTATTTTTACTACAAATCTCCTGGTGACATGACAAGTGTCTAGGAGAGATCCTTCTGAGTTGTCACTCACACACAGTCAGTTCTGGCTTCACGATCCCTGCTGCAGCACATGAAACGGAAGCCACACTGGGAGGACAGCTGGCTTGACTTGGCAACTCCTTGCGATCTTCCTTCTGCCCCGGCTCCATGCTTGTGTGCTCTTCTCTGCGGAAGCAACATCATTGCTGCAATCACTGGCTTTGTAGGAGCGTCTGTTTCTCTCTCTCTCTCTCTCTCTGTCTCTCTCTCACACACACACACAGACACATACACACACAGCATTTCCTTGCCTTCAGTAACCAGGCAGCATGCACCAGCTTCCCACTTCCTTAATAAGAGAGATGAGCGTGAATGCTCTATGACCTTCATCCATCCCCCTTCCTGCCATCCAGCGGAGCTCCCGCCCTGCCCTGGAATCTGTGAGCCCCTGTACCTCGTCTCACTCCCCTTTTACATGGTTGCCACTCCTGCAATTATCCAAACTGGGAACAGGGAGCAAGTAGACCAGATTGTCGCTCTGGTTCTGCTACCAGTTCAGTGGAGGCCCAGAGGCAAGTCACCTCCCCTCTCGGATCCTGAGAATTCTCATCTGGAAAATGAACCAGTTGGAAGAAACCATCTCTGAGGCCCCCTCCAACACCAACATGCTAATGGGAAGATTTCTCAAAGGCGGTTGGAGATTCTGGCTCTCCTTGACTGCTCAACAAGGGATCCACATCCGAGGATGCCCACACAGACATCCGTGGTGCAGGGTGATGTAGCGTAGAGAATAAGGAGGATGTAGCAGGTGTATGTTTCAGAAGACTCTGTGGTAATCGGAAGCAAATGCTAGATGTCTATAGAGAAAAGAAGAGTGCTTTATGAAAAATCGAGAAACAGAATGAGATCAATAGCCCCTGAGCAGTGTCCGTGGAGGAAGAAAGCCTTCGTGATGCACGTGGGCATAGAGCTGGGGAGCCTCCTAGGTGACCTCACTGGAAAACCCTGCCTCACAAAACCACTCCTTGGGGGGCCTAGAAGCATGCCCATTGGTTTATTTGTAAGACACAAGTCTGATCAGAAGCTGTCCCGGGTTCAACAAGAGAATCTGAGGTGACAATAGGATGCCGGACAAATCTTGTGAGCTATGCTGTGAATCTCACCTCGGGTTCTTCTCTGATGGGGGCTCCTCTGGTTCACAGCAAACTTTAGCCCCGCTCCTTTGAACCTACTTGGAAATGTACTTCGTGCCCTTCCAGGTACACCTGCCTCCTGCACCCGAGCCGGATGCTCACGCAGCACATCCTCCCTTCTTCCCCAGAAGCAATCCCATGAGACCAGCTCCCGAAGGAGGAAAATCGTGGGCCCCCCTCAGCTGAGACCTTCAAGGCTCTCATCTGCTGGGAGACAGATGAGATTTCGGAAGGGGGAAGGGAGAGCGGGCACAGAGGGGACAACGCACAGCTGCACCCCCCAAGCACAGGGGCGGCCTCAGGAACGGAAGGGAAAAGCAGCTCGCCCCCTCCGCCCCCGGCATGGCAGGGCTTCCAGAACTCCCAAGGCTGTGGACTTGTGCCTTCCTTACGTTAATGGGCTCAAAAGTGCCAGCCTTGCTCTTGAGTTAATGTTCCTTTAAAAGCAGCTGGACAAGAACAGCAAAAGCGCTTCAAGAAGCCCTCCCCTAAGGGGAAGGAGAAAAAAGGGAAAGGTTGTTCAAATCATAGGTGGAGCCACAGGGAAGAAATAAGGGAACTAAGGGAAACAGAGGTCATCTGCACATTCCCAGAAGTAGAAGTACAAGGTCAAAAGGCATGAGTATCGTATCTCTTGTGCAACTGATGTCTAAGGAGATGAAACAAGAACACCGCGTACACCAGCCTTACCACTACCTTGCAGGCAGTCGGTGGTATTGTTTTAAAGTCGTGTTTGCTCGTTTCGTAGCTGGGGAGTCAAGTCTTCCTCCTCTGTAACTGCATTCAGCCGGCTTTCAGTGGGCACCCACTAGGTCCCCCTGGGCACGCGATTTTCCCAGGAAGTACCAAGATGATCAAGACAGGGCCTCGCAGGGCGCCTGGGGGGCTCAGTCGGTTAAGCATCTGAGTCCGGCTCAGGTCATGATCTCAGGGTCGTGGGATAGAGCCCCACGTCGGGCTCCCTGCTCAGCAGTGAGTCTGTCTCTCCCTCTCCCTCTGCCCCTCCACCTGCTTGTGCACTCGTGAGGGTGCTCTCTCTCTCTCGAATGAATAAATAAAATCTTAAAAAAAAAAAAAAAGACAGGGCGCTCCTGGCTCTTAACTAGTGTGCCCATGGGCTGAGGAGGCAGAGGGAATGCAAGGCCCTGGGAAAGGGAACAGTGCAAAGCATCAGGAGAAGAACAGGCAAGACTGGAAGCCCCGGGGCCAGAGATGGCCCAGGCCAGACTCTGCTCACGGGCTCTCCCGCCCAGCTTGGCGGTTCCAAGGCTCTTGAGAGCTTGCAGGAGCATCTGCCACGTCCACAGGCTTGAACTTCTCCAAAGGGGCTGGCTTCCCAGGCTCCACCTCCCCAGGATGCAACCCTACAGCACCCTCTCTCTGGGAGAGAAACCAGACCCTCCCTGAACCCCCTCCTCAATTCTAGAGAACCAGCCATAGCTAAGAGAAAAGACAGAAAACACTGGGCTGGGAGCCATGAAGCTGTAATTCTGGTCCTAGCTCTGCCACTAACATGCCAGGTGGCCCGGTGAGCCCTCTCTTCCTCCCAGCTTGTGTTTCCTACAGAATGGGAGACTGGGGGTGTACTCACACGTACCTGTTTAATACTCCCCTTGGGGACGAAGGCCCGTCCTCAAGTACATCCGGCCAGCAAGCTGCAATCTGGTCAGTCCCAGATCCAAAGTAACAGACGGTCCATGTCTTCCTCCTAAACCAAGGGAGGTGGTTTCTAAGAGGAAAGATGCTGAAGAGGGCATTTCTGGAGAACACTGCCTGAGAACAAGCTGAAGATAAGAGGGCCAGATAAGGGTGGATCACTTACCACGTGCTAGTCACTGGTTCCCTGCAGGGGGATTCCGGCAAGCGTTATCTTTAATCCCACCACAACCCGGAGAGATAGCCATTCTTATCCACAGAGAAGAAGACAGAGGCCGGGAGATTAAATCACTTGTGCAGGTCCCCACATCAGAGCAGGGCAGATGAGATGCAAACTCAGTTGGCCTAACCCCAAGGCCCATGCTCTTTTCTGAGCAAACAGACCCAGTCGGCCGCTCATCAGGCTGAACCTGGCCCACAAGATGCATGTCGTTTGGCTCGAGTGAGGCTTTGAAAATTGGACCTATTTACAGAAACCCAGCTTCTGGATTGGAAAGTTAAGAAATCTGGCAACCCGGAGCTCTGGTCCCACGCAGCAGTCATGGGCGGGAGCTGCGTAGAGGCCCAGACCCTTGGACAAGACTCTCGTTAGCCAGATTCCTCTCCAACTAGCTCTCCTCTCCCTGCTGGGCCCCTTCAGGCCCTGCTGCACCTGTGAGCCCCCGGCGGGGGGCAATAGTCCTGCCCCTGAATCCAACCGTGGGGAAAAGCAAGACAATGAACACAGAAGTATTCTTCTGGCTCCAACTCTATGCTTTCCTCTTCTCCTCCCGTCCCCTCCCTCCTCTCCCTAGTCTCCCCGCCCCCTGAACCCCCAGCTCATAGCTCCAAGCATGGGTGCTCTTTCTGCATGTGCACGCAAACACACACACACACACACACACTTCCTTCAGTCCCTTCTCCCCGTGAAGACTGCAAATTCCGTGATGACCGGGCGTGTCTCACCTCTTTGCACACACAAGACTTGGTGCAGCCCAGCAGGGCAGGAGCTCGCTGTCTCCCGGGCACCGTTCTAAGCTCTCATGTGTCCAGGCAGAGGCCCAACTGGCTGGGGAGGGGGCGAAGGTGGGGGGAGACCCCACTTCTAGCTGGCTGCCCTGAATCATCCCCCCTCACCACACCAGTGCTCCTGAAGTGTTGCTTTGATGTATGAGGTGTGCAGAGGTCCTAGAAGTGCTTGCCGAATACCTTAGCTAGTAATGGCTTCCGGTTTACAGCAAGAAGGCCTGGGGCTTTCTAACTGGGAAATCTTGGGGGACCTGTGAGCTGGGTGCCACGCCCATGTGTTGGGGCCCCTCGACTGTGTCCACGTGAGCCGCAGCACAGCTCGTGCTGGCCTGGCCAGGACTTCGGATCCTTGGTGGGTGATGATCTGAGACCCTCGGGTCTAATTTCCAGGAAGCCTGGGTTAGCATCCCCACTCTGCTCCTAGGGGCCAGTCAGAGAGCACAAGGCCTGGGATTCAGCCCAGAGCGCTGCCGTTTACTGCCTGCCTGGCTCTACGTTAGTCTCAGGCTCAATTTCCCCATCTGTCAAATGGGACTCCGGAAGAAAAGACATGATTGTAAGGTGCCATTTCAGCAGCCCTGAGGGGGAGCAGGGGAAGGCTCAGGCTTTCCGTGGTGAAAGGGAGGGCGAGGCCAGGTGGGTGCTCTGGGCCCTGGGCGGGCTTTAGAATTACCTGTGTAGCTCCTGTGCATTAGGAGGGGTGGCCTGAAAACCATGCATTGGATTTTCCCATTAAAATTTATGGAATGGGTTTTTCATTCAACAGCTTTTTGTTTAGCAGCAGAATCTTCAGGAGCAAATCCCAGTCATTCAGCCAAGGACTGACCTCGGGGCAGAGAAGCAGATGAACTGGCCTAGGTAATATTAATCACCATCCCCAAGTGGCTTCTTAAGTAGCAGGAGCCTTACATATATTTTGTCATTTCAACCTTCCAATAGCCACACTCTCCTAATATAGTGATGGGGTAGGCATCAGTATATTCATTCTCTAGGTAAGGAAACTGAGGCACAAAGAAACTGGAGAACGCCCAAGATTCCTGGCTTAGCCAGTGGCAGAGCTAGGATTTGGAACATGTGGCTCTCAAACCAAGTATCTTCCCTTGTCCGCTCTGATGCCTTCCAGAGGAGAACCTAATATCAGCCCTAATATCCCACCCCCCCCACCCCGTCTGTCCCCTAAAAAGTGACCATGGGCTCTGCTTTCAAGACTCATTCTTTTTTTTTTTTTTTTTTAGATTTATTTATTTTATTTGAAAGAGAAAGAGAGAGAGCAAGGGTGAGAGTCAGAGGGAGAGAGAATCTCAAGCAGACTCCCCGCTGAGCTCGAGGCCCAACACAGAGCTCGATCCCACGACCCCAAGATCACAACCTGAGCTGAAACCAAGGGTTTCAATCACCAAGACGCCCAATCGACTGCACCACCCAGGCGCGCCAAGACTCATTCTTTTTGGATCTATTGGGAGGAGCCCTCAGAATTAATGTCAACTGGAGACAAAGGAAAAAGAAATACAATTGTGTTACTTTCAGCCAAAGAGGCGGCACATCCACAGAGCACACGGTTGAGGAGCTGGTGAGTGGGCTGGAGACAGCGCTTCTGTGAGAAGTCACCTGACGCTCTGAGCCTCGGCTCCTTCAGCTGTGAAGTGGAGATGGAAATGTCCACCACGCTCCGTTGGCACGTGGATTATGAGATAACATATGAATAAGTTCCAGGTAGACCAGAGAACAATACCTGTGCAGAAAGCCAGATTTTTCTAGAAGATTCTAGAATGCCCAAAGATCACTTATCAAATTACAGGTTTGATTTCATATTTCAGATCTCTGACTTCACTGCTATTCAGCTTACTATTTGACAGTAATTAAGTCTATCGTCAATGACATGAACCCATGTGGTTCAGCAGGTAATCCACAGTGTTCTGGACAGTGGTGCATTTTCCCTGTTGGTGCTGCCATTTTATGGGCAGGCCTTTAGTCGTCAGAATCAGAAAGAGCAACTTCCTGCAGCATCCAGCTTGGTACACTTACATTAGCCACTTTTTAGGGAACTTTCTTTCTTTCTAACATGTTTCTGTATCACTCAGAACAAAGGAGCCCTAGCCTCTGGGAGGACTAGGAAAATGCACATATATAAAGCAGCTTTGCCATAATCCATGACCTGGACCTGGTTAACATGAACAACAAAAGTGATCTGGAAAAAATGGATTCCTGGTAAAATGGTTACACGGTGTTACGTAAAACATGTATCTTACATAAAATTTTTAAAACCATTAGGTATATACAAATTTCAAGTGAGTTAGGTGGTATTCCTTAAGGACCTGGTTCAAAGAACGGATTTTTTTTTTTTTTAAGGAAATAAAATCAGTTCATCAATCAATAAGAAACAACATTCTATCAGGACCTACGCTGATGGTCCATTGCATAAACTCGGGGTTCAGAAGTGCTAGCACCCCTCTGTTCTCCTGAGTCGGTTAAATATTCCTCCCACAACACCACGGCCCCGGCGGTCACCTGGCCACATTCCAAATAAGCTGAGCAGAAAAGTACTCTCTCACGGTCCCTCTTTAAAGGTTTAAAAAAAGAGATTAATGACACACAAGCTCTCCTGTATGAGCCGTCTTCCGAGGCCCTGGTCCACTACCTTCTAGGAAAGGGAGCGCCTTTGGGAGAAAGCAGAGGCCTTAAGATACGCATTTCCTGGCCCCGACTCCGGGCATTGGTTTGTGGTTGGGAACCCCACTACCTTGGAAGAGTGACCTTCCTCGTGAAGGGAGCACTGATTCCAGAGTCTTACTCCCTGGGTTCAGAGAGTGGCTCCATCTTTCGTTAGTTGTGTGACGTGGGTCAAATGGCTGAACCTCTCTGTGTCTCATTCCCTCCTTCGTAAAATAAGGGAAATAGGCTGATCACTTTATCAGGACTCCAGGTTCACGGGCCCTGGTGGCTCTAGGGCAGGGGCTGGTAAACGTTCTCTGTGAAAAGCCGGATCGTGCGTTGTTTTGGCCTTGAGGGCCACACATGCAGTGTCTGTTGAAACAACTCAGTCCTGCTCTCGTAGATGCAGCCCTAGACGAAAGGGACACAAATGAGCGTGAGTGCGTGCCAGTAAAACTACCAAAAAGTCAGCAAGCTGATTTGGCCTATGGGCTGCAGATTGCCATCTCCTGGTCTAGAGAATGTCAGAGTCGGACTGAGAGAGGGGGCAGTGAGAAGAGACAGAGCCCGGCCGCCAGAGGAGGCGTGATCTGGGCATGTGGAAGGAAGACCGAGGAGGCAGAGAGAACCAGTGTGCTCCCCGGCACCATGCTGGTGGCCTGCGCTCTGGTCATGGGGCCCAGAACCCCCCACCTGCTCCCGGCCTCTTTTCCCGACCGCACCTCCCAAGCGCCTCTCCCATCCCACCCACACGGCGGTCAAGGGCAAGGGGCCAGGGCCGCCCCCACCTCTGTATTCTGTGCTCCGTGAGGACCGGGGTAGACTGCCGGAATGTGAAGCACCTGGTAGAAGGGCCAGTTTCTAGTCCCACCTCCGCCGTGACTTGCCCTGTGACCTTGTGTGTCTAGGGGCAGGGGGCAGCATGTAGCCCCAGGACCTCCCCTACGAGCCAGAGTTCGCCTCGTGGCACGCCACCCGGTGAGTCTGGGGACGGCAGGGCTGTGCCCCTCTGTGCTCTGCCCCCATCCGTCCCCGCTGCTGGTCTCCCCGCCCTGTGCCCCGGAGCTAAGGCCCACAGCCCCCTCACCCCCCAGCACTCGTGGCTGAGTCTGTAGCCTCTTTGTCTTCTATGCGTCATGCTCCCCGATCGCCAGACGGGCCTTTGGGATGATCTAATGAACCTCTCATTTTTAAATGGGGAAACTGGTGCGGAGAGGGAAGGGACTTCCCCAAAGTCTCATGGCTAGCTGTCCTGACAGCCTGTGTCCCTGCCTCTGAGGAAGCCCCACCCTCAAATCTCTGGGGAATGCAAACCACCAGCCACACTTGGCCCAGGCAGGGCCATCACTGGCCCAAATTATGCCTTTGTGAGAACGATACAAATGTACCCCTTCTTCCAGCCGAACTGCCAAGCCCCACACCGGCGCGCACGGCGGGCAGGCAGGCAGATTATAGGAATCCAGCCCCCATTTGCCCCCTGGGGCTAGACGCATTGTGCAGTGAGCAACGCACCCAGCCTTACATGGAGGCCCTGGGCCCATGCCTAGTAGCAGGGATTAGTGCTAACCTTGGCAAACCCGAGATCACGGTCCCACCAGGCGATGTCAGGGACTACTGAGCTCCGGGCTGTCATTGCCATTTAGGAGTACATGCCTGGTGTCATACTAGAAATCTGCAGTTTCACATGAAATCCACAGTTTGCAAATACCGCTGAAGGATTTCTGGTTTGGTTTTTGTTTTTTGTTTTTTTCTTTTCTTCTAATTCCCCGCAGGCTGCTCATGGGCAGAGCACGCGGGATGAGTCTGGGGGCAGCAGGGTGTTGCCATTCAGCGGCCCCCACCCCCTCGTGATACAGATGCGAGCTGACAGAGCAGTGACTTGTCCAAGGTGACACCTCGAGGCAGCGGCAGGGTGGCTTCCAGCCTTTCCCGGGGCCGGTGACCCACGTGTCACCAGTCAGCAGTTACTGCACACACACCTCCCGGCTGGCCCTGTCCCCGCAGGTATTTTTACCGGACATCTCAGCCGTTTGCACGAAGGCCCTGGGTCTCGGCTGGAGCCCATCAATTACGATCGCTTGCCAGAGAGCTGTAAACAGGATCCTGATGACTGAATTCCTGCGTGGCCGGCCCGGGTGCAGACGCTGTGGGAGTCTCATCGCCGGCAGACCCACGAAGGGGAGCTGGCCGGGCGGCGGGAGGAGAGCTGTCCTGTCTTCGCCTCAGAAAGGGACCTCCAAGCCGGCAGGCCCCGCGCACTGGAAGAACCACGCGTCCCTCGCTCCTCATCTTGCGCCTGCCCCGGCAGAGGGCTCGCCAGCTGACGTGCGCAGACGACCAGGGAAAGAGATGATTGGTCCTCGGGTGGAGACAGGATTGGCGGGCCCCCGTTAGGATCTCAAGAAACTTGAATATGCCCTTATCTGAATCCAAACAAAGAGCCAGAAGCGGTCTCTCCCCCGCCCCGCCCCTGTGGGGCCTGCCTTGCATCTGGTGGGACCCCTGAGGCCCGAGTGAGCGCACAAAGCCCTGAATCTCCTCTTCTCTTGGTTGCAGACTGGAAACTCGGGCAGCGGGAGCTGGACACAAACCTGTCCAGGCTCCCCCGAGGAGCTGGGAAGAATGGAAACAAGGAAAGTCCCCGACAAGGGAATGGTCTTGCTGTTTGACCTTGGGCCAGTGTCCTAACCACTCTGGACTTCATGTCTGTTCTGTGAAATGTGCCCAGAGCGCATGATTCACTCCATGCTCCATGCGTCAGCAGGTGAGGTCAAAGCCAAGGCCAGAACGGGCATGACAAATAAATGACACGTGTGGCCCTCTCTCCCTCGGGCGCCCAGGACAGGCATCGCCGATCGATCCTGGCTTTCCTTGCCACTGAGCTGGGACCGGCCCCACAGCCCTTCTCGGTGCAGGACTCAAGGCAGCCACCACCAATCGGTCACAGCCAGCAAGTGTGAGAAAAGTGATTTGCTATCCCTGCACTGGAATTTTTGTCTTTTCTGCTTTCGTCTCAGAGCGGCAGCTTGTGAGGTTGGAAAGAGCACTGGATGGGGAGTCAGGAGACCCAGAGAACCATGATGGCTCTGCTATCTCCCTTGGGCAGGGCACCAGGCTTCTCAGAGTTTCCTCAAAGCCCCTTTCTGCTCCAAGTTCATGGACTGGCCAGAGCAAAGTCTTTTAGCCATAATCACAGCGGACATTTGTGTATCAGGCACTGTGCTAAGCACCAGATGGCATTCTCTCACTCATCGTAATACCTGAAAGAGGGAATTACTTCTGTCCCATTTTATGGAGGAGGACATTGAGGTTTAGAAAGATGAAGAAAAAAGCCCAGCGTTACAATTAGCAAGTGTCCGAACAGTGGAACCCAGACATCACGGGACAGATTAAATATATCTATCAAGTCTTTGAGGCTCCCCCCACTGAGGGGTCGTCCAGAAGCACATTCCCCCACCCCTTGAATCTGGACTCTCTATGACCAGTACAACGTGGCAGGAGGAATATTGCTTGTGCAGGTCCTGCAGCCCGGGCTTCCAAAGCCTTACCACTTCCACTCTGGCCACGTGGGACGCTGCCCTGAGACCGCTGGTCCATCCCGCTGGAGGATGAGAGGGCGCGTGGAGCGGAGCAAGGCACTCCAGCCAAGAGCCAGCACCAGACGTCCCCGGGAGGCCATGTGGACCTTCCCGTCCTGCAGATCCTCCAGCTGCCCCTCCAGCAGAATGCAGCTCAGTGAGCGAGCCTGGGAGAAACCAGCACAGGTATTGCCCAGCCCACCTATAGAAGCTTTGGGAAAATAGAGTTGCTTGTTATGCAGCAGTAGCTAACAGATACACGATCTTACTCCAGAGCCGCACTCTGGATATTGTTGGCGTATCTCACAAGAAGCAATGCGGAGTTGCGGGTAAGAGTGTGGTCTCTAGAGGCAGACCCAGATCTCTGGCTTCAAATCCCAGATCTACCTTTTACTGGCTGTGGGACCTCAGGCAAGTCACTTGACCTCTCTGTGCCTCAGTTTCTCCCTCTGTAAAATGGGAGTGGTAATAATACTATAGCTACCTTACTAGGTTGTTGTGATGATTAGGTGAGTTACTAGAAATATATGTAAGTGTCTAGAATAGTGCCCAGCACAGAGCATTCACTGCCATTGTCCCGAGAGAAAGGCAATTTCCAGGCTCCCAAGCAGTCGGGGTCACTTACCCAGTCAGGGCTCCTGGGGACTGTGGCAGGAGTCCTGCCCATCTGCTGCCTCTGACATCCTCAGTCTCCCCGGGAAAGAGACTGAGCCGGAAGCCCCAGAAGGAGCATCTGGGTGCATGAGCCCCCTAGAGTTGTAGAGCATGGAGACTTACATAGTGGGCCTGGAGGGAGATGCTGTTTGTCTTATTTTTCCCAGAGGAGGAAACTGATTCCTGGTCCAGGGCTTACCCCTCAAGCCCACCCAGCCTTCTCATCCTGGTGCTGATGCAGTGATGGGGTCCTACATGGAGCCCATTCCCCAGCCTTGAGAGCAGGGCAGACATAGCGCTTTTGGGACTTGCTGATGCAGCCTTCCTCCGGGTGGGATGAGGGCAATGAGCCAGGCAGGACCAGCCCCTCTTCTTCTGGGGTCTCCTGTACCCAGAAACACACAGGAAGGAGGATGGGCCAGATTCCAGCAAGAAGCAGAACCTCAAGTCTCATCTTGCAAAGGGGGGCTCTTCTGTCCCCTCTTTGCTCTCTGTCCCTCTCCATCTTTCTCTCTCCTTGATCCTGTGTTCCTGGTCACCCAGCATTCCCTCTCCTTCCATCTCCACGAGGAGAATCCTCTCCCTCTCCGTTTTCAGTGGGCTGAGCCCCAGGCAAGGGAGAATCAAAACCTAAGATTTGCTTAACACCCAACATGTGCCTCATTCCATATAAACGTTGTCTCCTTTCATTGACGCAACCACCCCGCAAAGGACGCATTTGTTACCCACCTGTCACCCATGAGGGAGCACCAGCCCCGAGAGGCTAGCTGACCTGCCCAAGAAGACACCTTGATAGGTTGTCAGAGCTGGGACTCGAATCCAGACCCCATGACTTCAGAGGCACGTGCACGTGCACTGCAGCGCCCGGTGTCCCCCAGGGGAGGCTGAGGGCCCACGTGGAAACTCCAGTGTGGGAACAGCCGAGTGGAAACCGCATTAATGAAAGGAGAGACTGAACGGGGCCGGGCCCCCAGGGCTGCTTCCTCATCAACCTGAGCCCCAGAAGGAGCTGGGGAGTGATGTTCCCAGCATCCTCAGCAGCTAATTACCGGCTTCACTTTTTCCTTTCCCTCCTTGGATGTTTCCGATGCCCTCATCAAGGGCTCCAGACGCAGCCTGCGGAGCACGCCTGAGCCTCCGAGCTGGCAGGGTGGGGGCGCGGGGGCTGAGAGAGAGCACCTTCCTGGGAGGCCACTCGCGGGGGGCAGGACCCCCATCGGCTCCACGTGTGGCTGGATCCAGGCTCCTTGATCAGGATCTGTTGAATTAGTAAATCGAGCACCACTAGGTGCTGGCTTCTGAGCTCTGATGTTCATGACCCTACCTCGTACAACCCTTGTGAATCATCATCTCATCCTCACTGTGTGCTCTCACTGTGCTAGACGGCAGCCACGTGTGGTCCCACTTCCCGTCCGCCGTCTCGGCGTCCGGAGGGAGGGCCCTCACCATGTCGTCCCAACCCGAGGGGGCAATGGATGCCCAAAGGGCTAAGTGAGATTCCCCCAGTGAGTAGTAGGTGGCCGGTGGCTCTGCCAGGCCTGCAGGTCCCTCGGACCCTGGAGCCTGCGCTCTTCAGCACAGTGCTCTGGGGGCCAGAGGGAACAGCAGGCTGGGAGGAGGATCACCCTCTCCAGAGAGAGGAGCTGCCGAGCCCTCAGCCCTGCCCCACCCCACTGACCCCACCGGCTGGCTCCCCTCCCCACCCGCCCATCCTCGCTGCTCCTTGCCTCCTCCCAGCCCGTCCACTGTCCATCCAAAGGCCCGAGCGTGCTGGTGAGTGTCCAGTCACCTCCTGACCATTGAGCACTGCCGGGGGGTTACCTCTCTGGGCAAGCCCGATCAAGCCTGCAGCTGGAGACTTTCCAGCTTCCCTCTCTCACCTCGCCGAGCCCCCACCTCCCCTGTTGCCCCCATTCCACCCCTGCCTTTCCCTTCCCCTCTGTTTCCGCTTTCCCCTTCCTCCCTCTGAAATGGAAAGGACACAGCCCTTGGGGGTGGGAGGCTCGGGGCCCAATGTCAGTTCCCCATTCCGTGGCTGGGTGACCTTGGACAAGCCACTTGGTGCCCAGGGCTCTGGTTCCTCACCCGCAGCTAACAAACCCCACAGCCAGGTGGGGTGTTGGGGTGGGGGCGGGGTCTTCTAACATTTCGGGGTGCCCACTCTGTGCCTGGGTCTCTTTAGAATCCACTCTGCCTACTTTCCCCTGAAAGCCTCCCCCATAGGCCTGAGTAGAGGTGCAGGTGGAAAGAGGTTCGCCCAGAAGGGAGGATCTTTTTTAGGTGAGAAAAGTGCGATTCAGAGAGGTGAAGGTGCTTGCCTAAATGCCCCGAGGCTAGCGAGAATCGGGGAGCCCATTCTTTCCCAGCTCTATGCAAATTTAAAACCTGCCTTCTTCCATCATTCATTCAACATATGCATTCCCTTGAGCACCTACTGTGCGCCAGGCACCTTCCAGAGGATTAGCAAGACATTTGAAGGCCAAGTCCTCCTTTCCCGGGCGACTGGGGAGGTGTCAAGGGCAGGGGAGGAGGTAGATGGGAAAGCAGTTGTTAGTATGCAAGGGCTGTGCATGCCCACCTCTCCTCCATGGCAACCCCACTGCTTCACCAGACAGGGGGACCTGGATGGACAGACAGGCCAGAACTTGCTGGCAGACCTCGACCGGAACAATGGACCACCCAGGTCCCGCCTCAACCTGCATCCCGTAGGCCCAGGGACTCACTCCTCTGAGAAGAGCCCCTGCCTCTCCCCAGGTCTCTGGTCCTGCTGGTCTTGGCCTACAGAAGCCCTGCACAGAGACAGAGCCATCGGCAGAAGGCTGCCAGGGCAGGGCCAGCGCCAGGAGGAAGCCCAGGGTGTGTGCCAATGCTGGGAGCAAGATGGGAGGTTATTTTTAGAGGCAGCCTGATGGGGTAGCCGTCTGTCCCCCTGCACGGTGACATGGAGATGCCCTCTGGAGAAGGAGAGGAGCTTTGTGATCCAACACTCAGCCTCTCCTGTCCTCACTAGAGCCTGGGCACAGCCCACCTCCTCTAGGGAGACGTCCCTGGTTCCTGCAACCTGCCAAAGGCCCCTTATTTTCAATTTGGTAGACAGGGAAGCAGGGGAGGGCAAGAGAGGTACTGTTGGGTATTAACTTACCTGTGCTAGGTACCTTCTGCACATCCCCTCATTTCACCCTCCCAGGACTCCTGAGAGGGGGCCATTCCTCATTCTCATGTTATAGAGGCAAAAACGGACACTCAGAGAGGTCAAGTGACTTGCTCAGGGTCACACAGCTTGTCAGTGGCAAAGCTGGAATTTGAACCCAGTTCTGCCGGATGCCAAACCCTGCCCCTTTTCCACTCCCTGGTGGCTCTTAGAGACCTGTCCTCTGCCTGACTTCTGGATGTGCCTCTTGTCACCTCCCCTCCTTCATTCCTCCCTGTGACCTTCAGTCCTGACCTTGCACCGAACTTTAGAGACTTGTGGGTGAGTCAGCCCTGGCACATGGCTCTCACTGTAGGTAATGAACCTTCATTAGGCGTCTACTCTCTATCAGGCACTTAGCTCTGTGATCCCCCTGGGGATTAATCACCAGGGCACTCCATACACTCAGCTCGCTGCCCTCTGAAGTGTACCTCTATTTTTCTATTTAATCATCATGATGACCCTGGGCAGTAGGTGTTATTAGCTCCATTTCATAGATAAGGCAAACAAGGCAGTAGAGATTCACTGTCATTTGCCCGGGGCTTTGAGATCACATGGTTCGGAGACTCCTCTTACACCTGCATTAGCGGTTGAAATGGTTCCTGCTTTGTTCCTAGGAAGTACCTTCTAGTTGCAAGAATGCCCAGGGCCTGAAGGAGCCTCAGAGATTCCCTCTGGATCGATACCCTTATCCATCATTTTATGTCGGCCTGGAGGCAGGCAACCATTGTTTAATTGTGTCCATTTTGCCGATGAGAAAGGCAAGGCCCGGAGACAGGACGGAACTTTCTGCATATTGCACACTGTCAAAGACAGGACGGAAAGCCTTCCACCTGCACCCCATCTGCCCTGAGCTTTAAGCAGAGGCCCTGACCCTGAGCCCAAGCCATCCAGGACACAGTCACAAAGCTGGGGGGGGGGGGTGGAACCTCTTAGCCCTCCTGTGCTCTTGATCTCACCGGAAGCCGGAGACCCTGGGTGGTTCAGAAGCTCCAGAATCAGGAAGGGACATAACGTTTTGTAATGCAGAGAAAGCACGCATGTCATCAGGAGCCAGGCGCAGTGGAAGACTCAGCGGAGAGCCAGGGCGGGAATGTGGTGCAGCCGGAAGGGCGGGTCCTGGGAGCCACGAGCCCAGCGGTCTGTCCCTCTGACACCCTGTGGGGCCTGGGTGCCAGGGGCTGGGGTCCTTGGCCTCTCCGGGTCTCCTTCTGATCTGTAGAATGGGGGCAGGTCACTAGCTGGTCTCCCAAGTTTCTACTTACCTCCGTAAAGCAGTAAATGAGGCCTGCTGAAGGAACAAAGGGACACCTGTGACCAGGCAGCCATGCTGGAAGCCGCGGGAAAGTGGCTGGAGGTCTGCGGCACCCAGAGGTTGGGGGGAGCAGCCCAGGGACCTCTGGGCTCAGGCAGGAGCAGGGGTGAGCCGCCTGCAGAGAAAGAGCCCCTCTTGTCTCCCCCTGGAAGGCTGCTGGTGGGCAAATACAGGGGCTCTGACAGGTGAGGGGCGGACGCTGAAGGCCACCCGGAGAGTCGCCTCCTGCCGCAGAGGGGTGGCGCAGGGAGGCCACCATGAGCGCGGCTGTATGAGCCTCCTTGGCTGCTTTAACAAGTTACCAGCACAAAGACATTGATTCTCTCGCAGCCCTGGACGCCGGAAGTCCAAAATCAAGTTGTCAGCAGGGTCGCCCTCCCTCTGGAGACTCTGGGAGACATTCTGTGCCTTGCCCCCTCCAGCTCCTGGTGGCTCCAGGCGTTCTTGACTTGTGGCTGCCGCCCCTCCAGTCGCTGCCTCTGTCATCCCACGGCCCTTGTCTCTCTGTCACGTGTCCCCTGTGTGTCTCTCCTAAGGACACCTGTTAGTGGAGTTGCGGCCCACTTAGAGAATCCAGAAGGAGCTCTATATCTCAAAATCCTTACCTTAGTAACATCAGCAAGGACCCTTTTTTCCATATAAGGAAACATTCCCAGTTTCTGGGTGTTAGGACATGGACATCTCTTTGGGGGGGTCACCATTCAATCCACGGTAGCAGGATCTTGGGGGCTCAGGGTCAAGTCTCCACACCCACTGGCTCTGGGAGTCTGAGAGGCATTGGAAGCTCAGCCCAACTAGCTGGACAGTCCCAGGCGAGGTGCCACCTGCTCGGGCCACCCTGCACCAGAAGGCTGAGGGCAGGGACACTCCCGGGAGGGCAAGAGGCCTTCCTGCAAAAGTGTCTCCAGCTCTGGGGAGGCGGCAGCTGCCTGCAAGCCTGTCTTCCAGCTCGAAGACAAATGAGCCAGCTAATTCAGCTCCATCAACTGGAATGACCAAGCCTGAAGGGGACGCAGGGCAATCCTTTTCTACCCAGGGACCAGGAAGGCACCGCGCAGGGAACCAGGTGGAGGCTCTACAGGAGGACTCAGGAACAGCAGCGGGACACGCGGTGGAATCTCCCAGTGCAGCTCAAGCACGCTCCGGGGGCACCACGTTCCTTCCAGCGCAAGCGCAGGCCCCCGAGCCCAGCTTTGGCAGCTCTGTGTCCGTTTGAGACACATGATGTCATGATCAGAGCCCATGCCAAGCATGCGTTCAGATCTGGGATCTTGAAAATATGTCAGTGAATACATAAGGCCCTTCTCGCTCCAGATCAGAGATGAGCTCTTGGCCAGTCGGCCAATTTACTGAGCGCCGTGGTCTGGCTCGGGAAGGGCCAGCGTGGGAGAAGAAAGGCACAGGACACTGTCCCAGGGCTCGGGGAGCTGCAGACTGCATAGGAATTGTGCACACAAAGAGAAATAACAGTGTGGCCTGGGGGTGGGGCTCAGGGGACAATGGTGTGGGCAAGAAAATATTCTGGGTGCTTGGGGACAACTGAAGGAGGTTTGCGTAGGGGGATCAGCTGTGGGGTTATAAGACTAGAAGCAGGTGTTCTGGGAGCCCAGGAACCACCCCTTCCCGCAGCTTGGGAGTGACAGCACTGGGCTGGATTTCAAGGAGATCCGAGCAGGGGCCACGAAGGGGATAGATTGGGGAGCAAGAGAGAACAGGGCAAAGAGACTAGTGGGAGGCTGTTGCCCAGACCCCAGAAAGATAATGAGAGCTTGAACAAGGGTGCTGGCTCTGGAGCTGGAGGGACAAGGATGTGAGAGGGAGGGAGGGAGGACACGTCCACTCTGTGCCCAGCACCCTCCACACACTCGGTCTTCTCAGCTGCCGGGTCACAGTTGGACGACAGTTCCCAAGCAACGTGCTCCCAACACGGCAAAAGGAACTTCCATGATAGGGACAGGATTTCAGGATGAAAAAGAAGTGGCTTCATAATAAAGCTCTTTGCTCTGTGGTGATGCCAATCATCGTAATGTCGTCTTGCCAAACCTGGAGTTTGCGAGGGCAAGCTAAAAATAACAGGATGCAGTGTCTCGCCATGATTATGTCATCACCAACAGCAGACAGGGAGTGTGCACCGTGCTCCCCAATTAATCGACTGTGACATTTTTAACCCAAGCCACGGACATTCTTCCCATTTCACAGATGGAGAAATCAAGCTCGTGGATATGAACTCATAAAGCCCAGGAGGGGCCGAGCAGAGACATGAGCCCAGCCTGTCCCACGGGGCCTCTTCCCACGCCCTCACCCCCAGGAGGAGGAAGGGGCCGGCCCTGGGTGAGTGATGCCCGCTGACAGGAGGCAGGCGCGGGCGGGGCTCCAGCCGGGATGGGGGCCAGCTCCTGGAGGCCTGAGCCTCCCCAGCAGGCAGCCAAGGGAAGGCCATTCCTCTCACGCTTGGCCAGGCTGTCCCTCCCACCATCGGGAGCCCTGATGGAGTGCGGCACTTCCAGAGCAATGAAGGATGAAAATGGGAAAGGAGGAGAAGGAGCAGATGGGGAAGGAGGGAGCATCTCGCCCAGAGGGAAGACGGCACCCTATTTAGGCCAGACTGAGGGCGGCTATCACTGCGCTGCCTTCTAGCTCTTTAATCAAATGCCTTACGAATGGGTTCGCCCGGGTGTCAAAAATCCAATCGGATATATTTATTGGCCTGACACCCAATTTTCTGCGACGTATCATCAGGGACTGATGGCCCATTGGCAGCAGCAAGAGAGTTGGTGATAATGGAGCTGGGAGAAGCATTTGTGCCCTCAATATTGCCTCGGGCTGTCACGGGGCAGGACACAAGCCTGAGCCCACGGAGGCAGACCGACGGATGGCTGGACAGGACATGCCTTGCGCCTTGGATCCCCACACCCTGGGGCAAGTTCTAGCTGGAAGGGAGAGACCGGGCCATCTCGGGCTGGCCATTCACAGCCTGCATAGCCTGAGGCCCTGCCCCTGCCTGACCTGGGCCCCCTCGGGGTCCTCTCCAGTGCCTTCGGGAAAATGGGGGAGCCAGGCCCCGGCAGGGCTGATGTGAGGACCAGGCCTAGACAGCACCTGCTCAGCACCCACCACGTGCCCTGCACGCAGAAAGGGAGCCAATTAGAACACAGCTCCAGTCCATGGGGAGCTTCCTGGGGGGTGGGGGAGACGGAATTAACGGGTCGGAGGGGACCACAGATGCTCTCCTGTCTCAGGCCTTTCCTGCTGGCACTGAGGAGCTTCCGAGGCCCCAGGACACCCTCCCCGCCCCCAGGAGTTACTGAAAAGCTAAGAAGCAGGCCCCCAGCCCCCAGTTCAACCACAGCAGCTCCATTTAGATCTTTTATGTCTCTTATGTGTTGGGCTCCTGGGTAAGATTCCCTTTGTGCAAAGGTTAGTTTTCTTTTAAAAAGAAGTTTGAAAAGCACTGATTTAGTCCAATCCTCTCACTTGACTAAGAGGGGAAACTAAAGGCCAGAGTGGTGAAGGGACGCCAAGGTAGGCTTGGAGGGCTGCTCGGAGGAGGTGACATGCAACTTGAGCCTTGGAGGATAAACAGGATTTCCCCGGCATTGAGAGGCAATGAAAGGAGAAAGAAACACTGTGTTGCCTCATGCTGGTTCCCACTTCGGTGCCTTTGCTCAGAGGCCCATCATATGGAGGGTCCTGTCACCCACTAACCCCGTGCCTCCCTTGCTCACTTTGCCCCTCCTCTGACAACCAGCTCATGCCGCCTCCTCCACAAAGTCTCCCCACCCAGAATGAAAGGTCCAAACACCTTTGTTCTTATAACAGAGTATTTGTGGGGCAATTTAGCTCCTCCATAGTTCTGCCCCGCCCTGCGCCCAAGGTCAGTGGTGCCAACGCCATCCATGAGGAACCATGAGGAACACACCTGTATTTGAACAAAGGGGGGGCATAAGACCTGTTGCAACAAGGGAGAACGCACACCTCGGGGAACGGTGGGGCCGCTCAGTGAGAGGCTGTAGGAATGAGTCCGGGATCTGAGCTGCTGATAGGTGATTTCGGGGAGGACTCAAGGAAGCAGAGCTCTGTTCTGGGATTCGTGCTGTCAGGAAGTGGGGGTGAGGGGCCGGTGGTTCTGTGACTGAGCGTCCTAATGAATCTTCTCTGGGAGGGAAGACGAGAGCAAAGCGAAAGCTGTAATTGCTAAAGACGCAGTAGCCCCTGATATTAGTCAGGATACGGGGGATGGTTGGTGATTTTTGTGGTTTGGACACTGTTCTTGTTTTTGTCTGCATCCAGACACCATTCCGGAGGGGTCTTGTTTTTGTCTTGCTTGTGGCCTGATGTTTATGTTCTGGGAAGTGTTTATGTCCCACAGGAGGCCCCTGCAGCCCGGCTGGCTGTCAGGCTCTGCCGGTGTCCTCCAGGGAAGGGACTGACTCTTGGCGACTTCTGCCTCTCCAGCCCTGAGCCCGGGGCTGGGCACAAGGCAGGTGCTCAGCACTCGGTCCCACGAGGTCCAGGAGGTTGGGTGTGCAGGGCGGGGTCGAGGAACCAGCAGGGCTGAAGCCAAGGACAGGGGGAGGGTGCAGCTGGAGGTCAGGAGCAGGCCTCCAAAGCCAGCTATTCAAATGAGGGAGCAGAGGTGCCTGGGCTCTGGGAGGTAGAAAGTATGGCGGGTGATGGATTAGTCTTATCTCCTGCACCTTCCTCCCTGGACATTGGCCTGGAGGCTCGCAGGCTGTTCGGTAATCTCGCCAAGCTCCAGAGACAGGAAGAAGAGAAAGCACAGCTCAGCAGAAGCCAGAGAGGCCCATCCTGGTGGGCAGGCCAGCGAGGAATGCCATGTACCCCGAGGACGCCCCTGACCTTTCCCCACACAATAGGGACAGACTCACATAGCCTGGCTGCATCCTTCTCCTTTAAAACAAGAAATGGAAGCATTACTCACCACCCCGGCCATTTATCATGGTCTGGGGACATTAATTTGACAGTGTGTCATTTTCCATTTGGTTTGGGCCCGGTGGAGGCTGCCCTCGAAACACCTTCAATTAAATGCAGCTAATAACACAGAGCTATTTTGAGCCAGGAGGGCCCTCCGCCTCCCCCCCCCCCCCACCGTCCAGAGTTCTGGTGTGCGTGTTCTGGGGGGAGGGGGCCGTGGCAGGGATGCTGTAGTTCCTGCACATCCCAGTGATGTCATTGTTGCCCACAGATCTGGACCCTGCACCCCTGCGGGCAGGTACAGCGCAGACAGGCCAGGGACAGAAGGGAGAAAAACCACCGCGGCCCCTGGATGACAAGATTCCAGAACCAGTCAGTCTATAGCCTGGATGTTGGAAGGCTGTGGCTCTTACCCAGCATGGAGAGAGCCTCTTTTAGAGTCCAGCAGACTTGGAGGTGGATGTCAGCTGTTCTCCTTCCTGCCGTGTGACTTTAGGCGAGTCCCCTAACCTCTCTGAGCCTCGGTTTTCTTACCTGTAAAATGGAGCCAAGAGTTAGTTCCTCTTTCATGGAGTCATATGGTGACTCGTATTATTTTATGCACTCCAACATTATATGCATGAGGCTTCTTAATTCATTGAAAATAACTCCTAATAACCATTTTAGGTTCCTAATTTAAAATTTGGAGGAAATGTCTTCATTTCAGGCCCCAGCACTCGGGCCTTCTTCAGGAAGACACAGAAAGTGGCAGCGGACTGCGGGGAAAACATGTGGTCTCCAGAGTGAGAAACCTCCTGGTTCCAACCCCAGCTTGGCCACCGACTGGCTGTGTGCTTTGGGACAACTTTTAACCTCGCTGTGCCTCAGTTTCCTAATCCAGAACATAAGGAGAATCATGCTAACCCTCCCGGGGATTGTAGAGAGGATGACACGATACTACTGCATGCTCAGTACCATGTTGCTTACTTGTTCCTTGCCCGGGGCCCAGAGTCTAGAGACCGACTGTTTAGCACTCATGTGGGTGGTTCGCACATACATGTGCGGGAGGTGCTGAGCGTGGGATAGGAGCGCTCTCATTTTAATCCCCAAAATGCTATGAAGTAGGGACTACCAGCAGCTTGAACAATGTGAAATGCGTTGTTTTTGCAGGTCAGAAGTGGTTGACTCTTGGGTGCCTGGGTGGCTCAGATGGTTGGGCGTCTGCCTTTGGCTCAGGTCATGATCCCAGGGTCCTGGGATCGAGCCCCGCTTCGGGGTCCCTGCTCAGCGGGGAGCCTGCTACTCCCTCAGCCTCTCTCTCTCTCTCTCTCTGATGAATAAATAAATAAATAAATCTTTAAAAAAAAAAAAAGAAGTGGTTGACTCTCAGCAATTTCATCCGTTCCCCCTGACATCTTCTATCCTACTGATGAGGCAGCCGAGGCTCAGGGATGCGCACGTGCTCAGGCCGGGCACACCTGCCAGTGGCGAGCTGAGATGGGCCCCTGACAGTGGACATGGAGGCTGTCTGCTTAGCCGGGCTCGACGGGGAAACACAGAGCGTCCGTGAGAAGCCCCCAGGGTCTGGGAATAAAGGCCAAGCACGCCGTCCTGCTCGCACAGGACGACCCCGAGCTCAGTCCTGCTGCCAGGAGAGCCAGCTTAGAAGTCTAGAAAGGGTCAGGGTCAAAGTGAGTCTTAGGGCTTCCATAGCAAGTCCTAAGGGTTGCTGGGCTGTTTGGGGAGGCCAGGACCTAAACCTCCCATTCCGATGCCTCGCCAGCCTCACAGATGGCTGCCCTCCCCACTGGAAGGCCCCCAGCAGGGATGAGCCAAGAGCCACAATTCACTGCACGTCCAGCCGCCAACGGGCTCCCTGCAAAGTGTGATATTGATTCGACTGCTACTGTCCTAGTCCCTCCGTAGTGCTGTGCTGGGGAAAAGCCCACAGCCCCCCTTGTGCCACCACTGACATCCTATTTGTCACAGATGAGATGCTGACAAACGCTAGCCATGATTCAGGCTCACCCGATTTACAGGGAAGCATCTTGGTCTGGGCAGCCCGGGCTCTCTTCCAGGAAGGCCCTGCGGCTGACGCGCTCTGTGGCCGTGGCCCAGCCCCTTCCCCTCTCTGGGCTCTGTCTCCTCATCTGTAAAATGAGGCCTGACAGAAGGACCTCACCCGTTCCTCCATCCGAGAAGGTCTGCAAATCTCCATAAGCAGATTTCAGAAGGTGACCCTCCTGGCGTACAAAAACACCTTTGTTTGATGCGGAATGAGGCCAAGTGGTAAGATTCTCCTGTTTACAAGTTACTGACCATCCAGGCTGTTTATTTTTAAAAAATTATTTTTCCTTTACCTGTACTTTCCCCCCAACACAGTGTAAGACTAAGGAAGAAAACGAAGTAATCTACATTTCCTTCTTCCTTCCCTGACACTGTTTTCATTAACTGGTCGAGACAAGCATGTGGACATTTCTTAGCAAGAATGAATGCCTTTGTCAGCCTCCACAGATCCTCTGGAACTCGATGCCGGGGAAGCCTGCGGGAAGCCCAGTGCTTCAACAAGTTCTGCATAGCCCTAGAAGGCCAGCCAGGTGGTTACGACAGCCTGCCCTTTCTCTTGCCCACAGGTGAAACGGGTGCAAACATTCTGGCAACTTGGCAAAACTGATCAGGGTTTTTCAAAAGATTCGCGTCCTTTGGAATATATCCTAAGGAAACAGTCCAAAGAACAGAAAATGCCATGTGCACAAAGGTGTTTATTATGTGCAAAACTGAAGCAAATGAAATGTCCGTAATAAGGGATAGGGTCAGTAAGTCACCCCACATCTCCTGGATGGAATATAAAATATTATACAGCAATTACAAAAGACGTCCATAAAACTTACGGTAATGTGGAAAACTATATATGTTGTAAGTGTAGGAAAAAACCAGATTTAAACAAGATCAAGATTCTAATCCAGCTAAAGATGGCAGACTGACACACCTTGGCTTTCTCTCACTCCCAGCCTCTCATTAAAATGGCAGTAAAGGGGGAGATGTATAAAAATCCAAGTTCAAAGCAGTTTGTGACACCAGGAGATATGAGATTTCAACAAATATCTGGACTCTGGAAAAACAGAGGGACAAGTGGTAATGACTCAGCAGAGTGGGAAAAGCTCCACACTCAAGAGCTTGCAGAAGGAGGGCCGATGAGACGCAAAATGATTTGTCTCAAAGAATCCCCAAGAGGCTCGGTGGCGCCTGAGCATGGGAGTCCGACAAAGTCCTGCTGAGGTGCAGGGTGGAGGGCGGAGGGTGGTGCTCGTGGTTGAGAGTCTCCATGTGGAGCATGAGCATGAGCACTCGCGGGGCCGCCTCCCCACCCTGCCCAGCATCCCCACTGTGCCAGACCTCCGTAGAACTTGAGAAGGCAATGGGACCTTGTCCGCAACATGCAGAGAGGGACGTTATTTCCAACCCAGAACTCTATACTCAGCCTGACTATACATCAAGTGTGACGATGGAACAAATACATTTTGGACATGCAAAAAATTAACTGCTCTTGCACCTTTTCTTGCATGCACGTCAGCTGAACAAGAGAATGAGCCAAGAAATGGGAACATGGGAGGATACAGGAAACAGGGGATCCCACCAAAGAAAGTGGCACGATTTCAGGTAACTGCTGTGTGGTGGGTGCGGAGCCCCTAGAGAGGCCCAGACGGCAGCCGGTCCAAATAAGGGGGGAGAGGGGGAGGGACATGGAGATGAAATTGTGTGCTGTCTCAAACTTTAGAAGCAGTATCGATAGATATTCATTAACTCCCTTGGAGCACAGACACCCGAGCAACTGAGAAAGCCAAGAGATGAATGCCAAGAGATACACAGTGGTGTACAAGAGGGGGAATGAAATCATCGGACCTGACTTGGGTCACGGGGAAACGGTATTTCAGAGCCGGGTAATGGAAGCACCGGCCAAACGTGGGCTACGCCGCAGCAGCAGAGTGGTAGAAGGAGAAATGGGGAGGAAAGCTTGCAAAGTAGCTAAATCCTCAATGACCAGAACCAGAAGTCAATAGATAATGAAAAAGAGAGAGAGAGAAAGCTGCCTAGCAAATTATTTAGAAGTATATGGAGATAAATAATAGAAGCAGGACCGAAGGGAGCTGAGATTGCTTCCCCCTGGGAGTGGGGGAGGGATGAGGAACCAGCACTTTGCACATGAAGCCTTTTAGTGATATTCGATTTCCCAGAACTTTGTGCATAGATTACTTTGGAAAAAAGGGGGAAAAAGGTTATTTTTCAAAACTGCTTGATCATGACTGCCAGCTCCGTGCGGGGTTCTGGAAGCCAGGCTGACCCAGTCCCCTACCGTGCCCCCATGCAGCCCCTAAAAGCAAATGGCAGAGCCCATGGGTAACGTTGGCCAGTTCCCAAGACGATGGGTCTCTGTTTGCTCCCAACCTGACCATCCTACTTTCTGCCCCAGACCCCCTAGCTCCATACAGGATGACCGGGGCTTTCTGCCTCTGCCTTTCTGTGGATTTAGAGGTGTTCTTGGTTGGTTGGACTCAGCACTTCCGTGAAGGTTTCCCTCTATTTCCTCCCTCGGTTCTCACTGCCTGGGGTGAGGCTCCCGGAAGCCACGTCTCCTGCCCACTGGCCACAGCAGATTAGAGCAAGGTGACCACCTGACCCAGGCAGAGCCAATCTGCTTCTTCCTGGGAAATCCGTAATTGAGACGGAGAGACAGCCAGACAGTTGGACTGCTTTCTTGAGTAGCGGAAATGTAAATGGAGGAGCTGTGGGCTGGAAGGTTTCCAACTCCACGGGCATGAAGGGCAGACAGTCAGTCTGGAGAGAGAGAAAGACAGGAAGGGCCAAACTAGCAGGGAAAGCCGACTCACGAGACCACGGAGTCTCAAGTGGAAAGACAGGCCAAGCGAGAGGCTGGGTCCTGGAATGGCCCTCCTTAAGGCCTCGAATTCCTCACGCTTCTTGGTTGCCTTAGCAGAAAGCCCCTTTTTCTGATGAAAATAGTTTGAGTTGGTTCCCTTCACTTACACCCAAAAGGATCGCCCTTAAGGAAAAGCCAACCCAGCCCATCTCCCTACACACTGCATGGAGGGGGCTGTGAGGAGAAGACATTTGATTTTTTTTTTTTTTTTAATTCTCTAGCATCCATTTCCCTCCCTCAGCAGCCCCCTATTTCCTCTGGGAGGAATACCTCCCCTCACAAAATACAGTCTCAGTTTATAGTAAACACAGGAGGTTTATGTTTCCCTGGGGCGGGGAGGGGGCCCCAGAGGCTCCTTTTGCTGGAGCCTTCCTCCCACTGCCCTGGCTTCTCCAGGGATGGACCCTGGCCAATGAGACTCTCTCCTGGGACTCTGAATCCTGAGCAGAGGTAGGGAAGGACACGTGGTTGGAGTTCATTCAGCCAATGAACCATGGCCAGCCAGGAGGAGAAGCAAGTCGCTGCTTCTGAGGTGTCGTGAGGCCACCCTGCTTCCTGTCAGTTAGTTCCTGGCTCAGTGTCATCCCTCTCCCATCCCGTTGTCTCCCCCACATTCTTCCACCAAGCTCCCTCGTTTGTTGAAGTTAGTCCAATCTGTCTTCTGTGGCGTGCGGCCCGAGAACCCCGACCGACCCTGGGAAGAGGGCCCAAGCAGACACGGATGGATGTGTGTGGCCCCGGGGAGCTCCTGTGGCCTCCCCTCATCTGTGGGGACAGCTGGAGGCGGCCCCTCACGGTCAGCAGTGGCCTACGAGGCAGCCTTGTTTGGTTGGGTCAGCAGCAGAGGCACAGAGTGACCGGGGGTCCCTGGCCGCCGGGCGGGCGGACTCCCAGACTGGAGCTCTGGAAACGTCGCCGGCGGGGCCTGGAGTTAGAGGTTTACTGTGTCCTGTGTGATCATGCCCCGATTTTCGTACCAGGCTGGTGTGGCCTTCATGTGAAGCAACGAGGGAGTTGGCTGCAAGAAGATTATATAGTGGAAAAAAGACTGGCGGGAAATGAGCGGTTTTTGTTTTTCTCCTTTTTGTTCTAAGAATTCCGCGTCCCCTGTCCTATCCTGTAGTGCCATCTCTGTGACCACCCCTGAGCCCCCCACCCCGTCCCAGGTGACCCATGCTAATGACTTAGTGTGGGTTCTTCTGTGTTTACGTGCATACTTGTACGATCCAATACAGAGCTACATCTACACACACACCCGTACATACAGACTCAAAGGCAGGTGGGTTTTGTTACTGGTTTACAGAAGGTGGATCGTGTCATACACTCGTTTCTGCATCTTGCTTTTCCCTCTTAACAGCCCCCAACCCCAAGTCTGATGGCTACGACGCTGATTCATTCTTTCAATTGGCTGTATAATAGTCCATGGTGTATGTACCACTGTTTATTTAGCTACCCTCCCAGCTGATGGGCGTTCACTCTGTTCTGTGTGTTTGCACACACAGGCACCATTCGTATAAAGCTGCAACAGGGGCCCCTGGGTGGCTCAGTCGGTTAAGTGTCCGACCCTTGATTTGGCTCAGGTCATGATCTCGGGGTCCTGAGATTGAGCCCCAGCTGGGGCTCTGTGCTCAGCAGGGCGTCTGCTTGAGATTCTCTCTCCCTCTCCCTCTGTCCTTCCCCTCACTCATGCTCATGCTCTCTTTCTCTCTCTCTCCTTAAATAAATAATAAATCTTTATATTTATTTTTTAAAGATTTTTTTAAAAATTTATTTGAGAAAGAGAGAGAGAGAGAGCACAAGCAGGGGTAGGGGCAGAGGAAGAGGGAGAAGCAGACTCCCTGCTGAGCCGGGAGCCCGACGTGGGGCTCAATCCCAGGACCCTGAGATCATGACCTGAGCCAAAGGCAGACGCTTGACCACCTGAGCCACTCAGGCGCCCCAATAGATAAATCTTAAAAAAATAATGCTTCTACAGGCATCTGTGTACTTACGTTTTTACCTAATGGAGCTTTTATGTTTGTGGGCTTTTATTTTCTCTGGAGTATGATGGCTGAGTTGAAGGGCAGATGCATTTTTTTTTTTAAATTTTAATAAAAGTCACCAGATTGCTTTCCACAAAGGTTACACTCCTTCACCTTTCTCCCCAAACATAAGTGACTATGCTTTTCTCACATTCCTCCAAGACTGGCACGGAGTATTTTAAAATATTAGCTGGGGTGGGATTTGGATATTGGGACTATGGCTGCTTTTCCCTTCTCTACTTTCTTCTAATTTTATTTTCCAATGTCCTTCTCCTGTAAAAGGAGGAAAGTTGTAATACTTCTATTTGAGCCAGCCCCAGCCCTGGCCCCTCCTGTGCTGATCTCCAGGTAAGGATTCTCAGCAGCCTGAAGGCCCTGGGGCTCACTCTTCTGCCCCTCCCCAATAGCAGGCCCCCAAGCATCAGCTTGCCCTGGCCCCACATGGACCTGTCATCCCATTCCAGCAAGGCTGGGACCCCCCAAAGCCTGGGCACATATCCACACGTCACTGATGTTACCTGCATGGATGGCACGAAGGTGTTCTGGGGGGGAAACTTCCAGATTCCAAAGCAGACCAATTCAGGTGGAATCCTATTTACGAGCTGGGCTCTGTCCGTTCACTAGAACCTCTCTGAACCCCAGCTTCCTTGTCTATGAAATTGGGGGGGGGAGGGACAATGCAACCACACCACAAGGTTGTTAAGAGCAAAGTGGGTAAAGGCTTAGAACGACACCTGGCACATAGTATACATTATGATGGTTTGTTACATAAATAATGTCTGCCTCATAATGTCGCTGAGAGAGAATGTGCACCAAGATGCTTTTCTCAGCACACACTTGCTGAAAATCCACGATGTAAAGTGTAGGCCCCGAGCCAGGTGCCCACTGAGCTCGGCGCCCTCCCCTGCTCTCCCTTAGCGCCATGCCTATGGCAGGTCCTGTTCTCAGAGGGCACCACGGGGGCATCTAATCTTGCTGCACCCACAAAGGCCCTGCACCCCGGGGCTTTGCCCCTAATGCTCTACTCTCACCGTATTGAAATTCTTGAGCCTCCGCCCCCCATACAACGTACCGGGTCCTGCCTAGGGGCCTACATGAAGCGAGTCCTCAATAAATGCTTCAAAGTGAAGCAAACCAAATAATAAATAAGACCTTGCTTCTGCCTTCTAAGTGCTCACAGCCTCATCGGGAAGACAGCCTGAAGTACGCTAAAACCTCCACATAGCGGTTACAACCCCGGCTTGGAGTCGGACAAGCCTGGGCTCAGAGCCCAGAGTATAATGCTGGACAAATTACCTCACCTCTGGGCACCTCAGGCTCCTCAGCTATAAACTGGAGCTGAGACTACCAGCCCGGCTGGTACTGGAAAGCCGGTTCTGAGGTGCAGGAGAGGAAATGGGGGGATGGGGAGGCAGCGTCCTGCCGAGTTGTGGTTTGGAGCTGGGCTCTGGCAAGGGGAGTCCCTGCCTCTGAGGTTCATGAAAAGCCCCATTTTCCAGTTCTTGGATCTCCCAACCTGGTCCTGGCGTTCCTCCATCATTGTTGGGCGCGCACGCCTGGGGACTCTGACGTGGGTCCCCATACACTGGAACTGCGGGTTTGCTTGGCTGCAGGGGAACAGCCTGCCTACACACAAGAGCTTGACTAACACAGTGAGGTCACAGGGTATCGTAGACATGTCCTTAGAGGGACCACAGGGCAGTGTTAGCAAATCCTCAGTTCCAGGAAGTCCCCTGATGTGACACCTGGCCCGTCCTTCCCACCCTTCTCTCCTGGGACCATATCCCTGCCCACGCTCTGAGGCACCACTACCTTTTCCCAGCTATTATGCAGCGCTTCCTCTACCCCGGAGCCAGCCCCTCCCCAACATGGCTCCCAAGGCACGTGCCATTGCCCCATGGGGCAGAGACGGTGGCACGGGATCTGCAGTTGCCAACTTCAGTTGAGCCTGGCAGAAAGCAATGGGGTTCTCAAGTGATTTCCAACATTTCAAACCCCTACCAGGAGTCCCCCATTCACCTAAACTTGACCTCACAGCAAGGCTCGCTGAACTCCAAGGCTGAAGCCATCCCATTCCATGGGCAACCAAGGGCTCTGGGACCTGGTCAGATTCTCGGAGCAGGAACTTAGATTTCTGAGTCACAAAATAAACAAATAAGATAGGAAGATGAATTCATTTGGCAGACACAATCTTTCACATCAGGGGGTTCGTGGTAGTTAAAAGTAATGAGCCCCTCTTGGCAATGAACGGCTTGCAGAACGTTAGCCCGAGCAGCCTCGCTAAGAAGTCAGGCTTTGATTGTGCCTTCTGTTGGGTCTCTCCCCCTCCCTTTTCACTCTGCCATCATCCCTCCTGGTGGCCCCTTGCCTCTGCCTCTTCTCCCCTGAATCCTGTGCTAGGCAGACCCCCAACTCTCCTGGGGGCTGATCTTCAGAGCGGGATCTCTCCTGTGGGAGACCAGGGACTTAGGCGAGCTCTTCTTAAAAGTCACACAGGCCTCCCAGCACCTGCCCCCCTACCTCCTCCCAGCCCGCCCCCACCCATGAATCTTCCCGAAGGGTCACCCTGAGGACAAGCCATTTACTAACTCAAGGGAGAGTGGGGAGCTCACAGGCCAGGTATCAATGAGATTTATGAGTCATGGATATCACAGGACCCTGTTTTCATTTGACTTCATTCACCACTTCCTTTCCTCCTATTAATTTCTCCCAACAGCCCACTCATCTTCCCTCTTGGAGCCCTGCCCACCATGCCCTCCCTGATACGGTGCTATCTCTAACAGACCAGGGCACTCAGCACCCTGATGGTTTTGGAGCCGGCTCGCTCAAGCACTCAAAGTTACCCTCTGTGGCTAATCAAATATCAAAACAACCTCCCACAGCGATTTGGAGGAGCTTGGTGACAGCAAGACGTTGGCCACAGAGCCATCGGCACAGGCCACGTTTGTTTGGTGGCAGGCAGTGAGGCCGGTTTCTGTTCTCTCACATTCCTAGTGGCAGCAGGCGGTGGCTTTTCCTGAGAAGCAACTGCTCTGTGGTGGCTGGGGTTGGGATTTTTTTTTCGTCTTTTCTTTTGAACGCAAAGAGATGTTCCATGCCAAGGGTCAGCTGGGTGGTGGTTAGATTTTTTTTTCTACGACAAAATGAATCAACAGCAAGAGCAATGGTTGAAGGGAAGAGACTGCATCTAGAAACTGGTCTCAGTTCTGCTCAGAGAACGTTGGACAAGTCACGGCCACTCTGAACTTCTGTTTCATCTTCTGGAGTATGAGAGAATTGGGTTAAAGACTCCCTAAGGTCCTGGAACCAGATGGTGATTCAACTTTATGTCAGACCTTCCAGTTTAAACAACACTTCACACTTCTTATTTCATCTGATGTTCCCAGTAACCCCACGAGTGAGCCAGGAGAGGAATTAGTATCTCCACTGATAACATGAATGATTTGTCTGTGGTTACGTATCCTACATGTGACAGAGCAGAGCCTCCGTCATGGGCCTGCCTCCCGGTGCAGACACGGCTGACTCCCTGCTCCATATCCCCCTCCCTCTTCACCTCCCCACAGAGCTTCTGTTCCAGCCAGAACTCAGGGCTCATCCTGCCTACCCCATTTTCTGCCCAAAACACTGAGATCCATCGAGGGAAGTGAAAGGACCTCGCCAAGATCACGAAGCACTCTAGTCTCCTAAAAGGTAACCCAGTGTTGCTCGACCTACCATTCT
>NC_138377.1:97629998-97676284 GCF_054177405.1 Leptonychotes weddellii | reverse complement strand
TTGTTACCATTACTAGGGAATTCCCTGTGAGGTTCTTCCCTGAGCTGGCAAGAAAGCCCCAGGGTCTCCACACCATTTGCAGGAAGCTCCCAGGGGGTTGGCAGCCGTCTTCCCTGCTCTCCCTCTCCTCCAGCCCCAGTCGGAAAACCCCTTTGTCAGGTCGCCCCTGACACAGCCAAGCTGTTTTCCTTTCCCTTGTTGATATAGGGAAGACCTGGCCACCGAGCCTGGGGCTGGGCTCCCACCCTTTTAAGTGCAAACACCGGGCTGTGTATTTTGGGCCTCTCTGAAGGGCCATTTCTGGTGAAATACCAGGTTTTGAAATACTTCACCGCTTGTTTGCATTCGGAAGCCCATACATGCTCAGGTCTCTCAAGGCCTGTGTTCAGAGAGGTTGGAGGCCCTGTGAGGTTACAGATCAGGCCCCAGGCAGGAATGCACAACAGCCCCCTGCTCTGAGCTGGGTCCGGGAGCCCCCTGGAGTGGAAGAGGGCCCCACGCTCTCCAAGGTCCATGTCCTGCACTGGGAGAGTGGACAAAGGCACAGGGAGACACTCCCAGACAGCGCGGGAGGTGAGCCAAGTTCACAGACAGGATCCACAGGATCGGACCAAGGGTTGGAGCGAAAACAATCCCCCTGTGGTGTTGTGTGCAGAAACCCTGGGCCCAGGGCTTCTGCTGTCCCTCCCCCTCCAGACCAGCACCCACCTCTCTACCCATGGGAATATGCAAACTTCTCCTCCTGCCAAGAGCCAGTTTGAGAGGAATGGATGTTTATTTGAGCTGCATGGCTCTAAGACGGGGCCAACTAACCCAACAGGCTGGGGCCAATCTAGTGGGCTGGGAGAAGGCGGGGCTGGCTGGACGGAAACCCTGTGGGTGTCATTCTGGTCCTCTAGGAGAAGGAGCCACTGCGCCTTGGGGGCTCATCTGGGTCACGTGCTCTACATGCCTTGTTTACTTACAACTTCGTGAGATGTGTGATGCCATCCCCATTTCACAGATGAAGAAACTGATGCTCCTTGGACAGGGCCCAGGGCTTCCCTTATAGGCAGAGGGGACAAGTTCAGAGGCTGGGGAGAAGCCCAGTGAGGCAGGAGGGGAAGGAGACTGGGAGCTGAGGACAGACAGAGACAGGAGCTCACTGAAGAGCCTCCCCATCCCTCCTTCCACACGGTGGGGTGCAAAACAGACAGCAGCAAATAGCGACTGAGCCCCTTGGGTGTGCCCACTGCCTGGGGACCAGCCCCCTAGGAGCCCACAAAAAAGCAGACAAGTGAATCGATTTATTTATATAGCCGTCTCACGGGGCCCCCACAAAGAAAGCAGGCTTCCAAAGCTTCTGGCCTGGAGCTTACATGCACTTTCCCCAGAAAAGTTCCTCTCTTCGGCCTCCACTGGGAGCCCAGTTGTTCAGTTTGCATATAGTCCCAACCCGCTGAGGCTCTGGTTCGGGGTGGTGTGGCAAGGTTAGGGGCAGGCCCTTAAGCGACCATGGGGGGTGAGGTGTTGCCAGAAACCACCTGGGAGAAGGGAAGACACAACCAAAGCCACAGATGGAGGTGCTCCCAAGGCAGAGCTGGCCAGAGCCTGCTCACCAAGGAGGGTTTGGGACCAGACAGCGCTGGATGTCCTGACTACCTTTTAGTCAAGTGAGGGTGGGAAGTTCCTGCTCCTCCCCATCTGAAAAGCAGGGCCTGGCACCATGGGCAGGAATGAAAGGTCACGAGGGTCACATGGGTCACCCGCTGAGCGTCTGGAGGGAGCCGTGACACGTGTCATGACTGCTGGGGGTCATGGCAGGAAACGCGGCACGTACGAGAAGCGCCATTCTCAAGCTTGTCTACACATTGGAATCACCTGGGAGCTTTATTTTTTTAATTTTTTAATTTTTTTTTTTAAAGATTTTTATTTATTTATCTGAGAGAGACAGATAGTGGCAGAGATAGAGAGAAAGAGCACGAGTGGGGAGGAGAGGGAGAAGCAGGCTCCCGCCGAGCAGGCAGCCCTATGTGGGGCTCAACCCCAGGACCCTGGGATCATGACCCGAGCTGAAGGCAGCCGCCCAACCAACTGAGCCACTCAGGTGCCCCATCTGGGAGCTTTAATAAGCCCTCTGGCCTGGCTTCACCTCCCAGAGATGCTGAGTAAAATGGTCCAGAGGGGGGCCCGGGCATCAGGATCTTTTGCGCCGTCCAGCTGATTTGGACCCGCAGCCAGGGCTGAACCCCCTCCCTGCAAGCAACTGGAACCCAGCCCAGCCCAGAAGCCGATGCAGGGCCCTGTTCATCAGAGCTGCGGAGAAGGGGCTCAGTCTCTGTCTGGGTACCATCTTTTAGAACACTTTCTGTCAACGTGGTTAATTTCTTTGAAGCTTTGGCTCTTGAGGGAATAAAGTTCAATTATCTGGAAAACTCACTTACGTGGAACTCGTCACTCCCAAATGGCCCTGGCTAAATGAGGTGTTACGATTCTATAGATTCTCAAATTAGAGTCTTTGTGATTCTTCACCCAGAAAAAAAATGATCCAGAGGCTTGGCTTGGAAGCACGCCCTCACTGTCCTGGCTCCTTAGGCAGCTGGGCTCTGCCTAAACCCGGGTCAGGGAAGGGCTCCCTGGCTTGGTGGGAAGAGTTTGGCCAGAGCCCCAGCCAGCCTGAGTCACACGCCCGCCAGGGCCCCTGCTGTCCCGGCTCCTCGGGGCCAGTTAGCCTATTTCTGCCTGAAACAGCAAGCACCCTCTTCTCCCCTGTCCAATAACCACATCCTGATACGCTGGGGGAAATCACTCACACCACGCCTCCTGCAGAGCGCATGGCTCCACATGAGGGTTTCCAGTGGTTTCTTTTATGAAGAGTACAAATAAAGGACTTGTTCTATTTGTTTTATGAGCTCATTTTTAACTGGAGGGGTGAGGAGAAGGAGAACACAAAAGGTGCTTTGATTATTAAAATCTCATTTTGTTCTTAAGGACCCCACGCACGCAGAACACAGAGATGGAATATTCACCAATGAGTTGCCATGACCCAAATATGGAAAAAAAAAAAAACAAAACACATGAAAAGCAGGGTTCATGTCCCAGGATCCTTTGCAGCCGTTGTCATTAGATATTTACTTCTTTGTTTACGTCATGCTTGTCCCACACCAGAGAAGATGCTCCAGGAGAGAAGAGACTTGGTCTGTTCGGGTTACTGCTGTGTCCCCAGGACCTACAACCGTGCCCTACAGCAACAGTAAGCCACAAAAAACATTTGTGGAATAGATGATCTTTGAACTCGGTGCTGGTTTTGTAAGTTTTGAAACAAAGTTCTAAGGTACCCGGGTTACCAGTTACGGGCTGTTATCAGTTTGCTCTCGTTGCTGTAACTAGGTACCACCAAGTGACTGGCTCTAAACAATGGAAATGCACTGTCTCACAGTTGTGGAGCCCACAAGTCTGAGATCCGGGTGTTGGCAGGGTTGGATGCTCCTGAGGGCTGAGAGGGAGAATCTGCTCCATGCCTCTTCCTGCTTCTGGTGGTCTTCTGGCAATCTTTGGGGTCCTCCGGTTTGTAGAAGCATCACCCAACCTTCGGTTTCTTCATCTTAACATGGCATTCTTCCTGTGTCTCCATCTGCATCCAGATCTCCCCTTTTACTAAAGACACGAATCATACGGGGTTAGAATGCACCCCAGTGACTTCATTTTCACATAATTACCACCCTCAAGACCCCACCTCTGAGTAAGGTCACATTCTGAGGTACTGAGGACTCCGGCGTATGAATTTGGGGGGACTCCACTTAACCCATAACACCTGTTAGTTGATTAATGAGTAAATAAATCATTAATAATAAACCATTAATTAAATCATATTATATCACAATATGTAGTAAGCACCTCCGATCTGCTGGATGTTTTGTTAAATACTGGGAGGCTATAAAGATGATCCAGAGAAAGAGACAGAACTCAAATTGAAATCAGCCAAGGAGCACCACTCACAACATGGCACAAGTCTCCCCCAGAGAGAGTAATTAATTAACTAATTAACTAATTGCTGTGATTGGAGACCAAGGAGTTTTCATGGAAGGGGCGACACGTGAGCAGGGTCTTTGCTGGATACATGGTATTCCAGGGTGGAGAAAGGAGGAGGGCGGATGGCCAGGGGGGACAGAGGCAGGAGGGTGCTTGGCATTTGCAGGGAGCATCGAGCAGTTAGTGAGGCTGGGATGTAACCCGCACGAAGACATGCAGCCGTAAGAGAGATGGCTATAATGAGGACAGGTGGGCAAGTATCTGTCGTGTATTTGCTGTAGGCCAAGGGGAGCCAAGGCATGCGGCTGACAGGGGCGTGATTTCGGAAGCTCACACCCTCAGCAGTGCAGTAGTAGGAGCATGGAAAGCAACGTCCAGAAAGCCCAGGCTGGTGCAGTCGGGGCTGCTGCACATGAACGGAAGAGCCACGGACCCCATACCTCCCCAGATGTGAGCCAGGACAGGCAGACGGCGAGGGAGATGCCGGTGCTGGGCATAGCAGGAGTGCCATGTGCCCAGATCGGGGGTGTGTGCGCATAAACAGAGAAGACAGGGAGACTGAGTGGGGGCACCGCAGGTGGGGAAGGCAGGGCAGGAAGCCAGAAACGGAGCTGGGAGAAGAGGATGTTACTGGAGGTGAGGTCCCCTGGGGGAGAATGGTGAGCGTTTGGAGGGAAGGGGGGAGACAGGACCCAGGGGGCCTCTGTGAAGGGGACTCTCAGCGGTGGCTACACCGGGTTTCATCTGGAAAGCTTGGCAGTCACACAGATGGGCCAGGGGAGCCTGATTCGACGGGGCTGAAGTGGGAACCAGCATCAGAATTCTATTCTATTCTATTCTATTCTATTCTATTCTATTCTATTCTATTCTATTCTATTCTATTCGGGGGAGGAGGAGGAGAGGGAGAGAGAGAGAATCCCAAGCAGGCTCCCTGCGGGGCTCGATCCCACAATCCTGAGATCATGATGGAGCCGAAGTCCAGAGTTGGACGCTTAACCAACTGAGCCACCCAGGCGCCCCTAGCAATTTTAAGAACAATGGTTCTCAAACTTGGCTGCACTTCGGAGTCACCTAGGGAGCTTCAAACACTACACAGCCAGAGATTCTGATTTAATTGGTCTGGGGACAGGCCTGGGCGTCCGGAGCCTCACCCCTCCCTGAGGGAGTCTAAGGCGGGACTGAGAACGGCCGGGCGGGGGTGGGACAGAGCCACGGAAGGGGGAGGGGCAGCCGGTGGGAAGGAGCGCTAGCACCACCTCCCAGCCGAGGAGGCCCAGGAAGGGGTCAAGTACTGCAGGAGATCAGGAGGGGTTGGAGCTAAGAAGTGGGTGCTGAGCAGGCTCCCTCCGCCCCCAACTTCTGAGAGCAGCCGACTCCGTGTTCTCTGGCTCCGCGTCGGTACCCCGAAATCGGCCATGGTGAGAAGATGCGTACCACGGAAATGGGCACATGCTGCCAGTCAGCAGAGCAGTCCGTCCCGCCCCCACCGCCACCCCCAGAGAGCCGGTTGTTAACCATGTACCAGCACACCACTGTCTTTCCGTTCAGCTGCCCTCTGAGGCCAGAGTTTTAATCCATAGATCCTCCATTCCAGGACAGGTTCCATCCTGAAGGCTCCTCCCCTCCAAGCTGGAAACATGTCTTCTGTGCCTCAGCCCCAGGCCTCTGCTCTCCATCTGGGCGACTTTGGTGCCTCCCTCACCTGCTGCCCACAGCAAGCCCCAAGCAAAAACCACTGGTTGGCCCCTGCTCTGTGCGGGCCCTGGAGGGACCCACACCGAGACGATACAAGCAGGCACTGTTTCTCAAGGACCCCATCCCACTAGAGAGATGCCTAGGGCAAAGAGCTAAATGACACGGAAGACATGGGTGACAGATTAAGTCAGAAATGAGAGAGTCTCACGGCCCGGATTGTCAAATGGGTGCGTCAATGACACACACTGCAAGTGCTGGGGTCCAGAAGAAGTGGTGGGCTCAGCTGAGAGGTGCTTTAGTTTTGGCAGGTGGGCAGGAAGGTGTCAGCTGCTCGGTCGTCCATGGTCAGCTCACAGGGGGAGGACTAGGCTCCATGTTATTTTATTGCCCTGAAGACATTTCCATGTGGATTTATACTTCTTATCCTCTGGGCCTTTTTGGCATTCCCCCAAGCCCCTGCTAGAAGACCCGCTGGACCCTCTGCAACATGCTCATAACAGAGAGCCAAGTGCCTTAAAGAACCTATGATGAATCCCTGCCTGGACCTACCCAAATCTCCCCTCTCCATCTCCCACCCACGTTCATGACCAATCAGCCACCCTCTTTCCTTGTAAACCCCAGGCTGAGCAATGGCAGCTGGGCTCACCCCATCAGCTCCAGCTGGCTCCCACACAGGTCCATCAGAAGCACTTGCACAGGGAAAATGAACATTAGCCCAGTTTTGGGGGGTGGCATTAATAAGCTGGGATGGATTTAGGAGCAGGTGATCAAGCTATACCCCAAAAGCTAAGTCACTGGAGTGAGGGAGAGGCCTGGGGATGGACATCATTGGGTGTGATGAGATTTTTTTTTTTTAATTTTATTTATTTGAGAAAGAGAGAGAGAGCACGGCAGGGGGAGGGGCAGATGAAGAAGCAGACTCCCTCCTGAGCAGGGAGCCCGACGCGGGGCTCGATCCCAGGACCCTGAGATCTTGACCTGAACCGAAGGCAAATGCTTAACTGACTGAGCCACCCAGGCATCCCTGGGTGTGATGAGATTCTGACCCCAGGAGCTTACTTTGGAAGGTGACAGAGCCGCTCTATGGACGTGGAGTCTGTCTTCTGTGTGGCAGTGGAGGACAGAACTTGGCCAAAGAGGGAGTATTCACGGCTCTGTTCCAGAGGGTCCTCTGGTGTCTAGAGCTGTCCAGCCTGCGGACTTACCTCCTCTGATGTTAGGCCCTGGCCACACCAGGACACAGATATCTGTGAAGCTCATCTCAGAAAACACCTGTTGAGATGGAAATGACCGATGGCAGGGAGACCCTCTCAGGGCCGGGAGGGGTGTCCACCTGGACCCCTTCCTTAACCTAAAGAGAAAGACTACCCAGGTGTAATAAGAGGGGATGCCACCCATAGGAACTGGCGTTTGGGAGCAAGTACTACAGACCTGAGCGTCGAGCCTATGCTGGGGGCTGGACCTTTGCTCTCTCGTCCGATAGCCCTTCTCAGAAGGTCACTGAATATTCCAGCTCTGGCGGCAGAGTTGGGCCTGGTGTGGAGAGGGGAAGATGAAACTTCTAAAATATCCATTTCTGTGCATTCCCCTCCACTGAATAGCATTTTGCATTATTAAACAGAACACCACACCTGAGCAGATCTTGCAGGCAGATGAAGTAGCGGGTAACCTCAGCCCCGCCACGCCAGGATCCCTCGGGTGGCAGAAATAGCGAGAGCCTCCGTAGGTAGCATTTTCTCCAGTGTTTGTTTTCAGATCATTAAACACTTAACAGAGGGAGAGATGAAAAGCTGAAGAGTTCCAAGCCACTGCTGATTAAGTATCAATCAGAAATTAAGACAGAACAAGTCTGAAATTGTAATGATCTTTCTTAAGAACAGGTCCGTGTCCGCTTGATTTTTTTTTTTCTCTTTTTATTTGCCTGGCAAGAAGCTGGACCACTAAAATATGTTGTTTAAACACAGGACACCTGGCGTCCTTGCCTTTCCGGATGTGTACCGCTCTCCTCGGTCTACAGGCAAGGAGCCCAGGGCTTTCAGAGAGTGCGTGGGTACCCCAAAGTCACACAGCTCAGGAGTGTGCACACATGGGGGGCCAGGATTCCATCCGGTGAAACGGACTCCACGTGGTAAACACTGCCCTCACCCCCTACTGGTGCACCTCATGGGCAGGTAAAGGAATCTGGGGAGACCTGACCTGCAATCACACTTGACCTCATGTTCAAATCCCATTCCCCTACGTAGCTGGCAAAGACCCGTGCTCTGGGGCAAGGCCAGTGTCACTCAAACTTAATGAGCTTCTACTGAGTTCTGGGTCTATGCTGTTCTGACCGTCAGCACCACCAAGTCAAGTAGATACCACTATGAACCCCTTGACTCATGAGAAAAAACTGAGGCCTAGAGAGGGTGAGTAATCTGCCCAAGACACGTGGATGGTAAGGGCTGGGCCCAATTCACAAACCTAGGCAGTGTGATTCCGGAATCCCCATGCTTAGCCTCTGCCCCCACGACCCCAGCTACCGGGGAGGACAGCCAGCCCCTCCTGGCTGCAGACTGGGTGACCAGCCTTCCCTTTGGGTTCCTAGATAACACTCTGAAGATGAGATGACGCTGGGCACCAGCCCTCTCTAACTGGCTTCTAGAGGAATCAGTGTTCCCTGTGGCTCAGGAATCAAAGGGTTAACCTGAACTCAGTTCCCTTTCAAAGGAAATCTAGCAGAGGCCCTATTTGGGGGCAGGTCCTATGCCCGAGTCACTTTGGCACTTAATTGCTTATTATTTAATTGCTGTATTGGGGAGCACAAAGTGATCTACCGCAAAGTTATTAGCAAATTCCAGTTTTAAGGAAATAATTACTGAATTCTCCCTCCCTGGGTTGAGTAATTCCTTCCAAGATGCTCAATGACATTAAGCATTTTCACCAGGGCCGCTAGCAGCTCTGTAATATGCAAATAAAGTAACTCTGTAATTACCAATAAAATGCTTACTGAAGTGACAAATTTTTACTCAGCAGTGAGTTGGGGGGAAAATGGTATCATTTGTTTTTTAAGGATCCTTTAACCTTGTTAGTTGGCATTCATTTCCGTGCTGTTTCATGGTCATTTAAAAAGACAATGGAGCCAACAGGCCTCCCTGGACAGGGAGAAGGCCCTCTTGGGAGTCCCCTCTTCCGACTGGCCTCGCTCATTCTGTGGACGCGTGGATGGCCCGCTCCGGGTACTGGGAGATCACGGGCACTCCGCAGACTTGCCCTGGGCCTCTCTCTACGTATGCTGGGAGTCTGGCTTTTCGGTGGGGCTCCTGGCTGATCTTTCCAGGTGGGCACATAGAGAGCTGCCAGAATGATCCTTCTGAAGTCCAAGTGTGACTGTGTTACTCCTCTGTTTTCAAGACCTTTCTTATACTCCAGACATAACTGCATAAAATTCAGTGGTTTGCTTGGACCTCAAGGCCCTGCACCATCGGCCAAGCAGGCAAGGCACTGGGCACAATGAGTGCTCCAACTACCTTTCTCCAGGCCCATCCACGCCTCCCGTGCAGCCTTGATTTCTTCATCTGTCAAATGGCGTCATGGTCAGCATAGGCTAGGTTATGCGGCAGTAACAAGCAAGTCCACGATCTCAGTGGCTTAAAACAATCCAAATTTATTTATGCTCCCTGTCCATCGTGGGTCAGCCTGAGTATCTGCTCATTGTGCTCACTCAAGAAAGACCAGGCTGATAAAGCTGTCACCTTCTCCATCACTGTTGGCCTGTCACCATATTGGAGGGAAAATGAAACATTCTCCAACCTGGAGTGACGTGCTACTTCCTCTCACAAGTGACTGGCCGGAACTGTTCATGTGGCCCCACACAACCACAAAAGGCTCAGGAAGTGAAATTCTGCTTTGCACTCAATAACAGAAATACATGACAATGATTCCAATGACTACCGCCAATGCAGATCTTACAAACCTGTAGTGTTGATGTGAGTTCTAAGTGTGATCATGCTTGTAGAGAGCTCAGCACCGTACCCAGCACATGGCAAGTACTACGTGGGGTACTAATAGGTGCTCAGTGCGTGCTTGCTGGATGAACATTCCAGCATAACCCCCAGGAGTCACTGAGAGAACCAGTCCCTTCACCCTCACTGCCCCCCACCGACCCATGGGATCCTTACAAATTATGGTGATCAGAGAAAGCCTTCAGAGGAAAAGAAACAACCGGACCCAGCTTGGGGGATGCTGCAATGTCAGGGGCTGAGATTCTGGGAGGAGGAAAGACATGAGCAGACTGTGAGTCTGGAAAGTAAGCTTGTGTACATGGAGAACACAGAGATGAACTTCACTGGGGTCGAGTTTTTCAGGGAGGGTCCTACACTCGGTAGGGGGGTCACCTCAAAGAATAAGAAAAGGGACTTCATTCTGAAGCCTCAGTTGACAGAAGCAATTCACAAATCAGAAAAATTCCTTTGCCATGCCCTGCATCTAATTCTTGGCTTAGAAGTTGTCACTGGCAAATGAGGTTGGGGTTAGATGGTCAGAAACCTTGATCTGAAACCCAGATCCCAAGAGGGAGCCGAGCCCCCTGGCCCCAAGTCCAGCAGCCTCTCCACAGCCCCATGTAGTGGCTGACCTGGTTTCTTCTCCTTCTACTTGTTGCCAAAGGCTCCATTTCTGGGTGACCACGTTTGCCCCCAGGGAGAAGCCTTTCTCTTATATTGCATTGGTAACTGCTCAAAGTCCCACTAAGGCCTTGGAAATGTGCCACCCACATCCCTGCACACTGGCCCAATTGTGTGTGGCAAATGCCTCCTTTTTGAACTCTGGAACTTCTGGAGGAAACAGTTTCAATAGGAATAACTCGGAATGCTCCCAGGCCTTGCCATCTGGGCGTCTGGAATGAAGCTTCCAGGATATATGGCCCTTTGAAGGAAACAAATTCAATCGGCGATTGTGCTCCCATTTAATATGCTGAAGGAGTGGTCTTGGCCTCTTGCCAGGGCTTTTGGTTTTTCACTCAACAACACTTACTGATCTTTTACTGTGCCTTTGGCACTGGGCTGGGTGCAGGCGCAGGCAGGTGGGAAGAGTGGACACTTTCAAAAAATGACTTTGGCCAAATATAGTAAGGACCCTAATCGAGATAGGCATGAGGGATTATAGGATACAGTAAAGGGATGGGTGATTGCTCCTGGGCAAGTCCAGAAGGCTTGGAAGGGGGAACCAGGGCCACTAACCACTGAGGAAAATGGGCCTGCAGACACTTAGGGGGAGCCCTACACTTACTCCACAGTATTTCTGGACAAGTCTAGAATGGATGCAGCAAAACATGATCCCACACATTTTAATGTGGACCTGCAGCTTGCTGGGCACAGAACTAAGTGACTGAGGGACCCAAGAGGGATGAGGCATAGTCCCTCCCCTCACATTGCTTGTTGTCTAGCAGCAGAGACTTAGGCTTGGCACAGATGGATCTACCACATGGCCCAACAGGAGGAGGCACACTGCCTTAGAAAGCCCTGCTACGGTCCTCCAACTGGAAAGATCACAATAGTCCCAAGAACTGGTAGATGCCTGGGCAGGCTTCCTACAAGAGGTGGCAGGACTGGGGTTTTAGAGAGACGGAGTGGTGGGGGGCAGGAAGGTGGGGCCTGCGGCACAAACGGGTAGGGTGACCACAGAGCCAGGTCAAAGGCACAACCAGACCTAAGTGTCCCAACTAGAGCCAGGGTCTGTCCGAAACAGTGGGGGCAAAGTCGGGGTGGTGGAGTAAGGTGAGACTTGACCTTGCAGGTCTAAGGTCACCAACACTGTCCCCACCAAATACTTTGTGTCCAGTTGCCTCTAAGGATTCCATCTTTCGGCAGCCTTCTTCTACTGCATACGCTCCATCTACTAAACCATAATCCATGTGTGTTTCCCACAGTATAACCAGTGTTCGCTCATCTGAGATTATTCTAACCAAACGGAAAAAGAGTCACTCTGGTGCTCCAGACTCCAATGGTTCCCCATTGTCCTCAGGATAAAGTCCAGCATTCCACGTCATTGGCCTCTGGGCCCCTCCCCGCCCTACTGGCCTCACCAAACTCCTTGTGATTGTTTAGACCCGCGTATTTCCCTCTCTAGACCTCTGAGCACACTGCTCCCGTGCATGGAAGCCTCTCACTCTTCCCTACCTGCTTATCACCTGGCTTCTTGGGCTGGAGCCTTCATTGTCTGACCCCAGATCTTGGCCGGGTGCTGAGCTCTGATCAGACCACGTGGGCAGGCTCCGTCAGCTCGTCTGCATCCCCCAGGAGGCTGTGAACACCTGGGGCAGGGACCCCGCATCCAACCCCCCCGTGGCCCGCAATGGAGGTCGAGGAATGAGCAAGCCAGTGAGTGAGTGAATGTGAGGTGTCATCTCAGGGTGACCCCTGGAACCCCATCACAGCAAAATGAATCATTTGTGCCCACTTTTTGAAGGAATGGAATGAACCTACAGCTTGCCAAGCAACCATCTTCACAGCTATCAGAGCAGGGACTCCCGGCATAGACACTAGGGAGCCGGTAGGGATTTGGACCCAGGGCGGGGCATGCTTTTCCGCGCCCTCCCCTCTGTCCAGAGTGCTGAGCCAATGCTGAAAGCCTCAGGCGGTACCAACTTCTCCTAGGAATGTCTTTCCTGGTCTTTTCTCTTTCAGCATGTCTTGACCTTCTGAGCCCAGACAGGAAGCAAGATCAGTGCTTGTGACTCCTCCTGAGATGATGTCCCCCACATTTCAAACCCCATCCCTTACACTGTCAACAACAGCAGGTTCCTGCTTCGGACAGGCTTGAAGAAAGGGCACAAAGAATAACACTGTCTGTCGTTAAGTTGCAGTTGCTTCTGTAGGAGCCCTAAGTTAAGGTGAACGATGGGTTTGAAGGGGTCCCTGGGGCTGAGATGTTATGGAATGGTCTTTAAAGACTGCATACAGGGGTTCCCGGGTCATGCAATCGGTTAAGTGGCCAACTCTCAGTTTCGGCTCAGGTTTGATCTCAGGGTCATGAGATCGAGTCCCAGGTGGGTTGATCTTCAGATTCTCTCTCCCGCTGCTCCTTTTGCTCATGCTCTCTCGCTCATTCTCTCTCTCAAATACATAAATAAATAAATCTTTAAAAAAGTAAATGAAGACTGCATACCTTTCTCAGCCCTCCTCTCTCGCCCCGTGCCAGTCTACAGAGAGGATGGAGCAGGTGCCCAGTTGGCTGGAGGCAGCCTCACTCCCTGTCCCATGTGGACATGTGGCCACCACCCACCTGTGCATCTCATGCTTCACGCCCCGGGGTCCCCCACTGTTACTAGTGACTTTGGCTACCACTTATGCCATCACTGAGCTGCGTGGTACTCACATTCAGCCCAGAGAAGCTCACGAAATCATCCTAAGAGGTGCGGGGGCTTTCCCCGCTTTAGCTCTCGAGCTTGTCCAGCTGAGTAGAGCCATTTGAGCCTAGGCTGGGAGAGCCTGAAGTAGGGGCTGCGGCACTGGTCATCTGGTTTGGCCCTCTCAGTGGCACAGAGGCCAAGCAGATGGGAGTATCCTCACCCAGGAACCCCAACATGCTGCTCTCCATTGCTGAAAGTTAGACTTGCCCATGAATGTCAATGGCTCACAAAGGTGAACAACATCAACTCCCTCTATGGCCAGCCATGCAATGCCACGGACAGCGCTTGGCCTCTGGGCAGAGCCCCCAGCCACGGGGGTAAGGATTAGAAGGGGCAATGAAAGAAAAGGGCCCTCCCTCCCGCCGAGGCCTCCAACTTGCTTCTCTGTACCTCTAATCTTCCCCCACCCCAACCTACCAGTATCCACACTCATTCGTTCACTCCTAGTGAGCACCGCTCTGCGCCAGGTACCTAAGTCTGACAGCTCGAGGAGGGCTTTATTATTATTCCCATTTTACAGAGAAGAAAACCGAGGCTTAGGGGCCCCGAATGATCCAAGCTTGTGCTATTGGTGGCTCTGTCTGCCTCTGAAGCCTCTTGGAAGCTCATCCCTCCAGTGGGGCTCTGACCCCTCCAGCCCTCAGTTATGCTGCTGCCCTAACAGGGGACGAGGAGCTCAAGAGCTTGGAGTCTGTTAGAAGATTCCAGAATTCAGGGATCCCCCTGTTCCTCCTCACACTTTCGCTCAGCCCCACACCCCTCAGAGGCGTCGCCCAGCCTCCGTGGAGCTCCCCTCCCAGGCCCAAGAACACTTACCTCCATCTCGGGGTGGGGCAAGGGCACGCACGAGGACTAATTAACAGTCTGCTGAGGGCTTTGAAGATGAAAAGCAGCCTTCAAGTGACAGCCTGTTATCCGAAAGCCTCACACACGGAATAATGAAATTCCAGGTTCCAAATGGAGAGTAAAAATCCTTTAACAAGGTGATAAAGGGAGGCAGGTGGGGAGCAGGGCAGAGGGCGAGGGCGAGGGCGTCCACTCTCACCCCCAAGTGCACAGCCCTCCGTGCACCCCAGCAGTCGGAGGTGAAAAGCGTGTGGCCAGGGTCAGCCTCAGGCCCGGAGGCCTCTTCCCTTGCCAACTGCTGCCCCTGCTAGCTACCAGAGACTCTGGAAAAAGAGAGAGCCAGGCCTCCCCTGAGGGGCCTCAGGCCTGGGGAGCCAGGATCCCTGGACCCTGAGGCCAACGGTAGCGTTGAAAGGGGCCACGTTGGGAGTGAGAAGCCCCGGTTTCTGGTCCTGGCTTTACACACTCGGACTCAGTTCCTGACTGTAGGTGGGTCCTGCCCTCTCTGCACTATGTGCCTTCGCGGGTGACCTGCGCGGTCCCCACCCTGCCCCCACACCAGGATGCCCCTTGAGTTGGGGCCCCGTGTGCCAGCATTGTGGAGCCCTGAGAGGGTGCAGGGTTAAGTGATCAACAGCTGCTGTTTAACTGAACAGCTCACTCAAGGGGCCCTTCTCGTGCTGATTTTGTGGCATTCTTGGACTCTAGTCAGTCCAGGTTCCCACAGCTGGGAAGGAACAACCCCCCCCCAATGCCTTCCTGGAGTTCCGTGACTGGCAACGCCCTGGGCACCTCTGGAGACTGGAAGGAAGCCCCCACCCCCACCCCCACCCCAACCTCAGAAGCACGTGCCTAGCCATGTCCCTCACAGGCAGTGGGTTCCCTGAAGACAGCGATCGGTCCCACTCAACTCCGGACACCCCATGTCTGCCACAGGGGCAGAGTCACCTGCAAACATAAACTCTTGCTGTGAGCAATCCAATCACCCACCAGTCATGCGACTGAACTGGCAAGGTTATTAGATTGAAGGGGCTTGGCAAAAGTCTCGTCAAAAATTGAAACTTGATTCCAAGTGCATTATCTGGCATATTACTTAACCTCTCTGAGCCTCGGTTTTCCTTACCTATAAAATAAGGATGGTGATAGGACCTGCCTCTTGAGGTTGTTCTAAGGTTATTGGAGTTAATTCCTGAGAATTAGAGGGTTTTATTATTATTACTCTTATTATTAATCCTTGGTTATCATCAGTTAGATAATTATGAATCTCTTTGCCTCTTTACTGCTACCTGGAATTCCTTTAACCCCTTCACTACACAAGGAAGGGGACAGGGCGAGAGTAGATGCCATTTGGACAGCCATTGTAACTTAAGCCCTAGCGCCCCAACAAGCTTAAAATCCAGAAAGACAGGTACTGTTCTCCCTGTCTACAGATGAGAACACTGAGGCCCAAAAAGCAAAGGGGGGTGTCTATGGTGACGCGGTTGGGCAGGGCAGAGCCCAGATCTGAGCTTGGGTTAGAAATCATTTGTGCAGTTGAGAAATTTGCATTGAACACCAATGGGCCAGGCCCCAGGGATGGGAGAGTGAAGAAGACAGACACATCCCTTGTCCTCCTAGAGCTAATATTCTGGTAGACAGACGACGAGCCAGAAAAAGGTGCGGCGGAAATGAATGAGTGTCACAGCTTGTGAGCAGGGCTCTAAAGAAAATAAAATCCTATGATCAAAACTAAAGAGGAGGTTATTCAGAGAAGACTTCTCTGAGAAGGTCTGGACTGAGCCCCGGGAGACGAAAGGGGAAAGGAAGCCAGCGCTCCTGACTGCCTCACCGCCAATTCTCGCTAAGGTGTGAATGATTAACTGCGGGTCCAAGCCAGGAAGCAAGATTTGTAAGCAGAAGGGCAGAGGGAATCTGAGGGCAGTGTGGAGGCCCGGAGGGAGGACAGGAAGGATGAAAGCAGAGAGGGCTTGGAGCCTTGCAGAGGTAAGGATGTGAGTTGTAACTTTCAAGGGCTCTGCTAAAAACAGAAAGCTGGGCTTGGGGGGCTCGGGGAGAAACCCATTGGTAAGAAGAAAGGATGCATGCCTGAGTCCTCTCTGTCCCAGAGACAGGTGGAAATTTGAGGCTATCAAGGCAGAAAAATGAAAATCATCTGTTCCTGTGAGGAGGGATGCAAGAAGACATCATTCCTAACCAGAGCAGATGAAAAGAGCACTACACATAAGTCCCCCAAGGATGACATCACGCTTTCAGTTCTCACAGCTGTCACGAGGGAGCTGGCCCCATGCACCTCCCCACATCCTTGAAGACACCCTACTAGGTGCCCCACACTCTTCTCAGCTCTGAGGAGAGACAAGAGAAATAAGCCTGTAACAGCAGGTGTGGCCAGGCCCCAGGGAAGCAGAGAAGGCCTCGCTGAGGAAGTCCCATTTGCACTGAGATCTGAGGTATCAAAAGGGAAGGAAGGGTGTTCCTGGTGAAAGGAACAGTATGCGTGCTGGTGTGCCGCTGAATTTGTAATAACTGGCGATGGTGGGGGGAGGGGCAGCCATTTGCCAGTGTTTGCCCATCTCCGTGGTGTAAATACTCTTGCCATGCACGATGTCGCTGAAAATGGGCAATCGAGAGAGAGGGAGCTGGCTCTAGCCCATCACTGGTGTGTGAGGCCTGAGGCAGGTGGGCAGCCACTTGGCTGGTCGAAGGAACAGGAGCCAGCCAGGGGCACCCGAGCAGGTTGCTGGCCTTGGAGGGGATGTGGGCTTTAGCTAGCAAGTGGTCTGTGTAGACTGTGACCACACGTCTCTGTTCCATCTTCCTGCCCCCCTCAAAGCTCTGTCAGGTTACATGCTAGGCCCAGAGTTCCTGGTGTTAAGTAACGAGGAAAGAATTAATTAATCAGATCTTCAAAGAAATAGTTTTGGGCTTTTTAACTGGTCAAAGGGGAACAGGTGTAGGGTACTGAAGGGGCTTAGTCGGTAAAGCACCTGACTCTTGATTTCAGCGCGGGTCCCGATCTCAGGGATGTGGGATCGAGCCCCATGTCAGGCCCCACACTCAGCTTGGAGTTGGCTTGGGATTCTCTCTCCCTCTCTCTCTCTCAAAATAAATAAAATCTTTTAAAAAAGAAAAGAAAAGGGGGAGCAGGTGCTCTGTGACCATGGATGGGATGCCCCTGGAAGCACCTGTCTCCCTTTCAATGGCAAGCCTGAGATCACATACAAGCTGTTGGTTCACTAGCTGGGCAGCCAAGCTAGGAGTGTGTGTGTGTGTGTGCATGTGCGTGTGTGTCGGGAAGTGGGGGTAGTTGAAAGGTAAGGTACAGACGCGACCTGTGCCCCTCCAAAGTCTTGGTCCCAAGGGCTCTTGAACTATGGGGCCTCTCTCCATCCCATTTAAGAGCAAGACAGAGGAGGACCAGGGGATGACAGGCAGGTAGAGAGCCACTCCAGCCCCAGCACCCTGGAGGATCAGCCACTCATGGGAAGGAGGAAGAGGAGGCTTGGAAAGGGCAGAAATGAGCAGAGGGGCCTTGAGCAGGGGAGAGGACGGGGGGACCTCACTTCCCGCCCCACCCCTCATTCCGGACCTGACACCCTGCATCTAGGCCACCCTAATCTTCTCAGTCTGAACCTAGCCTAAAATTCCTCTGTGCTCTGCCTATTCATCCCTTCCTCCCCCTGGCAAGCACTGATCTTGTTACTGTCTCCATAGTTCTGCCTTTTCCAGAATGTCTTATAGTTAGAATCATACAGTATGTAGCCTTTTCAGATTGGCTTCTTCACTTACTAATATGCATTTAAGGTTTTTCCATGTCTTTTCCTGTCTTGATAGCTCATTTCTTTTTAGCACTGAAAAATATTCCATTGTCTAGATGCACCACAGCTTCTTTATCCATTTACCTACTAAAGGATATCTTGCCAAGTTTTGGCAATTATGAATAAAGCTGCTATAAACATCCGTGTGCAGGTTTTGTGTGGACATAAGTTTCCAGCTACTTTGGGTAAATACCAAGGAGTACAATTGCTAAATTATATGGTGAGAGTATGTTTAGTTTTCCAAACTAAACTGTTTTCCAAAGTGACTGTATCATTTTGCATTCCCCGCCGGCAACGAATGAAGGTTCCCCTGGCCCCACATCCTTGCCAGCATCTGGTATCGTCAGTGTTCTGGATGTTGGCCACTCTAGGTGTGTGGTGGTATCTCGTCGTCGTTTTAATTTGCATCGCCTTGATGACATAGGATGTAGAACAACTCTTTATATGCTTACTTGCCATCTGTAAGTGGTGAGATGTCTGTTCAAATCTTTTGCCCATTTTAATGGGGTTGTTTGTTTTCTTATTGTTGTATACTCTTTGTATATTTTGGATCGCAATCCTTTATCAGACAGGTCTTTGGCAAATATTTTTTTTCCAGTCGCTGGCTTGTCTTCTCATTCTCTTGGGGAGTTAATTTTTTCATTGTTAGAGCAATGACTTACTGTATATCCGGCGTATTGATAATGAAGATCAAAACAGGAGACCACGATTCTTAATTCTCGTCCTTTAAGGAGGATAACACTGCTAGTGACAGCCATTCCCATCTTTGGAACACTTGCTGTGTTCTGGGTGCTCAGCAATGGTCTCAGGTCACCGGACCACAGAACTGTGAGAGGTAGATACCATTGTCCCCAGTTTGCAGATGCTAATGGGGAGGCTCAGAGGAGCAAAGTGGCTAGACGTAGATGGCACACTCTCAAGTTGTGGGGCCAGTATTCAAGCGGAGTGCGTTCAGCCCCACAGTTCTTGTTCCAAAGCACTTGCAGACTCTGCTGGTTTTGTCTTCAGCCTCCCCACGTCGGAGGCTTAAATATGGTCCACGTCTCTCCTCTTCATTTTTAGCACCTTTTTTTTTTTTTCAACTTTGGGATCTCTCTGGGTATCAGGCATCCTTACAGAAGAACAAACTGAGACTCTGAGCAGTTACGTGACTTGCCCTAAGTCACACAGCCAACTACAGCCACTTTCCAAGGATCCACCTTCTAGGCTCCCAGACCTCACAGTCAAACTGTTTCTGTTACCTCGACCAGCCCCAGAAAAATCACCCCAGCTGGATTGTTTTTCTCTCGGGGCTGTGGCTATATTGCCAATCCAATCATGGCCCTCCCCAATGACAGTCACCCTGTGGCTTCCCTCTGTCCTTGGGAGGACCCCTGAACTCCCTGGCATGGACCCCCAGGCCGCCAGCATTCCAGCTCTTCTGCTTCTGTAGCATCACCGGCCCCCCCGCCCCACGCCCTTCTCAGCCTAGTCAAACCACCTGCATTTGCTCCTTTTAGAGCCTCCCGGACTCTGCCTTTCTCCGCCTCCTTCACCCACGACTCCACCTGAGGCTGAGGCCGGAATAGGTAGAGAGACGACTCCTCTCCTCCAGCAGCAGGCGGAAGAGCTGACCTTTACGGAACATTGTCTCTCAGCAAGAGCAGTGCCAAGTGCTTTGTTCAACTTTTACTTAAATCTCGTAACAATGCTATGGTGGGCATCACTAGCCTCATTTTATGCAGCCCCATTTTACGGAGGTGTAAGCTGAGGCTTAAGAGACCTTAAATACTTGGCTAAGGCCACGTGGTGGGTAAATGGCAAAGGCAGGATTTGAAACACTATCTAACCTCACATGCAAGGTCTTGACTCCATCACTGACTCCCACCCTCCCAAACCCTCCCCACCCCTACCCAAAATTGCTCTCATAGCACCCATGCATTTCTCCATGATCATACATCATGGTGCTCTTTTTTAAAATAGACTTTTTTTTTTTCCAGCACTTTTAGGTTTGCAGAAAAGTTGAGCAAAAATACCCCCTCATCCCCGCCCCACCCAGTTTCTCCTATTGTTAATATCTTGCCTTAGTGTGGTACATTTGTTACAACTGATGAGCCAATACTGAGACTTTATTAACTAAAGTCTATAAATTGACATTGGGCTCACTCTTGGTGATGTACATTCTACAGGTTTGGACAAATGTATGATGACATGTATCCCCCATTATAGTATCATTCAGAAGAGTGTCACTGCCCAGGGGCGCCTGGGTGGCTCAGTCGGTTAAGTGTCTGCCTTTGGCTCAGGTCATGATCTCAGGGTCCTGGGATCCAGCCCCGCATCAGGCTCCCTGCTCCGCGGGGAGTCTGCTTCTCCCTCTCCCTCCACCTGCCGCTCTGCCTACTTGTGCTCTCTATCTCTCTGTCAAATAAATAAATAAAATCTTAAAAAAAAAAAAAAAAGAGTGTCACTGCCCTAAAAATCCCCTGTGCTCCAGCAATTCATCCTTCCCTCCCCCCTAACTTCTGGCAAGCTCTGATCTTGTTACTGTCTCCATAGTTTTGCCTTTTCCAGAATGTTATATAGTTGGAATCATACAATATGTATGTAGCCTTTTCAGCCTTCTTTCACTAGGTAATAGGCATTTAAGCTTCCTCCATGTCTTTTCATGGCTTCATAGCTCATGTCTTTTTATCCCTAAATACTATTCCATCGTATGGCTATATCACAGTTTGTTTATCCACTCACCCACTGAAGGACATCGTAGTTCCAAGTTTTGGCAATTATGAAAAATGCTGCGATAAACATCCGGGCGCAGGTTTTTGTGCGGATGTAGGTTTTCAGCTCATTTGGATCTTTGCCAAGGAGAATGACTGCTAGATCCTCACGGTGCTCTTTTGCATGAGGTCCCTGACCCTCTTGCACCCCCCGACTGAAGAACTTAGGGGAAGCAGAGAACATACCTGGTATTTCTCTGTCTCACGTAATAGGTCCTCAATAAATATCTGTTGACACAAAAAACACAAGTAGACAACCATGTATCTCAGATTTTCCTGGACACTTTAAGTCCCATATCATTTTATTCTTTGTAACCAAGATAAATTATTATAAACACAACCAAATGGAGATTGGAAAGGCCTGCTTAAGGCTTTCCATGCTAAAACATTTCACGAGTCAGTCTTTTTAAAAGTCCTTTGCCAGACGCTGACTCCAGCTTTGGGACCCCTGTCGGCAACTGCCAGAGGTATGGTGAGAGGGACACCCACTGGGCATCGGGCGTGTCCTCTCTGACCTCGGCCTCACCTCTTTCCCACACGGGCCTTGGTGTTCCCTTATGAAACAGACCCAGGGCAGGAACTACCTGATCTCTGGGTTGCTTCAAGCTGGGCTGTTCTAGGATTCCCCATCATATAAGCCACCCACCCCCAACCCCTGGGCGGGACTGGAGCTGAGAAGGCAGCTGTGGGGGTGAAGGCCACGTCTCTGTCACCCATCCACAGAAAGGATCCTCAGGCCCCAGCAACAGATAGGAGAAGGGTAGGAGCACCTTCCTCTCTTTCACTGGGTATGTCTCTTTGTACCTTTTATCATTCTAAACCATTTTAACATATTAAACACAAGAGCTTCACTGAACACTTACCACCTGCCAGGCAATAGGCTAGTGTTCTCACCAGACTGATTTAAATCTGACGTAGCCCAGTGATAGAAGCATTGTTATCCACATTTCTAGATTCAGTCCAATCCACAAATATATACTGAGTGCATTCCACAGGCAGACGCAAGGCACTGTTTCAGGGCTATGGTGGTAAGCAAGGGAACCAGAGTCCCTGGCCTCATGGAGTTGACCTTCTAGAACAGGAGACAGACAGTAAGCAATCAGCACAAGTGAGCTTTACGATTTGTTAGAAGGTGACCGAGCCACATAGAAAAAGCAGAGCAGGGCAGGGGGTTGGAAGCCGTAGGGCACAGAGCGGGGCGGACTATGTTCTTAGATACGATAGGCAGGGTGGGCCCAGTTGAGAAGGTGGGGTTCTTAGCAACAATTTAACAGAGGAGAGAGGGGTAGCCCAGTGGATTTCTGGGAACAGCAGGAGGGAGTGTGTCTGGTAGAAGAGTGGGTGAGTAGAGTGAGTGGGGCAGAGAGGCAAGAGGACTGCTCATGGAGAGTCTGGGGGGCTGGGGGGGTGTGGCCTGTAAGGACTCGGGCCTTTCACAGGAAGAAATGAGCAGCAGAGTGACACGAAGAGTTCATTATGGAAAGGGGAAAGACAGAGGCCCACTGCTGGGGCTGCTACAGGCAACCAGCAGAGACATGAATAGAGGCTGGGACCTGCTGATGACAGCGGAGGGGGTGACAAGAGGTGGGATTTGGGATCTATTTGCAAGGGGGAGCCATCATGAATCCCTGAGCAAACCATGGTTCACGCGAAAGATCCGGGGTGAAAGCCCTTCCCCAGCCCCAAGCTCAGGGACAGCCCTGGGGGTGGCCCACGAGCAGTGGGAGATTCCAGGTCTGCTCCTTCCCCAGGTAGGACGGTGATACTGGGGCCACCCCAGAAGCAGAAAGTACCCCCTACACCTCCCCTTCCCCAGCCTGCTTGGGCCCCAATCCAAGTTCTTCTCCCATTACCACGGATGGCACAATGATTGCCCTTCTCACTGCCCGCCCCAGAAGCTGACCTCCCAGTCACCTGGCCCAGCATTCCAGTTAAAGAGGAAGTGGGCAGAACTGGAACTCTTACCCTCTCATCCCCGTACTCTACCAGGAGCCGACGCAGGCATGGGGGTGGGGACAGAGAGCCACAGAAACAGGGTCCTCTCGGCCTTACTGAAAGCCATTAGACATCTCCACATTTGTGCAAAATCTCTGCTTCGCTGCAGTTAGTCCAGCATTTAATGAGCTCCTACTGTGTGCCCATCCACTGAGCTAGATGTTGTTTGCACACAGGATTACGAGGCCAGCCTCTGGTGGGAAAAGCCCTGGCGTGAACAGCCCTGGCGTTTGACTAGGAAGATCAGGGTAGCCGAATCCTGTTCTGCACTTCTTAGCTACCTGACCACTGGTACCCCAGGAAACACTCCAGGCCTCCACGCATCAACTCTAAACTGGGGTCAGTGGAAGGTACCCAAGAGAGCTGTTAAGGGAGCACGAACGCAAAAAGGCCTTGATAAACCCTGCACAAAGGTCAGGGCTGAGAGGGATAGACCCACACATGCCCAGCTAATCATAGGGCAGGACACTCTGGGGTGAGGGCATCAGACACAATAAGGATGTCACCGGAGCAGGGGTGGGGGCGGGGGGGGCTGCTGAGTCATTCTGACCTAGCTGGGGGACAGTGAGGGCTTCCCAGAAGAAAGGGCCTTGGAAAGTGGGTGGGATTCCATTAGCTCAAACAGAGAAGAAAGGGCATGCCAGTAATGGGACCGCGTGGGCAAAGGCCAGGGGTGCGGAAGTACCTGCCTCGGGCTGCGCGGAGCTAAGGCAGGGTATTGAGCAGGGCAGTGGCAGAACCTGATTTGTCTTCGAGGTCACCCTGGCTCCCAGAGAGGACTGGAGTGGAATTGCCATGGCCCAGCTGAGCAATACCGAGGCTTGAGCCAGCTGCACTCTCCAGAAGAGAGGGGAGGACGCGGCCCCCCCCCCCCCACAGTCCAGTCCGGATCTGGCGGGGAAAGGCCGATGTAGTGGGATGTGTGTGTGCAGGGGGTGCGGCGGGGAGCCTGGGCCAGGCTGAGCCAGCTGGCTGCCCGTGCCCCTCCCCCCAGCCCCGCTCCTCCCAGCCCACCCCCACCCCCACCCCCACCCCCTGGTAGCCCAGAGACCTGTTTGTTTTCCTTGTAAAGAGGGGAGCCCTGCCCTTTGTGAGATTTCTGCTGGGGAAGGAGCGAAATGTCTGCTTGTACTGCTGCCTGGATTTCCAGCTATTGACACAGACTCTGACAATGAAAGCAAAGGCCGAGAGAGGCCGAGACAAGGTGGCTGATGAAAACGTTCTTTCCGGGGTGGCTCAGCCCTGCCCGGCGAAGGCTAGCTGGAAAACCCGGGAAGGAGCCCTCTCCGCCGCCGGAGCTGCAGGCCCAGATAGAGGAGGTGCTTTGAAAAAGGTTGGGGAGGTTCTGCACGCCTTCCCCCTCCAGCTCATCCCGCACCTAAACCCACTGCTGCTGTTGTTCAATCCTCCCTTAATAACCAGTTTTACTTCTAAAACAGGACAATGGCATTACTCCCTTCATGGGGCCAGACTCCCCGAAGAAGAGACTCTGACATGGAGCCTGGTTACAAGATAAGATATAGGACACCCAGTTAAACTTGAATTTTAGATAAACATTGAAGGATTTTTTTTTTTTTTTTTTTTAGTAAAATTATGTCCCATATAATATTTGGGACATACCTCTACTAAAAAAATTATTTATTGTTCAACCAAAATTCAAATTTAAATGGGTATTCTACATGTTTACTTGCTAAATCTGACAACTCTAAAGGGGAGAATGTTTCAGGGCCAGGGTGATGATGCCACACAAAGGTCTCAGCTGACCCGGGGTGGGGGGGTACGGGGAGTGGAGGGCACTCTGGAGCTGGCCTGGCCTTTCAGAGCGGCCCCAAACTGAGGCCAGGTAGGGCTCTGGGCCTTTATACTCCCACTTCCCACCTGTCACTGGATTCCGACTTTCCTGGAGGGGGTGTGACTCTTTGCGGGCCAGGTGGCTCTGCTCTGCTGAGGGCAGTTCCAGAGGGGGACTCAGCTCAGTGCAGGACATTCCGATACGCCCTGCGGTGGGGGCCCCTGAGCTCTAGTCCCGAGGGGGCATCCGGGCAACAACCCACCACAGCAACCATGACCTTTCCGTTACCCAGTTGCATGAGACAACGGTGTAAACAGCTTAGCCTGAGCCTGACACCTAGTAGTCAGTGACTTCGGCATCCTCTGAATGGAGGCCGGGTCCCTGAGCCTGGCCTTCAAGCCCATTAACCAACCATTCCTGTCCAAATTCTCTGCTCCGTCCATCTCCCTCCGCTCCTTTTAGGGAGCATCTTCCCAAATCAGGTCTGTTGATTTAGCATCAGGGCGGGAGTGGGGGGCACGTTCGCAGTCCCCCTTGTGTGTCTGATGGCCAAATCTGCTCCTGCCCTGAATTCTGCAGATGCCAACCCATGGCATTCGCCTCCAATCTCCCTTTCCAAGGATTCCAAGGGCTGTAATCAGACCGCTGACCTCCAGCATTCAGGCCCCTGGGGCTCCAGCCGCCCTTCTTTCCCTGCCTCCCACTAATGTGAGACATATTTCAGTTCCAGGAGCGGAGAATCTGGCCCTAGGAAGAAAAGCATCTAAGCTTAGATGTCGATAAAGAAGTTGGGGGATCTGAACACATGGAGACAGAGCGGTGCACGTACCCTCATTCATTGAGAATCACTAGCAGTCCGGGAAAGCATGCTGCCAACCCGTGTGATCCCGCTTGATTTCCACAACCTCCGTGCAGGGAGGCACGACTCATAGCCCCATTTTACAGATGAGGAAACGGAAGCTTAGCAAAGACAAGTGTCTGGCCCAAGGTCCCACAGCAAAAAAACCAAAAAAACAAAAACAAAAAAACACCAAAAAACCCCAGGAGAATCAGGATGCTAACCCAGCTCTGTCTACCACCAACAGCACTTGAGTTCTGAATAGTAGAGTATGCTCTAGAGAGTAGGTTGCACAGATTCAACTGTTTGTGGTCAGGCTGGACGGCCACGAGTCATTGGATTTTCAGTCCCCATTCTCGTGCGACAGGTCAACAGCAAGGAAAGGCAAAACAATCCCAAAAGCCCAAGCCAGCCTGAGATTGGCACAGCTGGGGAAGTTTGCAGGAAGAAGCAGGAGCCCCTCAAGCTCCGTGACACAGACAATATTCATTGGTAGGAATTAGCATGAGAGAGAGGGTTGGAAGGGCCAGGGTAGAGGGTTGGGGGCTGACCCGTAGGAACCATGCCTACAAGTCCCCAGAATTCACTTGCCAGAAGGGCTGCCTCTGTTTTTTTTTTAATTGTGGTAAAAATCATATAACGAGGGCGCCTGGGTGGCTCAGTCGGTTAAGCGACTGCCTTCGGCTCAGGTCATGATCCTGGAGTCCCGGGATCGAGTCCCGCATCGGGCTCCCTGCTCGGCGGGGAGTCTGCTTCTCCCTCTGACCCTCCTCCCTCTCGTGCTCTCTGTCTCTCATTCTCTCTCACAAATAAATAAATAAAATCTTTAAAAAAAAATCAAATAACGTAAAATTTACTGTCAACCATTTTTAAGTGTACAGTAGTGTTAACTGTATCCACATTGTTGTGCAACAGGCCTCTAGAACTTTTTAATCTTACAAAACTGAAACTCTATACCCATTGAACAACTCCTCATTCCCTCCCCACCCCGCCAGCCTCTGGCAACCACCACTCTACTTTTTGTTTCTATGATTTTGACTACTTCACATACCTCACATCAGTGGAATCATACGGTATTGTCTTTTTGTGATGGACTTATTTCACTTCGCATAATGTCCTCCAGTTTCCTCCATATCGTAGAGTGTGTGCCAGGATTTCCTTCTTTCTTTTTTTTTTTAAGATTTTATTTATTTATTTGAGAGAGAGAGAATGAGAGCCAGAGAGCATGAGAGGGAGGAGGGTCAGAGGGAGAAGCAGACTCCCTGCCGAGCAGGGAGCCCGATGCGGGCCTCGATCCTGGGACTCCAGGATCATGACCTGAGCCGAAGGCAGTCGCCCAACCAACTGAGCCACCCAGGCGCCCCGATTTCCTTCTTTCTTAAACCTGAGTAATATTCCATTGTATGTATAGTCCCCCTTTTCTTTTTGTTTTTTTAAGATTTATTTATTTATTTTAGAGAGAGGGCGCATGTGTGTGTGTGGCGGGGAGGAGCAGAGGGAGAGGGAGAGAGAAACTCAAGCAGACTCCATGCCCAGCATGGAGCCCGACCTGGGGCTCGATCCCACAATCCTGAGATCATGACCTGAACCGAAACCAAGATTTGGATGCCTAACCGACTGAGCCACCCAGGTGTCCCAAGACCACATTTTCTTTATCCATTTATCCACAAATAGATATTTGGGTTGCCCCTACCTCTTGGCTATTGTGAATAATGCTGCCGTGAACATGGGTGTGCAAATATCTCTTTGAGATCCCGCTTTCAATGTTTATTGGTATATATCCAGAAATGGGATTGCTGGATCATATGGTATTCTATTTTTAATTTTTCGAGCAACCTCCATACCATTTTCCAGAGTGGCTTCACCATTTTGCACTCTCACCAACAGTGCGCAAGGGTTCAACTTTTTCCACATCATCACCAATGCTTCCTTCCTTCTTTTTTTTTTTATAATGGCCGTCCTAATGGGGTTGAGGTGATATCTTATTGTGGTTTTGATTTCCATTTCTTTAATGATTAATGATATTGAGCATCTTTTTATATGCTTGTTAGTCATTTGTATATCTTCTTTCGAGAAGTTATCTATTCAAGTCCTTTGCCCACTTTTTAATCCAGTTATTTGTTTTTTTTGTTGTTGAGTTGCAGGAGTTCTTTATATAGCCTGGATATTATCCATTTATCAAATGTGTGTGTGTTTTTTTTAAAGATTTTATTTATTTATGAGAGAGAGAGAGAGAGCAGGGGGAGGAACAGAGGGAGAGGGACAAGCAGACTCTGTGCTGAGCGCCGAACCCGACATGGGGCTTGATCCCAGGAGCCTGAGATCATGACCTGAGCCAAAACCAAGAGTTGGACGGTTAACCGACTGCGCCACCCAGGCGCCCCCAGACTTAGGATTTGCAAATGTTTTCTACCATTCCATAGGTTGCCTTTTTCACTCTGTTGATTGTTTCTTTTGAAGCGCAGGAGTTTTTAAGTTTGATATGATCCCATTTGTCTATTTTTGTTTTTATTGCCTGTACTTTTGGTATCATATCCAATAAATCATTGCCAGATCCAATGCCATAAAGCTTTTTCCTTCCGTTTTCTTCTAGGAGTCTTGGGGAGAGGGCTGTCTCTCTGGCACAGTTAGGAAGACGGGGAAATGACTAATATCAAGAATACCTGCTGTCATCAAGATTCAGAGCTTAGAAAGCTGCACCACCTGCCCTCCCTGCTCCGACCACTACAGTTTACCCTTGACATTTATGGAGCTAGTGACTAGACGTTGGAACTTGGGTGCAGAGAAACCCACCATCTCTGTAGACATGTCACCAGTGAGAAATAACTGGGGTAGCCAGAGACGGTCTCTGCCATACGTCTGCTCGCCAGCCTTGCTTGGAAGCATCTAATCGTGGAACCGTATTTTTGTTCAGGGTCCTAGCAGCAAAGGAGTCTAAAAGGGTGATGTTGAGCTGTCGGCCTCTGCACTGAAGGCAGATGCCCAGTAAGGAGGTTGGTTGGAATGGATGATGAGGACCGGGGGTGGGGGGGGGAGAAGGGGGGCAAGGTAATAAATTAGATGATGTATCAGGAAGCGCCAGGCTCCCGCTTAGCAGAGAGCAGAGATTTATTATATCCTGCGACCTCCCAGGCATGAAGACATGGTGGGCTGATGAGGCAGGCTGGTGTTGGGTAGGGTGGTAGCATGGCTGTGAGCGCCGACTCTGCAGCTGGACAGGGCTGGTGTGGAATCCCACTTCTACCACGCATGAGCTGTGTGACTTGAGCAGGTCACTGCATTTTTCTGGATCTCCTTTTTTTCTTTTCCCCTCCTCTGTAAAAGGAGTGGGAGGGAGGTGGCCCAGAATAATTTGCAGCTCCTTCCTGGGCTGCTGGGCCATTTCTCACTCAGGTCAGCAAGACCTGAGTTTAAGTCTTCCTCCTCCGCCAACCTGTTCTGGGAAGTGCATGTGGCCCTGGGCCTCTCGCTTCCCTTCACCACCCCTCCCCCCACCCCAAGCAACATCTCACAAGAGCCAATGGGATGCTGGCTCAGAGCTGCAGGGCTCCCTGAGTGTGAAGATGGCACAAGGCCTTCTGCTCTCCGGCATCATCAGGCCCCTCCAGGCCTCCCCTTTGAGCAGGAGAAAATTTTGTAATCATAGCTGGGAATGGATGGATGGATGTTACGTAGTTCAGTAATTCTGAGGCTTCTTTTTTGGCCCAAGAAACTCCCCCTTTTGTTCCCCCAAACAAAACATTCTGTAGAACTTAACCCATAAAACAGATAAAAAATTGGAGCCGGTCTGAGTAAAGTAGCAGAAGGGATCCCTGTGGCCCTATGGAAACAGCGAATTCCAATGCCAAAAAGCTGAATTCTGTCCCAAACTCACCATTATCAGCTTGCCAGTGGTGGTGGGCAAAACCACTTCACTCTCTCTGGTCCTCAGTTCCTTCATCTATCGAATGGGGATAGTTTCCCTGCTCTCTCTGCTGTCTCTTGCCTGTAAGTCCACAGATAGGAAAATACTTTAAGCTGAAAACACAGAAGTAAGGGTGTGTTGGTTTTGTTTATAACTTACTTCGTTCTTTGAATTTTTTGCAGTAGGGGTTAGTAGTGACAGAATAAGTTGGACTTCCAGGCTTTCAAAACGAGTCTTTCTTGTAATTCTACTCCAACCTCAAAATCTGAAATGGTCTATCTTCTTGATTTCATCCCTTCTTACTATGGAAGCCCCCTCCCTCTTACCCTACCCACCCCCCACCCCATCTTTTTATGTTCCCAGAATTCCAGGGTCTACCTGCAGCCTGGACCTCCAGAGTTTCCAATTCCCCCTTCCCCCGGCCCTCTCTTCCCTGCCCCAGCCCACACTTCTCTGTTTGCCTCAGTCTCCCTCCGGCAGAAACCCCCTTCCAGAAAGGGCACTCCCAAAGAAGCCAAAACATAAGCCATTTCTGAGCCACCGCTCCCCCCCATAACCTAATGCAGCTTCTCCTTCCACCTTGATGTCTTACAGAGCTGGGACTGTTTTCTTTCTTTTCTTTTCTGTAAAGATTTTATTTATTTATTTGTCAGAGAGAGAGAGCACAAGCGGGGGGAGCAGCAGGTAGAGTGAGAAGCAGGCTCCCCGCTGAGCAGGGAGTCCTCCGATGCAGGGCTCGATGGATCCCAGGACCCTGGGATCATGACCTGAGCTGAAGGCAGACGCTTAACCGACTGAGCCACCCAGGCATCCCAGGGTCTGTTTTCCAGTGTAACACAGACACTCAGCGGGCCCAGGCTTGTTGTCCCAGCTTGTAGAAGCTACCAGGGGATCCCAGGACCTTGTCTAGAGCCAGCCCCTCATAGAGAAACTCTATTTGAGCGACTACATAATTACAAATGCGTAGGGCTACCTTTAAAATGGCTTAAACCCGACACCGTAGGATCCCAGAGCTGCTTGGTTTTAATGACTTTAACGTAGAGAGAGCACTGAGAACAGAGAAAAGAGGAGAGTCTGAAGACCCTGATAAAAGGGTTGGAAAGGGAGGGGCCAAGCTCCACAGCCTCTCCCTCCCTTCCTGCACACTCGAGATTTTCCTTCTTGTATCTTAGTTTGTTCTTCTGCAAATGGGGACATAGGGACCCATCGTACTTGTTCAGATTACAGGATGTAGACAGTGTTGTCTGCGATCCTCAACCTCAGTACCAGGGACATCTGGGACCAGATAATTCTTTGCTGTCAAGCTGTTGTGTGCACTGTAGGATGTTTAGGGGTGTCCCTGGCCTACACCCACTAGATGTCAGGAGCACCCTTACCCTGAGTTGTGACAGCCAAAAATGTCTCCAGATAGTGTCCAATGTCCCCTTGGGGGCAAAAATGCTCCCAGTTGAGAACCACTGGTATAAGTGAACACAACAGATAAACAAACTCTTCACAATTACCGCATGTATGTGACCAACACACATTTATAAATTCATCCACTGAAAGGACATAAAGCTGAGAGCAGATTTGGAAGTGAAAATCAAAGCTGCCAGGCAAAATGCCTCTCTCCTCTCCACTCCCCCCACCTCCCCCCACCCCCACCCCCACCAGCAAAGACCAGGTGTGCTTGGTGAGAGTCCTACCTTAATCATCCTGGCTGACCCCGAGCACTCCCCTCCACCGGCCTGGGTCATTCTTGCAGCGTGGGCCTCACCCCTGTGAAGTTGGAGCCATTAATACCAGCAAAATATTTCTTAATCTCCTAAGCCTCAGCTTTGAATCCTTAAAAAGGAAAGAAAGAAACAGCACAAATCTCTTAATTAGGACGCCCAATCACTTTGATAAATATTTACCTGGTTCCAGCACGAGGTTGGAAACCCCGGGCCGTTAGTCAATAGAGGTCAGCAAAGTGCACCCTGGGAGCCGTGTGATGCAGTCCAGCCTGGCTTTGGATGGAGGCTTGGAGGATGCCTCTTTTAGCGACAGGTGAATAAGCACATTCCCTGCCTACTCTGCACACCTGCCCCGACAAAGTCCCGGGTTGAGATGGAGGGCTCATCATAAATAACTGCCTGGCTTCCTCAACTTTCTGGAGAGAGGTGGCGGTCTCCTCTGCCAGTTGGGCCACCAAGCCAACCAAACCATCCCCCGCATTCTCAAGAGTGTCCTGGCTAAGCACCTTTGCCCCTATCTGGAACTCTCTCCCTTCTCCACTTAGCCACACTAGGGGCCATACTCCACAGGTAGCTTCCCTGATTGTCAACTCTGTCCTTGTACCCAATACTGCTTCCCTACGTAGACTCTATTTAGGTCTTAGGCCCTATACACAGCCTTGAAGTAAGTAGGAGCTGTCTGACCTTGAGTACGTCCCAGAGGTAAGGGCTCCCCTTAGATTATGGTACCTCCGAAGGGGTCTTGCATAGAGTAGGCTTTCTGTCCATTTTTGCCAGGTAAGCAATCAGATGCCACTATTCCATTCCCATTTTACAGATGTGGAAACTGAGACCCTGAGAGTTTTAGGGTCTTGCCCAGGATCATGCAGATCCTCAAGGCCTCCTGATACACAGGCTAGAGCCTTCAGAGACAGATGCCATTGGAAGCAGGGACGAGGGCAGAGGTGTTTTGGGAAGCAGGCTCTTAGCTCCCTTCCTTAGGGAGCAAAGACACCTTGTCAGATAGCAAAACACAGAAAGGATCCATGGAAGCAGAAAGCACCCTGGTGCAGGCTGAGGGGGAGGGGAGGATTTCTTTTAGAACTCTTTGCTCATCCTGTTCCCTTCCCATTGGAACTTCTGTCCATCCTTCTGGACTGAGTTCAAGCTCCACCCTTCCCAGAAGTCCTCTGAGAACCCCCCCGCCCACAACTCCTGTTCTCCCACAGAACCAGACTGCACAGTTATACGCAGATACTTCATTGCTGTGGCTTGTCTTCTCAGAAATGCTAAGAACTCCACTGCTGTTGTAGTCAGATTTCTCTGCCTGCATTCCCACCACCCCACACACATGCCCCCCAAGGCGTGGCTTTGAATCACTCCCCTGTCCTCCCCCCACAGACCCACCCCTCAGGGAGCCTTGGACAGTAGGGATCTCCAAAGTCAACTGAGGGCCAAGATAAAGAGTGGGAGTTCCAGAGAAGGAGGGGACCACCCAATGATGTCAGGAGGGCATTGGGGGAGCTCAGGGGAAGGGAACTGGGTGTTCTCACTTGGGCGTGGTTACTGCTTGGTTTACTCCCCCCAAGAGCCCTGACACTAGACCCTACTGTCTCTGTAGGCACCCAAGGACTTAAATCCCTCCATGGTTCTACATCATCATCGTGGCCACCATAGCTAACTGTTATTGATCACTTCATGTGCCAGGTTCTGTACTAAGTACATCGCGTGCATTATTTCCATCGATCCTCAAAACAATCCTCTGCGGTAGACAGGATTGTAATCTCCACTTTACAGATGAGGAAATGGAGGCTTAGCAAGATTAAATAAGTCCCCACAGTCACATAACTTGGACCAGCCAGAGAATTGGAAGAGGGGTTGGGAGACCCTGGGAAATCTCCCGACCTCTCAGAGCTCAGTCCCCTTCCCTGAAATGAAGTGGCTCCCAGATGTGCTCTAGAGGGCTCCCTCTGGGACTTCCTGGGGCCCTCGAGTTTCCTGTGGTGTGTCCTGAAGCCTGATCTGCATTCCCAGGAAAGCTAAGCTCCTAGAGCGAGTGGCAGGTGGTGGTGAAGACTCTGAAACTGAATTGCCTAGGTTCAAGTCTGGCAGCCTCTGAAGTGACCTTGGGCAAGTCACTGTACCACAGTGTGTCAATTGCCCCCCTGTAAGATAGGAGTAACCCTGATAGCACCCACTTCATTCACTAGGAAAGGACTGAGTGTGTTAATATTTGTCAAGTGCTTAGAACAGTGTCTGGCACGGAGTAAGCACTATGTAAGAGTTTGTTAAATAAATAAAAATTCTCTTTTCTCTTGCTCTATGGCCAGGTGCTTGCTTGCGGGAGAAGGCCTGGGATGAATAGTGGGGGGGCTCTCAGGGGGAAGGACCTAAGGGGGGGATGGGCAGGATTGCCTTAGCAAAAGGCCAATAATCAGAGCAGCCTTACAGAATCAACCAAAGGGAGATGGGTGAAGGAGATTTCTCTTCCCTCTGGGCAGTCCAAAGGAGAGGTCTTAAAAAAAAAAAAAAATCAAAGTCAGTGGAGGCAGTAGAAGGGATGACAGGGAGAGGTTCAAAACTCCACCCAAGGCACTGGGATCAGGTCCTCAAATAGGAGGCCACAGCCTGGTGGCTGACCTGAGCCAGACCCTTTAATTTCTGAGAAAGGGAGAAAACATATATTAAAACCCTCTCTGAAGCGTTTGACAATTTTTTGAAAGAACCAGAGCAGAAGCTCTTGGAGCTGGTAAACAGCTGCCCACCAACCACCCTGCACCCCAAATGAGGGGCTGGGGAGACTCGGTTCGGCAAATCCACGCCGGACTTTCTGTCTCACTCGGGTGACTTTTTTTTTTTTTTTTTTTTAGTGTGCCAGGAATTCCTCTCCCACGTGGGGTGGACTCCGAGGTACTCAATTAAGCAGCCAATGAAAAGTCAGCTCTCCGGTAGCAAATGACCCTGACACTTCTTGTAACATAAACAGTTGAAACGTTTCCAATTAGAACTGGAGACAGAGACGTTTGAACTCTTTCTCTCCACTCCCCTCCTTCTTTAAAAATAATTGTCAAGCGCTTTGGACATGGTGTTGTATACATGTTTTTTTGTTTTCTTTTCCCTTTCTTGAGCATAAAAGAAATGTATATTTCTCCTTGTTTTTTTTTTTTTTTCTAACTTGTGGGGTGTCGTGCGGGTAGGGGTAGAGCGGTGGCAAGCCTAAGGGGGTGCTGGCCTCGTTATTTACCTCCCGCCCCACTTCCTGTTCTGGGCTCCGGAGAGCTGGGAGTGATGCTGGGGTGCGCAGCGAGTAGGATTCCGGAGGCGGGCGAGCGGGGCCTGTGACCCTACAGCCTGACCCTCAGAAAGGGCTGCTAATGAATGAAAGAGTGAATGAATAGGAATGAATCAAGGCCTTTCCTTTAGCAAATGCTTGCACGGATCCTCCTCCCGCAAGCAAAGGAGGCGCTGAGGTTGGTTCTTGAGCTGGCTGCCCTGGATTCGAATCTTAAGACTTCTGCCCAGCTTGGGGCAAATTCGGAGGTTTCTCAGCCTCTCTTTTTTACTCTATAAAATGGGGTTACCATGCAGGCCGCTTCCCTAGGGCGCGAGGTGAGGACGAAGAGAGTGCTCGCTTGGGTAACAGCGTCCTGCCTCGTGCATAGTAAGCGCTCTGGTGCGCTAATAGTTCTTGACTGCGTGGCGGGCCCTCCAGCGGCGCCCAGCAGAGGAGGCGGCGCTAGGCAAACCCAAGTCCATCTATGCAGCCGCGCACTCCTCCAAGGTGCCGCGCCCCGCGCAGGCGCCCGGGCTCACAGGTGAACTGGACAGGAGTCCGCCCTGTGGGAGTGTCCAGGCTCGTGCGGTCCCCAGGATCGCGGGGGGCAAGAGCCGTGCCTGAACCGGGGACAGAGCTGCTGGGCTCTTCTGTCCGCAATCCGAGTAGACCTGACCCGGGGGCCAGGACTAGTCGGCCGACTACGGGCGGACGCCGTCGGAGCCAGTTCGGAATGAGATCGAGAAAGGGAGGCCGGACGAGGCGCATCTTGAAGGCATTGTGTTTAATAAATCCAGGCGAGACGCACACCCGCTATTCTCCCCCCCGCTCCTCCTGGCTCCCAAATCGAGACCTGCTGTGGGATCCCCAGTTTACGGGGTCTTAAAACCCCCTCCACTTTGATTAGCAGCTTCAAAGGGCTCCCTTTAAAGTTTGCCCCCTCCCTGCCCCCACCTTCCCTTTTACAGGCCACCCCTCCCCCATCTCTCCTTCTAGACTTCTGGACGGCAACAACAAAACACGACGCAAGTTTGGGGAGGGGAGGAGAGGGGAGGGAGAAATCTTCAGATTTCCTCCTATACGTGGGCCGTAGAAATTACCTGTTTCAGGCGTGCGCAGGAGTCAGAGAACCGTGGAGTTTAGGGGGTTTTTTCTTTCTTTTTCCTTTTTCTTTCTTTCTTTTTTTTTCTTTTTTGGTTTGTGTGTGTGTTTTTTACCTTCTATTATTTAAATTGATACGTTTCATTACTAGGGAGAAAAATAAAATATTCCTTTGATACACAAAATCAAATTGATATTTAGCCTCTGCTTACTTTTTTATGCATGGCTCCTTTATACCACATGGTAGTGACAGATTGTTTGAGCTGGAAGGAAAAGCCATTCAAAGCTAATTAAGCAGCCATTCCAAGCACTATTTGCAAGCGGGAGGCTCAGAAGCCTCGGCATTTGTCAGCGCTCCCCCACCCCTCGTGGTTTTGACTGACAGCTCTGGCCGCGGACTGACAGCTCCCTGCAGTTCCACCAATCAGGAACGGAGAGCCCCCTCAGCGGTCTCTGATTGGTCTTCCGGGCCTTGCTCGGGGGCGGGGTCGACGGCTCCCACGTGGGGGGCAGGAGCGAGAAAGGGGCGGGGCGGGTAGGAAGCGGGTGCGCCCACCCGTGACGTAAGGGGGAGGGCAGAGAAGGAGGAGGGGAAAAGGAAGCTCCAAAGAGGAGCCATTTTGTGTCTAATGAATGCTGCGGCCAGATGCTCGCATCTGTCAAGCTGGGCTTCTCCCTAACCCCCCCCTTCGGTGCGCGCCGCACACGATTTATGTTTTTATTTAGGAAAATAAATAAATGAAGAGAGGAGCGCGGTTCAGGACTGGCGGCCGGAGCGGGCGCTGGGAGGTTCAACTCCGAGGCGGGCGCTCACGTGTAACTCCCTGCGCACCGGCCTCCGAGCGCCCGCTCGCTCTCAGCTCCTCATTAAGATGCAAGAGCGAACTCCAGATCCTAATGAGGGGAAAATATAGATCCGGGGGCGCGCGGCCCGCTCGCTCGCGCCCGCCACCGGCCCCCGGGTGCGTGCGCTCTCATGGAGATGCCGGGGAGGGACCCGCGCCCCCCCACCCCGCGGGACCCGTCCACCCGGCGGTGCCCGCGGGAGTCCGGGGCATGGCCGCTCCCCCACACCTCCCCCCACCCGGGCCCGTCTGCCCTGACGTAACCCCGAGCGGCAGATCGAGGCTACCGGTTTGCGAAAAAACCGGCCCGCGGAGTCGAGTGGCCCGTGCGACCGCGCGGGGAGTCCCGGGGGCGCGGCGGTGGGGGTGCGGGGGGGCGCGCGAACGTCTGCGCCTCCCGGGGCGTCGAGGCTGGCGGCAGAGACACCCACGGGCCGGCACGCGCGTTTGGCTGCCGCCGAGGCGGTGACACTGCCTCGAGCAGGCCCGGTAAACCCGGTGGGAACGGGGAGCTCCCGGGCCGGGGCAGGGCAGGGCCGCCTCCCCATCCCCTCCTCCTCTCCCCTGACCCGGGTGCGCGGTGGGGAGCCGCGGGAAGGAGCCCCAAGTGGGGAAAGCGCGAACTGGGCCGGTTGTCCGCCGGCAGCCGGCCCTTCCATCTGCGCTGGCCAAGCAAGAGTTCCTCAGACTTCTCGCAGGCAGCCGCCGCACATCAAAGACGCTGTTTATTTGGCTTTCTGAAAAGAAGGACGAATGAACAAAGAAGAAAAGCTGGGGGCCAGTGGGGGGGGGCGGGGTGGCGTGGGCAGGAGAAGGGGTAAAGAGAGGGGCACCCTCAGTTTCCAGCAAATTTTTTCAGGTGGGAGGCAACTTCGGGATCCACCATTTTATCAGTCTTAAATCTTGGAAGTGAAAACATTAAAGTGACAAAGTGATTCTGTTTGTTTTATAGTATCTAATTGGGCTGCTTTGCAGACCTAATGAGATCGAGGGAGGAATCGTTCGCCGCCACTGCAGAATAAACTGATACGTTACTACCAGCCACAGGTTTTGAGGACCGTACAGCTTGTCTTTTTTTCTTTTGTTGTTATTCCTGTTTCCTCTCTTTCCCCCTCCCGCCAAATAATTATTTGCTAGTAGATGGGGGGGGGTAGGAAAGAAAGAGGCGGGGGGAAAAAAAAGTCTAGCAGCCCAGGACTATAATATATATCTATTTATTATATGTCTTTCGGTTAATTCCTGATCTGAGGAGCGCTGTTTTTCACTCCCATGCGAAAGTCACCAGCGGGTAGGGCCTGATTGCTACTTTTCATGCATAGTTTTAGACACAAGAGGGCATTGTGACGTCGCGCCCGGCGGCGCCCAGTCGCAGGCCGAGTCCGGTGGCCCCACGTGGGGGCCGCGCGCTCCCATTGGCCAGCGCCGGGCGAAGCTGCCACATTATTTTGTTACTTTTCAGTCCCTATTTGGAACTGCTCTCGCGGCAGTTCAGACCTCGTGCTCGTCCCCCTCGCCTGTCTGTGTGTGGTATCCGCAGGTCCGGGGCACTTTTTTGGGTGTGTGTGTGTGTTTGGGGGGTTTGTCGGGGCGCGGAGAGGAGAGCCGGGCCGAGGGGAAGGAAGGAAGCCGCAGAGCTCCCGGGTCTCGGGCTGCGCTCTCCTGCCTGTGCGCTCCGAGGCGGCGGCGGCGGCGCCGAGCGCTCCTCGCAGAGGACGCGGCGCTGGAGCTGGGAGCAGCGAGGACCCCTTTGCGGAGGCTTCCTGTGCCCGCTGGAGTTAGGATGCCAGGGCGGCTGATTTGCACCTACTGAGCCTGGAGTTTCCTCCTCTGCCCTGGGAAGGGCTTGCAGCGGCGGCGGCGGCGGCAGTAGCAGACGGAACAGCAGGCTCTCCTCTCCGAGGGGGGGCGTCGAAGCGCCAGCGCCGGGCTCCCGCCCTCACCCTCCGGCGCTCCTGCGGCCCCCAGCCGCCACCTCGGTGCTTGGCTCCTTCCTCTTCTCCCGGAGCGCCGCCTCTGGGATCGGACCCGCGCGGCCCGGATGCTGGGGCTGCCTCGGCGCGCCCCCCTCCCGGCGCGAGGCGCTGAGTGATTCGGAGGGGGCCCGCAGTCGCCCCAGGAGGGGACCCCGGCCTCGGGATCCCGCGCCGGAGCCACTGGGGAGACGACGATGTCCGCGCAGCCCCGGGCTCTGACGCGCTCCACGCAGTGGGGGGAAGGCGGCCGGCCGCAGCCCGCCGAGCCCTAGGCGCACAAAGCCCGAGCCCGCCGCCCGGCCTCGGCGCCGGCCGACGACTTTGCCGCCTGCTCCGCAGCTCTTTGTCTCCACTTGGGGCGGACGCCCGACTCTGGGATTTCGCTGCGAGAGCGGGCTGGGGGGGCCAGGGGCGAGCTCTCGGTTTCCCGGCCGCCCCCCGCTGGGGCTTGGCTCCCCCCTCCCCCGCACCTCCCCGGCCCGAGCTCTCGGCGCTTCCACGCTCTCGGAATCACGACCCCTCCCTGCCATGTATCCGCAAGGCAGACATCCGGTGAGTAATTGCAACTCGGTTTATTTAAGCATCTATCATGGCAGGGTAAACGAGGCAGTTTATCTGGCACCTCCATTTTGCTTGTTGCTACCTTTATGGTGAGAGTGTGTGCGTGTGCGTGTGTGTGTGTGTGCGTGTGTGTGTGTGCGCGCGCGTTCACACAAAGGGGATGGGGATGGGGGGGGCGCCGTTGAGAGAGGAGGTTAATTCCGCCCGAGTGGCGTGGGGGCTGCCGGTGTTCCAGCCGAACTGTTTGTTTTCACGTTGCCCCCCGCCCCTCTCCCAAATCTCCCCAACTCACCCGGCTGTCTCCCAGTTCCTGTCTTACTTGGGAATGGGAGCCCATTCGTGCAAGGGATGCAAGCCCCGGCCGCCAATGGGGAGGGATTTGGGGCGCCCCCCCCCCCCCGCGACGGGCAGCTGAGAAACTTGCTGGGAACGTTCTGGGCTGTGAGGGTGGCCTCCCGGGTTGGGGAGGGGGGAGCCGGCCGAAGCCGCCGAGGGGCTGGGGCAGCCTGGAGCCCCGTCTGACGCCCCCGCCCCCTCCCCTGTCTCGTCCTCGCGGGCTCTAGGCTCCCCATCAACCCGGGCAGCCGGGATTTAAATTCACGGTGGCTGAGTCTTGTGACAGGATCAAAGACGAATTCCAGTTCCTGCAAGCTCAATATCACAGGTAAGGCCGGTGGGGGCCGCCCCGGGGCTGGCGGGGAGGGGCGTCCCCGCCGCGGCTCCTGCCACCCCCCGCGGGGACGGTGGGGGCTCCCGACTCGCGGCGGCGGGGCAGCCGGGGCCTCCGCCTTTTGTTTCCCCTTTCCGAGCGCGGCGCCTTAACCCTTTGCTGCCCGCAGCCTCCCGGCTCCCCGTGCCGTCCGCGGGGTGAGAGTCGGGGTCGCGGCGGGCTCGCTCCGTGTTCCGGGGGTCGCGAGCCGGCCCCCCCCGCCCCCCGCGGCCCCGAGAAGTCCACGCGCTCGGTCGCGGGAAGTTTCAAGTTGTTTCACTCCCCTCCCCGCGGCGGGGACCCGAGCCCCCTCCGCGCAGAGGCTGCGGGATGACCGGGGTACCCCCGGGGGCGGTCAGGAAGTGGAAAAGTGGTTCACGGAGGCCCTGACGCTGGAGCCTCGGAGGAGGCTGCGCGGGCTCCAGGCCTGAGCCGGCTCCTCCTGCCCTCGCAGCCTCAAAGTGGAGTACGACAAGCTGGCGAACGAGAAGACGGAGATGCAGCGCCATTACGTGATGGTGAGAGGCGGCCGCGGGCGGGGGCGGGGGCGGCCCGGGGGCGGGGGTCAGGGGACCCTGCAGCCCGGGTCCCAGGACGCCGCGGCCAGCCAGCCGCAGGGCAGCCCTGGGAGCCGATGTCAGCCGAGTGTGCCCCGACCTTCCACCAGCTCCCCCCGCCCCCCCCCCCTTAGCCCGGGCCACTTGCGGGAGGGTGGGCGAGAGAAGGGGAGAAAGAGAAGCAGAGAAACCCAAGTCCAGGCGGCGCGCTTCGGCGCTACTTCTGTGCCCCTTTCATTTGTGTTTTCAAGGTTTCCCAGAGGGCTGGTTGCCCTGTCTTGGCCAGTAAGATAGGATTGGATCAGTACACGTCAGGGTTGGATAAAATCTCTCTTGGAGACCTCCTGGGAGTGTTTGGAAACTTTGCGGCTTTGCAGCCCTGGGATCTAGACCGAGTGGGACAGAAGCCCTCTCTGCCTCCCCCACTGCTTACCCCTGGGTTTTGTGAGCACGGAGGAGCCTTTTAAAGCCCTCTGCCTCCATTCCTCTCCCTCCTCAGGGATACCCCAACTGAGAATCTTGTCAGCCTCGGGGCGGTAGGTAGACTCTCACCCGTTTCCCAGCGGCTGTTCAGTGAGTTTCAATCTTCTGTTTGTGAGAGGACAGGGAAGGCACTTAAGCGCCCTCCCTGCACTGCTTTCCACATAAGAGGCCTTCGACACATTGCTAAATAACTCTCAGAGGACAAGAGGGTCCCAGTGTACACACGATTCCCTGTTGAACCCGAACCTTGTATAAACAGGATATATGGCACATGGATGCTTGTGGGAGGGAGGGCTCGGCTCCTGGTACTATTGCATATATAATGTTCTGTAGAGATGAGGACAGCACTCGCCCCTTGTCAGCTCTTAAACCCCTCTCTCTAGCTGGCTTCAGGGTTTAGGTTGAACTTCTTTAGCAGATTTATCATAAAAGTAATGACTTGGCCAGAAACCTGCCCCAAAAGCTGATTTTGGAAAGTGAACAGATCAATGTGTTGCCCATTAATGGGGATTCTTTTTACTTTTAGTACTATGAGATGTCCTATGGCCTGAACATTGAAATGCACAAGCAGGTAAGTGCTTTTCTTTCTAAAAAATCTATCTGATGGTTAAAAACATATAATACATGGGTTTCTGATAGCCCCTTCTCTTTGAAAATGAGCCTAGACCTTCTGTTCCTCCTTCTCCTTGAAGAGTGAATGGATCCAGTTTCTGAAATGCAGGGTCTGAGGTGTTGCTTATTTCTTGGACATGTTGAGCTTTTAGCAATAGAGCTTGTGGAATTAGTCCTGGTCTTGGATCTTGGTGGACGATAAAGGAGCAAAGGGAAAGCTGTACCTTCAGGATCTGCTTTACAAACTCCTAAAACCCAGAGGGGGCTGGCTGGCTGCTTTTAAATGTTTTAATGTAAAATTCTTGAGAGGAAATGCAGGAGGGGGTGTGTGTGTGTGTGTGTGTGTACACGGGCGGTCGCAAAAATTTGATGTTCTGCCTTGATAAAACTTCAAGAGTCTTAAAAGCCAGGCTGAGCTGTCAAAATTTAAGGGAACAAGCCACTAACTGCTGAAAAATATGAATCCAGGATGAACTACAGCCGTATAATGCCTTACAGTTCCAAGGCCGCTTTCTCCTCTCTATCTTAATTTGAAGGCAGCCGGGTTCCCATTTTACAGAGAAGGAAGCTGAAGCGGAGAGGTGAAGTAACTTGCCCAGGGGCAGCCTCGCCAGGACTTTTGAGATGGCTGGTAGTTGAGCTCAGCTTTGAAATCCTGAAGTCAAACTAGTTTAGCTAGTGTGCTGTTGTTTGATGGATATGTAAACTACCTCGTATTGTCGCTCTTCTAATAACAGTATACCTCAAACGGAGCAAATACAAACAGGTTTTATCTCGGTGCATATCAGTAACTAGTGCTAGGCTGGGCTGTGGGAGAGGCCTGTTTGTGTATTTGTGTTCCAAGGAGAGGCTGCCTGTAATTTGGCTTGGCCAGCGATTAGAAGTGACTTGGCACGAATAAATGGCGCAGACCGGTTGTTCTTTTTAACAATTGGTGTTCTTGAAATCTCAGAAGGCTGTTGACTTATTCTAGCCTTTGGTGACCGTGACTTGAATGGATTTTCTGCCTTAAATGAACAGTCATTTACAAGGTCTAAATTTTGTTCTTTCAGGGGGCAGGGACCCGGGCAGGTGAGAAGGGCAGGTGAGAAGGGCAGGTGACCCAGGCATGCTTGTAGATTGCTGCCTGCTCCAGCGGCTTCCTCTAGAGCCTTCTGGATCTGCAGTTTCCTTTCTTTACTGGAGGAGCCCCAGTGTTAGGTGGAGGGCAGCCCGAAAGGGGCCTGAGTTTATGGAGCAGTGTGGGAAGCCAGTCTGTGGCTTCCTGAGGGGTTATGAGCTCCTTAGGAAGGCTACCAGCTTTTTGCTTCTTGACCCACAGAAATCATAAGCAAACACGGCTGTGTACATAGAGATGTTTCTTTTCAGAAGAATGAACTGGAGACAGGTTCTGCCCAACTTTAGGTGGGACCGGCTGGGTCTGACTCATCCAGTCTGAATGCATGCCATGGACCTGGGGTCTCAGGTGTTCAAGGACTTTGGGGTGTTATGCAAGGTGCCCCCTTCTCCCTTTCTCAACTGCCTCTTTCCCCCCGCCCCCCACCCTCGGTGCTTAGTTTCTTGGGTGTGTTTAAAGAGGGTAATTGCACACAGTTTTAAAATTTATAGCAGCAGTTATTCTAAGAGCTTCATAATTAAGGTGTAATATGTCGTTGCATGTTGAGGTCTGCATGGGTGGTGTTCCCACGTCTATGAGTGGATGGTTCTTTGGCACAAAGAATCCACCTTGGATGGTGGAGCAAACGTGTTCCCGGAGTCCTGGGGAGACACTGAACTCTGGAAGAGTTAACTGTCTTAATGCCTTTGGTGGTGGCGTCTGCCTCAAGAGCAGCTGTGCGCATCTGGGACCTCTGGCTATTCCCCAGATCTCTGGCTATTCCCAGACGGGGCTCTTAAGGGGAGAATGCCTGAGGTTTGGCGACATGGTCTCATTGTAATCCTCCCAGCTGCTAGAGGCAGACAGATGGGATTCTTTGCACCCTTTGTATAGGCCAGAAGACTGAGGCTTCAGGGAAGCCAGTGGGCCAGAGCTGGGAATCCAGTCCAGGCCTCTGGATTCCCCCACTGGGCGCTTTGACCCCGCTTGCCACTCACCTTTGCCTTCCAGCCAGTTCCCCTTGGCTTCCCAGCATGAATGAGTGTGCTCTGAGTGCCAGGGCCCTTGCAGGGTTCAGGGCACTGTCTTGAGTGGGGTGAAATCGCCCGGTGGCTCTGGAGGAACAAAGAGGCAAGGGGGTGAAGAAACCGGGGCTGAGAAATGCAATCCTGACCTAATGGGGCCGGCCACTCCCTAGGCTTGCGAGGGTTCTGCAGAAGAAAACCCAGCCACTAATTGTAGTGTGGGTCTTGGGTGCATTTGGCGGATGGTGGTTAGGCCTGAGCAAACAAGTTTATCAGCTGACCTGTTTAGCGGTTGACTGGTGTTTTATCTGCACACACAATCAAGTGACTGGAGTGCTTGAATTATTCATGCAGTGTCCTGCCCTCTAGACTTGACTGTTCGTGTGATTACATCTGCCTGGAACAAACAGGCTGGATTCTTCATCTTTAAGCTCGGGGGTGGGGGGGTGGGGGGGGGTGGGGGGGGGACTGGCTGTACCTTTATATATATTAGGTGAGCTCCAGAGCCAGCACCTTGGGAAATGTGGGGGTCCTCAGCCTGCTCACGTGCACCACACACACCCCAGCTTTTCCACCAACCGCCACTACATTTTTTTTTTTTTTTTTTTAAAGCTCTCCTTTGCTGTCTCTATGGGAAATGCCTATTAGTTGGGAACCTCAGGTTCTGCCAGGTGGGCCCTGATTATTGACAGAGGGCAGCTGATGAGGTGCGTCCAGCCCATTTTTTCTTTTACCGAGAGGTTAAACTCACTGTGGCTGGCTCCTTTCCTGGCTGTTTCTCTGTCTCCTTCTCGCTCTTTCTCCAAGCTGTCAAATCCCAGAGAAGTAATAAATGGGTTTTCCTCCTACTCCTCTGCCTACCTCCCTAATTATGGCAAAGCAAAGATTACAGAATCACGGGCCAGGCCTCAGCCTTCCAGGGGTCACCCACCTCCTCCAAGCTCCTGCTTCCAGGCAGAATGTCAAGGGTGATTTGGCGAGGCCAGGGAGGCGATGGGGACTGCCCAGCTCATCCTCGTCGGTTCCCATCCTGTTCCTGCTCGGGCTCTCCAGTGTCGGCCACCCGTCACAAAGCCGGCTTAGAAAGGAGTGCCCCAGAGCACCTGTTGGGCGTTGGGTTGGAGGCAGGAGAAGCTGGGTCAGGCCATCTTCACCCTCCCCCGGTCAGCACTGAGGTTTCAAAAGAGGACTTGAGGCATTTGGGACTCTGGGGCAGTGCCATGCCAACGCCAAACGGTCACCCTTTTTCTGCAAACCCAGAGGAGCGATGCTTCCTCCAAGTTTCTTTTGGCATCCCGGAACTGGGAGAGCCCTTTGGCTTCTCATCCAAACCTTCCATGTTACAGATGAAGAAACTGAGGCCCAGGAGGGGAGCTGAGCTAACCCAGTCACCCAGTCCCACGTTAGTGCTAGGGCTGCTCCTGGGGCCTTTCGTCCTGTCCCCAGGTCTCTGTTTAGCAAGACTCAAGAAGTGAAGCATATTTGTTTACTAACCAGTCGCACTCTGTGGCTTTAAGTATTATTGCTTCTTTCTGTTTATTATCTCCAGAAGCTAAGGCTACAAACCTGGTTATACCAAAGTACAAAGTACCCCATTTCGGGTTGTATAACCATATCAGCTGAACACTTTGTTGCCCACAGTCCTCTTCCGAATTGCCAGCTATTTGCACAACCAATGATTTGATGTGCGTAATAATAAACCGAATTCATAACTAGCAACCCCAGAGGTAAGGTTCACTGGCGAGGTAAAGTGGTAAAACCTGTGAACTTTTACCCGAGGATACAGAAAGCCGTGAACACAGGGCTGAAGAAGGAGATGGCAAATCTCTGTCCCCTCCCCTCTCATCCCCTGAATAATTAGGGGCTTGGCTGGAAGATCTCCGGCAGGTGGCAAGGTTACAAAGACCCGGCCCAGGAGTGCCTGTTTGTATGGCATCTGGGTTGCGCTAAGAGGAGATCCGGAGTAGTGTTTTTTCCTGGCATCCAAGCACCCCTCGTAGGCCCTGGTTTCCACCTAACCTTTCCCGGCTGGTCACTCTTGCCTAGGACAGTCTTTCTCCAGTCACACAGTTCTTCTCACTGCCCTGGGGGCCTGCCATGGTCAGCTTTGGGGTCTGCCGAGCTCAAAGTCCCCTTCCCCCCGCCCCAGACTGCCTTCCACCCCAGCCTTCTCTGGACCCTTATTCTTCACTGCCTAATGAGCTTTACAGAGTAGGGTTGGTGTGGTTCTCTGGCTCTTTCCCTTCTCATACGTTTGATCATTGGGATGACCTAGGAGATGGGCACAGAAATGGCTCCTGTCCTTACTCAAGGACACGGAGCCTGGGTGGGAAACCTGGCTTCTTAATAAAATTCCTTCCATGAACCTCTCCTGGACCAGGGGCCCCCAGAGGGCACAGAGCTGAATCTCCCTTCGGATTCTTCCTCCTCCACTTGGTATAGGAAGGGTCTGGTCTATGTCAGAGGCCCTTCATTTCCATTTTGTCCTAGGAGTGAGTTGGTCAAGGAATGAGCTCCCTTTTCCCTCCTGCATGGGAAAGTGTTTTTTTATCCAGGTCTGTTTGCACAAAATACCGGGACATGTGGGGCGAAAAGGTAGTCAAGGCCAAATCTCAGTGGGGTTTCCCGTTGTGATCTGGCACACGCCTGCTGTCCTTTCTCACACTTCAGCGTCTCGTCTTTGTGTGGATGGAGGAAGCCCCTCGGCTGGGGTCTGTTATGTGCCCTTAGCACGAAATAGGTGCTCAGTAAACACGCCGGTTTTCCTTTACTCTGAATTACTCGGGTTGTCAGAGGGTGGGATTCCGATTCCCTGAGCTCTGGCGGTAGGAAGTGAGGGTTTTAATTGTGGGTTGGCCACCAGCTCTGCAGGCTTCCTCCTACTGTTGAGCATCCAGTTTCTTCATCAGGAAAATGAGGGGGTTGGATTCCTGCCAGAACGGTTATTAGGGGCCTGGGATGTGCTGGGTGTGGGCTGGGGCCGGTTACACAGCCGAATAAGACACCATTCCCTCGGCTGGGGAGTTGGCATCTAAATAAGTCATGGCAGCGCAGTGAGGTAAGCGCTAATATGGCCCAGTGTCACTGGAGGAACACCCGGGACAGAACAGCCTATTCTTCCCCGGAAAGGGGAGGGAAAGGGGAGTCGGGTCAGAGAAGACTACACCGAAGGGCTGTTACCTGAGCCTTAAAGGGAGGGCAGGGGCTGCTGAGGCAGAAGCCCGCAGAGAGGAGGAGATCGATCTCTCTCTCTCTCTCTCTCTCTCTCTCTCTCTCTCTCTCTCTCTCTCTCGGTGGCAGCCGCTCTTGGAAAGGCCAGC
>NC_138377.1:97600793-97629898 GCF_054177405.1 Leptonychotes weddellii | reverse complement strand
TGGCTCTGCAGGGCTGGCCAGAGGCCATCTGCCCTGGGCCGTGCTTGGTGGGGGGGGGAAGCGGGGGAAGGCCCCGGGGGCTGGCCGAGGCCTCCTGCGCCTGCACACCCCAGCGTGCCGCCTTGAGCTTTCTTCCCCCAAGTGGCATTGCCTCCTTTCCCGTGTGGGTAATTCTGTAATGACTGGGTCTGACCCGCCCCTCCCCCATATTTAATTCTCATCAGCCAGCTCTCTCCACTTTGCTATTAATGATAGCAGCCAGCAAAATAGCTTTCAACATGCCATTGACAGTCTGGTTTAAGAGAGCACTTGAAGTAGTGCTAGACAGCTGAAAGCTCCTATAATTGTGTACCAGAGTGAGAACTGCGTGCTCGAGGGCCTTGTTTTTATATGCTTAAAGGGACAATATCTTGTTTTCAACAAATGCTCCCTGAGACTCATGGCCAAGATGCTGGCTCCTCTCGCACGTCTCTCCTCTCCCCTGGCTTTTTCTTGCCTCTCTCTTGCCTTTCACATGTTCCGCCCTCAGGTCGGGGCTGAGGAGAGACTTGGGGAAGGGGGGCATTCCCTGCCTGCACCTAAGTAAGGACTGTCGGGTGGGCTGGTTTGCTGTGAGGCCTTGGCCACTGCTCACACCCCCGGCCCCGGCCCAGTGTTTCTGGGGGAGGGACTGGGGGTGCTGTTCTCCCCTGTGTATTGATTTTGAGTTCTTTTGTTGGCTAAGGATGTCACAGCCTCGTGGGGGGGCAGGCTTCCAGGGAGCCCTCTGAATGTTTCCGGGAAGGCCACCTCTGGGGGAGCTGCGGGGGAAGGCTGTACTTACTGGAGAGGCCATCAGGGACCTCGGAGCCCTTGGCCCCTTTCAAATCAGATTCTGGGAGGCCGTTCATTGTACAGAAGCTCCTCTAGAAAGCACGAGGGTCCGTAGGGCAGGGACTTACTCTTAAGTGGAGGTTCATGCAGGGCTTAGAGGCTTAACCAGGGGTCCCATCTACTCAGCCCTGGAGATTTAGCCTGAGAACAAAACCGCCCTCCCCTTCACCCCAGCCGACTTCATTACTCTGAAGATGCAACACAGCCCTTTCGGCAGAGGTTTCCCTCACCCCGCTGTCACCAAAGCTCCCCTTCACCAATGGCATCCTTTGAAGGGTGAAGAAAGAACCAGAAAGCGGGGGTGGGGCCTGGAGTCTGGCTGTGGCAGAGGCTAGGAGTGTGGATGGGCTTGGCGTGTGTGTCCAAAGGGGCCTCCTCCTTCCACCCACCGTGTATGTGAGTGACACCAACAGGGGCCTGGGGTCCTGGGGTCCTGGGGTAGTTGTCACCACCACCACCAAATCATTCCAGCAGAAGGCCTTTATTGGGTGCAAAGAGTTTGAAAGTTTTCATCTTCCAAATATTGTAATAATATCAACCTTTGGTGTTTCTGTAGCACTTGATTGTTTGCACAGCACAGTAGGCCCTTTCATCTTAAGAACCCCCAATGACAGGCATTTGGGTGCAGGACAAACACAGCCTAGGAGGAAAGCATCAGAGCGTGGGGTGTGGAGATGACTTGGATATATTCGGGGCACTAGAGGGCTGTGTTCTTAAACTGGACGGGGCGGCAGGGGCTGGGGGTGTGTGTGGAATGCCGACTCTGTGAGTTCCCTGAGGGACAGGGCCATTTTGTATTCACTGGGGCCCCTGAGCCCTGCGTGGTGCTGGGCCCATATTGGGTGCACAGTGTACGTTTTTGGGGGGGCTCATGGAGGGTAATGTCCTAGTTTGGGAGTTCTCCCTGACCCTGTAGAGCATTATGGACTTTCTGGGAAGGATACAGGTTTTCTCCTGCTTCCGAGAGAGATCTGTTGGCCGCAGAGTTGTGATTGGGGAGAGAAAGGTAAAAGTGTCATGAGCTTTTATGTTGAAGCGTCTTTAATATAATTGGAGGTTTTTGTTTTGTTTTTGTGTTTCGTCTTGGTCTGCGGACAGTTGAGATGTACAAAGGGAAGATAGGAGGTGGTGAGGAAAGAGATAGTGGGGAGGAAGATGATAAAGCAGAGATGGGGCAGGAAGGAATGAGGAAGAGAAAACACGCTGAACTGGGATTCCGAGAAGAAACCAAGTAGCAGGAAGGCAAGAGTCAGTGGCTTGGAGGTAAATTGGTAAACCGTGCTTGGCATGCCTTGGCCGTCTCTTTGGGTGTGGAGTTCCATGTGCTATGGCCTTACCCTACTGCCCATTTAAATCCCTGGTGACCACTGTTCACACTACACTCTTCAACTGGTTTTTGTTGTCATTTTTTAAAAACGGAATGAAACCTAGTCTAGCCCAATGGTAGAAGTTCCTTTTTTGTTTGCCCCCAAAAGCGACATCTTCCCTCACAAGGAGACTCAAATGAGCAAGGGTCCTTCCCACAGTCCTGCAGCACTAGGGAGACCAGGAGCACCTTGGGGACAGGGGAGGGGACTCTTCCTGGTTGGGTGTGAAGGCTTTGGTTCTGGACTCCTACACCACCCAGCCAGTCTGCGACCAGAAGGTTGGAGGAGGAGGAGGCCTTCTACCCAGTCCCCAAATACTTGCCCTCAACAGGTCCGTCCTGATCCCTGAGTGTGAAGCTGATTGTCCTATCAAGGGGATGCTTTGTGAACCAGTGGTGGTTTCTGCTGGGAAGAGCCGGGCAGTCTTGGGGAGACCAGTGGGTGTGGAATGGGAGTCAGTCCTTGGTCTAGGTTGGGGGACAGGAACTATCTGACTTCGTGTCCAGGAAGAGGCAGGGCAGACTCAGTGAGACCGGGAGCAGCCACAGGTGATCCCAAATGGCCTAGAGTGAGGGGCTCAGTGGCCCGATGGGAACAGAGTGAGCATGAGACCCAGCAGGTGGAGGCCGTGAGTCGGCCCCAGGACTGATGGGTCCAGAGGAGCTTTAGCTTCTCCTTAAATCCTTCCCCGTTGCTTTTCCTGGAAGGGACCCCTTCCTCCGAGCCCCCTCACCACTGGAGGGGGTCCAGCAGCAGTCCAGTTCTTACCTGGCTTTGCCTCAGGGCAGAAATCCTAAGGGAAAGACCAGAGCAGTTGAGGTTGGCTATTGGATATTGCCCTATGTCCTGTGTCCCACCCTCCTCAAACCTTAGGCCCTCACACTTCATCCCAGAGGGAACAAGGAATCTCCCTGAGGCCAGCCTGAGATGGAGAGAGCAGCTCTGCCCCTGCCAGAGTCCTGTCGTTGCTGGCTTGATGCTGGCCTGCAAGTCGCCTGCCACTTGTATGGGGTACGCAGCTCGTAGGAGGTTCTTAAAGGGGGCGGGTACGGGTGCTGTCTGGATACGTCTCTCACTTAGCCTGTTTGAGTTTCTCAGTTCTCTCGCCTGGGTCAGACCCCACTTCTGCAGGGACCTCTACCTGGCCCTCCCTCACTCTCCCCCTGCCCAGGCCCCGGTGGGGAGCGGGGCCCGTGCCTGAGAAGACTTTTTCCTGGCGCCTTTGTGCTGGTGGTGGATTCAGAGTTTCTCCATCAAAAGTCACTGGTTTTCAGAGGGGCGTCCTGGCAGTCACGTGCAGAATACCAGGCGCCGGGAGGTGCTAAGTCCCGATGGCTACGCCATGGACTTGGGAGTCAGACAACCTTGGGTTTGAGTCCTCCATCAGGACTTCCGGGCCGTGTGATGTGGGGCTGACTGGGGGACCTCTGTGAAATTCAGTTTGTATGGGGTTGGGGCGGGGGAGAATCGGAACCCCTACCCGCCAGAGCAGTGCCGTCCGAGACGTGGCTACTGTGACCGAGGAACTGAGTTTGACATTGAGTTGTAATTAACGTTCACTAGCCCCACGTGGCTCGTGGCCTCCTCTGTGGGACCCCGCGGTTACAGGCAGTGCTAGGAGGAGTATGTAAGGTGGGGGATGCACAGTGACTGTTTAGCACAGTCCCCTGCGTGTAGGAAGGTCCTCAGCAGCGGGACGGAGTCCCACAAGTAGCCAAGGCCTCAAAGAGTGAGGCCAAGATGCTTGGGGCTGTGGATGTTGTAGGGCTTTCCAGAGCCCTTCCCATGTGCTGCTGCTTGGCCCCGCATGCCAGCCATGAGCACTGCCTACTGGGAGCACGGACGTCTGGACAGGGTGAGTGACTGGCTCGTGGGCTCCGGTGGACCGGGGGCAGGCTCAGAACGAGAAACTCTGTCTGTTTCACTCAAGGGCCAACCACTTGTCCCCCCGGGCCATATCAAGGCGTGGTCTCCCCACATGCCCACCCCCAGGACCCGCCTGTACTTCAGGACTTTGATTGCAGGGCTGGGAAGGCCCCAGACAAGGCCTTTAAGAATTAAGCAGAATGTGTGGCCGCCGTGTGCAGATCAGGGTGTCTCAGTCTGGGCATTATTGACATCTGAGGCTGGATAATTCTTTGGGGTGAGGCTGTCCTGTGTTCCCCAAGATTAGCAGCATCCCTGGCCTCTACCCACTAGTTGTCAGGAGCACCGATCCAGTTGTGACACCCCTAACTGTCCTCTAGACATTGCCAAGGGTCCCCTGGGGAGCAAAATGCCCCCCCACCCCACCCCGGGTGTGAACCCTTGGTGTAGGGGAAAGAATTCTGGCTCAAGAGCTGGGAGAGTTGGTTGCCACTGTCTGACTTTGTGATGTAGGACAGTTCCTTGCCTTCTCTGGGCCCTGTTTTCCTTATCTGTAAACTGAGGTGTTGCATATGTTGGTGGTTTGGGAGGTGGTCCCATCCCAACCCATAAACAAGTTTTTCTAAATAACCGATCTTGATTTTTTATGGCCTATGAAATGCCACCACTCCTGCCATCCTTGTCTGGGGAGACAGGACCCTCTGACCCTTTCAGTCTAAGAGGGACAGACGTGCTTTTCGGTTGTGAACTCGGTGGTGGGCGGCTAGAACGTGTCTGCCCACAGTCAGCCTGTCCCCTCCCTGGACACCTTGTTTTCCTTTCCTGCCACCCGGATTTCCCAGTGAGCCTCTGTTCTTAAAAAGTCATAGCCAGCGTTTCATTCGTAGTGCTGACCTTACAGGGAGACCCCCAAAATTTAACGAGCTGCCTCTGCAAGGGTAATGTGACTTTTACAGCCTGTTGAGGGGCAAAGGGAGATTTGCATAATGTTCCAAGGGGGATTAGGTGGCTGGGGGTTGCCATGGCAACCCCACAGGGATGAATTGAGAATTTTTCCTCCTGGCGGGAGTTGGCCAATGGAGTCTGGGAAGGTGGGGGAGGGAGGCCGAGGGTTATCTGAGAGGAGGGAGGGGACAGAGGGCGTCAGGGGCTGGGGGGGTGCTAGTGGTGCCTGGGATGAATGGGCAGTGTTGGGGGAAGGTCTAATCTGCAAAGGCTTTCCCTGTTCTTTCTACACAGGCAAGCTCTTTGAGGGCCATCCGCTGGAGTGGGGGTGGGAGGCAAGCGGAGTTTAATGTGTTTGGGAACCAAGAAATTAAAGTGAACAAATATTTAAAGATTATTGGATCCTGTTAACAGGAAGCCCGGTGGATGGAAATTGAGAGTCTGAAAAATGAAAGTCGTAGAGTCTGAGAGCCAGGGAGGGACTTGGCTGCCACCTAGGCCCAGGTCCCTCCCCTGGAGTGATGTCTGACCCTGTGTCCCGGTTCGGTGGCCATTGAATGCTCCTCAGGACGGGGGGTGCTTGCTCTCACACAGCACCTAATTCATTGTTGAGAGGTCTGGTTATACTGCACTCGAATCTCCCTCCTTTGTGCAGTGGGAACTGAGGCCCGAGTGCAGGACAGACCTGGGACTTTGCCTTGCCAACATTCTCCCGGGTCAGTGGCCTAGATGCCTCCTCTCCCGCCCCTCCCCCCACACGAGCTTACCCCTTCCTTGGGAGCCTTCACCATTCCCAGTTCCCTTACTCCCTATACTCTTGGCAGAAAGTGCCAGAGATTCCTGGTAGGCAGAGGAAGGGAAGGTGGAATTCCTTCCAGGGTGGCACGTGGAGGGTCACGTCCTAAGCCCGGCACCCTGGCCTCTCGCCTTTCATCTGTCTTAGCTGGGTGGGGGGCAAGCGTGTCGTATGTTCACTGCCATCCTTACCTGCGTGAAGGGCATGGGGGCTAGTGCAGAATGCCCGGCCCAGGCTGGCCCCAGCCAGCGTCCCATTCCCTCCCTCGGGAGCCCGATCCTCAGGGTCACACCGGGCTGGGCCTTTTCTTGTATCCAGCCCTCCCGGCATAAAGAATTCAGCAGGCTTCCTCAGAAGGCATAAATATTTAATGGCATTGTAGTTATATATAATTTGATCAATATGTCAGTGCTAAAAGGGCCTTTATGGAGGCTCACCTATCATTGAGTGATCTATGATGTAAACCCTCCCAGCCCCTCCAGAAGCAGGGGCCATTATCTCCCTGGGCTGCTAAATGGATCATTTATTTGCCCCTTTCTTTAAGACACTGGTGCTCTTTTCCCGTAGAGCCCGTGGCAGGGCTGGAGTGGGGCTGGGGAACCCCGTCCCGGCTTTTGCTGGAGGTCTCACCCCTCTTTGTCCCTGGACTTCCTTCCCGCCGCTGATAAAACACCCACTTGCTTTATTTCAGAGCTGTCCAAGCTCGGTCTGAGGAGAAACTGCCTGGCAAGGAATTTCATGGTATAGTCCAATAATTGAGGGCCTATCAATTTAGAATTGCCTGGTACATGCAGTGGGATATTTCAAGTTAAAATTACTCAGGTACATTGTTCCAGAATCTTCCAGCATTTGATTACTTCATGGTTATGGCACCCGGCTGCTGCAGCCTCCTCCTTCTGCATAGCCCCCGACTTCCTCTTCCCCCCACCCCCGTGCCCCTCTTGTTTTAATTCAAGATGAAGCCGACTCGCTTGGAACACCCCAAGACTTGAGTCAGAGAAACCAGGTAAAACCTGATGAAAATTCAAGAACCCCAGAGCGGACCGAGTCCCCACCCCAAACACGCAGGTTTCTCGAGGAGTAAGCTGTCGTTCCGGCGAGCAGGATGAGCCCTTCCTACCGTGGCTGCTCGGCACTGACAGATGGGATGTCCCTGCTCTCTCCAACCATTTGTGCTATGAAGCCTGGTCCTGGGACCGAGCCCCAGCTAGCGGGGCTCGTCTCTTCTTCATCACCCTTTAAACTCTTGCCATGCTCTCTTTTCCTGAGCTGTAGGGAGGAAGGACATGTCACAGCGCCATTCAGGAATGGTTAGCAGGCTAAGGCGAAATGACAGCTCCCGGATCTTACAAGTTACCACTTGGCCACTCTGTGTTGCAGACAACGAAATTGGAACCTGGAGGAGGGAAGCGATTTGCCCAAAGCCACACAGCTAGATGGAGGCAGAGCTGGGGGTGGAAGCCAGGTTGGTTCTGCGTGGCTTTGGGTCTCCCCCTGGCAGAGTTCTCCCTCTCATTGTTTTTATTGGGCTGAGGTTGAAATGAAGTGTGCATTCCCGAAAGCTGGCGGGGACAGACAACGGGGCAGTTTAAAATAAATAGCAGAGGGACCGTGGGTTGGAGGTGGCTGTGGACTGGGTTGAGCAGTCAGCTACATTTTCAAGAAGAAGAAAAGGGCGGCCAAAGACTGGCTGGCTGCTGAAGGCCAGGAGCAGGAGGCTGTGGGGCGAGGACCAAGAGCAGATTGCGACTCCCCTCCTTCGGTGTCCTGGGTCTGGGCCCCCCGGCTGGTGAGCCGGACCGTGCATGCTGGAGTGTGATGGGAGAAGCAGAGCTTGAAGATGCTCAAGGACCCTCGGTTTACAGCAAGAGGGTCGCAGGTCCTGCTTTCCTGAGATGCTCATCGCGCGAACGGGAGCTACAAAGGCGCACTGAGCAGATTGCTCCTTGGGAAATTACACTTGCCCCCCACTATCTTGTTTTCAGTCATTTATTAGCCTAACAATCTCGCCGGAGACGCGGGGCAGATGTTACTCCCCGCGCCCAGTTGGGAGCACAGATTCTGAATCGCACAGGGTCTCTGGGCACATTTCTCTGAACTGCTTCTGTCTGCGTCTGCTAGATTAGCTCCTTCTGAGGAACAGTCTTTTCCCACCAGCCAAGCTGCCTTCTTTGAACCACACTTGAAAAGAAACTTTCAAAGGCCGCACCCGCCTCCCCAAACACCTCTTTCCAAAGGCAGCCGTCTCCCCGGCGCAAGCACCTACCTTCTCCCAGGTCCACATCTGAAGATCTGGCTCAAAGGCGGTGGCTTTACGCGACCCACTCAGAGGCAAGGACGGAGGCCAGGATGGAGGCCAGCCTCACTCGGACCGCGACTGCCTTATTGATGACACGGTGCCCTGGATTGCCAGAAGGAGTTTTCCAGCATGTGATCTAGTTCCATTTTGTGATTTGTGACCTGTCTCAATTGTGGAAGTCACATATCTTGATTCCCCTCTCCCCTTCTTGGAACTGAACATTTAGGGCTTGTTTGAGTTGGACCAAATGCTGTTTTAACAGCTGTTCTAATCGGAAATGCTGTCCATGATTAACCCCGATGGGAGTTTTTCTTTCAAAAATACTTCTCTAAGCTCTCTCAAAATGTCGAAATTGGGCTTCTTGGTAGGAAGTTGTTTAGTGGGGTTGCTACATTGCTGGGCGAGCGTCAGTTTCCCCATCTGAATCGTGGAGATGGTCGTGGTAAGGGCCTTCCCTGGAAGGTTACTGTGAGCTCACACGTGGGAAATGCTTGGGAACAGCTGGGATGGTGCGTGGTAGCCATCATTATTATTACCGGTGTTGTTAAGAGTGGCTCTGTCTGGTCAGCTTGTATTTCCAGGAGCTTGCCCTCTGGGATCAGCACCCTTCAAAAAATCAATGTTAAGGAATAGTCCTTGAGGGGGATAGTCTTCCTTTCCATTCTTTGACTCACCAGTGAGCCGAGCCCATTCCCAGGGTGGGTGGGGCGGCCCACGGAGAGATGGGTAAGGCTCACTCCCTGCTTCTACTGTTTGGGGAGACCAGCAGGGAGGGGAGTGCCACTCCGCGGCAGGCAGGCGATCACCATGCAGTGACAGCTTGGAGGGACATGGTGGGCGTGCTCTCCACCCACCTACCCCAGACCCAGGGACAGGGAAGCCCTGGTTTACTGTAAGCACTCCCCAAGTGTGCAGCGCCCCCTCCCTCCCCTCTGCCCCACCTCCCAACCCTGTGTCATTCTGTCTTATGCAACCAGGCCAGCCTTGAGTTCAGGCCCAGAACGGGGCCTGAATGCCCATAGCCCCGGCCTCCAGAAGGTTCCCTGTCTGTGTGGAGTGGTTCTGATGGCCCTCGGTGGATGTTTGTGGGTGGTATTGGGAGGTGGGCGAAGGTGGCAGGAACTGCTTCCAGTAGGGTGGAAGGGTGAGACTAGGCACTTGCTCGGGGCCACCCGCAGGGCTTCTCAGGGGCCAGTGGTGGTCACCTGGTGGCCTGGATGCCAAGCCTGGAGCTGGGCACAGCTACGGGAAATCTTAGCAGGTCCCTTTTCCTCATAGCCAGAGGATGCTGGGCTCCCGACCAAACCCTGCAGGAGGATCCCACCTGTGGGAAGCCTGTGGCCACATGTTTGCTAAAGGGTATGGGGAAGGGGAAGGCCAGCTACTTTTCATTTTTTGCCTGGAACCACCAAGACCCTGACACTTGACCTCTTTGCTAGGGGAAGGAAGCAACAGATGGGAACCCTTTTATAACCACCCACCCCAGAGGTTGCGAGAGCTGTAGTTGCTGCGTAGGCCAAAGTAACTGGGAAGGTTCCAAGCCTGCCTGCCGCCTGCCTTCCTGGCTCGGGTGGGGGCAGCAGCCGGACACCCAGCGAGACCCACCGAGACGGCTTGTGGCTGGTCTGGCTCCATGGCCCTGCCTCACCCTGTTGGCCAAGGGCTGCTGCCCGCCCCATCTCCCAGTTGTTATGTCAACATTCCATCCACCGAGGCCCTTCCCACAGATGTCGCCCACCGTGGGCCAGGCCCAGATCTGCAGCCAGGGGGGCCTTGGAAAATCAATGCACGGAGGCTAGTGAGATTCTTTCGGCTAAATATTTACTGAGTACATACTGTGTGCCAGGCACTGCTGTGCTGGTCATTGGTGGTAAGACGCTTTGGACCAATGAGCCTGGTTGGTTTAGTTTATGTCTGTTTTCTGTTTTTAATATATCCTTCTATTCTGATATGGCACGTGAACATCCGTCAGTTGAATGACCGTGTTGCCCTATGCAGGTATGGACTGAGATGCAGACTGGCGGAGTGTTCTAGAACTCCTGCCATATACACCCCTGATCCTGTTTCCTTCCCCTTCCCCACTATCAATCGAGGGAAAGATGAACAGAAATGAGAAAGGATCCTGTTTGGGAGAAGAACTCTTCCCACTTACTTAGATTAATAATTTATACAGTAATTGCTTAGTCATCTTCCTAGATTCCTTACAATATAAATGATGGGTATCTAGTGGGTCAAGTCCAGGGATGGTGCTAAAAACCCTACAATGCACAGAACAGCTCCGTTCCACAAAGAAGTATCTGGCCTCGATGTCCGCAGCACTGAGGCTGAGAAGCCCTGGTGTCCAGTGTCCTTACTGGAGCATACCCAAATGGCAAATGGGGCAGTAAGGCCCAGAGGTCTCAGCTAGGGGAACACTCCCTCTCTACCCTGGAATTTGGAAGTGGGACCCATTATTGGCATTCAGTGGGTCATTCGGTCCTTTGCAACAAAGAATTGTTCCACCCCAGATGCCCACAGGGGCAACTGTGGCCCTGTCCTGAGGATCGGAGTGTTCCAGGAGAGAGGAGCGTTCCAGGAGAGAGGAGCAATCCCTGGTCCCCACCCAGTATGCCCCCAGTAGACAGACTGTCCGTGTTGGAGCCTGCCACTGTGGCCGGCAGCCCCAGGATGTAGGGCCACACAAGCCTATCAGGTTCCCAGTTGATGGCCTGTCTTGTCTCTTCACCAACCAGAGGCGTCCTCATTAGTGGCTGGGGGTTAGAGGGAGGTGGGGTGCTAGCTCCAGGAGTTCTCCCAAGGTTTGGGCTCCATTTCTAAGCCTTCAGACATCATTGTTTTTAAGTGCACCAGGATTTCTCATCAAGAGCCATTTGACGATGATCAGAGATTTTTAAAGGCTGTTGTCATGGTTTTGTCTCTGGAAGATTGCTGTGGGCTGATGAGAGCTTTGAAGCCCACACTGGGACCTCAGTCCTAGCGGCCTCAGGATTCAGCAGGAGATAAGAAAGGCAGTCCTGAGCCTTGTCTGTCAGGGGGCCTAGGCCTTCCTGTCTGGACACAGTTAACCATTTGGCACTATTTTTTTTTTTTTCAGACCGCTCTTGATCCAAGATCAGGGGGTTAACATAGGACAGGGGTGGCAGAAGTCGTTGATATTTATCTAAATATGATCTTGGCTGGCATGTTGGGGGTGGAGCAGAGAAGTGGTCAGCTCATGATCAACTTCTAGGAAGGATTGGGGTTCCAACGAGTTACCTCCTGAGCAGCTTCTTCAAGAAGGCACTGCTTTAACCCTAAAATGGGAATCATTCGTGGTGGGATTTCAGGCTGGGTTGGGGAGGGATCCGTCTGGTGGGGGAGAGGCAAAGTGAAAAGTGGAGAGGGCTGAAAGAGGCCCTGGAAGGTGTCACCTGCTTTGAGAGCCAGAGAACCTGTCCTGCTGTTGTCATTGGGCAACACTTCACTCAGATAATGGGTTTTACTGGGGTATGCAGTGGGGGGTGGGGGTGGGGTCGTTCCTTTTTCGTTTTGCTTTGTTTTTAATCAGGGCTTCTGTCCAGAGTGGGCAGACTCTCTATGGTCTGAACCACACATGTAGACCCCCCTCTGATAGGAAATTGGAGCTCCCCAAAGCCAAGGCAGCCTGGCTGGGGGAGGGCCGTGGATTTAGCAAGGCCTTCTGGCAGGGGGTCAGCTGAGGGGGGGGGCATGGAGCCTGTCTGGGGGGTCTGTGGTTTTGGGGGAGTGCATTGATACCTGTGGGACATTTCGGCGACTTGATGTATCTGCCTACGCTTCACGCTGTCTCTCTTCTTTTGCAGACAGAGATTGCGAAGAGGTTGAACACGATTCTAGCACAGATCATGCCTTTTCTGTCACAAGAGGTAAGACCTTCTTTAACTGTGTCCTCCTTGTCTTTCCAGTGCAATGCAGCGCGGTGCTGCCTGGGTCCTGCTGGAGCCCCAGCCCCTGTTCTTTCATAGGGACTGAAGTTAGCAACCTGAGGATTTAGAGAAAATGCTCCAGTACATCAGAGAGAACATTTGCTCGTTCTTCTGGTAAAACTGGTTCTCTGCTACTTCCTGAGACCGAAGAGAGGGGGGTCCTGGCCTGTGAGGGGGCTAGCGATGGGCAGTGGGAGCCCTCTTTGCCTCCACCCCCATCCAAACGGCCATTCCTAGCCTCTGTTTGTCTGTGCCCCATCTCCCACACCTGGAAATGTCTAGGAGCAAGAAGCCTGGCCAGATAGTGCTGAGGGGCAGACCTTATAAAGGGAATGAGTACCCAAGGGGGACCCTAGCCCCTAGGACAGAGTGTCCTCCCTAGAGGCATGACCAGTCATACTACCTTCTAAGCACACCTCCCAAGGGACCACCACCTGAGGCCTGGACTGGGCTAGTGGGGGAGATGAGGGAAGTGTCTCCAAGGAGGCCCCTTGGTGCAGGTCAGACAGGTGAGCTGCCTGAGAGGGGCCTGTTTCTGTCCAGCAGAGCTCCCTCCAGCTGGGGTAGGCCCTGGCCTCCGTGCCCACTGAGGGGCTGGGACCACCTCAGCTCCCTCCCGGACTCCTAGGTCTCTGAGTCAGAGTAGCGACCTGTAAATGATCGAGTCCATGTGAAAACACCATATAGTGATGTCCTCAAGCTTACAGCCCAGTAGGGGAGACAGCTACGTACAAAGCAGGTGCTATCTCAAGGCCAAAGGGAATGAACGCACCAAAAACATACCTTTTTTAAAATAGACTTTATTTTTTAAGGGTGATTTTAGGTTCACAGCAACCTATGAGTGGAAGGTACAGAAATCTCCCCCGTTACCAACATCCCGCACCAGAGTGTTATTTGTTACAGTTGACAAGCCTGAGTTGACACATCATTATCACATACCAAGTTCCTGGTTTTTATTAGGGTTCATCATGCCACTTTCTCTCTCTATCTTTCCAGACACATTTTCGTTTTTCTCTTCACTTAGCTAGGGATTGAGTACCTCTAGATTCACATACTTTTCTTCTGAACTCCTTGAATGTAAGTTGCAGATACCCTGACTCAGCACTCATTCCTAGCTGCGTCTCCTAAAAATGGGAACCCCCTTCTCTGTGATGAATGCCATTACTGCATTTAGAAAATTAATAATGAGAACTGTCCTCTCCTCTCCAGCTCATATTCAAAGGCACAGAAGGACTTTTTTTGTATGTGTGGTAGAGGGAGGCGGGTCTTTGGGCTCATTGCTGTTTTAACTGAAAACAATATGTGGGAAGTCGTGCTTGCAAAAGTAATACATGCTCATTGGAAAGCATTTAAAGCAGAAGGGAGAAAGGCCTGGGCCACCTGTCTCATGGACCTCCTCTGCCTCGTGCGGGGGCTGCGTCCCGGCCTGTCCCCCGCGGCCCTCGCTGTGCCCCCTGTGGCCGGGGAGCAGTGCATCTCACCCGCTCCCTGTGTCCTCCAGCACCAGCAGCAGGTGGCGCAGGCGGTGGAGAGGGCCAAGCAGGTCACCATGACGGAGCTAAACGCCATCATCGGGGTACGTGGACTCCCCAATCTGCCTCTCACCGTGTGTATAGCCCTTTTATTCCTCTCATTTACCATAACCAGAGATCGACCCTGACCTCAGCTGGCCTCAAAGAATGGCGGCCCCAGGGCCCTGGCTTCCCATGGCTTGGACCCATTCGGGGCTCTCTCCCCACGAGCCCCCCCAGTTACCTCCTGCTCCCCAAATTGACGGGTTGTCTGACATGCCTCAGTTCCACCTCTAAACTCACCAGCCCCAACCTCCTCCAGCTTTTGGTGTCCCCACCATGGAGGGGGGCAGGCTCTGAGATAACGCTCATGCCCAGCTCCCCCTCAAGCCTCCCCTGGGGGGCCCGTCTGCCCTGTGTCCCCTCCCTGGCAAAGGTCTGCCCTTCTTTGGCCAGCTGGGATCAGAACTGTCTCTGTTGTACTGTTGATCTGAAACGTGCTGTGGAATTGGGGTTTGGGCCTAATTGTGCCATGCACTGAGCTGCCTGACTGAGTGTGGATTGTGCGCCCTTGGGAATTCCAGCTGGGATTTCCCAGATGCACTGGGAAAAATACCCAAGAGTGCTTTGTGAGGTCCACTTTTGGTCGGACCCCTCCATGAAAGGAGGAAGCCAGATCTCTCCTCTTTTGCGTCCCTATCTGGCTTGCATCTTTAATGCGTTTCTTGGATTCACAGAGCATCTTTCTCCTGCTTTGGTGTGAGGCTAGGGATATTTAAGATAAGCAGCTGAGGAAAAACAGTTTTTTCATGTGACCCTGGGCAAAGCTCTTAGCCTCAGGTGTTCCTGTCTACCTTTCGTCCCTAAAATGAACGGGGTCGGTGAGATCACTGCTTCCCATTCCCAGACAGCTGGGTCAGGGGGGCTTCTGAGCAATATAGACTCCAGGGCACTCGCCCCAGAGTTCTTTTCCATAGGTCTGGGGGTGGGGCTGGGAATCTGTGTTTCTGAAGTTTTCCAGATCATTCCGAATGAAGGGTAGTCAGGTTTGGGAAGCAGTGGCCCAAATGGCTGAGGTCCCATCAGCCCTAACGTTCTGGGACCCTGCTTGGTCCTCATTTCTCTTTTGTTCTTATGTGATGTCATTATTTCATGGTGGAACCGAAGGCCCCAGAATGTTCTGCTTGGTGGGATAAATGACAACTCTTGCGTTTTCGGTCTGGGGCGGAAACCCTGAGATGTGCATTCTGGTTATAGTTCTTTCCTGTGTAACCTTGGCAGGTCCTGCCTCTTCCTGGGCCTCAGTTTCTGCATCTGTTAAAGGAGGGAGTGGACCATCTCCCTGGGCCAGATGTGCTGGGGTAGGCTGGGGGCAGAGGGGCAGAGGGATGCTGGCCCACTGCTCCGTCGTCCTGCTTTTGGGACCTATGACGGTGACCCGGTTCTGTCCTGGTGTCGGCCCCATGGCGGCTGCCGAATGCTGTGGGGGGAGGGCATGGAAGCGTTCGCCTGGTCTGAAGCCTGGGGATGCTGGGGAGGAGCAGACCCCACCTACTGTGTGGGAGGAGCAGAGCAGAGTCCAGAAAGGGGACTATGAGTAAGCGGTCAGTGTCTTTAGCCGTTGAGCTGGGAGGCAGCTCCCTGACGGGGAAGCCATAGTACCGTAAAGCTTATTGTCGTCCCTGAGATCAGCCAACCCCGGCGTTCTTCAGCCTCGACACTCTGAAGTTTGGGGCCAGATTCTCAGTTGTGGAGCCAGTCCTGTGCATTATAGGATGTCCAGCAGCAACCCTTTCTTCTACCCACTGGATGCCGGTAGTACCCAAAAATGTCGCCAGACATTGCCGGATGTCCCTAGGGGTTGGCGGGATGGCCGCTGGTAGAGAACCACTGATCTTGCCAATGCTGTCATTTCACAGAGAGGGGCAGTGATTCAAGGATGGGCACAAAGTCAGCCAGAGGCCCGGGGGCCTGACTCCCAGCCCCGGGCTCTTCCCTGGGCAGCCCGCCTGGGTGACCAGTTTACGTCTCCCATAGCGGCGGAAAGGGGCCCCGGGGGCGGGAAGTGTGCCGTGCACTCTGTCCTCCGAAATTTCTCCTCCTCCAGCTCCTTGTCCCGTCCCCTCTCCAGGCCGAGCCCTCCCGCCCGCACAGTGGCCCCAGTGGGCCCCCCTCTCCTGCTCCTGCCACCGTCTTTGGAATTAAAAATCCTCTTATGGAAATAACTTTTTTCTAAATTCTAAGAAAAAGGGTGAGATTGGGGAGGAAGTGCCGCTTGGCTTAGCTCCCCTTCCTTTAAGTAGTATTTAGGAAGCTGCAGGTTAGGTCATGGCAGCTCAAGGCAGATATTGGAATTCAATTAAAGCCAGCGAGTGGGGCCTGTGACCCCCATTTCCAAGGTAATTGCTTCTCGGGCTCCAAGTGAATGCAGCCGGCACCCTGTCATTAAGCAGGTGGCCGTCTCATCGCTGCACCTGACAGAGCCTCACCAGGCAGGAACTGGGGACAGCTGAGGCCTGCTCGCGCTGGGGAGCCAGGCCTGACTGCACTCCGCCGGGGAGGAGCGGGCCGAGCGGGCTGGCTGCCTGAGCTGACTGGGGAAGCTGGGGTAGAGGCGGGGGGTGGGGGTCCTGGCCCCAGCGGTAAAGGGCGGTGAAGGGAAGGCTGCCCCCCCCCCCCCCCCACCATGGTGTTGTTGGATTTGCCCGTCTGGAGGGAGAAGTAGCCCAGCCTCCTGGTCCGGGAATTAGGAGGGCTTTGGGCAAGGCCCTCCATGCCTCCGGGCCTCAGTTTCTCCAGTTGTGAAAAGACGGAAGAGGGCTAGGTAAGTTTCGTATGGTGTGCCTGCTTCAGTCTGGTGTTCATGGCTGTCTTGGGCATGGGGTTGAAGGACTCCGAGGTCGTGTCTTGGCTCGACAGTTCAGTATATCTGCTGTGGGCACCTGTCATGGCTTATTTCCCACGTGGAGTAGAGTATTTCTAGGGTCTCCTGGAGAGGAAGACTCGGAACCACCATCAGGTTGGTGTGAAGGGGCAGATGGGGGGAGCCCAGGCTTGCTGGCCCAGCACAACCCCTTTCTGGGGAACTCAAGTATTCCCCCGAGGGAACACGGGCCCAAAGATCTCTGTGTGCCAGCCGGGGCCTGGCAGGGCCCCGTTATCGTAGACCCCGTACTGTGCTAGGCCCTATTTCTTGGATCCACATTACTAGGAGAGGGATCCTCAGAGAGTCAAGATCCCTGTGCCTGAGGGCGGGGTTTGTCCCTGGAGCAGCATCTAGCTGAAGGCATCCCTGGGCGGATTGTAGACCCTGTGAGCTGACCTCGCAGCCATTTCCAGAATACTTTTACATTGCTCTGTGCTGGCCCAAGGTCATTGAACCTGATGGATGCAGGGGCTCTTACCGCATTTGCCCGCTGACAGTTTGGTCTGCATTCCCTTGGAACTGTATTAGTGCAAGACATGTTATAAAGTGTTGACTTGATTTTTGGGGGTGGGGGTGGTGAGGAGGAGGAAGAGGGAGACTGTAGCTTGTCACAGACGACACAGTATTTTGAAGCTGCACCCGAGGGTCTTGCATTCACTCCAGGGTGTAGACGCGCAGGATTCACTCGCCTGAGTTTTCCACGAGGAAGAAGGTGAAGAGGGCGTGCTTCAGAACGCACGAGTTTCTTTCAGCCCGGCAGCGGCAGCGTGGTGGGGAGCGGGTGTGCCGGCTCTGCTTGCCTCCCCGAGCCTGTCCGCACCTCCGAAATAGGATAGCAGGGGTTGTTGGGGACTCTACAAGCTATTAAAGAGCGTGCGCCGAGCTGCGGGGCCCACCAGCCGAGTGAGGAGGCAGGGCCCAGGGAAGGCCCAGGGCTGTTCTCCCCTTTCCGGGAGGGCAGGAAGTGTCCATTTTATGCAGTCAGAACTCTGGGCTTCCTCTGGTGGGTGTCCTCAGTGGGTCTGGGCTTTGGAAATGCGTGGGCGACGTCACTAAGTTTAACCCAAATCATGAACCTGAGAAGTGAAGCATTAAATCAGCCAGCAAAGGCATTACAGCGTGATGTGCATAATCCAGTTACTCTGCGAGGGAGCTCTTCCCCAGCAGCCTCTCCTGTGAGTGGCCCTACCCTCTGAGCTCAGGCCACAGGCACTTGACCCGCGCGTGGAGGACAGGCACACACTTAGGAGCCCACGGGCCACCTGCTTTGACATGCTTGTGTTATGGCATGAAATATTACAGGAGGGCCGGGTACTCCTGAGCAGGCTCGGTTCTAGGCAGTTAGCCCCTTTGGGGGTTGGGGGTGGAGGGGGGGGCGGGTTGCTGACTTCCTTTCACATCCCAGTATTGGAAGGAGTAGAAACTGGAGACGGGCTGCAGTGAAGTGGTGAGCTCTGTCCCTTCTTGGACAGTGGCCTTGATTCCATGTTTCCTCACTTGTCAGCCCCCACTCACGTGGCGCCATATTTCAGCACGTCGTCCTCTGAAGTCAGGGACGGGCCACAGGGGCTAGAAGTGCAGCCCGAGGCCAGCCGGCTTGCGCCCTGCCTGCCTGTGGAGGGGTGGGGCTGTGACAGGGGACAGCAAGGCAGGTGCATCGTTGCCTTCCAGCTCCCCCTGCCCCGCTGGGGAGAAAATTTTGTTTCACTCTGTGTTGCAAGCAAGACTGTGATGAGCAGACCCCACGCCCAGTAAGCGCCGGCAACTGCCCTTACCCTTAGCGGTCGGCGCTTACATCCTTGCTTCCTGGAGCCTGCCGGGCCACTCCTGACTGTGCCTTCAAACCATGCAGAGGACCTCTCAGGGGACTTTCTGGCTGCACAGGGGGTGCTTTTGTACTGGAAGATAAGAAGTATATGGAAATTTCCTTTCCTCTGTTGCAAAGAAGACACTGATGTCGGACATGCTCTGGCAGAAAATCACCCTCCCAGGCTTGGAAGCTCAGCAGCTTTGAAAAGCCGCTGTTCTCCGAAAGGCCACCATAGCCTTTGTTCCAAGTTTCTGATGCTGGTTCACGGGTTCACGTTTCCAGGAAGCAGGACACACTCCACGGATGCTCCTTGTCCCCACGAACTGTTGTAGCTGTCTCTCAGTGGGCCTTGGAGAGGAGGCGCGGATCTGGGAGGTGGATGGTCCCTTTTGGACAGAGCCCCTGTGCTGACTTACTTCCCAACCTCTCCATGTCTGCCTTTTGCAACATTATCACTGATTTACCCAGCAAATGCACACTGAGCAGACAAGCCAGGCACCATTAGAGGTGCTGGGATGGATAACACAAGGTCCCCGTCTTCCTGGAACTCACAAGTTGGCAAGCATCCCATAAAGATGAACGAAATGGTTGTATTTGTGATCCATTCATAGTTTTTGCTACCGTGAACTGAGCACCTGCTGTGCCTTGACAGGTAATATCACGGGTGTGGGCCTTGCACAGGGAGAAAACGGAGGCCCAGACAGGTCCACTGACCTCCTCTAAGGTTAAAGGGTAGAGCTGGACGTCCACCTTAGCCTGTCTGGTCCCGGTGTCAGAAGGGAGACCTCTGTGCTGACCAGGCTGATGGGGAGGGCTTCCGGAGGAGGAAGCATTTGACCTGGGCAGGGAGGCGAGAAGGTTGGGTAAAGAGGACAGAGCTTACCTGGTAAGGTAAGAATCGGGGTGTTTGGAGTTATTCAACTGCATCTCTGCCTGGGCACAAATCTGTAGTAAAGCTCTTTCTCTAGCGACAGAATTGTTCATGGAGGGAGCCAGCCTTGGACCCAGGCAGCTGCTTCCCAGAAGCCCTTCTCCCCTCCTCGCTGCTCCCTCCAGGGATCTCACCTGGCTGTGCCCTGTAAAAAAGTGGATTAAATACCTCACTCGTTGCTCTCTGGGATTTTACTAAATAGTTAACACTGGCAAAATGAAAGGGCCTGCCAGCAACTGGTCTAAAACCACGGGGCTGCAGATGGAGACCCATTTTAAGACCGGGAGTGTAGATACAGTTGGATGGTTGGCCCACCCCGAGGAATGATGGGCAGCCGTTGGAAAGGACGTGATGATTGGTACAGAACAGTCTTCAGTTAAAATCCAGTTGTGTAGTAGTAGTAATAGTAGTAGTGAGGTTGGCAAGCGACTCTTGATTTAAGAATACATTTACAGTGTGTAGCTTTTCGTAAAGGAAAATTCTAGAGAGAGGAATGGTGGAATCTTCTAGGGAGTGGGATTGAAGGGTAATTTTTAAAGAACAACTTTTTAATCCATACGTATGTTTCATATCTTCTGACCGCATATATTTTTTTTTCTTGTAATAAGACCTAAGAATTATAATTTCTTTGAAAAGAAAGGATAGGGGAGGTGAGATGTAAGCTCCCGTGTCCCAAGAAGGGCCTGAATCTCTGGGGCGGGCTGGGGCGGGTCTCTGCATGGGGTCCCCTGCCCTGGCTTTGTTTCTGCTCTGGTACCTCGGGACAGATCTGGAGTCAGGGTGCACCAGCAGCTTCCATAAATCATCCAACAGTGGATGTCTCAGCTCTGAGTGATGGACACTGGTCCCAGCCTTTGACCCAGAGCTGAGAAAAAAGCCCTTGGGGACCAGGAGTGTGGTGGTGTCTGTGGTTACCAGTAACTTCCAGATGAGCCAGGTTTGTCGTTTGCAGGTCATTGGGGGAGAGCAGGGCCCTCACCCCCTGACTGCAAACACTTCCTGCCTCTTAGAGCCTCACCTCCAACCAGAACTGTAGACCTTCCCCCTGTGTTCTCTTGTCTGCCGGTGTGGCCCGAAAGCCAAGTCTATATCGACAGGCAAGCTTGTCAGATTTTTGCTCTGTCACTCCTGCAGCTCTTCTTGCTTTGGGGTGGGGGGGGTCTCCTTAGGAACACTGTTTGGATAAGATTGGTGGTTGACAGATTTGAGTCCAGGTCTCACCCACTAGTGGTTGGACCTGGCTAGTTACCGGCCGCCCATTCCAGCCCCCTAAGTGTCAGTTTGCCATCTGTAAAGTGGGCACAAACCCTCCTTTCCCCCTCCCGGGCCGGGAGGGTCAGAGAGAATATTTGGAAAGTGCCGCGCATTCACTCAGACATTCAGTGAATTTTGGTCTCCTTCTCCCGTGCTCATGGAGAAGATATTGGCATGGGTGGCAATCAGCATACCCAAGGCCCCAGCCATTCCTCAGGGATGTTTGGCCGTGGTATAGCCCGCCCCACAATTCCTGTGGTTCTTGGCGCAAAGTTAGGAATGATGAGACAAAGGGCATTTTGTAGCGGCTGCTGGGCAGAGGACCAGGCTGCCCACGCCAGTCCCTGGGGTGTGGGATGTGGAGGGGGAGAGAACACCCTGGGGCTAGTCTGGGTGGGGGTCCCTGGGGCCTCAGGGAGCCAAACCTCGACTGGGATCGTTCACACTGTTACCTTAATGTGGGTGTAGATTTTAGAACAACGGAGAGGGGGGTGGGCATTGTAAGCCCTCTGGTAAATGTTAGCGGTTGTTGTGACATCACTTAATGAGTGACCTGCCTGGAGTCACACAGCTAGGAAGTACCAGAGTCGGGATTTGAATCCTGGTCCGTCAAGTGCCAAACCTCCACTCTTGTCACTCTGATCTCCGCTCTGATGTCTGCCGACATCAGCTCTCGGTCCACTGGCCCCAAGCTCCCCTTGATCTCAGGGATTTTCTTCTGTGGCCTGGCCCTGGCTCAGCCAGCCAGCCTGGAGTTCCTGAGAATTCGGGAAGCTTCCCAGGTTACAGGCGCAGGGTGGGAGCCCCTGGCTGCGAATGTTGGAAGGCATGCAAGCATGAGCAAGTGTGACTGCTCGCTTAAAAATGGATCCCCCTTAACAGAGAGGGAGCCCTGATGATTCTTTGGTTCTTAAATGCATGCTTTCATTATCTCGGGCTTGGAAATGTACACTGAGGAATTCTGTCTTGAAACTGGGGTGGTGGGAAGGGTGGAGAGTTTGAAGACAAAAGTCTTGTGCCTAAATTGCCGTCGGTTAACAGACTTGCTTCAGCCAGACAGCATGTGGACTGAGCTGGGGGTACAGGGTTTGGGGGCATTCCCCACCCCCCAGCGGCCTCCCCCGCCGTCCCCGCTCAGCTGTGCTCACCACCCACTTCATTGCAGCAACAGCAGCTCCAGGCCCAGCACCTCTCCCACGCCACGCACGGCCCCCCGGTCCAGTTGCCACCCCACCCGTCAGGCCTCCAGCCCCCAGGGATCCCCCCGGTGACGGGGAGCAGCGCCGGGCTCTTGGCACTTGGCGCCCTGGGCAGCCAGGCCCACCTGACGGTGAAGGACGAGAAGAACCACCATGAGCTGGACCACAGAGGTGCGGCCCAGAGCTGGGGCAGAGGGCAGGGCTGGGCTGGGGGTGGGGGCAGGGCGGGTGTCCTGTAGGTCCTACTGCGAGGGGACACAGCAAATGTTGTCACCCTGGGGCAGGAGTTAGCAAAAGATGTGGTGCTATCTGTCGAATTCCTGGTACATGGAAATCGGAGCCCCACTGCCCCCCTCCATGACTACCCCTCAATCCCTGCTATGTACCGGGTGTTCTCCGGCCCGGAAGACCTTTCGTGCGTCCTCCCATCCTCCCAGCTACATGCTGCCCATCCTTAAAGGGCCAGCCCAGGCCCATTCCTTCAAGATGCCTTCCAGTCTGTGCTGGGGACCTTTTTCCAATTCCCAGGAGAGTTGAAGAGCTAGGGTCCCAAGAATGAGCCCTAGGTTGCTGTCCTCTTGTAGCCTGCCCCTGGAGAATGTCTTGTCTTCACCAAGATCATTAGTCCTTCAAGAACAGAGGCCAAGTTCTTGGCTTTTCACCAGCGTAGGTGCCTTGGAAAAGGTACACAGTTGGCGCTCAAGTAAAGACTTGCAAGTCGACTGTCTTTAAGCAGAGATAGCCATCACTCTACTGCAGGGAGATGATCGGGAATACTTGGAACGAGAACGCCCGCCCCCTTCACTGGGCCCTTACCGTGAGGACCCTGGAAGCTGCGCCCACTAGGGCCCAAGAGGGCATAGTTTGTCAGGGAAGGAAAAGTGAGGGCTCCCTGGCAGGCCCTTTCCAAAAGTTGCCAACTCATGTGGTGTCTGCCCTTAGACACTTTTTTCCCCGTTTTACTGAGATAGAATTGACATACAAAATGGTGTAAGTTGAAGGTGTACACCATGATTTGATTGGCCTTTGGCTGTTGACCAGGGTATCCGGCCCAGGCCAGGGCGCCGGGGCAGTAGCGGAGTGTGGGAAGCAGAGACTGAGTTGCGTGTCCCTGCAGAGGGCTGGTGCACTTGGCAGAGGAGAGGCGTCCTCACAGCTGAGAGGAGAATCAGGGAGCTAGTGCTCAGCTGCTGTGCAGGATGACCGGGCTTCTCCGCAAAGACACACAGAATGGTGTTAGTTAAAAAAAACAACAAAACCCACTCCCTCAGTTGCTTTTAAACAACAACATGCTCAATACCCAGATCCTTTGCAAGCTGGTGGCTTTAAAATGTGTTGACCAGGGATCTGGGTGCCCTTCGTGGTGTGTCAGGCAGAGCAGGGCCACAGCCCCCACCCCGCGACCCCTGACCGGCCCACACAGGACTGGTGGCCAGGGGGAGCGTGGGGGACTGGGGCGGTTAATTTGCGGGAGTAGGAAATGTCACCTAATGGCCCTGCCTTGGCTGACCCCAAGTGACTCAGCTAGGCCTGCTGCCCATTTTAAAACCCGTCCACTAGCAAAGCATAAAAGCCAGCTGTGTGAGACTGACCTTTTTCCTTTTTTTTTTTTTTGTCTTTTTCTCTTGGGGGGCCTGACCCTCCTCCTGTCCGGGCCTTCCGTCCCCAAAGAAAGAGAATCCAGCGCGGTAAGTGTCAGCACTCTGGAGCGTGTGGAGTGTGTTTGGGGTGCGGGGGGCGGAGCAGGTGGGATCCTGGGGTGGGGGGGTCTCTCCAGGCTTTCCGTCCATCATTTGGCAAATGAGTAGCTTTAAGTGAGCTCTAACCCTCTTTTTTATGAGTGGTGATTAACCAGAGAGGTCAGCTGGCCAGTCTGTGGAGTCACCGGGCCTCCATAAGCAGCCTGGGGCTCCTGTGTCCTGGGCAGGGTCGCTTCCCTCCTCCCAAGTTGGCTGTCCCCTGTCTGATTCTGTATCCTCCTCCCTTCCTCCGAACGCCCGAGGTTCCTCTGTGTTCTGGGCTTAAACTCGGTTTAGGAAAGTGCTAGCAAGCAAGCATTAAGGCCAGGCATTCTGCATGTCTGCCAGCTCTGAGATTTGTTGTAAATCTTTCTGATCACACTGAGGCTCAGAGGTTCTGTTTCAAGTGAATAAGCCTTCTGAATAAGCGCAGTGGAGTCTGGATAAAAAAAATCCTCCAGCGATTAGCAAAGCTATTTCATTCCTCATCGCTGTCCTTGTATCTGGGGCCATCTAATCTGTGAGGATGGCTTTGGTTATTACCTCGTGTTAAGTAGGACTTGGAAGGTCAGGCAGTTAACTAACCATCTAGACGGCAGCTTCCTCGGGCAGCTCCATCCCGACCCCCTTCCCGCCCAGCCCTCCACCAGGCTGATCCCAATTAGCAATAGTGCGCTCGTCCCCTCTCGACTTGCCGACGTGCTCAGAAATCCAGGTGCACGTTTGGGCCCAGCAATGGCTCAGTATATCAGAAAGGAAAAACTGAAGCTGAAAATCCATTTTGATTGCTTTAGCGTTGATCCTCAGAAGGTGGCATTTTTGGAGAGGTGGTAGGCCTAGATAGGAGTGGAGGGTGGACTGGACCCCTCCAGGCCTTGGTCTGGTCCTGGCTTCATGGGACGCCGGGTGGCTCTCTTGGCCTCTTTGAGCCTCAGTTTCTGTATCTGTGCCACGGCCATCTTCCTGCCCAGCCAAGCCTCCCCGCTTAGTCAGGAAGCCCCCTCACAAGAGCACCCAGCATCCGGGAGGTGACCCGGTTAACAAGGACCCGCTGCCGAGTGACACGAGGGTTTGACGCCCGACGCCCTCTGTCTTCACATCGTCCTCCTCCCCATTGCTGTTTGCATTTGGCTTTGTGCCCCAGTCTGCGAAAGCTTTCTGCTAAAAGAATCCCCCGGGGAACCCCCCAAGAGCTGAGCTCCTCACTCCGCAGCACTGGTCCACACCCTTGCACGGCAGACTCAGGGGAGTCGGTGGGAAGGCGTCAAGCCGCCATCTGTCCCGGGCCCGGTGCGGGCGAGGCAGCAGGGCTTGTCCGCCTGTGGCTGCGGCGGCCAACGCTGTGCAACCTGCAGCGAGCAGCCCTCTGCAAACCAGGTTGTCAACAGATGAGGCCCCCGCAGGAAGGACAGGGCCGCGGACGAGCGGGAGGGGGACGGCTGCACGGGCTGGAAGCTGTCCCAGAGGGGTTAGTCTGGAGTCCAATTAGAGGTAGCTTCATTCATATTTCCTTGCCTCGCCGAAGCAATAAAAAATACTTAGTTTTTTGGCCGCCTGCCAGCCAGAGGCGGGCTGGATCGATGCCGCTAAATGCCTGACATGACTCTCTCCAGTAGCAGCGAGGGTTTTCAGCCTGACTGCAGGAGAAGAAAGAGCTCGCTGTTCTCGGAGCCACGTACCGGGTCGCAAGGAGAAACCCGAGCAGCCGCGCGCCCCCCCCCCCCTCCCGCCCCGCTCCCCGCCCGCCCGCCCACCCTGGAGGAGAGGGCCCCGGAGCCTCGCTGCTTAGCGCAGGGTGGCCGTCGGAGGAAATGAAATGCCGCTGATTTTTCTGCGGGCGCTCGCAGCGGCTAATTGAATTGCGACTCTGTGCGCCTCACCGCCGCTCCCGCACGGCTGTGGGCAAGGCTGAGCTGCACTTCCATTAGACCCTCCATTTTTTCTTCAAGGCTTGATAACTCTGCCATTTTAATTTGCTTCAGGCAGAAACTTGGCAGGGAAGGGCTGCCCAGAAACCAGCTTAGAAAAGGAAATGAAGTTCTGTGGTTTCCACACTGTCCTCCCCTTCCGCCCCCCCAAATGCCAGGGACTGGTCTCCAAGAAAGTGGGGGAGACGTGAAGTGGAGGCTCATTCCTCCCTCCTGCCCCACCCCACCCCCGCCTTTCGATGTCCTCTGCCCACGGCCCTCTGTGTCCCCGCATGGCCGTGTCCTGCACGTCCACGCTGCATGGGGATGTGGCTGGACTGGACTTCCCCTGCCCTGCAGTCCAACTGTGCACCCTGGGAGAGCAGGGGCTGTGTCTGGCTCCTTCCCCTATCCCTGGCACCCAGCCCTGGGCCTGATCTAGGGTGGATGCTCAGGAAAGGCGGGGCGTGAATGCTGAGTGATGAAGGAAGGTGTAGTTTGGTCCCTTAGAAAGGAGTAGACCTCAGCAGCCCCCTAGAGGGGAGCCGGTTCTGATACTGTCTCGGCCCCGGCCCGGAGGGCACAGGTTTTCTGGCGGGTACTGCTGCAGGTAGATCCTCCGTCCCTGCTCCCTAGCCCGGTGCCACCAGCCACACCGCGGGGGCCAGCGTTCCTGGCCACCGCTAGCGCCCCGAGTCAGCCGGACCCCATCCTCTGTGGGATGCTCTCCGCCTGCCCGTGCTGTTCCAGCTTGGTCTACCGGCCCGGCCCTGCTCTTCCCAGGCCTTGCATTTCAAACTATTGCTGGGCTTGCTTGCTTTGGAATTTGAAGGGAGAATTCATTAGACCCTTCCAGGCCTGAGCAGCTCGGGTTTCCTTCACGTCGCCTCCCGTGGGGTGCCTTGGGCACGTCTCCCAACCTCTCGGGGCCCCTGCATTCCCATCGTTACAAAGAGAACGATTCCACCTGCCCTTATGCCTTTTCCCACCTTGCAGAGGGAAAGGCTTCATGAAGTTGCAATTCTTGTTTCTTTCTAACACTGCTATTTCTCTGAAGTGCTTGAGACCCGGTGATGGAGGAGTAGGACGTTCATACAAAACGCCAAGTTGCCCACCTACACGTAGAAGGCCTATTGGCAACCCGACGTCCTCCCTCCCTGTCAATCTCTCCATTCCAGTCGGGGTCAGCAGATGGAAGTATTGGACGTGGCCCCTGTGTGTCCTCTGAGACCCATCTTTCAAGACTCAGTGCAAATTTTGCTTATCCCTTCTTTGAGCAAATGTGCATGGCTGGCCCAAGGTGGGCGGTGAAGGAGGGGTGATCCGGCCCTCCTAGAACATAAAGTCCCACAGGCCAGAAGGCAGAGAGCTCAGTACAAGCCTATTTACTTAATAGCAGCGTCGTGGCTACAAAAGAGAATTGTGCTCCCAGGGTTCCCCCGCAGAGAGACTGGATTGCTGGGAAGGCTTCCCTGGTAAGGCTCCGATGGAGTGGAGGATTGCAGGACACACACAACACCTCCACTGACCTCTTGAGACCCCTGCGCTTAGCTTATGTCTCGGTGTGCATGGTATGTTCACACTGAATCTCCTTCTGGTTTCCAGAATAACTCCGTGTCGCCCTCTGAAAGCCTCCGGGCCAGTGAGAAGCACCGGGGCTCTGCAGACTATAGCATGGAAGCCAAGAAGCGGAAAGCAGAGGAGAAGGATAGTCTGAGCCGATACGTACGTCTACTGGGCAGCACGGGGTCGGTGGTGGGGGCTGGGGTGTGGGAGAACCCACAGGCCTGACTCGTGGGTGAGTCAGAGGCACGGGCGGGGGTGGGCTGGGTTTCCTGGCCGGGGGGCGGTGGGGGGTGGCGGCGTAGGTTCATACACACACACTGTGAGCACGTGGGCCACAGCCAGGACGGGGAGTGCCTGAGAACTGTGGGTGCCCCACCCACACAGGCCAGGGGGCCCCATGCTGCCATCACGGCCCTCCCAGAATCCCCGATCTGCTCCAGGGGGCCATCCCCCATGCCCCCATACTTTGAGCCTACCGTGTGGTCACGGTATCTGCTATGGGCCAGGCTGTTCGGATGAGAGCTGAGACCCAGGGAAGGGGGCCATGCTTTGCCTCTTGCGGCTCTGGACGTGTCACCCGAGTGCCTCGGCTGCATTTCTGGGAGACGAGGCGATCACCCCTCCCACACAGAGTGGCGGAAGTGATGACGTGAGGCTAGCACGCTTCCTCCTCCGTGATGGTGGCTGTGAAGCTGCTGGAAGGAGCCAAGTGTGATGGGGCAGGTGTGGGTGAGGCTGCCAGTGGGCATGGAGCGCAGTGACCCGGAACAGGGCTAGGGGGCTGGGCGAGCAGACAGCCGACGTCGGTGGGCCAGAGGGGAGAGCGCGTGGACTGTGGGGTTTGGCCCTGGGTTCAGATTCCAGCTGGTGGAAGCAGGGGGTGCTTCAGGTTCTGCCTGGGGTTTGGTGGGGGTGGCCCCTGACTGGCTTCTCTCTCGGTTGCAGGACAGTGACGGGGACAAGAGTGACGATCTGGTGGTGGATGTTTCCAACGAGGTGAGCACGGACAGGCCCAGGTTGCAGCGTGCTCGGTTTGTGGGGGGGGTTGAGGCGGCTCCTCCCCTGGCTGGGAGCTGTTGTGTCCCAGCTACTGCTCCATCCAACGTGGCCGGCAGCCAGAGCAGGGCAGCGAGGCATTCGGCTGGTCAGGAGGAGGAGGACAGGGCTTGGCTGCATGGTGGCTGGGGTTGCTAGGACGGGAGCCCAGGGGAGAGAACGCAGGCGAGGGCCAGCTCCTGCTCCCCCTGGTCCTCCAGGTCAGCTCTGTTCTCCCCACCACCTCCCGGGATCTTGAGGGTAGGGGTTGTGAGTCCTTTGGGATCTGCCTCAGCAGGGAAGGAGGACCTGGAGCTGCATGAGGCCAAGAGGCCCCACTGCCCAGATTTGAGTCCTGAACTTGTGTCCGATCCTGGGCTGGTCACCATCCCCCACCCCCACCAGGCCCCAGTCTCCCCATCTGTGGGATGAAGGGGGGAGACGAGATCACTGGGGACTAGTCGCCCCCGACTTTAGGGCCCCCAGTCTCTCTCAGCCCAGGTCCTCTCCCCGTCAGCTGTGTGCGCTCCCGGCCCGTCCCCAGCGCAGGGAAGACTCCAGGCTGGTTGTTGCTGTCCGTGCATCTCTGCATCCCTTGTGCTTTTAGGACCCAGCGACGCCCCGGGTCAGCCCGGCACACTCCCCTCCTGAAAACGGGCTGGACAAGGCCCGCGGCCTGAAAAAGGATGCCCCCGCCAGCCCCGCCTCAGTAGCCTCCTCCAGCAGCACACCTTCCTCCAAGACCAAAGACCTTGGTCATGTATGTGGGGTCTGCCACTGGTGCCACAGAAGTGGAGGGCTGGGGCAGGCGGGGGTGGAGGGAGAAGATTCTGGAAAGGGACAAGCTGGAGTGGTCGTAATTGGAGGGTAGAGGGGTGGATTACAAAGAACATGGATTGGGGTTTGGCCCCAGTTCAAATACTGGCTTTCCCACTTACTGGCTGGGCCCTGTGCTACCAGTTAATGTTTCCGAGCCTCGGTTACTGCATCCATAAAATGGGAACGATCGCCACTGTCTCTGACAAATAAGGCTGGGCAAGAATTGAGGGGCCGTGGGGCAGAAGATTCAGAACTGGAGCCGGCACTGGGTGTCGTGGCCAGCTCCAAATGCCCAGCTCTCGAGAAAAAGGAATCTTC
>NC_138377.1:97574465-97600293 GCF_054177405.1 Leptonychotes weddellii | reverse complement strand
TGCCCTCAAGCCTCGCCTCCATTCCTGGTGGGAAACCGTAAGTTCTGGCTGTGCTTGCTGCATGCTAGCTGGGGAAAGCACACAACCCCCCACCCCTCTCCCCAGCCCTGGCCGACCTCCCCTCGAGAAGGTGTCTGCCCGCTAGAGGTACTCACAGACCAGGTTGTAGCCGCAGGAGACGGCTGCCTGGCCACACTCCTGACCGGCCCTGGGGCTCCTGCTGAGTGGGGAACTGGGGATGGGGAACGCTGCAGTTGATGGGGCCTCCATAGCCAAATGATGTGAGCGGCCCTGGCCTCAGGAGCCCCGCTGGGTTGGAGCTGCTGGAAGCACCCCCAGCCTAGAACAGCAGGTAGACCGTGCTGGCTCACCCCCGGCTACGATGTGTACTCCGTGATTCCTCCTGGGGGGGGCACACCTCTTTCCCTCCCTGTCACCCCTGGGCTTGTAAAGGAGGAGGTAACATTCAAGCTGAACCCTTTCCATGGGGATTTATAGATGGTGGGAAACGCAATCTGGAGCCAAGGGTATATGGGAGCAGGAGCAGAAGTCAAGGCCTAGGATGTTAAGCAGTCCTCTACCCTGGCAGAACCAGGCCAGGGAGGTTGGGGTGACTGGGTTCCCTAAGATTTGGGGGTGGGGCCCGGACGTGGGCCAGTCAGGGTGGTGCCGTCTGACCTGGGAGGACTCGTGGGAACTGAGAGGATTGGGGATGATGGAAGGGACGGTTCTCCCTTTCAGAGCGTACTCTTTCCACGTGAGTGCCGATGGGCAGATGCAGCCCGTGCCCTTCCCCCACGATGCCCTGGCAGGCCCCGGCATCCCACGCCATGCCCGGCAGATCAACACACTGAGCCATGGGGAGGTGGTGTGCGCCGTGACCATCAGCAACCCCACACGGCACGTCTATACAGGTGGCAAGGGCTGTGTGAAGATCTGGGACATCAGCCAGCCGGGCAGCAAGAGCCCCATCTCCCAGCTGGACTGCCTGGTGAGGCCCCAGGACCTCAGGCATCTCCTCCAGCCGGCCGAGGGGCAGCCTGGCTGGGCAGCCGAGCAGGCTGGCTGACCCCTGAGCCCTGGCTTTACTTACCATCCCTAAGTGGAGATAGCGAGCTTCCCGGAGTTTGTGAAGAAATGCACGAAAGATTGAAGGGTTGTGGATGAGGGAGGGGATGGTCTGGCAGCTGCCGGGAGCGAGGGCGGAATGTGAGCAAGCAGGGGTGGGGAGGGTGGCGAGGGCGCCCGGTGTCGCCGGATGCGATTCTTCTGGTCCCTGGGAGGAGGGGCGGGCAGAGCTCCATGTTGCCCCTTCTCCCTCCAGAACAGGGACAACTACATCCGCTCCTGCAAGCTGCTCCCTGACGGGCGCACGCTCATCGTGGGCGGCGAGGCCAGCACGCTCACCATCTGGGACCTAGCCTCGCCCACACCCCGCATCAAGGCCGAGCTGACGTCCTCGGCTCCTGCCTGCTACGCCCTGGCCATCAGCCCCGACGCCAAAGTCTGCTTCTCCTGCTGCAGCGACGGTAACATCGCCGTGTGGGACCTGCACAACCAGACCCTGGTCAGGTGAGGCTGTGCGAGGGAGCAGGGGAGCCTCGTCCTCGGGAAGGTCGCGCTGGTCGTAACGGGGACCCGTCCGGGGTGCTTCTGGCCGTGGGGTGGCCACATCAGAGTGGGCGAGGACCCCCGGGTGAGGAGACAGCCAGGCCTGCCCTGTGCGAGGGCGCAGCCGTGGGTCAGGTGCTCCGCGTGGGCAGGGGATGGAGGGCTCCCCTGCAGAAGGCTCCGGGGGGAGGGGAGCATGGAATTCAGGGCGTCGGAGACAAGCAGAGGGAGAGAACTGAGGAAGGAGGGCATCGGGACCGGAAGGTCGGGGGCAGTGTCACTTGGTGGTTGTCGTGGGGCCTCGGGAGCGGTGGCCCCGTGGGAATCCTACCCCCATAATGACCCCATGCCGGTCACTCCGCGCCCGTGTCTCCGTGTCCCCGGTGTGAAGCGGGCATGGTGAAGGCGGTGCAGGGCGGCGTGCCCGCCCCGGAGTCGGCTGTCGGGAGGAGGTCCGGCTCTGCTGTGAGCTCACCAGAGGACCGCGGGTGCATGGGCCACCCCCTTTTGGGCCTCCGTTTCCTCTTCTGCTCAGACACAGCCGGTCTCGGCACTCGGTGGTTCTGGAGGGCTCACCCCCTCTCCCTGCTTGGCCTTTGTAGGCAGTTCCAGGGCCACACGGACGGGGCCAGCTGCATAGACATCTCCCACGATGGCACCAAGCTGTGGACTGGAGGCCTGGACAACACCGTGCGTTCCTGGGACCTGCGAGAGGGCCGGCAGCTGCAGCAGCATGACTTCACTTCCCAGGTGTGTGTGCTCCTCCCCTCCCCAAGGCCAGCGTGTGCCCTTCCCTTCTGGGGTCCCACTGGCTGGGTCAGGGGACACGGGGGCCCTCACAGGTGGTCATTGCAAGTGGACCTGTGACCACCCTGAGCTACCTCAGAAGGCTTCCTGGAGGAGGCAGCAATAGACTAGAACCGACAAGGCCCTGGAGTTGGATGTACTTGACCCAACTGCTCAGAACTGATTCTCAGCAACGCTACTGTTGAGCACTTTGGCCCCGGTGTTTTTCCTCCCTCATGGGATGGGCACGGTAGTAGCTACCTCGCAGGTCTGGTGTGAGCACCTGAAACGGTCCCTCTAAAAGCCTTAGCCGTAGCCTGGTTCATAGAAGATACTCTGTTAATGTTAGGTAGCCTTATTTTCCATTGTTGTTTGTGTTATTTAAATATTTTAACTATATATTTAATATTTTAGTGTTTTATTCACTTTTTTTCTTAAGGAAAGGCAAAAGTCACAGGGAAACTTGTGTAACTTGGAAAGTGAAATGCTTGTGCCATCTCGGAGTTGGAATGCTGGCTTTACCGCTTACTTTCTAGAGTCAGCAACCTCTCTGAGCCTCTACTTCCTCGCCCCTGCAAGGCATTCCAGGGCTGAGGGAGAGGAGAGGGGCTTTGCCTTGCAGATGGCACGTGGGGATGTGATGGGAGTGGGAGCGGTGGGCCCCTGCCCTCGGGGTCCCTGAGCAGGGCCTTTGAGGAGCCCCTGGGGCCCCGGGGGAAGGGTCAGGGGGACAGAGGAGCTGAGCCCGGTCTGCCGCCCCCTGCAGATCTTCTCGCTGGGCTACTGCCCCACCGGGGAGTGGCTGGCCGTGGGCATGGAGAGCAGCAACGTGGAGGTCCTACACCACACCAAGCCGGACAAGTACCAGCTGCACCTGCACGAGAGCTGCGTGCTCTCGCTCAAGTTCGCCTACTGCGGTGAGCCTCGGGGAGCCGGGAGCCGGCGCGGATGAGGGGCCCAAAGCTTGAGAGCAAGGCAGAGCCCGCACGCCAGCCACATCTTGGAATCCAGCCTCCCGATCCCGACCACTGTCTCCCCCCGCTACCCCCCCATCCTTATTCCTTGGGTGCGGATACGGCCACAGGGCACCAAGCACGCACAGCAGCAGGCCAGAGCCAGCCCTTGCGGGCCTGGGGCAGGGGAACGGCACTCTCAGCCTTGGGGCCGTTCCTCCGCTGGCTGAGGCCGCGGGCTCTGATGGCTGACAGCCCTGGGTTGGATCTGCTTCTCCCCAGACTGGCTGCGAAACCTTGGCCACCCCGCATCCTCTCTGCATGCCAGGGGGTCTTTCTCCGGGAGTGGCCCGGGCCCCCCATGAGGCTTTGGAGAGCAATAGCACGTTAGCCCGGGCTGAGCCTGGCAGAGCAGCCTGCAAGCAAGAGCGCTCACTGGCCACCGGCTGCGGCTGGCTGGGTCTCCAGACCGCAGGGCTCTGACATTTCTAGCACTTTCTGCCGCCTTCTAGTCATAAAACCGAGAAGGCTCACTCCACTGATAGCTTTTTTTTTTTTTTAGATTTTTTTTTTTTTATTTATTTGACACAAAGAGAGAGGGGGAGACAGGGCGAGAGCAAGCACAAGCAGGGGGAGGGGCAGAGGGAGAAGCAGGCTCCCCACTGAGCAGGGAGCCCGATGCGGGGCTCGATCCCAGGACCCTGGGATCATGACCTGAGCCAAAGTCAGCCGCTTAACCAACTGAGCCACCCAGGCGCCCCTGTGATTGCAGAGAGGCGTTCTGGGCAGGGGACGGGGGGGCAGTCTGTGAGTCAGATACGGGTCTCGCTTATGAAATGCCCCTCACCAGCCAAGCCTCTTACCTAAGCACTGGCTGGCAGACACCACATCTCCGTGGCAGCCGGCCACGTCTGGGGCGGGTCTCGCTTTCAGGGCAGCCAGCCCCAAGCTGACGCTCCTTTGCCTCCCGCCTGCAGGCAAGTGGTTCGTGAGCACTGGGAAAGACAATCTCCTCAACGCCTGGAGGACGCCATACGGAGCCAGCATATTCCAGGTACCGCCCACCGCCCGGCCGCTGCTCCGGGTTGGGGCCTGCCCCTGGGGATGGGGATGGCCCCTTCCAGCCCCTACGTGCTGGGGATCCAGGGTGGGTTTCCCAGAGCCAAGGCCTGGGACACATCAGCGGGACACACACTGCAGCTGGTGGCGTCTGACCCATAGGGTGAGGGCTTTTAAGTGGGGGTTCTTGTGGGATTTCTAGAACAAGGGGGAGTTAAGTCATGCTCTTGGCTCTGGCCTGTGGCCTGAGCACTCCCAGGAGGTGCCCTGGGCAGCTCTTTTCAGAGCAGCGTTCCCTGATGTTCAAGTAAGTTTGTGTTTCATCTCGACACCTCAGTGTATGGAGTGAGAGGGAGTAGGAGAGAAAGGGTCTGGAAAGAGATGGGAGAGCAGGAAGAGGCTTTTCATGGTTTTTCAAGATCTGGGTTCCGACATACAGCTCTCACTTACACATAGTCTTGACCGCACGCACGCACGCACAGTATGCTCCTGTGCTCCCAGCCGACAAGCCACTTTCGGGATCCGTGCTGGGAATGGGTGGTGTCCAGCATGTCACACGTGTAACCCTCGTTACACTGGACGCTTCGGGTCGGGCGGAGGTCCCCTTCCTGGCTCCGGCCCACTGACGCCCATGCCCTGCTCAGAGGTGCTCTTTCCTGTCTGTAAACCGAGGAGAAGCTCGTCCTCCAGTGCTCTCTTTCGAGCCATACAACTCCACGATCACCCTGGGCCCTGGTCATGAGCCTTTCCTGGTGGAAAAGCCGAAGGACGGGGCATCTGTCCCCGAAAGTGCCTCTCCAGGCTGCTTTGGGGGAGGCCGTGCTGGGTGCGCTTGGGGTTGGAGCTCCGGGGCCGGCAGACGGGGTGTGACGCAGACAGCGGAAACCGTGCTGCGTACCAGGAAAGTGAATTTCTGCCTTTTTGCCTCCCCACACCCTCCTGCCTGTCCTCACCTTCGCCCTGCAGTCCAAGGAATCCTCGTCTGTCTTGAGTTGTGACATTTCGGCGGATGACAAATATATTGTAACAGGCTCTGGTGACAAGAAGGCCACGGTTTATGAGGTCATCTACTAAACAAGGACTCTAACTGGGCTGTCAGACTCTGGGAGAAAAAGACTCGGCGGTGACAGGGCGACCCCGCGAGGGGCCCCAAGGCTGGCGGAGGCTGGCGGTGGGCAGCCGAGCAGTCCAGGGCTGCGCTCCGGCAGGCCGAGAGGGCGCGCCCGCCACGGTCTGGACCCCTGGGCATGGACTCCTGTGTCTCACGGACTCTGATGGATGTCTCTCCTCCTCCCTGTCCACAACCCTGGCAGATGCTACAAGTAGATTTCTTTGGAGGCTTGGGGCTCCAGCCCCCCGACAGACGCCCTCGTGAATCTCCATCTTTCCTTCCCCTCTCTTTTGCTCTGTCCCCCTGCCCTGGGTCGGGGACACTGGAGTGGACCAGGTGTTTGTGCTGGGGGAGGGGGGGATCTCATTTTCCCGATTGTGCAGCGCACAACATTTGTGAAAAATGTAAATAACAGACTCCTCTATCTCGGACTGGTCAGTGGGGGAGGAGGCCCCTTCCCACCGAAAACGCTAGCCGTGTACTTCGCCTGCTGTATTTGTAACCCACTCGTGGTGGTGGCTTTTTTTTTTTTTTTAAAGGGACATCCCCATCTGGGAAGGGGAGGCAGGGAGGGGGAGCCAAATGGAGAGGGAGTGGAGGGGCAGAGGAAGGGAGCTGCAGCTGGTGACCAGCCTGACCAGGAGGAGTGGGGGTTCCTGGGACGAACGCACCTCCCTGTGGACTTGGGAGCAGCCCAAGGCCTTTCGGGACCCTCGCAGGCTGCACGGGCAGCCGGGCAAGGCTTGCATGGTGGCCAGCCAGGCTGACGAAGGTCGGATTCTCTGTGGCCGCCTGCGCTCTCCTCCCTCTCTCTCAGGGGTCCGACTCTTGCTCTCCCTTTCCTTCTCGCCTCGCTCGCTCGCTCTCTCTCTTTGGTGCGCACTTGGTTTGGTGATGGGAGGTGGAGGCGCGAAGGAACTCCATCTCTGGCCCTTCTTGATCTTCGGACACAACCTTCAAAGGACAAAAAGTTAGAGGAAAGCATAGCAACTCAGCTCAGGGAGCTACCAGAGAAAAATAGCAACTGATGTGGGTGCTTTTTTTTTTTTTTTTTTTAATAAAAAGAATTAGAATTGATGTCCTTTATAAAAATGCCTTCTCCCCTTTTCCTGCCTCTGACCCCATCCTCTCTCCCTAGAGGGGAAAAGTGTAATCAACCTGCAAGGGTTGTGAGTCCGAAGGGACAGTCTCCCCCCCGCCCACCCCGGGCAGCACAACAGGGCTGAGGGGACCAGGGGTCGGGTGGGGACACCGGTCTTGGCACTGTGGTGACTTCTTGCGGCTTTCAGTCTCTTTGGAGCCCAAACAGGTTACAGGTAGAAAAATTGTCTCCTGCAGGTACCGCTCTTTGGTACCAAAATGTTCTGAGGTATTAGGACTTGGGTTTATTATTATTTTTTTTTCCTTCTTCTTCTTGGTCTTTTTTTTTCTTCTTTTAAGGAAAAGCTAAAGGCCGATGTGAGTCCTGGTGGTGGGCTCTCCATGGATGTAGCATATGGAAGATAATTTTGATACTGCATTTTTATGGATTATTTTATAATGTGTGATTCCGTCTGGTGAGAAGGGAGGAAGGGGCCCCAGTGGAAACTGCTGGTCTTCAGTGATCTTGCTCCAGGCTAGCAGCTCCCCTGACATGACCCAGAGGCCGTGGAGAGGCCACGCAGAGGCCACGGAGACTGGCCGGGCGCCCTGTACCTTTCTGAGGTGGGGGAGGGGCCGTCTGGAGAATTTCTCTCTTTCTCTGGGTCTTGGATGTGCATCTGCCGTGTCTTGTTAAAGGCTCTAGCCACAAGGGAGGGTGAGGGTAGAAGAAAGTTGATTCCTGAAGAAAAAAAGAAAATGAAAAGTCATTGTAATGAGCTGTTTTTATATTTTTAAAAGTTGCTATTTAAAGGTTGGTTTGATTGTTGTGTTTTATTGCCTCTACACCCCCCCCGTTTGTCAGACCTCCCCGAAAAGAGGGGGACCACTGTCACCCTCACGCCCTGGATTCTGGGTGATTTCCCTTGTCATCCCTAGACAGAAGCTCTTGTCATTTCAAAGCACTTCCCGCGCTGCCCCCAACCCCTAAAAGTCTGATCTCGCAGGATGGTGAGGGGGAGTGTTCTCCCTGCCTTCCCCAGGCTGCCTTCCCGTCTCCACACTGGGGAGTGGTGGGTGGGAGCCGGGATTTCCTCTGGATGCGCATGCAGGATAAAGTTCCCCGAGGGGAGGACCGAGGATTTACACCAGATTCTTACTAGACAGTCGTCCGTGCAAGACGTTTTGGCAAAAAATGAAATGCGAAGAACTTCAAGTGTAAAATGTCTATGAACATCTGGACTCTGAAAGCCTTCACCATCTTACGTCTCAAGTTAGATGTCACACGGGGGACCTCAGTCTCCGGTTCACAAAGCTGTGGGTAAAGGCGTTTGGAGGGGGGATTTTGCAGAAGGGGTAGGATAGGACGTGCTGGCCAGTACCCTCGGAGGCAGGGCTGGGCTAGGGTGCTTCCTAGGCTCTGGGATTTCCTGCACCCAGTAGAGACCTCTCCTAAAGCTGGGGACTGACATGGTTTCCAACTCCGTATTTGGTCAAAGTCCTTCTAAATCCACTAAATCCACTGTCGTTTTACACAAAAAAGGGAATAACGACGTTTTTAAAAAGGAGAATAAAGCAGTCTATTAGCCTAGAAAGGACAGCTGGACTGCATGCACGGAGGGATTGTCCAGCTGGAGAGGGATGTCCACTCAGGCTTCTAGAGGAGCTTCCAGCAGGTAGAGCAGGTAGGAGGAGGAATGCCGATCTGGGGCCGCTGTGTGGCCAATAGGTCTGTATTGGTTGCATGGACTTCAGTAGAACATCACACTCCTCTGTCCACGCTGGTGCATTGAAGCAGAGGGATAGAGGGCCAGCTGATGGGCTCTGGCCAGAAGATTGTGCATGTGCCCAGGACCCGCCTGGGGATTGCCTACCGGTGCTAAGATAGGAGTTGGGCTTGTAAGCCTCAGGGAGAGGACAAGCAGCATGTCTATTAGAGAAGGCTCACCTACAGTCTTGCCCTGGCAGAGGTGGTTACGACCATTTCTGAGGGGGGGGAAACAACCTCTGGAAGGCTGTTGTACCCAGATGTCCTGGGCACAGGCAAGGATGTAGAGCCGACCGAAATCTGGTCCTAACCCCGGAGGCTCCCAGTCGAGGGTGGGGAGGCCATAGAGCCCCAAATTTGACTCTGTCCGCGCTGGGGCGACACATCCCAGGCCCCAGCTGCAAGCGCCTTGCCTCCCGCCTGTTGTCACCACCATTGTCCCTTACACGGCTCGCCAAGCCTCTCCACGCGGATGGTCCCATTGCGTGCTCCCGCCTCCGCCTCTCACCCACCACTCTGCTCTGCTTCCCAGCCAGCTTGTTAGAAACCTCGAATCTCAGTCCTGCTGCCGCTGAATCTGCATTTTAACAGCCCCTCGCTGACTCCTCGGCACCTGTACGTTGGTGAGGGGCTCTTCTAGTCCAAGGCGAGGGGCCCACTCACAGCAAATGGGAAGGGAGGCCTTGATACTATTTTCGAAGTCACCCCTAACCTTACCCTGCAGAAACGCAGGCCCAGTCAGTCCTGGCATTGGCCACATGTCACCATACCTGTCCGTCTGTCCAGCTAGACCAGCTTCCCTGGAGGGCAGCTCCCAGGACTTCAGTGGCCCCGGGGTGGTCCTGGCTTGAGATTATTCTATTTCTCTGGGAGCAGGGCATCTGGATGCTCGTAATTGAAGCCAAGAAGTGGGCTGACTTCTGGAGTTCTGTCAACTCTGCCATTGCTCAAAGCAAGGAGATCCGTTTTTAAAAATGGGGAGGGTATGGTTGCGAGAAGGCAGCTTTCATGCTTTTAGTCCACATCAGATTATGTACAAGTGTCCAGGTCATCCCAAGCCACAGTTGACCAGGCCGCAGGCCTCCTGGCCTCTCTCTATCCCCTTTCCCCACCCGTAAGCTGCTCAACCCCAACATGGGCAGTGACTCTCCTAATTCTAGCATCTATGAGAAGGTACAGAGCTGCAGATCCCTGGATACTGCAGCTGGACAGATCCTTAGCAAGAATGCTAAATGGTATAACCTGGCCATCAAGTATTTCATCATGATGGAGTGTACTTTTTTTTTCCAAGAATGCAGTGCTTGAAAATGAACATTATTTTTAATGTAAAGTATAGCAAACAAACATTAATATTTTAAAAATTTGCCTGGTTATGCATCATTTTCTTTTTCTTATGATAACAATATAAAATGCACTCTATTCCAGTACCTGTGCAACGTTTTTAAACATTACCCTAAAATTGGACCTTTTGTGTTTGAAGAGGTCCTCTACTGAGCTCTTAATTTTATGAATGGGACAATTAAGCCCAGAAAGGGCAAGAGACTCACCATGAGTCACCCAAATCACATCTCCCTCTCCCCTAAATCCCTAGCATACTTTCAGGGAGGGCAGGACTGATATTTGGAAGATTAGAATCCAGAGGATGAGGGCTCCTGCTCCTTCAACAGTACGGGTGAAAAAATTCTTCATGGAAAGAGGCAGCCAAGAAAAGCCATGGAAACCAGCCTCCTCCCTTGAGAACCTAGAACTCACCCATCCATCCATCCATCCATCCATCCATCCCCCACTCGCTCATCTTTCTATCCATCCATCCACCCAACTGTCAAACTATCCTTGTACCCACCCATCCATCCAACCAACATTTATGTAGTGAGAATTAATATGACAGGCGTGGTTCTAGGTGCTGGAATGCAAAAACCAATAAGACAATGCTTACCCATATAGAACTTTCTCAGCCAGAGTGGGAAAGAGCTGATCTCAGGGCAGAGGAGGAGATCAGTGATCTCAAAGTGAAGAGCGTAAGTGGGAAAGTGAAAGATAAGAAGCCCCCTCCCCAACTCCATCCTTGCCCAGCTCAGGCCTTGCTCGTGTCCATTAGGTCACCATTAGTCGGGGCCCAGAAAACTCCACGGTGCGCTCACCCTGACCCCGACTCAGCTCTCTTCCAGGCAGATCAGACAGGGCAGGGTTGATGGCTCAGAAGCGGGCTCTCGGGACCTCCTGGACTGTGGAGGCTGGATGAAAGTCAGATGGGGCTGGAGCCTTTGTCTCTCCTTGATATTATAGCTGCCTGATGCAACCGTGTGCTGACAATAGGTTACACGGTTTGAAAAAAGCAGGTCTGGAATTTTCAGTGCTGGCAAATGAAACAGCAAACTAATAAGGATTCCCTTTAACCATGTGGACACTGAGACATCGTGGATAAAATTAAACTAAAACAAATTTACTAGCTTACCTAGAAAGAAAAAGAAAGAAGAAAGGAAGGGAGGGAGGACAGAAGGGAGGAAGGAAGGAAGGTTGGAAAAATGGAAGGAAGGAAGGGAGGGAGGGGAATCCTTTAATGTCATAAATTTAAAAACTTTAAAGGCAGAGTAGGGAGGTCCCAAGCTCAGAACAAAAGCCCAAAACTACATAGAGCAAAAATTGACAAAATTACAAGGAGGAACAGGAGTCTTTGACATCCCACTAACAGAAACTGGTAGATCAAGCCAAGAGTAATTTATAAGGATATAGAAGATTTGAATAGCATAATTTGCAAGCTTGAGCCCATCAAACCCTATAACCAACTATTGAAGAGCACAGATTCTTTTCTTTTTTAAGATTTGATTTATTTGACAGAGAGAGACACAGCGAGAGAGGGAACACAAGCAGGGGGCGTGGGAGAGGGAGAAGCAGGCTTCCCGCGGAGCAGGGAGCCTGATGCGGGGCTCGATCCCAGGACCCTGGGATCATGACCTGGACCCAAGGCAGACGCTTAATGACTGAGCCACCCAGGTGCCCCAAGCACAGATTATTTTCCAGCATACCCGGAAGACTTAGTTTTACCAATCAAAGGAGCAGAGGAGGCATTTTACAAAATTCAATCCCCAGTCATGACTCTTCCTAAAGTACCAAACTAGGAATAAAAGAAAATGGCTTTAATCTGACAATGGATAGCTAAACCAGACCAGTGGCTCAATCATAGATAGTGGTTAAGTTTTAGGAGCGTTGGTTTAAAGTCAGCAAGAAAACAAGAATACTCATTATTACCACTTCTATTCAACATAGTTCTGGGGGCTCTAGCCAATGTAATAAGACAAAATAAAAGAATAAACAAGGTCCAATGAGTGAAATGAAAAAAAAAGTTGTAATTATTTGTTGCAGATAATATGACTGTATACATAGAAAATATATAAGCAATTAAAACAAATAAGAGAGTTTAGTCAAGTTGCTGGATCCAAGATCAACATTCATTAATCAATAGCTTTCCTATTCATAAGCAATAACCAATTAGAAGAATGTAATATAAAGAAAAAAATGCATTTACAGTAGCAAGAAAACTTACCCATGAATTGATCTTAGCAAAGCTATACAAGACCTTTATGAAGAAAAATATAAAATTTTATTGAAGGAAATATTTTTGAAAAGACCTACATGGATCCTACATTATACCATATTCATTGATGAGAAAATCCAATTTTATTTCAAATGCTGGCTTTTCCAGAAACCTGTAACGGGATGTTAAACAAAATCCAACTAGGATGTTTTCTATATAATTTCATACGCTGACACTAAAATTTATCTGAACAGTAAAGGACCAAAAAATAGCAAGTATAATTTCGAAGAGGAATAAGAAAGGAGGACTAGCCCTCCAGAAATCAAGACTTACTGTAAAGCTAAGTTTGACTTAGAAGCAGTCAAACAGACCAGTGGAACAGAATTAAGTCCATAAATAGACCCCTGTATAAATAAGAATCCAACTATGTATGACCAATGTGGCATTATGTGTCAGTGGAGAAAAGCATCAGCAGATAATTCTAGGACAATAGGCCACCTTTATGGAGGGAAGATGGATCTCTACCTCACACACTACACAAAAATAAACTCTAGTGGGATTAAAGTCTTTAAACTTGTAGGATAAAATATTGGAGAACAGCCTTAGTGGTGTGAGGAGGGAAAGGATTATTGAACAGGACACAGGAAGTGAAAGCTATAATGAAGAAAAGGAAAGGTCAACTTGATTGCATTAAAATTTAAAATTTTAAACACCTGCATAGCAAGAGATGAAAAACTTACAAGACATGAAAAAATATACATGCAGGATGCTTACCTGACAAAGAAGTGGTATCTGGAATACGTAATAAATTCTCCCAAGTCAGTACATGAGAGCAAACAACCCAGAGAAATGGGTAGAGGACAGAAACAAGCAACTCTCAGGAGAGGGAAAATGAATGGCCAGTAAACATGTGGAAAATGCCCCATTTCGCTAGTTATCAGGGAGATGCAAATTTAAAGAAACAAAAACAAAAAACAAAGTGAAACAGGACAATTCATTCCCATCGGATTGACAAGTCTTTGATGAGTTTAATAATACAAAGCTTCCACCAGGATGGGGAATGAGGAGCATTGTCAAACACTGCTTGTGGGAGCAGACTGGCGTCAACCACTTTGCAGAGCATTTGGCAATAGTTGGCAAAGTGGAAGCAACACAACCCTATGACCTGGTAATTCAGCTTCCAGGTACAATCCCAAGAGAAGCTCTTAAACACAAGAGCAGGGGCGCCTGTGTGGCTCAGTCAGTTGAGTGGCTGCCTTCGGCTCAGGTCATGATCCCAGGGTCCTGGGATCGAGCCCCGCATCGGGCTCCCTGCTTGGCGGAGAGCCTGCTTCTCCCTCTCCCTCTGCCTGCCACTCTGCCTACTTGCGCTCTCTCTCTCTCTCTGTCAAATAAATAAATAAAATCTTAAAAAAAACAAAAACAAAAAAACACAAGTACAAAGAGATGTACATGGAGGTTTTCATTGCCCCATTATTTGAAGTAGCAGAAATAACTAGAAATAAGCTGTCCATTATTGGGGGAATGCATAAGGAAAAATAATCTATGCATTTTCCTACAATGAAATTATATGTGGGCATTAAAATACATGAGCTAGATCTTTATGTATCAACTTGGATAAATCTCAAAAACACAATGTTGTGTGAACAGAGCAAGTTACAAAAGGAAATATATGATACGATACTGCTGTGTCAAATATAAATATAAAACAATTCTAAATTTGAGTATATATATCAAAATATAAAAACATGAGTGGAAAGAACACACCATGCCACCAGGACAATGGTTATCTGTGGGGAGGGAAGGAAGGAAGGAAGGAAGGAAGGAAGGAAGGAAGGAAGGAAGGAAGGAAGGAAGGAAGGAGGGAAGGAAGGAATGGAGGGAGGGAGGAAGGGAAATGAGGGTCAGGTGGGAGTCCAGCTATACCTATTAATTTTATTACCTTTAAAAAAATCTGAAGAAAATGTTAAATTGTTCACATTTTTAAAATCTGTGTAGTGACTTTCAGTAGTGTCATATTATTTTCTGATCTTTTCTACGTGTTTGGAATATTTCATAATTAAAGATCAAGTGAGGAAAGCCAGACCACTCAGGACCTGATAAGAAACCACCTTTCGTTGGGCGAGGTGGGGGATGGGCCTGGGTTGGGGGTGCACAAGCCCAGTGGTGGAGGAGCAAAGCCCTCAGGTCACCATGTCATCTTAGCCTGTATCACTGGGCCTCTCCAGAACTTGGTCTTCTCATCTATGGACTGATGCTTGAAGGCTGGATAAGCAATCCTTGGCTCCTCTCCAGCCTGGATGTTTGTGATTCTAATGATCTTGTAGGGGTACAAGGGCAACTATCTCACGCAGAGACAACATGAATTAAATTAGTTTAGCTTTTCGTTGTGAGACATGCCAAACAGATACAAAGTAGAGAGAACAGTATAGCGAATCTCTCTGTGCCCATTAATCAAGCTTCAACAGTTACCAACTCAGGGCTAATCTTGTTTTATCTTACCCCACCCATTTCTACTGGCCACCACCACCAGTGGGCTATTATGCAGCAAATCCCAGATATCTCAACATTTAATTAGTAAATATTTAAATATCTCCACCAGGTAAGATCTATTTTAAAAATATAACCAATACTACGATCCCACCTAAAAAATGAACAATAATTTCCAGTGTCATCAAATACCCAATCTGTACTCAACTTTCCTCAATTGCCTCATAATTTTTTTTTAAAGATTTTATTTATTTGACAAAGAGAGACAGAGAGAGAGGGAACACAAGCAGGGGGAGTGGGAGAGGGAGAAGCAGGCTTCCCGCTGAGCAGGTAGCCTGATGCGGGACTCAATCCCAGGACCCTGGGATCATGACCTGAACCGAAGGCAGACACTTAACGACTGAGCCACCCAGGCGCCCTGTCTCATAATTTTTTTAAAAATTGTTTGTTAGGATCCAAATAGGGTCCAGACAAAGCAACTATAATTGATACGTCTTTTAGGTTCCTCTTTCACATCTTATGCTCTCTCTCTCTCTCTTTCTCTCTCTCTCTCACACACACACACCCTTATTCATTAAGAAACAAAATTATTTGTCCTTAGAGCTTCTCACAGTCTGAATTTGGCTGATTGCTAAATTGTTAGATCTCAGCTTGATTAACTCAAGGCTTGATTTTTTTGGGGGGCGGTCTGTCAAGAATACTTCATTGATCCGTGAGGAAGCACACACTATCTAGATGTTTCTCCTTTTATATATTAGCTGTCACTGATGATCATCATTTAGATGCATGAGTTCATTAGGGGCTACAAAATGGTGACATTTTAATTCTGTCACTCCTCCATCTATTTGCTTGAATGCTTCTGTAAAGAGAAACTGCCCCTCATCAACCATATGATTATCTTGAAGTATAGTTTAAATGTAGGATAAATATTTGATTCATTTCCTTTACTTGCCAGTTTTGAAAGTAGTAAGTTAGTATTCTCAACAGCTGACCAATAAGGGTTTTCTTTTTTAAAAATAACATTATGAACTTGTGGATTTAAACATATTTTATATGCTTCAGTCAAGTGGAGTTATCCTTATTGTTTCTCAAATCATCCTCTTCAAGATACCTCCTGAGTTTTTTTGATATGACTTTGGTAGTCTTTGATAACTTCATTGCTTTCTGATATAAGATAATGTTCCTAACTCATCTTGTACATTTTCTGTCCTAGATCTGGAGTCAGCCATGTCTCCAAGGAGCCCTCGTTCCTTTTAGTGGGAAGTGGTATTTAGAGACCATAATCTGGGGGCTAAGGGTGCTTGGTGCTAATGGATTGGTCATTGTTTTTAGATCCCTTTAGTAGCAGAGCTAAGTTGTGTGTGTGTGTGTGTGTGTTTACATTTGTTAAAAATAAAACACATCATGAAATCTATTGATACTTCTAATTCAAATTCAGGGTTGCATGTTTTTACTTCACCTCATTGATCTTCTATCTGAATTTTCTTACAAAGTGGATTAAATTCTGAGTGGTTTACATCTAAGTGACAATGACGTTCAAAACCTTCTTTTGTTACCCATTTGCTATTTGCCTCATTCTCCAACCTGACAGTGAACTTCCTGAGGGCAGAGATCAAGTTTGATTCATTCTGTATTCCTGGCTCCTAACAGAGTAACTGTCACATGCTAGGTACTTAATAAATAGCTACTGAATACCTAAAAGAATGATGCTTTCAAGGAAAACAAGGAATCTGAAAACTAGCTCTGAAATTTAAGCCAAGACTATTCACCCATCCATGAATTCAATAGAAACAGACAGAGCATACCCAGTGTTGGAGGCTAGGGACAAGGGTTATAGAGATAAATGGTCCATGCCCTCAAGCAATGTACCCAAGTGGGGAAAACAAACTCAAATGATTGTAACAATGATAAAACCATGTTATTAATAAATAGTGTCCTGGAGAGCATGTTGTGAGGGTTGTGAGAAGGGAGGATAGGGCAACTTTTACAAAGGTCAGAAAGGGAGGTATCCATGAAGCCTTCCAGAAATCAGGTTTGTCCTGGCTGTTTAAGGATGCGTAGGGGTTGTAGGCTGAGAGAAGGAAAGGCATTTTATTTTTTTTACTTTTTTATTTTTTTAAAGATTTTATTTCTTTATTTGACAGAGAGAGACACAGCGAGAGAAGGAACACAAGCAGGGGGAGTGGGAGAGGGAGAAGCAGGCTTCCCGCAGAGCAGGGAGCCCGATGCGGGGCTCAATCCCAGGACCCTAGGATCATGACCTGAGCCGAAGGCAGACGCTTAACGACTGAGCCACCCAGGCGCCCAGGAAAGGCATTTTAGACGCACTAGTCCCTGAGTTGCCTGCCTCTCTGTAGTGCTGAGCTGGTTTGTTCCTGGATGGCTGAAGATTTTGCAAATCTTTGTGCTGGGGCCGCAGTCTACTCCTTGGAGAACCCGCAAGTGTCTCCCCTGAGGGATGTGCAGGAGGGCAGGCACCGAGTGTGAGAGGGGAAAGGAGGAGGCTGGGAGCTGGTGGGCCCGAGTCACTCTTCAGAACACAGAGAGGCTGCCCCTCAAGGCAGAGCTCGAAACAGACGTCAACTGTTGTGCATGCACTCCGGAGATCAGCTTGTTTGTCAACGAAAGTAATTTGCATTCAGGCTTGTTTGGGGACACACTCCCTAGTCCCTGGGAAACCCCAAGCACCCATGTTACCCAAGATTCTACCAGTTAACTCACCATCACATTTTTATCAGGGGGAGGCTTCCTCCCCTGCCCCTGCTGGCCCAGTTCGAGGAGTCACAGCTGTCAGGTCAGAGTCCTGCCCCCCAACATGAGCAGGTCTTCCCTTGCAAGGGCAGCCCCTGGACTCAAGGATCAAAGAAAGTCAGTTATTTGTAAATTATTGTCTAGGGAGATTTGCCCCGGTTTATGAAACCCACCAGCCTGTTGAGTGACTTCGTATTTTCTCTTTAAATAAATTCACTTTGGGGGCGCCTAGGTGGCTCAGTCAGTTAAGCGTCTGCCTTTGGCTCAGGACATGGTCCCAGGGTCGTGGAATCGAGTCCTGCATCGGGCTCCCTGCTCAGCGGGGAGCCTGCTTCTCCCTCTGCCTGCCACTCTGCCTACTTGTGCTCTCTATCTCTGTCAAATAAATAAATAAAATCTTTAAAAATAAATAAATAAATTCACTTTTTAAGCCTAAATATAAGTATTTTCAAAGGAAACTTTATATCATCATCCTAAATGGATATCGCCCACCTTTAAAAACATCTCCATGCTACTAAATACAATGAGAACAAAGTGGGCTAGCTACGCCTCAAGTCCTTCTTACTCCCTCTTTGTTACCAAAAGGGAGGTGAGGCAGTATTTGAGAGGTGTGAGGACTCCTCAGCTCCCGGGTCTCATCAGAATGTTTGACGGAGAAGAGGAAAAGAAATAACTTCCCTGGGCGCCTGGGTGGCTCAGTCGTTAAGCGTCTGCCTTCGGCTCAGGTCATGATCCCGGGATCCTGAGATCGAGTTCCGCATCGGGCTCCCTGCTCGGCGGGAAGCCTGCTTCTCCCTCTCCCACTCCCCCTGCTTGTGTTCCTGCTCTCGCTATCTCTCTCTCTGTCAAATAAATAAATAAAAATATTAAAAAAAAAAAAAAAAAAGAAATAACTTCCCTGCTGTGAGTCAATGATTGTTAATGCCTCCTTAGCTCACGTAAAATATCCTCCCCCATACCCCACTTTGGGAACCCTGAGCTAGTCTAATACCCCCAATGCAGATGGGGAAACTGAGGCCCAGCCAGCACAAGTGACTTGTAATGGAAGTCCCTCGGAGGAGGGACCATTGTCGGCCTTGCCCCCCCACCCTCCCGTGTCCTTAGCTCTGTTCGCCAAATGAACAAATGAATAACCTCACACAGCCCCGAGTCCGGATTGAAACTAAAACCAGGTTGTGGACTTTGAGCATCTTTTGCATATGGCAGACTCCCCCACCCGGTCCCGGCTTCCGACCCCTCTCCTCAGCTTCCTCTTTCGGTTCTTCACAGGGGAATTCCAGGGACTGTGCTTCTAGGGCAGGGGGGTGTGGCCGGGCCTGAACCACGCTCTTGGACTGTGCCCCCCAGTGATCTGGGGTGGGTCGCAGCCCACGCTCTAGGTGGCCTGGCAGGTGATGTGCAGGTGAGGGAAGGTAGCAGCCCCATCTCTGCTCTCTCTGGTCTCCGCGGTCAGCATCTCCAAGGTCGACACTGGGCCATCAATCCTGCCACATCTGACCCTCCTGGGAGCCAGGGCTGCGGAGTGGATAGTGGGCTTGTCAGGCCTGGACACGGGGGCTGAGGGGACCCCAGGGGATATGAGAAAGGCCTTGCTGGGGGTGTATCTGGAGCTTGTGTCCCTTCTCCTTCCCTCCCTTGCTGCCCACTCTGAGGACACTGATCTCTGGCCCCACTGTGGGCTTGGCTCTGTGCTCTCCTGAGCCAGTCCTCGCGAGGCAGTCATTTTATCAGCTCGTGCTCGGGCCATGCACCCACCACCCACATCCAGCACCTATCCAGTCAGTCCCCAGAATTCAGAGAGGAACTGGACCCATGCCTTGCCCCCAAGTTGCTGTCAGGGTTGTTGGTAGGGAATAAACCCGTCCCAGATGACCCCACTATTCCATGGTCAGTGCTCCAAAGGCAATGGCATGGGGCTGTGGGGGCCCAGAGGAAGGGTGCCCGCCTGGCCTTGAGGTCGGGATGGCTTTCTGGGGGAGGGGATGTTTCAGCTGGGCTCTGAAGGACAAGTGGGATGAGGGGGCTAGAGGCGGAGGGGCAGCACACCTGTGGGCTAGCAGGTGCAAAGGCCCTGGGGTGCATGTGACAGAGGCTCAAGGGAAAGGCCCTGAGGGGTCAAGAAGTGTCCTGGGGAAGCCAAGGAGCCGCTGGCAATTTGGCAAAGGGCACTTACGGTGGGATCTGAGCAATGGGAAATGAGCTCCAGTTGCAGCACTGGGCAGGGCTTGGGGGAGGGAGAGTCAGGCAGGGAGCAGTGCGGATGCTACCATGGTGACTGCAGCCTCAGAGATGGGCATCCCCAGAAAAATGTATTGGGTGAGAGAGTAAGGAATAACCAGGGGAAGAGAGACTTAAGCCTCTCTTCACCTCCCACATCCCTCATTCCCCTCACCCCACCACCAGTCCACAGGGGCTCCGAAGGGAGATGCTTCCAGATCAGGGATCAACAAACGTGCTGGGCCAATGCACAGGTGTTCTGTTTCCTCTGGCTGACAAAGCTGGGGGCCTAGTGTTCTGGGATGCCTGGTGTCATTGCTGCCTGTTGAAAGGTGGCTCTGTCCTCTGACCCCTCTGCCTCATGGTGGCACAGACCGCAGTCATGGACTTCTGCCTCCCCCTTCCCTCCTGTCCCTCTTGGTCACCTCACCCAGAGCTCACCATGGGTCTGCTACCTGCTGATCCTGCCCCCCTCACTCCCGCCAGGCCCTGCCCTGTGCCCAGTGTCCCCTGCATTGCCTCCATGCGCCCTCCTGTCACCATCCTTGCCTCCTTCTGGGACCTCCCGCGTCTCAGTCCTCAGCCTGGCTCCTCCCGTCTGCCTGCAGGCCCCAGTGACCCCCAACTTCCCAGCCTCCCTCTGTGCATCGTCCCCAAGAGAGCTAGGGCAGGCCTGAGTTTGGGTTCTGTTCCAGGCTTACCTGCGGGATCCCCCCCCGCTCTGTGCCTCAGTTTCTCATCTGGAACACAGGGGCAAAACCCAGACAGCCCCAGAACAGTCAGCTCCATCGCCGCCCCCTACCCCTTCCAGATTGGGGGGGGTGTCCCCTCTGGGCCGCCGCGTGGCCGGGTCGCGCGGGTCGCGCTCCGCCGGGGCGGGGCGGGGGGGGGGGACAGGGGGCAGCGTGGCGGCGGCTCAGTGGCGCGCGGTGGCCGTTCGCGCGTGGCCCTCGGCCCTCGGCGGCCCCGCGCTGAGCAGATGGCCGGGGAGGCGAGCGGCCGCGTCAGCTGCTGTTATCTCTCGCTGATGACACGGAGTGTAAATTTTGTTGGCAACACTCCCTCCTGCCTCTGCATGCCACCAGCTTTAATCACTGTAATTGAGTTATAATGAATGATTGTGTGCTCGCATTGTGCGCGCCGGCGCGAGCCGAGTGAGCGAGCGCCGGCCGCCCCGCCGGGGTGGGGGGTCCGCGCGGCCGCCGGGGAGGGGGTTGTCCCCCCCCCGCCGCGCCCCCGGGGCTGGGGTAGGGGGGGGCGGCTCCCCGGCTCCCCGGCTCCCCGGCTCCCCGGCTCCCGTCTGCCCCACACCGCTCCCGGCGGCCCGTTTGCTTTGCACTTTATTACCATTTTCAAAGGACAACGAATTCGGGAACGTCGTGGAATATTTGGAAAACGCAGATAAGCAGAAAGAAAAGGCAAAGAACAGGGCTTGAGGCGCTGAAATCCTGCCCCTCGGTGATAAGCACCCCCCCCCCTTCCATTCTGGAGAATATTCTTTCAGACTTTCACAGGGCAAATGGTTACAGCGGCTGCCCCACCCCCACTCCCCAGCCATCGCTGTGCGTGGAAGTCTGTGCTGAGTGCATGTAGAAGCCTCAGCTCACACAAGCATCTCCATGCCTAGCGCCCAATCACCCCACTGTGCAGAGGAGGCAGCTGAGGCTCAGGGAGCTTGCAGGACCTCTCAAGCTCAAGCAGCTAGTAAGTGGGTCCCCCTGTTTCAAACCCAGTGGCGTCTGTTGGCCCTCTGTTCAGGATACAAATAAAAATAGATTTTAAACATCCCTCTGTCTACACTTTCCCCAGCCCCCTCCTGCCCAACAGAAAAGCAGAACTGGCTCCAGAACTTGAATTTTCTTTCTCATTTCAACATGATAGTGCTCGCCCAGGGAAAGCGAGTGCTGGGACCAGGCCTCTTCCGGGAGCACAGCCACCAAGCCCCCGTGGGGGTGTCTTGGGACCAGAGACCCTGCCTGAGTCACATGGCCCAGCAGGCTGCTGCCCATTCTGAGATGGAGGCCTTAGGGAAGTCGCTGCCCCCCAGGGGCACGAGGGGAGAATGGAGGCAGCCCCCGGGCATGTTCTGGTGGCCTCGGGGTCCCTCCCAGCGAGGCAGGCCCGGGTCTCTCCTGGCTCTCAGTGGAGCTGATGCAGGTAAACCTCCCTGATCAAGGGCAGAGGGAGGTGCTGGTGTGACTGACGAGAGTCACCCCCTCCCCAGAGACACCGAGGTCAGGATGGGGTGCAGTCATGGCTCTTGGGGCTGGGGGGAGGGCCGCAGGGCTAGCTCCATCCCTGACTTTCTGCATAACTTGGGCAAGTCTCACTTTGCTACATTTCCCCTCTGAGGCCCTGGTCTTGCCTCCAAGATGACCAACGTGGGGGTCACCTGATCGCTCCTTGCACTCTTCCAGGGGGGGCGTCATTCATTTTTATTGCATGATAATATTATTGTAAATAAATAGTCCTTGTATTTATGGAGTTATAACTAAATAATACTTACAATACATACATAATTATTATTTTTAGAGATTTTATTTATTTGAGAGAGAGAGAGAACACATGATCAGGGAGAGGGGCAGAGGCAGAGGGAGAAGCAGACTCCCCGCTGAGTGGGGAGCCTGATGCGGGACTCGATCCCAGCACTCTGGGATCATGACCTGAGCCAAAAGCAGCTGCTTAACCTACTGAGCCACCCAGGTGCCCCATAAATAATCATTATTATTATAGCTAACATCTCTTGAGACTTAGTATGTGCTAAGGACTATGTGTCTATGCCACCTCTTTTCTTCTGTGATGGAATATCGTACTTTTTTACGCCAACGTCTTAAAATCCGTTCACAAATAGAAGCTTTAGTGCCTTAAAGCCAAGCTCTGTGGGAGGAGTTGGCCCCATCCTCAGCCTTGGACCCCCCTTCCCCTCTCCAGATGCAGATGGAGCGAGGTTTGTGAGTCCTCTTGTCGGAGGCAGGCCGCAGAGCAAGTCACCGTGATTGTTCTTGGAGGATTTCGTGGTAAGGTATTTCCAGTGCCCTTTAGAGAGCCGCTTCTCTCAGAAAACAATGATTACTTTCATGAAGTGTTCTTGGTAAAGAGCATTCCCCAGGTTTCAGGGTTTCCAGTGCCTTTAACCTTCTCTTTTGATGATGGTCCTGGTTTCTAGGATCCAAAGTCCCATCTGCTGGTGGCGGTGAGCCAGGAGGACCCCAGGCGCCAGTCTCTGTGTTTCTGGATGCTCTCCGGCCCAAGGGATGCCAGCACAGACTGCTTACCGGTTCTTTCACTGTGTCATTGGATCCTCCCATGGCTCCAGACCCGGCTCCATTTCACAAAAGACGACTAGGAAGCACAGAGAGGTTAAGTAACTTACCCAGGGCCACACAGCTAGGTGTCCTGTGATAGGCATCAGGGGATGAGCAAGACACACACAGCTCTTGTCCTCCAGAAACAGTCCCAGGGCCAGATCCTTGACCTACTTTAGGGCTCCCACTGATAGCTGAGCATCACCCCGGCAAGCACACCCACCCACCCACACGTGCAAGCGTGTGTGCCTCCACCACGCTGTCCCCTGCAGGTTGGGGGCTTCCCTCTTTATGCCCATGGCCCAGTGCTGGGCTTGTCCATCTGAACCTCACAGCTGGCCTCTGAGCTGAAGGGATGGGCTTCTTCTTCCTCTCATTAGGAAGGTCATGTGGTCCCCAGAGATTCAGACACTGCCCCACTTTGGGCAGCAGAGGAGAGCAGTTCTGAGCACGGAGGGACGTGATAGCCAGACTGCCCGGGTTCAAATGGCAGTTCTCCCAGTGGTCACCTGGGAGACCTTGGGTAACATGCTTGGCCCCTCTGTGCTTCAGCTTCCTCATCCATAGAACAGAGATAAACAATCACTCACCCCATAGGGTCCTCGGGAGGATTAAATGAATTAATACACGGAAAGCATTTAGCGGAACGTCGGTACCTATTAAATGCTCAGTAAATGATGACAAAGAGGAGCAAACATGGAGGAGGTTGCTTATCTGAGTCCTGGTCTCCAAGCAGCCTCCGAGCAGCCTTGGAGGGCCTAAAAGGACCTTCTGGCTATGAGTAAAGAGCCCCGAGTCCTTCAGAGACTGGAGGAAGAGAGAGAGAGAAAGAGAGAGAGCCTCCCTCTGTCATGGTTCCTTCCACCATGACAGAGTCCCATTCACAAAAAGTTAAAAATAGAACTACCCTATGATCCAGCAATTGCACTACTAGGTATTTACCCAAATATTACAAAAATATTATTTCAAAGAGATACATGTATCCTGATATTTATAGCAGCACTATCTACAATAACCAGATTATAGCCTCCAGCCCCCAGAACCTAGATGGCCCGTTTTCAGAGCAGGACAGAACAGTGACTTTCTCAGAGGCAAGGACTGTGTCTCCATCTTGTGTCCCCGGTGCCCAGCGCAGGACACAGGCTGGATGGGAAGTGAGGACCGCCGAGTCCTCATCTGGGACTCCGCCCTGGCTGGGGATGTGACATTTCAGCCTGACTTCTCTGAGCAGCCCTGCCAGGGCGGTGGTTTCTGCTCTCCCTACGGACGAGGCCCAGAGAGGGGCTGATTAGCCCTGCTCCGTCTTCCCCGGACCCTGGCTGCACCCGTCCACAGCCAGTGCTTCCAGGAACGGAAGGGAGAAGGCACCAGCTGAGCTCGGGTGGGCCCCGGCGGAGGCAGGAGGAGGCCCCGGAGCAGGTGGAGGCCCTCAGGGGGCAGGAGCCCCCTTCTGAAGCAAAGGCCTGCTCTGTGGGCCCAGTCCCAGGTCCCCACGTGTGACTGTCCCCACACCCTGACTCACCAGAGGGTCTTTTTGTCTTATTGGAGAGAAGTCAATTTTAGGTCCTTAGAATTCCTTGATGATCAGTTCTTCCATCGGCCATTTCCTTCATGTTTGCTTGTAATTTATTCTTTTACCTGTAGATATGCATCCTTAGGATCTGAGAATGAGGGGAGTTAGCAACATCAATTCTAAAAATCATTTGGCTTTTTAAAAAGTAATTCATGAATGCAGAGGGGGAGACTGACCAAAGCTGAAATTGGGGTGTGAGGGGGAGATGAGGCTGCTGGGGGGATAGGAAGAGGCCTGCGGGGGTCCTGTCAGCCTGGCCTGGATTCCTGGGATCCCTTCCAGGTGCCACTCAGAGAGCACAATGGGTTTGCTCTTCTGCTGCGGCTTCTAACCTGGAGAGAGCCAGATGCACACGCCCGGGCAGAAATCCCGGGTGAGAAATTGGACACCAGTGGGCTGGGCCTTGGAGTTTAGGTGAAGCCTCCTAGTTGTTCAGGATGAAGGATCCTGGATGAGGCCTGATCAGAGCTTGGGGAGAATGGGGAGGTAGGGACAGGGAGGGAGGCCCGAGCCCCTTCCAGAGAAGCCTTCTCCGTTCCCTGCATGTCATCCCCTGACACGGGAGAAACAATTTTAAGTAAAAATTTCCAGAGGTGCAGAATTCTTACATATTACAAAGCACTTTGACTCCTGTTGCTTATTTGACCCCCGTGGCTCTGTGGTAGAACGTCTCTCTATTTGACACTAGAGCAAGCTGGGGGGCTCAGAGAGGGCCAGCGATTCACTCAAGGCCACACAGTTGGGCAGGGGAAGCCACGGGACTCCATCCCAAGTCTTGCTCTTGCCCTTGACCCAGCTGGGTCCTCAGCCCTGGCTGGCACACCGCAGTGTAGGAAGAATTTTCTGGAAGCTTCTGCAAGCCCCTTTCGTCATGTTTCCTCATGGGGACAGAGAAGGAGGGCTTCGTCTCTAAGCCAGGGAACCGAAAGTTCTGGCCACAGAAACTCTAGATTGAAGAGCACCAGCAGCTGAAGAGTGGCCTGATTCTCTGCAGGATGCAGTTGACTTCCTGCCCGGTGGCCCCTGGTGCTTACAGATGAAGGCTGACATGGAGGAGCCCCAGTCTCTGGTGGGCTCCCCCCACTCTTCTCTGCTCCTGTGCCACACCCCCTTCCTAAAGCCACCAAGCCTGCTTCTGTGTCAGGCTTCCATTCACCCCGATGGCTGGGCCTGGGCTCATCCTTCCCAGACAACTGCTGGGCTCACCGCTCACAGCCCTCCTGTCTCTGCACCCTTGGTCCCTTCCAGCCCTCCCTGCATGACGGCCGCCCTCCGCCCACTTCCCGTTACCCCACAGGCTTTGTGTGTCTTCTTCCTTACCTTCCTCATTGCTGGACATCACTGTTTCACTCACTATTGTCTGACCCCCCAGCAAGCACGGGAAGGCAGGAGCTCTGCTTTGTTCTCTGCTCTATCCCCAGGGCCCGGAACAGGGTGGGCAGCTAATAAAAATTTACAGAGTGAATTCATGGCCCAAAGGCCAATTTCCTTTAAAGATGTTGGCTGTGCCTTTTCTCCAAGAAGATAATTCGGTGGGGAGGGTTTTCTTTTGTGGGGGGGGGGGGTTGGTGCACAGGCAGGCAGGGAGA
>NC_138377.1:97566532-97574365 GCF_054177405.1 Leptonychotes weddellii | reverse complement strand
GAGGGAGAAGCACACTCCCGCTGAGCAGGGAGCCCGATGTGGGGCTCGATCCCAGGACCCTGAGATCATGACCTGAACCGAAGGCAGACGTCTAACCGACTGAGCCACCCAGGTACCCCACAAAAGAGCCACATTTCCAGGGATTCTCTTTGCAGTGGTAAGGGTTCCTGTCTGGTACGCTTTGTGTCAGAGCTGTGTAGACAGATCAGCCAACTTGCCAACCAAATGCCACTCTGCCTGTCCCTCTGACCCCCGCGGGAGCAGCATCCCTAGGTCAGGCTCTCAGCCCAGGCCACCCTGCAACCCAAAGGGTCTGCCCCCCCACCTTGCCCCCCCATCTCACGCCCTGACCGTGCAACCTTGTTCCCAGGGGGGTGGTTCCTAGACGCCTGCCAACGAACTGGCTTTGGAGCCAATCCTGATCTCAGATCATGCCCCCTCAGTAAGAGCTGTGTGACCTTGGGCAAGTTTCTGAATCTTTCTGGGCCTCGCATCCATCCATCAGATGCAGGAGAGAGAGAAAGCAACTATTCTTGGGCCCACGCTGAGTGCTATTATGGTTACCTTTACTATCTGCAAAATGGGGATAAAGACATTGACCATCGAGTTTGGGACTAAAGCATTTGAAATGCCAGGCACAAGGCCTGGCGCATGATAGATGTTCAGAGAATATTAACGTTGGCTCCTTCCCAGAATTGTCTAGCTATAAACCCACTCAGTGTAGAGAGATGACTAAGGAGGAAGGGACTGCTGCAAAGGGAGGGTAGGAGGGGCAGTGTTTCTGTCATTTAATAGCCCAGAGAGCCAACTCTGAGGATCCATCCCAGGGCCAAAGCCAAACAGTGCATCTGCCCAGCATCCTCTAGAACCTCCTTCCCCGCGCCCCCCTGCTCCTCGCCCCCATGCTGCCTCAGGCTGCGTGCTGGCTCCTCTCGCTGCTTCAGGGGTCTCCCCGATCACTTGAGCAACTCCCACCTAATGGTCTGCTGGCCTCAGGCTTCTATGGGCTTCCTCCGCCTCCTTGGTTAGGAGATCTCAGCTCAGAGGAGAGAGAGGCTGAGGTGGAAGGCTGCAGGCCCAGGTTCGGGGCTCAAGAGCATCAATCAGGGCTTCCTTGGGGCGGAGGGCATTCGAGCCAGGCCCCTGGGATAACTGACACGGTGAGGAGGCAGCATGGACCGCCTCTCTTGCTGACGCAGGTGGGCCTCTGCGGCCCGGCCCGCCTGCTGACGCCGGCAGGTGTGCGGGGAGGGCTGCTCCAGCCTTCCCCACCAGGAGGGGGCTGAGCGGGGTCTGGGGGTGCCTTTGCATCTCTATCGTCCCGCGTGCCCCTGGGTCAGCTTGTTCGTGTGCGGCGTCTGTGCCTGGTCCATCTGTGCCTCTATGAGGATGCACTGCTGTGTGCCTGGCCGTGTGATGTGTCTGGGTCGGGGCTTTCTCTCACGTCGGCGATTCCAAAATCCGCATTGCCAAGCCCCCCCCGCCCCCCCCCGCCCCGTCCCCGCCCCCAGCCGAGGCTCTGCCCGCGCTCACGGAGCACGTGAACCCCGCCATGCGTTCAGAGGAGAAGCTGCTGGAAAGCAAAGGCAGGTCTTTCCTCTTGAAAGGTAAATTCCAGGGGCAAGAACACTACAGAGGAATTGTCCCGGAGATAGCTGGCTGGTGGCCAATTCGTCTTGTAAAAAAGATCCCGGGTGCCTGTGGAGCCAAGATGAAACAATTCTTTGGAATTAACCAAGCTAATTTTGACGAGCAAACATTTTGCTACAATGAAAGTTTTTATTGTAGCACATAAAAGTCAAAACAACACCCAGTCCCCTTGGGGGAGACAGGCGGGCGGGAAGAAGAAAAACAGCGCACACACAAGCTCTAACTAATCATGTGAAATCAAAAGTGCTCCGTGCTGTCAAATTAAAGTGTGACTAAAAATACCCACAGAGAGGAACCACTTAAGGGCAGCCCCCAGAAACTCTTGATTCCTTGGCTTTACTAAATGCATTCGAAACCCCAAGCTCTTCAAGCACCAGCCATTATGTTCCAGGGAAGAGTAAGGCCAGAGGGAAAGGGCATCACTAGCTTCTAGAATATTCTTCAGGCCTGGGTCGAGGTGGAGTCACCTGGCTGGAGCAGGGGAGAAAGCAGACGTTTCTATGGTGCCTGGTGGCCCTCTGAAGCCAGCCCCTACTGTCCCTTACACCCTCACTCTTGGGGCCACCTCTGTGCCTTTGTTCATGTGGGGCTCCCCACTTACCCTTGCATATATTTCCAGGCTAGGTCAAGTCCTAACTCCTCCCGGCATGACTGATGTTCTGGGTTCCTCTTCTGGTTCACATGACTACTTGGCTTCTCCACCTGCCTCATAACGAATACCCCAAATTCTGGTGGAAAAAGCTCCCCTTGGTGGACAAGGACCTATGTTGAGCTCTTGGGGGGGGGGCGGTAGTATGGCAATGGGGGACGATCCCGACAAGGGCGAGCCGTCCTTATTTAGTGTGTGGTTAGCACCGAATGTCACGTCAAACTAGCAAGTATTTCCTCAACGCCTCCTTGGCCCTTAGAACTGTGCTGGGCACCAGGGGGCACAGTGTCTAAGACATAGTCTGGCCTTCCAGGTGCTCACAGTCAGATGGAGGGGTGCGTATGCACACAAGTAGCTCAAAATATTGTCCCTGATAAGAAGTGGGAAAGCATATAGTTTGGGGGCCCAGCTCTGCTGGGAACAATCAGAGCAGGCTTCCCGGAAGAAGGGACACTTGAACCGGCCCAGAAGGATCCAGACAGAACAGAGGAAGCAGAAGATGTATTCTTTCTGGTGACATTCTATGCCACTTCCTGGATGACCATCCTGGATCCTTAATGACAAGCACACAGCTGTGAAGGGCAGGACTGGTTTCATCCCACACAGGCCTGGTCCTGCTGTCTCTGTCTTTCAGCTCTAAAACACATCATCTGTCTGACAGGACACATGCCAACACAGGTGCTCACTGAGTAGTTAGAAATGGGGTAATTTGGAGACAGATCGAAGACAGGAGTAGAAATCACTTTTTCCTCTGATGTCCTTCCAGTCGAACCCAGCTCTCCCTGAGGGCAGGACTCTGTGATGGTTGGGTGCGCAGATGTCGAGTCACCTGGGTGTAAATTTCGTTCCCACTACTTGCTAGGGGCAGCTATATAAAGTGGGCAAATTCAGTATCCTTTCTAAACCTCGGCTTCCTTACATATAAAACAGATGTCAGAACATCTACTGCATAAAATACATCCTATTATTATTTTTATTATTACCCCTTTTATCGGTTAGAACGACCCTAGCTGCACGTAACACAATCCCAGATAATGGCATCGCCAACACATACATGTGTGACTTGATCAGATGGTCAGTTCCAAGGAAGGAACAGCAACTCAACAGCATCAGTGAAGGCCCAGGTTCTCTCTACCCTCCTGCTCTGCCCTCCTGAGCAGATGTTGCCTCACGGACACAAGGCAGTTGCCGTGGTTCCAGGCATCATATCTTCATGCAAGAACATCATCAACAGGAAGGAAGGCGGAGGTGTGAGAGAGAGAGAACCAAAGGGCTCTTTTCTCACAAGTCTCTTCATTCAAGGAGGGAAATTTCCCCCCGCCCCTTGTTGGTTGGAACTGGGTCATCTGGCCACAGTCCGGCTGATCACTGGCAGAGAAGAAAAGGATTACCATGACTGATTTAGACCAATCACATTTCATCACTTGGGCTGGGCATCTGAACGCAAATCTCAATGAATATTAAGCGGGCAACCAGCAGTTCGTGCCACCCCTATGCCACCCAGGCTGTCCCTGCCACCCGTGTGGGCACAGGGGGAAATCAGCCATAGCAGGGTACAGAGCCAGGTCTTGGGAGAGAAGGAAGAAGTGTTGGCCACAGAGTGTCAAGGGGCATCTGTGGATGACCAGCTTGGATGTGCTTGGTGCCTCTGCCCAGTAATGTAGTGAAGTAGTAGCTGCCTGGGTTCAAACGAGAGCTTCCCCCCTTGCAAGCTGTGTGGCCTTTGGCCACGGTGCTTAACCTCTCCGAGCCTCAGTTTTCGCATCTCTAGGAGTAGGGATGCAGTGGGGGATCCCTGGAAATAATGCTCAGCCCTTGACAATGACTGGAACACAGTTCGTGCCGGATATTGTTTATATCGTTCTCACGGCTGCCCCATGGGTTGGCGATTATTACCTTATCCACTCCCCTGCTGTCAGACGTGGGGCTCTGAGTGGCGAGGGGACTTGTCCATGGTCCTTCAGGCAGTAAGTGCGAAGGCAGGATTAGAATCTAGGTCCCGGACCCTGATTCCGTGTCCTGTCTACTGCCTGGAGGAGGTGATGCAGCGAGGAGGGAGTGAATACCCATATATGGGGGAAAACATACACAGTGCGCCCATGCCAAGGCCCCAACCGAATTGTAAATAGTAACTGATCTGCTTCTACATATATTACTTTAATCATGAAATGACTTCAAAAGAGAATTGTTCTTTATCTCCATCTTATAAATGGCAGCATGATATTCAGAGAGGGTAAGAAATGTGCTACTTAAATGTGCCCTCAAGCCCTAATCTGCCAGGCTCCAGCTCCTGGTCCTTCCCACTGGGCAGGACTGTATAGTAGTTCAGGATGGCCAGGAACTCATTGGGTCCCTGCTGGCTCCCAAGACCCCTTTGTCCCCAGGGGTCACTCCCAGGTCCGCAGGACACTCAAGCCAGCATGCCCACTCCTGCTGTCCACAGAACCACAGGGCAACCATCTGCTTCCCCCTTGGCCTTTGTTCTGGAAGTCTCTAGGTCCCTGCTCCAGCAGGAGCCTCCTTCATCCAAGCTTGTGGCACCTCCTGCCAAGGAGCTGACCGCAGGTCACACCGGTACGGAGGGGACTCGTGGGGTACACCACCACCTCTTTCTCCCCTCCTGGCGGGAACGGGGTGGTAAGTCCGCTAGAGTTTTCTGAGTAACCCAGAAGGTTAGATCTAATGGTGGGGACAGCAGGCATTAGTAAGCAGGTGGGGAGGACATTTGGGGACAGAGAGTGGCTTGGGCATTCCTCAGATAGTGCCGGGAATAGTCTCGGGCCTGTGTGGAGATGTCATCCATAGTTCGTGGAGGACGCCCCCCTGCATCTGGTCCCGTGCAAGCCCCGCCCAGCTGCAGGTGAGGAAAGCAGGGCTTGGCTGTGCCCCGAATTACGCGGCTGGCAAGAGGCAGACCCCCAGGTCCCCTCCCGGACCACTCTCAGCTCCTTGGCGTCTCTCCAGGTAACCATGAAGTGAGCTCAGGATCCAAACCTCGGCCCCAAGATGTGGCAGAGTCACTTGCAGAGGTCATGAGGGGGCCGTGTGTGGCTCCTCCTCACTCTGGAACTCTGTGAGAGAATGGGCAGAGAGGAGGAGCCCCTGGCTGGCCCCGGAGTCCTGCCTGGCAGAGGCGGTGGGAGGCAGGGTCCGCTGGTTGCTGGGGGAGCCCGTGGTTCTCAGAAAGGCGGGCCCACCTTCTCGGGCCAGCGAAACAAGCTGCCTGGGGTTGGGCCCCGCGTTTGCAGCAGGGAAAGAAGCAGAGCAAAAGTTTGCTTCAGCCAGAAGCCCTGGAGCCACAAACCAGCTCCAGTCTGGCACCTCCACCCCTAAGTCTGGGGTTGTGTGTGTGGTTTGTGGAGGCCTGGGATGTGGGACCTGCACAAGCCATTTGCTCTTTCTGGGTCCAAGTGGCAAAGCAAGGGAAATTATCTCCCCAGGGCCTGTCCCCGCTTCTACAGCCCCTCCCGTCCCACTGGGAGCCGCCCTCGGGGTCTTCCTCCACACACACACACACACACACACACACAGACACGCACAAACTCACACACCCCTACGGGCAGTCCTTCTTGGGTCACATCCGCTCTACAGCCCTTAGTCACAGACTCTGACCTCACAGGACCGACCCCAGTGGCCTGCTTTGGCGGCTCTCAAACTTGACTGCACCTTCGCGAGTCCTCTGGGGGCCTTTAAAACACACCAGCTGGCCCGGCCACACCCCAGAAGCACGGCTTCCCAGTCCCTGCGGCCCAGCCACGGCTACTGTGTTTTCCAGAGCCTCCCAGGTGACTCCAACGTGCAGCCAGGGCTGAGAACCAGTGACCCTCACTCAATTCATTTCATCACCCAGCGAGGAAGCCCAGAGAGTGAAATTCAGGGGGCACCCCCAGCATCGAATGCAGTGTCCCCATTTCCAGGCCTAGTTGTCTCCCTCCAGCTTGTCAAAAAAAACCCCTTGATTCGAAATTGCCCCCCGTAAGGGGCACGGGGCGTGACCATGAGCCAAGCTCCTCCTGCCATCCGGGGGAGAGAGCCGAGCAAGACTCACCGCCTTCCACGCAGAGGTTGGGGAGGGGTGTTTCTCAGGCTGGGGGCTACCGCCCACACCAGATTCCCCAGAGCTTGCTGCCATGCAGATTCCCAGGCTGCCAGGGCTGTGCTCCGTGCCTCCCGGTGGACACACAGCGGCTGGTCTGGGTGTCGGGAGACCAGGGTAGTCCCAGCTCTGGCCCTGACCTGCTAGGTCACCTGAGCTGGTGTGGCCTCTCATCGGTGACCTTCCTCCCTTGGGAGGAGGCTCCTGAGAAGCGGACCTGTGTCTGGGGAATGACTTTGCAGACCCCGAGGCAGGAGAGGAGTTGAGAGCGTTATTATTGGCGGCAGTGGTTTTGTATTTGTTATTTCTACTCTGCTCGTCCTGCCTTTGGCCTGATGCCTCCGTGAATAAACCTGGAGTGCTGAGAGCCCCGGAGACGCCGAGAGCATAGTCCTGTGGTCATCATGCCGCGGGCAGGGTGTGGGGACAGGAGCTGCGTGTCCGTGAAGGGCTCTGTGCCACGTTTGGCTCATCTATTCCACAGGGTAGTGAGGGGGGCTCTGTCACTGTGACGGGGATGTCCCGTGGCTCCAGTGAGCCTGGCGGTTGACGAAAACAGGGTGTGGGAAGAAGCAGGTAGGGAGGCAGCTGAACGTTTTTGAACATTTGTTACGCACCAAGTAAGCCACTGGGCATTTTAAATATATTCGTGCCCAACATTCTCATGCCCAGGATTATCCCCAAGAGAAGGGCATAGGAACATTCCGGAAGAGGAAACAGAAGCTCAGAGTTGTGACCTGTCCAAAGGCGCGCAGGCAGCCCCGGCAGAGCTGGGGTCGGAGCTCGGGACGGCTTGTCTCCCGGCTCCATGCTGTCCCCGTCCGTCACCCATGGCCTTCCTGTGTGCCTGACGGCAGGGCTCGTGAGGAGCCTCGTGCTCAGCCTGGGGATGGCGTCAGCGGCAACCCTAGCTCTTGGAGGATCATTGCCCTTGTGATTTCCGGGGGATAACCCAGCCCGAACCCCTGGCCAGAGCCGCCTTGGCTGTCCGGGAAAAGGATGAGAACATCTGAAGTCAGTAGGTTTCTAACAACCCAGGGTTTCAAAGAAAGATAAAGATCAAAGGCAGAGGAGGTCAAAGAAGCCAAAGTCAGATCCCCCCCAGATTAAAGCAGGCGGGGCCAGCTCCCCACAGGCTGAGGTCTGTAGGGGGCCTGCTCGCCCCTCAACAGCCTCCCTGGCCTGGAATTCCCACAGCTGTCAGGTAGGGCTCTGCCCCAGCGGGCCGGCCAGAGACAGACAGACAGATGGACAGAGATACCTAGAGCAGGACAAGGGGGCCCGGAAGAGAGTGGGAGAGATGGGGGAGACAGATGGGGAGAGAGAGAAAGAACACAGAGAGACAGCAGGGCAGAGAAGCACAGAGAGAGAGAGGGAGAGAGGGAGGGAGGGAGGGAGAGACCACGAGACAGATAGGGACAGAGACAGAGAGAAACAG
>NC_138377.1:97543156-97566032 GCF_054177405.1 Leptonychotes weddellii | reverse complement strand
GAGCTGGAGGGGGCTGGAGGGGGCTGGAGGGGCTGGAGGGGCTGGAGGAGCTGGCGGGGGCTGGAGGAGCTGGTGGGGGCTGAAGGGGGCTGGAGGAGCTGGAGGGGGCTGGAGGGGGCTGGAGGGGCTGGAGGAGCTGGCAGGGGCTGGAGGAGCTGGTGGGGGCTGGAGGGGCTGGAGGGGCTGAAGGGGGCTGGAGGGGGCTGGAGGGGACTGGAGGGCCTGGTGGGGCTGGAGGGGCTGGAGGGGCTGGAGGGGGCTGGTCAGGGCTGGGAGGCCTGCATCCTCCTCCTCCATATTCCTTGGCCCCTTAGAGGCTGGAGGCCCATCTCTACAGCAGGGCCCCACTCAGGCCTGCAGTGGCCCTCTGTTCCCCTGCTTCTCCTGCCACCTGGGCCTTCTTTTCTCCCCTCTACCCGTGCATATCTTGCCTTCAAAGCCCAACCCAGACTCCAACTCCTCCAAGAAGCCCACGGAGACCACAGCCCCCAAGAATTTTGCCTGCCACGCTAGGCCATGTTCAGTGACATGGCATTTGTCTTCTAAATGTTACACACATAAATTCTCTGTTCCCATTTCTTCATCTGGATTTAGATCCTCTTCTCCCTGCTCCCCATCCGGGTCTTAATGCACATACACGGAGAGGCTTCCAGGAGGTTCTGAAACGTGCTACTTCGATTCATGTAGTGCTTGCTACTTCTTCCGAATTCGCGCCTGTGCATGCCGGCACTTGGTCCTCAGTATGGACAGTGAGCAACAGACGTCACATGACCCACCGTGGAAGTGGACGGGGGGTGGGGTGGGGGGAAGCCAGGACAGGCAGCCCTCCAAGCTCCCTGAGCTGGCCTTCCGCACACGCAGACCTGGACTCCGGCTCTTGCCACACACCACCCTTGCCCCGGCCCCTCTTCCTGAACCTCACTGGGGACAAGAGCTGAGCGCTGGTGTTAGTGGGGACCTGGAACAAGAACCGGGTTACTGCACAAACCTGAGAACCCATCCCCAGGGGCCCAGCCTGCAACCTGCTCTCTCACTTCCTTTTCTCAGTGGGTCAGCACCTGCTGAGCACCCCACGCTCTCGCTCTCACCCTCTGCCAGACACACCCTCTGCCTTGTCCCAGAGGCCTCCTTCCGGGCTGGTCCTGCTCGGCCAAAGCAAGACACATGCCACTTCACCTCTGCTGGGTGGGGTAAGGCAAGCCTTCCACCTGTCAGAGGAACAAGGGGTGGGGCGTCTGTGAGCGGCCCCGGCGGGCTCCACGTTCAGAGCAGTGCTCTCCCTTTCCAGGCTGAAGTATCTCGGGGGGGCTGGAGCTATGCTTATTTTAGTCTGTATCTCCTCCCTCCCAATCCTCACACGGGACTGGGTGCGCTGTGGACGCTGGGTAATTGCTGAGCTGGTGATCCGGGCCCAAACAAAAGGCAGGTTTTTGGACTGCACTGCCCTCCCTCCCATCAAGATGTTGACTATGACCATGATGATGAATAAAAACATCACTGAGCAAAGCACTTACGTTACCACGGCTGATACCTACGACTCAGGTGCCTGGCACATGGGGTGGGGGTGGGGGCGGTCAGTGACTTGTTCAAGATCACACAGCCAGCCAGTGGAGAGGAGCCACGACTGGACTCAGGGGAGCTATATCCAGAGTCTGAGCTCCCGAGCAGACTGCTGGACCCCTGAGCTGGTTGCTTGAGACATGGGTTCTTGTGGCTCCGCTGTGTGACCTTGGGTGAGCCCGTCTCCCCTCTGAGCCTCAGGCTCCCAGTGTGTATAATGAGGGCTTGACTGCCCTGGCTGCCCTGTCCCCCTTCTCAGTTGGCATGTCATAATTTTAAGGGAATGAGATCACACCTCTCCCTCTCCACCCCAAGGGGACATCATGAGGATTCAGAATCGAGCAATAGTCAGAGACAGGCCTCCTGCCTTCAAAAACCTTCCAGTCCAGTGGGGCAAGCCACAGCACCTTCCACGCAGGTTTGGGTTCTAGTTCAAGTTCAGACAGTGGGGCTGCGGGAGCCTGGGTTGTGGGGGGTGGGGAAGGTGGAGGCGGGGAAGGTCGGGCCAGGCCTGGAGGGAGGGAGGGTCCGGCCGTGCCGCTGAGCTAGGAGGGCTGGTGTAGGTGGGGATGAAGAGACTGCAGAGTGTGTGACCACCTGGGAGGACCCACCGGCCGGCATGGAGAAAGTGATGACCTTCTAGCAATTTCCCTCTCCAAGCCCCCTCTTGTGAGCAAACGTCTTTAATCTATTAAGGGACTGATGTTAAATCATCTTCCCTCTCTCCCTGCCCACCCACCCTCCTCTACTGCCTATATTTCCCCCGACCATAAATTTTTTTTAATGACAGTTTAGAAAATGAGCAAATCTTTGGTGACACTTTTATCACAGCCAGAATACTTTTAATAAGAGGTTTCGGTAGATTGCATTCTGGGAGAGGGGGAGGCGAGAGCTCCATCTACCCAGGCAAAACCGCCCCCCTTGTCCTAGCCTGCACCCCGTTGCCCCCTACCAGGACCCCTCTCTTGGGCTTACAGCCCCAGCCTCCCAGCCCACGCACCCTGTGGCCTGGGGCACAGCCCTTCACTCCTCCCTTCTCTGCTGGTCTCCTCATCTGTAAAATCTTGCCTTGTGCAAGGGATAATTAGTGCGAACCTATTAATAATGGTTAAAAGTAATTAGCTGCTGACATTTTGTACTACACCTAGTTACTCAGCCTGGCAGATCAGGTCCAAAAATTTTTTCTCAAACTAAAAACAGAGCCTGTTGAACTGGATTTGAAAGCCTGGATCCAATCACGCCATCGATCAACCAGCCGTACGTGTGGTACAACCCTCTTTTTTGTGCTCCCTGTGCTAGATGTTAGGGCAGCAGGAAGGTTCCCACACGACCGGAAACCCAGGGCCACTGCCAAGAGTTTTCAGCTGGGCTGGAAAAGCGGGAAAAACTGCCCAGGATGAGATTGTGTCAGAAAGAAGGCCTTGGAGGGCCCAGAATGGGGGGCGGGGTGCGGAGTTTCTGCACAGGGACCTGATCCCAGAGAAGGGGAGACGGGTGGTGTGGGCTTGGTTGGGATGGGGAAGGCCTGGAGGGGCTGGTCACAGTCCAAGAGTGAGGGGAGGCCTGGGCAGGAACCGAGAATGGGGCTAGGGAAGGAGGGACACTGAGAGGGAAATCTACAGGATTGGGGGCTGGCTGGACACAGGACGGGTGAGCGGCAGGCTTTAGGAGATCAGGGATACCCAGAGAAAGGCAAAAGCCCAGGAAATCACTGAGTGAGCCGATCATTTCATTGGGTGACTTTGTAAAATGATTCTGTCCATTTAAAAATATGTGAAGGAAAAAACAAGTTTTGTTTTCTTCAAGAAACACATGGTTGAGGGCAATCCCAATGTCATTTGCTTCTCATTGAATGATGGTTAAAGCAAAGGTGGGGGGGAAAGGGTCATAAGTTAGCGGAGTGACAAAGTGACTTAGGTCCTCAGAGGCCCTGACATTGACCCAATGCCTGTGGCGGGCCTGTCACGTTTCGGAGCTGAGTGCTGGGCTTCCCCTGTAAAAGGGAGCTTGCTGCCTCTCATCTTTAGTATTGGAAGGAAGTTGGCCTGGCGACTGGTGGAAAATGAACATTCAGGGCACAGAAAAGAATTGTTGCTGAGCACCTCCTAGGTGCCGAGCACTCTTCTATGTGCTTTGCATTGTTTTATCCCACAGAAATCCTAGAAGGCAGGCACTTTTATTATCAGTCGCATTTTAGAGACGAGAAAGCAGAAGCACGGAGAGGTTGAGTAACTCTCCCGAGACCACACAGTAATTTGTACCAAGTCAGAGATTGAACCTGATAACCTGGCTCCAGCATCCATGAATTCAGCTGCCCCGTAGACTGTCACGTCTCGTCTGTTTCTGACCCTGAAGAGGAGTCATGAAAACAAGAGGGGACTGCAGAATGTTCCACAGAGTTCCCTGAGAGCAGGTCTCTTCTCCCAGGATGGGGAAGATCTTAAGGGGAACAGGTGCGCAGCCTGGGCTATTGATTTCTGGCTACACAGAGATGCAGGAGAAATGGGGGGCAGGCTCTCACTGACCTCCAGGGGCTGCAGGGAGGGGCCCGAGGATACACGTGGCCCTCGAGGCTTGCCCGGAATGGGAACAGAACTGTGAGGAAACAGAGGCCTGGGGAGGCAAGACTAAATTCTATTTCAATGGGGACTGGAGACAGTTAAACTTAACGAGAGCTGGGTCTTGTGCTTGGGTTGGTTTCTCTTTACATTTTATTCTGAGTGTATCTGAAAATGCCCAGACATTGGAGGGAGAAGGACACACAGGAGGGAGAAGCTGTAGCTTCTGCCACGTCACTGTGACGTTTTCCCTGGTGTCTGTGGGATGGTGGGCAAACCACTGACCTCCCCGGAGCCTGGCCTCCCCACCTGCGAAGGCATTCAGAGTCCCTACGTCGGAAGGGGCGAGGTGGGCGCCGTGAGCCTGAAGCTCCTGGCCCAGATGTGGCCTTCCGTATTCCGTAATTGGTAGCTATTATTATTATTATGGCTGTAACTATAGATCATTAATTTACAGTTTAAAAATTCTTCGCCTGTTTCATGGTGCACTGTTTTATTGAAGAATTAAATTTTTATAGGAAATCTTCCTAATTGGCTGGATTCCACGTCATCCCTGCTCCTTTAAGTATCACTGTGGACAGGCAATGGCTGACACTGAAGCTCTCTGGTGGCACCGCCCCGCCCCCCAGGCCACTTTTCTTTGGCTCCTACCATCTACCTAGTGTGGACTCTGGGCCAGGCACCTCCGTTCAGCACCTTCACTATTTTAATCCTAACAACAGCCTTGCAGATAGGACCTCTCCCCCACTTGACAGATGAGGGAGCCAAGGCTCAGAGAGGTTAGAGGACTTGCCTGAGGTCAAGTCACACAGCTGGGAGACACGGAGTGGGGATTCAGAGCCAGATGTGACTGTCACTAAAGCTTACGCCTCCGCCCAGAGGGTAGATCCAGGGCTTAGGGATTCTCTGGGGTGGAGTTAGCTTTACAACGATGGAGGGAGTGACCAGCCAAAGGCTGTTCGGGGGACAATCTGAGCTCTCCAGGGAGGGTTCCCTTCTGGGGCTGAGCGGATGCTGCTTCTATATGTTTTGTGCCCCCCACCTGTCAAGGGAAGCTAATTCCTCCCCTGGAACGCCCCGGGTGGCTTGTCTTTCTGGCTCCCACCCTGGACTCAACTGCCTGGTGTCCAGGGGACCAGGTGTGAAGTAGGAAACAGAGCCGTAATAACCCCTTACATTTGTCCAGAGGTGAGTAATTTGCATGGAGCCCTTTAACATAAAACATGCCTGGCCTCTAGGCTAAGATGAGGCAGTGTCCTTTCAGATAAGAACACGGGTTCTGGGACACACTGACTTGGGCTGGAGTTCCCGTGCCACCCTTTATGTGCCATGTGACCTTGGGCAAGTCACTTTACCTCTCTAAGCCTTCATTACTTTGCCTGAGAAATGGGGAAATGACCTACTGCCTCCGGTCTTTATGAGGCTTAATTGAGGTGAAACACACATATATATGTATGTATTATGTATTATAGATCATATTATGTATTTATATATAAAATCTCATTTAACTCTCATAATAACCTGTAAATAAATCATAAATACTGATGCATAGCAATGCTGTAATAAATTCATGTTGACACAGCCCATCCAAAGGTGGATATTAAGAACTCTTGCTTGTTAAGCCAAGTTCTTTTCATCATATTTTGTTTTCTCTTACACCTGACTGGCCACTCACCCACCATAATACAAGCTCTGGGAGGCCAGAGCCAGTCCCTGCGCTCAGTGTCCCCCCAGAGCTTTCAGCAACACACTGACGCAGAGCAGGGGCTCCATAAATCTCTGCTGTAGAATCCGTGATCTTGTTTAATCCCTACAAGAGCCCTTTGAAGTAAGAGAAATTATCATCCCCATTTCACAGACGAAGAAACAAAAGTTCAGAGAGGTGAATAAGCTTGCAGGGGCTAGGCTAGTAAGTAAGTGGTGGAACCGGATTCATACTCAGGTTCCTGACTCACACATCTGTACTCGGCGCTGTGTAAATCATCCTGCCGGAGAGAACTGTTCCCCTCACAGCAGAGGCTGGGACCAGGGGCTCCGGCCGGCCGCCCGAGCCCTCCCATGCACATCGGACAGGCTGCTGGGAGGTCCCCAGGCCCGGCCTCACCGCTTTCTGAGCAGGGCCCGTTGGCCATTTGCTCAAGAGGCCCAGGGGTACCAGCTCTGGGACTAGGGGAGCTGCTACACCGTGAGTGCGTGTCCCAGGCGGTGAGACTTAGAGCGGACTGGGGACAGCATACGCCGAATGACACTCATCGTCCCCTAGGGAAAGCCCCTCCTGGAGCGAGTTCCTGCCTTACCGGGTGCTCTTGCCTTCAGGGGACAGGCAGCTGGGGCCACAGCCCGGGTTTGAGGCCAGCCAGGGTCCTCTGCCTGCAGCCTGGTGGCAAGGGGGGGGGACACTTGGATGCTCTGCAGAAGGGAGCCCTCCGCCATGGCTGAGAAGGCCCGTTCTGGGTGCTGGGAGCTCCTCCTAGATGGCTGCAGGAGCCCGCCTCCCAAGGGCTCAGAGAGGCTTGCTTCTGGGGAGCAAAGCTGGTCAGTTGGGCTCCAGCTAACCTCACAGCTTGCAAATGCTCCCTAACCCCCAGCTGAGTACCTGGTATTCTTTCTGGGCCTTAGGGGGTTGGAATCACTTGCTGGGCTTGGAGAGAAGGAGCTGGAATTTAAATCCAGACCAGTCTTTCGCCTCTCTGGGGCCTCCCTTAACTCAGTCTGCACGCTTATGGCCAAGGGGAGGGTTCGCCGTGTGGGTCCGTGGGTCCGAAACTCAGGAGGGCTCTGCTGCCCAGGGGCATTCCCTCCCGGCCACTGCCCCTGGACGGCTCCTTTGTTCCCTCAGGGAAGAGCAGGTGGGTGACGGGGTCTTGGGAGATGGGGGCGGAGGTCATAGAGGGGAAAGAAGAGGCAGAAAGGCCAGGTGCCGTGAATGTCCTGCTCTCCTTCCTAACTCCTCAGTCTGGGTGAGCACGTTTCGGGCAGGTGCTAGGGAGGTGGTAGAGGTGGGATCAGAGAGAGAGAGAGAGAGAGTGTTGGAAGCACACTGGATCAGGAATCCGGAAACGTGGCCCTGGTGGAAAGAGGACAGGAGACCCTGGATGTCACTTTTCTTCTCCGTGCCTGCCCGTCATATCAGGACGACAGGCTGGGTGCTGGGACTCTGCCAGCACAGCGTTGCTCAGTTTCTACCCTCAGCAAAGATACAGATGCTGAAGCCTGGCTGCCCAGGACCGACCTTGGCTATGCCGTTTAGCACCTGTGTGCTTGTGCGCAAAGGAATCAGCCTCTCTGGTCTCCCAGCCTCGACTACAAGACAGGGATAATAACGGTCTCTGTTCTCATGGAGTTGCTGTTGGATGAGTTAATGCATATACATCAGTAAGTGCTCAGTAAATAGTAACTCTCAGTACTCCCTAGATCTTTTATCCACAATCCTGAGATTCCAAACACTCTGAATACCAAAAGCTTTTTAAAAATTCACTTGGCTACTATTTTTAGTCTTTATTTACCCAATGGACTGTGAATATTCATTAGTTTTCCTGCAGAAATGTTAATGCATTTGATTACAGGGCCCTGTCCCAGATCCTGCTGGAGAGATAGATACACAGTAAGTGGGTTTTCCACCAGATTCTATTTTGAATATCCCCAAAATATTCTGAATCTTAAAACTCGAGGAACTTGAATAAGGGATTGTGGACCTGAGTTCTCTTTTAATTCTTCCAGTAATCCCAAAAAGTAGATGAATTTTATTCCCATTGTACAGCTAGAGAAACTGAGTCTTAGAGGAGTCCTGGACACCATGGTTGGCACATGGCAGAGCGAAGACTCTGATCCGATGCTGGTCCTCTCAGGGGTGCGGCCCTCCGACACTGCCAGACGCTGGGGGCTCCTGTGGGCTTGTGTCTGGTTCAACTTCAAGTGCACACCGCCAGGCTTTTCGGGCTCAGCTAGTTAGGGCCTACCGAATGAACACATGCATGCCGGAGCAGAAGATATGGCACTCTTGGCTGGACTAGTAGCTCCCACAGGGCCTGGAAGGAAAAGCAAACTCAGCGAGAACCGGCCCCCTAGGAGCTGCTGAGGTGCTTTGCCATTCGTGTTCAAGTCCCGGTTGGGCCAGCTGGGGCGTGCTTCTGGCTCTGCCCAAGCTCTCTTCCAGAGGGACCCTGAGCAAGTCCCTTGACCTGAGCCTTGGGTTCATCTTCTGTGCAGTGAGGATAAAAATTCTACCTCGGATGCCACCGTGCTGGGCAGGGAATTGGAGCACATTCAGTGGGGTGACACAGGGCTTGCTTGGTGCTCAGGGACAGCTGGAACTGACCAGCTTTGGTCCCTAGAAGACATCCTGCAAACCTCTCTGAGCCCTTGGGAGGCGGGCTCCTGCAGCCATCTAGGAGGAGCTCCCAGTGCCCAGAATGGGCCTTCTCAGCCAAGGCGGAGGGCTCTCCTCTGCAGAACATCCAAGTGTCCCCCTCCCTTGCCACCAGGCTGCAGGCAGAGGACCCTGGCTGGCCCCAGATCAGGGCCATAGCCCCAGCTGCCTGTCCTTTGCAAGCAAGTGCACCCCAGCAAAGGAGGGCTAAATCATTCCACGAGGGGCTTTCCCTGGGGTACGATGCATGTCATTCGGCATGTGCTGTCCCCAGTCTGCTTTAAGTCTCACCACGGGGGACACATCCGGGGGAGCACAGGTATCCTTGTGGCTCACTGGAGGAAAGCCTACTGCTGTGGGCTGGGCCCCCAATTCCTGCTGTGTACACCTCCCTTACTCTGCTCTGCTAGGTGCTGGGGACCCTGGCCCTCCCCTGGCCCAGATCCCAGAAGCCCCATCCAGCAGTTGCTTCAGGACACTCCCTGCCTCCCCCTTCTTACTCCCGATTCCACTGTTGAAATAGAACATCCATCATGCTTCATTTGTCTAATAAAGCTTCAGTCTCCATTCTGCAGAGTGATTAATCAGCTCGAATCCCAGGAGCCGCCATCATGGGCTCTTGGCCCCGCCCCGGGAGGGAGGGGTGTTGGGAAAGGCCCCTCACCGGCTCTTGGCCCCACCCTGGGAGGGAGGCCCTGAGCGGGTAGAGATGAAGGGTGGAGGGTGCTTTTCCCTTCCTTCCCCTGCCCAACCCCCGCTCCCATTTTTTTTTTTTTTTTTTTCCAAATGAGAAATGACTGTGTGATTCCATTAAGTTCCCTGTGCAGTAGCAATCCTTCTGGAGAAATTGATTGTGACTCTGTTAATGACTGCTTGGTCGGATGTTAATGTACCGGGGGGACAGTTTACACTGCCCTGCTTGCTGCAGCCGGAGCAGAGAAGGGTTCCCAGGGAGGGCGGGCAGGGCGAGGAGCCAAGGGGAGAGGCGCCTGGATGCCAGGGGGTGGGGCGTGGGTGCGAGGTGGGGAGGCAGAGGGGTGTTAAAATGGGAGTCATTTCCTGTACTCTTTGGAAATAATTTCCCAGTTGCCAGGGGTGTCTGGGGGGAGGGTGTTCATGTCTGGTATAACCCTCTCTGCTTCCGGGAGCCACCCAGGCACCCCCGACCTGCTCTTAAGTAAGAGAACACGTTGTCCTTATTGATTTAGTCAGTTTGGGTGGGGAATGCTGTTACATGCCGCCAAAAATATCACTGTGGATCCTCTGTAGGCAGGGCTTCTTGTACGTCGGAAAGTTCTGGCCCATCTAAGAATTGGTGTCATTCTTTCAAGGAGCCTAATTTGAATTTAACTTGTGTCAGCGATTAGAGTCCAGTCATGCCAGTGATGGGTAAACAAGAAATGCATCTATAGGTGGACAGGTTCTCCTGGAACAGCTTCATTCTAAGGAAGTAGGAGTCTGACCCAATGGCTAAGCCTTGGGTCAGGAAGGAAGTAGATATTCTGAATGTTTTCTCTGAGCCCAGTTTACATGGACTCAAGTGTGGGTCCCTTGGGCTAAAACCTGAGTGACCCCAGTGCCCCAGCAGTTCTGTTTGGGAGCCCTGGGTCAGAACCGACCTCCTCCCTCTGCACACACAGCCCGACAGTGCTGCTCTGGGACCTGGGGCTGGGGGCAGTGCCTGTGAGAAGTGGGAGGGGGGGTGTCCTGCGCGGAGAATGCAGGTGCTTCTCGGAATTGGGGGGATTTGGCAGTACCTGTGAGACGTCATGGCAACAGTGAAGGGGCCAGATCAACAGAGCCGTGATCTCCGTTCTGGGTTTCCAGGGAGCAGAGCCCAGGACCCCGAGTTGAGTGCAGGTGGCTTATTTGGGAGGTGACCCCAGAAGCAAGAGTGAGAGGAGGCTGGAAGGAGAAAGCCAGCTGCAGGGCAGTGTCACGGAGGACCCCGCGGGGAGGGCTGGAGCTCATTGCTGCTGAGATGTCTGAGCGGCATCAAGGAGCCTCTCAGAATCTTCTGTGCTGACACAGATGGCCGGACCGTTCATCCACTGGCTCCAGCCGCCCACTGGAAGGAGGTTGGCTTTGGAGGCCTTCGTTGCCATCACTTCCCAGGCTTACAGGTGGTGTGAGCTGTATGCCCACAGGCCCTGCCCACAGGGAGAGCCCCACCAGTCAGGTGGCCCCAGCGGCTCGGAGGGGGGTGTGGTGGGGGCTCATGATGGCACTCAAGGGCTTGTTCACTGCACACGCGACACACCCCCTGAGGATGCCCAGAAACACTCGGAGACTTCCTCAAGGGCTGGGGTCTTATCTTGGCAGGTGAGAGGCAGAGCTAATGAGGACCCAGCGGAGCCCTTCAGGGGGGACCCCGCGCCTTCCCTGGCCCTGTCTCCAGCCACCAGCCTCGGGGATCTCTGAGTACAATGGCTGTGGAGGGAGACAGGGCAGTTCTGAAGCCCAGGGCAGACCCCGACCACTCTGAACCTTGCAAGTGGAGTGATTTTTTTATGGCAGGGATTAGAAAGGGTTGTAATATTTTTCGTAATTGATTCCTGTAATTGCGAATCAATAGAACTAATTGGCACCCCGGCTGGGTTTGTTTTGTGGTGAAGTGATTGGGGCCCAAGAGGGGGTGAAATCCAGCACATTTCCAGCTTCGCTGAGGGCGGGGGTGGCGGCAGGAGGAGCGGAGACCAGGGGCAGACAGGGAGTTGCTTCCTCTCTCTTCTCACCCCTGTGCTCACACAAGCAAGGCGGGGGGCGGCATCCAGCAGGCGGAGAGGGCTGGCGGCCAAGCTGTCCCCTCTAGCCTCTGGGGGCTGTCTCCGCTAGAAAGTTTGGCCCAGAGGAGAAACAGCTATCTTCTTGGGCTTTCTCTCATTTATTCATTTGGTGTTTTATTTATCCCGTCAGTGACTTGCGGACATGTCCTGTGCACCGCCTACGTTCTAGGCTCCAGCTGGAGAACGGGGATGCAGTGGTAGACAAGAGAGCTTTGGTCTCTGTCCTCGTGGGGACACTGGCATCGCACAACGAAGCAATCAGGATTCAGCAGCCAAGAAGGGAATCCACTCTCCTGTGCTCGAGAACACTGGTGCCTCTACAACAAAGTGGAACCTCGTGCTTGCTTCTCTCCCCTCTTAGCTCTGTTCTGAATTCGAGTTTCAGATGAGCCCATCGATCAGCAGAACCTAAATCAGCGTGGGACCCTCGTGGCCAGGGAGTCTGCGCATCTGGGCTTTCGCTCCCCAGGAGCACCCCTTCAAGGAAGACATGGGAATGGATTGTGAGTGAGCAAATCGTACTTGCAAACCAGCAACTGAGTGCACAAGTGAATTAAATTCCTCTGTGGTAAGTGCTTTGCAGAAAAAGCAGAGGGAGTTGTCAAAAGGAACTTCCCTAAACTCTTGGCAAGAACCGAGAGGAAGCCATGAGTGAGAAAGTGGACGGTCGGAACATCCATGGACCCTCTGATGACAGTGGCTTCTAGAATCAAAGACACAGACACCACGTCCACTGGAACTTGGCTGTGCTCCTTCCCCTTTCCAGTTCCCAGCCCATAAGGTGGTCACTGCTTATTCCCAACACAACGGAGTGAGATCCTGAGGCTCTATCTCCCCTCATCAGGTCCAAGACCCTCATTCAAATGGCCTAAGTGTCCCGTTACCCTGAGCTCCCTGGACCCGCAGTGTGGTGGGTACAGTGATTGACCCACCTTCTTGGCTCAGGTCATCAGAACTGCCTGCCTCTGGAGGGCTCCCCACTGACCCTTGCTGGTGTGAGGCCGCCCCTGTGCTCGGGGGAGTGACCCAGCCCACTCTAGAGCCACGTGATCCCCACACCTCTCTCAGTGTTTCTTCACGTTTGGTCTAGGCGCCAATCGACATTAAATCCTCCCCCGGCTTTATTGCAGTCTGATTGACAAATAAAAATCGTATGTATTTAAGATGTATGCATCCATTGTGAAATCATTAACACAACCCAGCTAATTAACATATCCATCACCTCACATAGTTATATCGTGTGTGTGTGTGTGTGTGTGTGTGTGTGTGTTTTGAAAACACTGGAGATCTCTCTTAGCAATTTCAAATATACATCATTATTAACTGTAGTCACCATTCTGTACACCAGGTCTTCAGAACTTCCTCATTTTGTAACAAAGTTTGTACCTTTTGATTAATATCTCCCCTTTCCCCCCATCTCCCAGCCTCTGGTAACTGCCATCCTACTCTCTGTTAGGATGAGCTCAACTTGTTTTGTTTTGTTTTGTTTTGCTTTTTTAAGATTCCAAATGTAAGTGAGATCATTTGATATTTGTCTTTCTGTGTCTGGTTTATTTCACTTAACGTAATGTCTGCCAGGTCCACCCTGGCAAGCTTCCCTTCTTCTTTAAGTCTGAGTGATATTCCATTGTCTATATATGCCACATCTTCTTTATCCACTCATCTGTCGATGGACACTTACACTGTTTCCACTTCTTGGCTACTGAATAAAGCTGCAATGAACATGGGAGTGCAGATGCCTCTTGTAGATAGTGATTTTATTTCCTTTGGATATACACCCTGAAGCGGGATTGCTAGATCCTGTGACAATCCTGGGGTTTTCTTTGTTATTTTGAGGGACCTCCATACTGTTTTCCATATGGTTGCATCAATTTATGTTCCCACCAACAGGGTACAGGGGTTCCCTTTCCTCCACATCCTTGTCAACACTTATCTTTTGACTTTAATAATGGCCATTGTGACAGGTTTGAGGTGATACCTCATTGTGGTTTTGATTTGCATTGCCCTGATGATGAGTGATATGGAGCACCTTTTCATGTACTTGTTGGCCATAGGTATGTCTTCTTTAGAAACATGTCTATTCAGATCCCTTGCCCATTTTATTTTATTTTATTTTATTTTTTAATTTTTAAGAGTTATTTGTTTATTTTAGCAAGAGAGATAGAGAGAGAGAGAGGGTTGGGGGGAGAGGCAGAAGGAGAGGGAGTGAGAGAATCTCAAGGAGACTCCCCGTTGAGCACGGAGCTCGAGGTGGGGCTTGATCTCACAACCCTGAGAGCATGACCTGAGCTGAAATCAAAAGTTGGATGCTTAACTGACTGAGCCACCAGGCGCCCCTCCTTTGCCCATTTAAAAATTGAATTGTTTGTTTTTCTGCTCTTGAGTTGTATGAATTCCTTATATATTTTGGATATTAACCCCTTATCAGATATATGGTTCATAAATATTCTCTCCCAATAAATAGATCATTTTTTCCTTTGGAAACTTTTTAGTCTGTTGTAGTCCCGTGTGTTTTTGTTTTTGCCTGTGCTTTTGGTGGGAAATCCAAAAAAATCATCACCGAGACCAATGTCAGGGAGTTTTCCTCATGGTTTCAGATCTTATGTTTAAATCTTTAATCCATGTTGAATTGATTTTTGTGTGTGATGTAAAATAAGGACCCAACTTCATTCTTTTGTATATGGATAGCCAGTGTTCCCAACACCCTTTACTGAAGAGACTATTCTTTTCCCATTGAGTATTCTTGGTGCCTTTGTTGAAAACTTGTTGATCATATGTGCATGGTTTTCCTTCTGGGCTCTCTATTCCGTTCTCTTGAACTCTATGTCAGTTTATATGCCAGTACCTACAACTTTGCTTACCATAGCTTGTAGTTCAGTTTTAAATCTGGAAGCATGATGCTTCCAGCTTTGTTCTTTTTGCTCAAGATTGCTTTTACTTAACATGAGATTTTCACTTGATCAAAATCCTCTTGCCCAGGCCCTGCCCCACACCTACTGAATCCGAATCTCTTAGCGGGGGAGGGTGAAACCAGGGAATGTGCCTTTTCTGCAAACTCTCCAGGTGACTCTGCTGTGCCCACGAGCAGGGACCACTGCTCTGAGCTCACGGGTCAGAGGGAGGCAGAGTGTGCTGTGGGAGGCACACGGGACTTGGGGGCACAGCCCGGCTCCACCTCTCCCTTGATCAGTCTTCCGATTCTGGTTGTCCTGCTCTGAGGCTGAGCTTCCTGACCTGAAAATTGGAGGTAATGACATTGTTTGCTTCCTGGGTTTGTTGTGGCTGTGGGCTAATATGTGCAAAGCCTCCATCAACCTGAAGGCGAAGGCGCTATTTAAATACCTGTGTCGTCCTTAGGAGCCTCGGGGAGTGTGACCTTTAGGAGGAAGAGTTCAACAATTCTCAGTAATTAAAAAAAAAATCATTCTTTACTCAAGTTTCTCAAAGGATATTAAGAGAGCTTCAAATGCATAGTCCACAGCAACACTTAGTAAGCCTCCTTTGCTCTCCTACCCGCTCCCCTGGTGCAGCACTCCCCCTCCCCCTGAGTCCCCCGAGCCCCTAGACCCCCAGTCCAGGGCCTGCTCTCTGCCTCTTCCCTCACCCTCGCCCTCAGCTGTGCTGTTTATGCATCAAGAGAACCCCCTTCTTCCCCAGAAGAAGCCACCTGTGCTGGAGGAGGGAGAATGGGGAGCTGAGTGGAGGATGGGAGGTGTGGGGGGAGGCCTGGCCGGCTGGAGGGAGCTCGGTGAACACGTGGCCATAATACACTTTTTCCGTCCACCCCATCAGTGAGCGTGAACAGAGTAGCGTCAGCAGAAGGAACCCTTTCCAGCGTCTGTGTGTGGTCAGTGTTGGAGGTGGGGGCACCCACTGTCTCTCGCAGGGGACTGGGAGCTAGCCCCTCCCTCCTTCCTGTCCTTCTGTCCTTTCTCTGTCTCTCTCCTTCCACTTAAAAACAATCACCTTCTTCTTTTCTCCCACAATCATTTGTTTTATCTAATATTTAACTAGTTTCCTTTTTAATTATAAAAGCAAATAAATGCTGGTGTAAACATTTTCAAATAGGGCAGATGAGCTTAAGGTCAAAGAGCAAAGGAGTCCTTCTGGGTGTTTCCTTGCCTGTAACATGCAGGAGAGTCACCCTCCGGAGAGGGCTGAGAGCATGCAGTGTCCTGGGCTGGCTCCTCGTGCCCTGCTTGGGGCTGGGTGGCAGGCACCCTGAGCCACTTCTCAGTCTACGAAAGGCGTGGGAGACACTGGAGAGAGAAGGAGGGACTGATGCTGGGTGTGTGTGTGTGTGTGTGCATGCGTGTGTGTTTGCACCGTAACATGTGGCTGAGGATGTGGGTGTCAGGACCAGCCCCCACTTTGGCCAAATTGTGATGTGTCTGCCCCCCACCTTTGCTCTGTAACATTACCCCCTCCAGCCTGGTTCCTCCCCTCTCCTCCCTGCCCAGTACCAGGTGCCTCAGAGCTCCCCAGATGGAACCCCCGTGTGGCCTGCCATCTCAGGGCTGGTAGAACTGGACAGACATCACAGCCAGGCCTGCTAGGCTCCTAGCAGAGGGCAGGGGAGAGTCTGGGGGATATGGGGGTGGGGGGCAGGGAAGGAGGAAAAGGGAGCTGGATCCTGGAAGGCCTGGCTGGGGTGGGGGCAAGAGACCTAAGGCTGAAATGAGGTCCTCCAGGTCACCCAGACACCATGCACAAGGGGCCCTAAAAAACTCAAGTTCGTTCCAGATCCTGTAGGCATTCTATCCTGCAGGGATTTATTTATTCATTTAATCAATCACTTATTCAGCAAATTTGTATTGAGCCCCTTCTATGTGTCCAGCACTGTTCTAGGAACTGGGGATACAGCAGTGAATGAAGAAACCAAATCCCTGCCCTGTGGAGCTCCACTGGGAGGCGGACAACAAACATAAAATAGGATGGATCATATGCCAGAATGTGGTAAGTGCTATGGACAGAATAAAGCTGAGGAAGGACATGTGAGTGACACTTTTGAAAGAAGGACCAAAGAAAGCTCCTTTGAAATGCTAACTTTGAGAAAACACCCGAGGATATGAAGAGGGAGCCTGTGAATATGTGGAGGAAGAGCATGGTAGACAAAAGGGCAAGTGCAAAGGCCCTGGGGCAGGAGTGTGTCTGAAGAACAGCAAGGAAAATGTGGCCAGAGCAGAGTGAGCCAGATAAAGAGAGGTAAGAGGTCAGGTCAAGGAGCAACAGCGGCCAGATCCTGCAGGGCCTTCTAGGCTGTACACAGTGAAGACTTGGGCTTCATCTCCGAGAACAGAGATTTGAACAGGAATGTGCCATGGTCACACTTATGTTTTAACAGGACCACATAGCTGCTGGATGGAGCCCAGACGGTAGTAGCAAGGGGCGGGGACTAGGAGGCCCAGAGGGAAGACCCTGTAGTTGAGGCACACAGAGCCTGGTACCAGGTGGTAGCCTTGGGAGCAGGGTGAGCGCGTCCTTTGAAGGTGGAGTTGGCCGCATCTGCTGCATGATCAGCTGGGGGGACCTCAGACAGCGATGCCACTTGTGGGCAGGTTGGCAGCAGGTCTGTGATTCCAGGGCTCCGTCCACTTAGGACGGGCCCCAGCCCACCTGGGGAGAGGGCCGGCAGGAGCTGGGCAACAGTGATGGCCAGTCCCTCCAGCTGGACTCTCCTGGCCTTGCCAAGTGAGCTGGTGGGGCAGGGGGCAGCTCAATGAGAGGCTCTTGGTGAGCACACGGGGGCCAAGAACACAGCCAGAGTCAGACCCACTGCACAGGGTTCCTTCCCCTGCCACAGGCTGGCGGGACTGAGACAGTGCCTCTTGGCCTTGACCTGGGCATGAGTGTCTGTGCTGAGCAGAGCAGGCAAAGATGGGGGCTGCCTTTCCAAATTGCACCTCCCGCTTCCCACCCCAAGTCCCCTCTCTATTGACTGGTCAGCTCTGAGGACAGCACGTCCCAGGCCCCAGGGGGACCCCCTGAGAGGGGCTGGGTGAATTGCTTCTCTGGCGCCCTCGGTTTAGAGCGGTGGTCCTCAAACAGGGACAGTGCCCCCAAGCAGATACCAGGCGAGGCCTGCAGATGGTTTTGGTTGTCACTGCTGAGTGCAGGGTGGAAGCGATGGACTTGGCGTCTAGTGGGCAAGGCCAGAGACACTGCCGAATTCTCTACTGCACACAGGACAGCCTCCAGAGAGAAGAATCGTCTGAATTTTCTGTCCCAACACGTCGGTAATACTGAGGTTGAGAAAACCTCCTTCAGAGGCAAGAGCCTTCTTGTGAGTGGCAGGTTGCAAAACCAAAGTCCTCCCATCTCTGTATGTAAGGCTCCTTCACACCACTGAGAAGGGGAGTCTATTTCTCCACTCCCGTGGCTCGCTCTGACATTTCCAACCAAATGGAAGAGGTACCATGGGATTTCTGAGCTTAGGCCTCCAGAGGTCTTACCACTTCCATTGTCACTGGTTAGAGCCCCAGGCGACAATGAGAATCAACCACCACATCACGGTCATCTTAAATCATTCAGCCCTGGACAGCCGGCCAGTGAGTTTAGCTGTGTGAGTGATCCCAGGAGAAACCAGCAGAAGAACCACCCAGAAAAGCCCAGCCCAAATTGCTGAGCCACAGAATGGTGCTTGTTTGACTCCATCCACTAAGCTTTGGGACTGTTTGTTTGGCAGAGATAGATAGCTGATACATGGAGAGTCTGTACATTTTGAAGGGGATGTCAAGGGACCGTACGCCTTCGCCCAAAGGATTGATGGGCACATTTCAGTCAATGGAAGCAACTGAAGCTCGGATTGGGGGCGGCAACAGAATCTGTCTTCCTGTGGGTCACATCCCTCTGGGGGAGTGGCCACGGGTAGGGTCTGCATTTAAGGCTGGATCCTGTGCATACGGAACAGCTATGATCCTGCCCCATGGGCCACAGGTCAGGTGGGGGAGCAGCTGAAAATGGAAACCAGATTGATGGCAAACCGCTGGGGAGAGGGTGTGGCTTTAATGTGGGGGCAGGAGGGCCAGTGTCGCCACCTGCCAGAGGCATGACCTTGAACAGGGCACTCTACTTCCCTCTCCGAACCTCGGTTTTCTGCTTTGGAAAGGGCTGATCATACCTCTCTCAGGTTTATTGGGAGGACTAGGTCAGATGAGAGGAGGTGATGGATGTGAAGGATTGAACACTGAGCCCAGCACAGAGATGGCACCATGGTGGCTTGCTGATGATGACGCAGACGCCTTGTTGGAATAGGGTTGGCTAAGAGTAAAGGATACAGGGACACCTGGGTGGCTCAGTCCTTAAGCGTCAGCCTTCGGCTCAGGTCATGATCCCAGGGTCCTGGGATCGAGCCCCTCATCGGGCTCCCTGCTCCGCGGGAAGCCTGCTTCTCCCTCTCCCACTCCCCCTGCCTGTGTTCCCTCTCTCGCTGTCTCTCTCTCTGTCCAATAAATAAATAAAATCTAAAAAAAGAAAAAGAGTAAAGGATACAAAGGGACCATCCAATCTCTGTCCTCTTCAGCTGTGGAGGGGCTCCCAAACTTAAAGGAAAAAAAGGACTGGGAACTGTAGGAACTAGGTTATTGCTCGATGTTTCCAGAATGGGTGTCCCCAGATGAGAAAGAAAAGCAGGTTTAAATCAGACTAGCATTAATAGCAGAAGGCAGGCAAACAGTCGGTCTTAATATTATTCCTGTGTGAGCCAGCATGTGGTGTGGGTTTTAATTTAAAGCAGGCATTTAGTGAGTTGATAAACAAGAGTGCACACCTCCTGCCCTCCCACGCCCCGAGCCCCAGAAGAACAATTATCCTGGAGAGAAGACGAAAGGAACATATGGAAATGAATTCTAATAATGTGGAGCGAGCACGCAGCACCTGCTTTCCTGGGGCGGACTTTGATGGGCTCGGGTTGAGACTGGGTTCACGCCAGCAGGTAACAGAGGTCAGCCGAGGCCTCCCTTCCTGGTTCACTCCATGGGTTCAATCACCGTGGGATGGAGACAGGCTGGGAGCTTTCTGATCTTCTCTTAACCTTGTGATCTGAGGCACACCTCCACTGGTGTGGTCTCTCTGGTGTGATCATCCGCATAGGTGGGCTGGTTATGTGTTTCTTTGCCTTCCCCCAAAGGCTGACGTGGAGTGGACGGAGGAGGCCAGTTGGCTTCTGTCTCAAGTCCCCAGACCCACCTGGGTCCTTCAGATCCTAAGTTGCAACTCATGGCGATCCATTTTAACCAATCTGGCAAAAGAGGGGCTTCACTGACTTACGGGACTGACCTTGGGAAAGCATAGGGCATTGGCCCCCAGGCATCTGACCACCGTCACCAACAAAACCCTTGCATTTTCTCATCTCACCTCAGCATTAACCTCCCAGTTTGGTTTTCTTGACAGGATTGAGCACCCTGACCGCCGTAACTCCCATCCAGACTTTCTGTCCTTGTCTCAAATCCAGCGGTGCCTGGGAAAGGCTTCGGTCGGCTCAGGCTGAGTCACGCGCCCGCCCCTGCACTGTGGCCAGGGCTGGGTACTCTGGTTGGCTGTCTCCTCCACAACCTCACCGGTTAGATGAGTTGGAGGGACACTCCCCAGAGCAGTGAGGATGCTATTGCCAAAAAGAGGGGAGTCAGGGCAGAAAACACCGTCGTTCTGCTATGGGGGCCAACAGAGTCATAATGTGCTTTCTTGAGTTATTTCTACAATTTCTCACCATGAGCCGTATATTCACCCCGGGGCAGGTTATCCACGCCAGCGGAAATGTAGCCAGACACTCTGAACCACAGTCTTATCGAGGTGGCTGTTCTGAGGTCCATCGTGGTTGTTCTAGGTCTTTGATGATTCAACGGGGAGGAAAAGATGAATCTTTCCATAATGAATGCAGTCGTTGCTTTATTGTAGGCTTGTTAAAGACAAATGTGCTGGTTTTGAGGGCACAGCTTGGAACAGGGTCTTTTCCTCTAGGGCTTCCTTGAGCAGAGAACACAGATACGAGCTTTAAAAGAACACAGAACAAGCTTTCTTGTTGTATCATTTACAGTCTGGTTCAGCTGCACAGAACAGCTGAATGATGGCAGCTTCAACACAGGAGTTGTCGCTCTCCTGGGAGACCTCTGCGGGTACAGGGGGGAGACCGTGCTCCGTGGGCCTCCTACGGTTTGTCAGACCTTACAAGCAGAGCCCCGGGCAGCTTCTGTTCCAGACCATGTTTTCAAGCATGTTTTATAGCGAAGAGACTTGGAAGATAGATAGAGCACCGTTCTGAGATCAAAGGGTAGATTTCTTGGCTCTCCAGGAAGGATAATGTGTCAAAGGGGCAAAGGCTGGGCAGGTTTGCTAGTAGCCCCATTATAAAGCTCGAGGTTCTGCAGCTGGGACACAAATCCACTGCATCTGCAGCATCTGCATGGATGGCTCCACATGGCCCCAAGGGGATCGGGGACAAGCGGACCTAATGGGGACAGACATGAACATGCGGTTCATGCTGCTTGCTGTGTCATGGATGATAAAGTCCCTTTTATCTGACCTGGGAGGCTAGTGTCTTCTGTTAGCATCCACAAAACTGGGACAGGCTAACTTGTTAGCTTGCAAGTAGGGTAAAATTTCACAGGCCCCAGTGGTATAGAAGAAAGGGCTGGAATGCTGACTCCATAAAGTAATCCAGGCCCGGCTCCTTTTATCTTTCTGTTTCACAATCCTCAAGTTCACTTCATAGTCCAAAATGGTTGTTGGAGCTCCAGCCAGCACATCTGCATTCCAAGCAACAGGAAATATGGAAGGGGAAGGACAAAGTCACCACTTCTCAGCCCTTCTGGAATTCCTACACAATACTCATTGACTGTCACTTAATTACATGGCCTTGCCTAGTTGCAAGGGAGGCTGGGAAATATCTTTAAGCTGGGTGCCATGCTGTCCTAGACAGGGCTTTGTGACTAAGGAAGAAGGAGAATGGACATGTTGGTTGGCAAACTAATCTCCGTCCCTGGCCCCATCTCCTGGTTGCCATCCCTGGACGGGTGGTGGGGACAGAAAGGAGCTCCCTGTCCACATACAGAGCACACTGAATATGGGAAACAGGGGCGCACAGGTTTGGAGAAGGGTGTACTAGATGAATTCCTTCCGCACCGCCCCAAGGGGCTCAAAAGATAGCGGGAGGGATGGACATGTGGATTACTGATTACAAAGCATTGTGATCAGCGGTGATCAGAGCTGGGTAGGGGTCATCCAGCTCAGGGAACTGTGAGAGCACGAACAAGGGATAGCTGCATCAACCGGCCATCAGGGAAGGCTTCCTGGAGGAGGTGATGCTTGATTTGAGTGTGGAAGGATGAGTGGAAGTTCACCAGACATGGGTTGGGCCTAGGGCTGCCAGATAAAATACAGATGCCCCACTACATTTTAATTCTAGATAAGTACATAATTTCAGGAAAAGTATAACCCATCTTGTATTTGGAGCATACTTATACAAAAAATTTTCCATTGTTTATCTGAAGTTCAAATTTAACTCGCATCTTATCTTCATATTTGCTAAATCTGGTAACTCCATGTGGGGGTGAGGGCGGTTCAGGTCCAATGAGCTGACACAAAACAGCCCAAGGGATGGGAGCTGGCTACAGCTTGGCAGGCTGGAGTGAGGGAGGAGTGAGGAGTGTGTGTGTGTCCAGGATGGCAGTGTGTGTAAGGTGGAAAAAGGAAGCGAGGCAGGTCATTGTCTGGTTACTAGGAATTAGGAGTATCTATTAGCTAACATTTATTAGAGCAATTACTACATGCTAGGAATTCTGCCAAGCACTTGGGTACTGACTAATTTAATCCTCATCCCATCACGAGGAGGGAGGTACTTCTCTTATCCCCACTTTACAGATGAGGAAAACTGGAGGTTAAGTAACATCTAGGAGGTGGTGGTGTGGGGACTCAAGCTCTGGGTGCCCATCCAGCTGTACCTTACTGGAATTTTCCGTGGCGCTGGCCGTGCCTTATCTCGTTCACTCCCACTTCCTATGACTCTCCCTTCCTATCAGCAGGGCAGGGTTGCCAACCACTTCGCTGCCTTAACAGAGGAGAAACTGAGTCAGGGCCCAGGCACTTGAAGCGCCTCGAGAACCCGGCCCTGGGACCCCCAGAGAATGGCTAGCTAGTCCAGAGGCTTCCACGCTAGGAGCCCTGCAGCATACTCAGGAGAATCCCCAAACGCCCCTCTATGGAGGGGAGGAGATGGGGGAGAGGGGGAGCGCCTTGCAAAGGGGAGGCCAAAAGGGGGGGGACTCCAATTAGAGCAGCTCAGCTTTTAGCCACTGTTTCCATGGGGCATCTGTGTGAGCCTGCAGTCGATTAAAAAATGGCTCAGCGGTTTGGAAATAAACATCCTGCTGGTAGTTCAACGCCCTCTGCTCCGAGGAGGAAACTGAGCCCCAGAGGGGGTGGGGGTGATCTCGCTCAGCCCGCGCGGGGACTCTGGTGGATGGCTTGATGCAACCTCAGGACCACCCACCCTCCCACCCCACCTGCTTCTGTGCCCCAGACTCCAGGGCATAAGTCTGGCATCTCCAGCAGACAAAAGCTGCAGGCTCAGAGCCACTGAGGGTGGTCACTGCTGCTGGGTGGGGGGG
>NC_138377.1:97472907-97543056 GCF_054177405.1 Leptonychotes weddellii | reverse complement strand
TTTTGCCGGGATGATAAATAGCAGGTCAGAGGAGACCATCTGGCCCCTTCCCTGCAGCTTCCTTCCAGAGAGGAGGGAGAGGGCGGGAGGGGCCCAGCTGCCTGCGCTCACACTCAGCCAGCACACGCACACACGCATCTGCACACAGTCACACTCAGACACACCCACCCGCGGTTGTTCACGCACACACACTCCTAGTCACACTCGCACACACTCACACACAAGCCTGCAGCCCATCTGGGCAGGAGGTTCAGGTGGCTAAGGCGGCATTTGCCTCTGAAGGGCCCAGACAAGGCCCTCACGCACCTTTCCCAGCTCTCTGCCTGATCCTCTCAGGGCCCCAGGTCCAGGGCGCTGGGGGGGTGGGTACCCCTACAATACTTGTCTAGCTGGGAGGACAGAGAGAAGCCTTGACTCCCGAGGTAATAACCCTCACTCAAAGAGTGGTCTTCCCTCAGTGGAGCATGCGGGCTCCTCCCACCTGCCCCTCACCCCTGCATGGGCACCTCCCCTCTCCACACCTGCCCTCCAGTCAGGTGGTCGGGTCCAGTGGAAAGGCCAAGGCCAGGAACTCCGAGGAAGGTCACGGGCACTCCAGGCCATTCTGACACATACTAGTCAGTCGTAAGTCTAAGAATCCTTCTAGATCTTATATTCTGGATGTGTCTTGCCCCACTTATTTTTTTTCCGATTGATCTGCCATCTATATTCTTTATTCACCCCAAACAGAAAGTAGCTGCTTTTGTTCAACAGTGAACAGCCCCCCTAAGCACAGTGTTTGGCACGTTGGAGGGGCTTAATAGATACTTGTTGGTTTGAATGGGCAAAATCAAATTCTTTCAAACACGTATATGATAATCAGCCAGGCTAAGGTTCTAGTGAAGTTTGGTAAGAATCCCACCCAGCATTGCATTCCGTGCATGGAGGGCCCATACTGGACCCTCAAAATGTCTTGCTTCCCCTAGTGGGGGATCAGCCCCTTAAGCGAGGGTCAGGGTCTGGGAGTCCCCCTACCACTGACAGGGTCCCGGCCCTCCCCACATACCTGGCCACCCGAGCCCCATGCTCAGGCTGCAGGGGTCACCTTGCTAAGGCACAGGGGGGCCTGGGCCCAGGAATCTCTCATGGTGCCTCAGCATTCTGCTCAGAATAGAGTAAAAGATATTCTTCCTTTCCCTCTCTTTTTTTTGAGTAATAAGATATTCCTAATAAGACAAAGGATTTATTCATCCATTTATTCATTTGACAAATATTTTTCAGAGTCCGTCCCTGTGTTAGGTATTATGTAAAATAGTAATGATTTAAACTGGCCAAGTTTCTGCTCTCGAGGAACTTTCATGTGTTGAGAGAGAGAGATAGTAAACTTGTGTTGAGTACCATGAAGACATGGTCAGGTTCAGAGCTAAAAGAAATAATGGAAGGATCCATTTTGGGGAGGCCTCTCTGTGGAGGTGATGTCTAGATGACACCTGAGGAATGAGGTGCCATGCAGACTGTGGGCAGAAGGGCATTCCTGGAGGCGCAGACAGCATGTGAAAAGGTCCTGAGGTTTTTGTGTGGCCAGAGTCTGGAGGAGGGAGACTGGTTGTAAGGCAGGCTTAGCAAGTTGGGCAAGCCCAAGTGTGTAGCCATGAGGAGTTTTAAGCATGACCAAAAACCACAAGGACCCTCAACACTAAATTTTAGAGATTCCCCGACCAACTAATGGTCACAGAACCCCTCCTGCATACAGCTCTGTGCCTGATGCTACAGAAACAGAATGTGTAAGATGTGGTTCCTGCTCTCAAGGGGGTGACAACTGCTGTGACCCGGACAGCCTCCCCAGACCCAGCACCTGCTACCTGTGGCCTGGATCCAGCCCAGCTGAGAACCACAGAGATAAGCTGAGGCTCCTGGAGCCTCTTTGCCACCAACAGCCCCAGACATTCAGGAGCAGACAACATGGAGGCTTAGCGCGGCCAGGACGACTTCCCAGAGAAGATGGAACTTGAGCAAGTGGGCACGAATTGGAGGTACAAGTGCCTTTCTGTTGGACACTGTGCACAGCTCCAGCCTTCTCAGGCCAGCTGTGAGGTGCAGATCATTAGCCCACTTCACAGAGGAGGAAAGCGAGGTGCAGGGAGGGAATTAGAGCCACCGAGGGATGTACATGGGATTTGAGGCCAGCTCTGCTTGGCTCTTTCCATTCCCACCGAGAGAAGATTGAAACTTGGGTGCCTTGGTCTGGGCAGCAGGGTCATATTCTGATTTTCATGGGCTCTGGGCCCTTGGCCTTCATGGGCCCCATTTCTTCATTAAAAACTATTAAAAATTATATTTTTATGACTGTGTTGGTCTCAAGATGAATGTGTTTGTCTTCTTCAGTTTTTAAAAGGTTTTTCAACATGCTCATGGGTCTCCCCATGCATCGCGGGCCTGGGGTACTGTGCTCAGTGCGCCTAATGGAGAAGCAGCTCTTGCAGCACCTCCAGATCGCACAGCCTGCCCCCCAGACTCCAAGAGCGCAGCTGCCACCCCCTGACACACCCAGACTGTGCCCTGCGCTGGGACAGATGCTGCAAGGGAAGCTGCAGCTCGAGGGTCTCTGCAACTGGGCTGGTAAGGGCAGCTGGACAAATAAATGGTCCCCTGGGAACGTATGTGTCTGTGCTGATGCAGGGACAAGAGATTGCTTGTCTTTTTTCCTGGAACCAGAGCTTAAATTCACCAGGGTGATAAACGGTCTGGCCTCGCGATGAAGGCCAGCTCCATAACTCAGCGCCAAAAAGCCCTGGAAGCCTCCATCTCATGTTTGCTGTTTTTCTCAAGGCGGGTGAGGGCCACGCTGACAAGGTGGAGAAACACAGGGCCCAGCCATCCTGTGGTACCCTGGGGAGCGAGGCTCAGGGATGGGGGTGTTCCACCACGGAGCGCCCCAGGGGCCTGGCCCTCCCACTCGCCCCTGGGAGGCCCCACTTCCCACTGATTCCCATGCTTCCCACGGCTTCCAGAGAACTCAAAGCACAGCTCTTTCGGGGTGCTTCCCTGTCTCAAAGGCCTCCCATGGCTCTCACGCACAGGAGGAAAGCCATGAGCCTCAGTTTGGTGTCCCGAGTTCGTTAGGTTCAGGCCTCAGTTTACCTTACTATGACACTTTACCCACAAAGCTCTTCCAGCCCGGAAACCTGTTCTGTAACTCTGGGTCTTATTGACCCTGGCTGTTTTCCTCTCCTGGAATGCCCTTCCTCCTCCAGGGAGCCCTCCAGGAAGCTCCACTTTTCCTTTGTCTGTCTCCCCGCGCACTAGGTTTGGACCTCTGCTGCAACCTTTGGTATAATCTGCTTGTAGTCACCTATGTGTACCTCTGTCTCCTCCCAGTGTAGGAACCTCTAAAGGGTAGGGACCTGATTTTATTATCCTTGTCTGTCCTATAGGCTTAACGTGGTGCTTTGCACACAGGAAATGCCTACTGTTTGTGAAGTGAATTGCATTTCCCATGGGGAGCTGCCTTGCTCTAGTTAGATGGTCTAGGAGCACCCAGCTGTACTCTGATTCGAGACCTTTGCTTAGAGGCAGGCCCAGTTCCCCCATTTCTAATTAGATAAAGCCTTGACCTTGACTCATGTCCCCCTTTGGCCTGGGAGAAACTCAGGACACCAGGTTTGGCAAATGCACCGGTCTAAGAATCCATAAATATTGATTCGTTGTTTGCAGAGTAATTTAAATGTCAGTTATAAGCCCAAGGCAGATAAAGATCTGTATCAACAATAAAACTGGATGCAAGCCACCAAGCCCTGGGGAAGCAGCTTTGGGTTAAGACAGAAATGGAATGCATAGGCCTTGGGGAGGGAGGGCATTAGAGGGTGAGACAGATCAATGGCTCAGTGAGACTTGGCTGCCAGTGTTATTTGGGCTGGGATATGCTTGCTCATTACCGTGTCTGCTCTTTGTGGTTGGAGGTAGCCCTCCATCCATCCATCTGTCCATCTATCTGTCTGTCCCTCCATCCATCCATCCATCCATCCACCACAGAATGCTGTTTCTCAGTTATTCAGAGGGAGATAGAGACAGACAGATACACATAAACACCCAGAGACACGCACACACAGAACAAAGCTAAACACTGACATTCAGACAGAGAAACAGTGATAAAGAGACACAGGGAGAGGCAGTGATGGAAACGGACACTCATGGAGAAGGAAATACAGAAAGGAACAGACAAAGATGAAGGGAGAAACAGATATGCCCCACAGAGGGAGGGCAGGGGCATAACCATGCAGGGTTTGGGCACAACTGTGCATTGGGGGGCAGCAGACTGGGCCCTGGCTTATAGCAAGGGATACTTGATTCTAACTCCAAGAGGCAGTGTAGTCCTGTGCTAAGATCCATGGCTTAGGAATTTGACTGCCATGATCAGATGGTGTTCCAGTCCCAGTTTTCCCACATACTAGATGTTTGTGATATTGAACTACTTAATTAAACCTCTGAGCCTCAGTTTCTTCATCTGTAAAATGGAGATCCTCATATAATATACAAGGATCCTTGGATCACAGTTTTGGGGGAGTACATATATATATTAAGGGCTTTGTATACCGTAAGCACTTTATAAATGCTGGGTTTTATCACTATAATTCAGAGTCTTCCCTAAAGAACTAAGTGACCTTGAGCAAGTTGTTTCCTCTCTCTGTGCCTTGGTTTCCCCCATCTGTGAGGTGAGGAGGGATAGCTTTGAGGGTTTCCTAGTCTCTGCCTTCCTTCCTGTTACCTCCTGTCTGTCCTTTGTGGCCGTCCCCAGTGAACGGTTTCTCTCCTTTGCAGAAGGTGCCCCCTCTGTCTTTGATTTCATTTAGCCACAACCAGACCCAGCAAATGAATTTCTTCCCTCCTCTTGGCTGACACCAGGAAGCGGCTGGCCTGATAGCTCCCCCGGAGGGATCGATTGGAGGAAGCCTGATTTTGAAATGACCTGGAGGACTGCTTTGAGATGTTGAACCTGACCTGCTATCGTTCCGGGTCGGGGCTGATGGTCAGAAGCTGCTGCCTCACCCCATGGTCTTGCTGGGGCTATTAGGGACAGCGGAGGGCAGGCTGCTCTGTGTGCAATCAACTCTTTTCTCTGCATTTTTCATCTCCATATTTTTGAATACTGTGATTATACATCTATTTTCTGATTTTTTTCCATTGTAAATATTATCTATTGGCTTTGCATGATAGCATTTAGCTTTCTTATACATGCGCACATGCATTTTCAGCCCCCCCCCACCCTCCCACCCTCTATCACAAATGTTGGTAGTATATCAATATTCAGTGTTTACACTACTATGACAATTTAAATATTGTTCACAGCTGAGCCATGTACGTAGTGTACTCTGAATACATTTCCTTTCTTCTATAACTTTGAGTTTTTCTGCAGATAATAATTTCCTCTTTTTTTGTTGTTCGTTTAGTTTTCTCTATTCCTATTACTAATTGACCTCCAAATTCTCCAAAAGAATTGCAAAGCTCCTCTAAATATGGTTAAAACATCAGATAGTAGTTCAGTTTTATGTTCTTCCCATGGATACATGCTTTCTGGAGCTCTTTACCTTCTGCTCTGATCAGAACTGGGGTAGGGAGGTCTTCTGGTCCACTGTGCAGCGACCCTCCCGGACCTCCCTCCAGTATCTTCCTGGTAGCTTTTATTTGTTTATTTTGGGGCATCTCTCCTCTGTTGCCTCCCTTATTTCGTAGACACCCTCCTCCCTCTCTCCCAGCTTACCCCTCCACTATGGCGGAGCATGACTTCCAATCAGGTGTGTAATTTTCAGCCCCTCCCAGCACCCCTGCCTGATAGCTTCGATTCCTGAGACTTTCCTGAGTTTCAGTGCACAACCTGCTTCCCTCTTTTGGCTTAGTCCTTGTAGGTTCTTGTAGACAGAGAAGATTGAGACCTGAGTCATTCCATCAGTTTTGCCCCTTGTTTCTTACCTTCCAAACTTTTCTTAAGATCTTATTTCTATCTTCTCTTTCATTCCCCCACCCCTCCTTTTTTGATATTTAACCTTTTACAACCTCTTTTCTGTGATTTTAGTAAAGTTTTTGAGAGGAAGCAGAGATGAGCTGGAGGTCCAACTGATTTAAAAATGTTTAACTAGTGCAATAATTGATTGTTTAGGTTGTATGTTGTCTCTGAATGCAGAGAAAGGGTCTTAGCCGTAATTTAAAATTTAGGAGCCAATAAACAGCTTGTGTCTTCCAAGTATTTTCTGGCTAAGTTTTCTTGGAGATCCATACTTGTGATGGGGAGCATTAGGGACTGTAGCTCTTCATGGCCAAGTATCAGATGAAAACTAATAAACTGTATCAGTTATCTATTGCTACAGTAATGCTGTATTAGAAACAACCCCCAAACCTCCTAGGCACACAACACTGCTGATTGCTGTCAGGTATGGGGTCAGCCACAGGGAGGTCAGGCTGTTCTTGGCTGGGTTCTCTCAAGGCTGGGGTCAGCTGGCTACTGGCTGATCTAGGATGGCCTCGTCTTTGGTAACTGAGGCAACTGGATTCTGCACCTCGTGTCTCTCATTCCCCAGCAGGTAGTGGGGGCATCTGCTCACGTCAGTGAGGCTCCGACTTGAAAATGACAATGGGTCACTTTGGCCATATTCCATTGGCCAGGGGAAGTCATAAAACTAGCCCAGGGTTAAGGATGGGGAAATCATCTCCAGCTTTTCGGTGAAAGTCATGTAGCAATGGCTGTGGATGTGGAGTGTGTGTGTGTGTGTGTGTGTGTGTAGTTGGGGCCATTAAAGCAGTGAGTGCACTAAACCAACTAACATCAGGAATTCTCCAGATGAAGTCTGTCATTACGGTGTATAGGTTCCTTGCCCTTTTAATCTTTATGAATTTTGCCTGTATCAAGCCCCACAGAAAGAATACAATACATGTTAAAAGCCTGCTGCGTGGGTAAGCTGACAGCTTTGACCTTCACCCTGTCTCGCTAATCCTGGTCTCATAAAGTGGATTCCTTGGAGTTTAAAAAAAAAAAAATCCAGACTGTTGACTGGGTTAAAAGAAAAACCACTCAGGTCTTCCCCATCGGGGAGCCTCTTCGGGTTTTTCTTGAGCAGTTGCCACATCTCTGAGCCAGATCCTGACTTTTTCAGTTGGATCTAACCCAGTTCTGGGGGGGCCCAGAACTCTGCTAGGGAAGGGCAGGCAGTGTATCCGATCACCGCCCATCTAGGTAAAGAACAGCTCGTTCTCCCTCTTCCTCTTCCCTTCTTGCATCGTCACTCAACGCTTTACCCCAAAGGCATGAGCATTTCAGGCTGAGCTCATGCAGACCTCCCTGCACGCTAAGGCCCACTCCCCTGTTCCACCCTCAACTGAGCACTTGAGCAGTTTTTCTTTCTTTTGGATCAAGGGGGGCTGTGTGATATTTAAAACAGAACCTTGATCCCAACAGTGAAGAGGGTATGAGAAGAGAGCCTCCCTCATAGGGGTGCTCTAAGGGTCACAGGAGCTGATGTTCATCATGAGCCCTTGAAAGGTCCTACCTCTTATTTTACTCCTATGGCTGTCCCTTGAGTTGTCCCCTCCCTAGCTCCTTCCCAGCTGGCTCAACTCCAGCTCTCTCTCGTTCTTGGTTCCTTGGTGTCTGGCTCAGATGTCCCACCCTGCTTCTGCTCCTCAGGGCTGTACTCCAGCCCGATACACCTGTCTGATGTCTTAGCTGCTCCCAGCCCCCTCTCACCTGCAGGGCCGGCCGGACAGCTGGGAGGGGCAGCGCCTGGCTTGTTCCCACAGAGCTCACCATGCACTGTCCTGGGCAGGCTTGGACAGCCTGCTCCACATTCTGTTCCAAGCTCCAGCCCACAGTGGAAAGTTTCCTTGCCCCAAGGTCTCCTCCCAGCTCAGAGAAGAGAGACCTGAAAGTTATGCTTCTCTTTTATGAGTGTGTTGAAAATGATGTTGACTCAGAAAGGTCATTGTTTTTTTGAAAACAGAGAAGTTCAGCCGCATTTTAGCATCCACCTCTGTGCCAGACTGGGGGGCGGGGAGGAAATGGCACTCTGGAAACCACAGAATGCTGCCCCCACTCCACACCCCCCTCGGGGTCTGAGAGCTGCAGTTACTGAGCCCTCCAGCAAGTACCTCCTTCCTTTGGGGCCTGGGTTCTTTCCCCCGGGGACATGAGAGCTGGGACCAGATCACTGTTTCTAAGCCCAGCTAAGACTGCAGACCCCTTAAATGCCTGTGGTGTTTACTGAAGACGCAGCAAAGGGGGAGGGTTTGGGGCAGGCCTGGGGGCTGGAGTGTGAAGGAGGCACAGCTAGGCAGAGGTGCCAGTGGAGGTGGATGGGATGTCCCAGGGGCCCAGAATCTGCCTTTCACTCCAAATAGCATTAACTTTGGTTATTATCCACGGCAGTAATGAGAGCGCTGACGTACTAGCTGGTGCTGGGCAGTAAGTGACGCATGCCGTACATGCCACTTCATTTCATTTTCATGTCTTCCCTACAAACAAGTGATTCATGTTCCCATTTTACAGATGAGCACACTGGCCCAGTGTCATACCCTAACTAGTATTGCCAGCGAGCTGGGAATCAAACCCAGGACTTGTCTGGGTCCTTTAATTCTGGTAGGATTTCTGGGAGTCAGGTGAGGAAGCCAGGAACACAGAGATAAGGGAAAACCCAGCCACAACCCTGGAGATTCACAACCCTGTCATTCAAGGCCTCTTCTAAATGCGGTAACAAGGTAGCAGTAGAGGGCTATGGGAGTTCCCAACAGGGCTTGGGGATAATCCAAAGAGGCTTCTTGGAAGAAAGGGCATTTAAATTGCAACTTGAAGGAGAAGGATTTTAACGGTGGAGAGGGAATTCTAGGCAGATGGCACAGCTTTTGTGGAATGTGAGGTGGGGAGGTTGCAGAAGGTGGGTGTGGTTTGGCCACAGGTGGTTCATGGTATAGTTGGGCTGGAACGTGGTGTGGATGGAAAGCTAGATTAAGGCCATATTGATGACGGCGTTGAATGCCAAGATAAGGAGCTAGGAACTAGTCAATGGAAATTTGACAGCAAATTTTGCAGATTTAAAAAGGAAAAAGTAGAAAAATGGACAGGTACTGACGATACCGAACCACAGGTAATCCAAATAGGGCTGAGAAAACTTTAAAATACTATGAAGGTTTTTGTCTGATTTGGGGATGCAGCTGAATGTCCTTATCCCAGAAATCTGAGCAAACCTCCACACACCAGGTTGAAGGTCAACGAGCAACTCCTTTCTAACTTGCTCAGATTTCTTACTCGCAAAACTTCACCAGATGACACATTCGGCTTCTCAGCCTATGCAGAGCAGCTTAAAATGTTTATTCATGAGTGAAGAATTGGGTGCCCCGTGGTCCCTGGGTGGAGGGAGCCAGCTCATCTTGAAATGACTCATCCTTGGCCACCCCAGGCCATGTGATGCCTTCATTTTCAGTAATAGGCATTTGCACTGCTCATTTGCCTCGTGTCACCTGCAAACGTCCCAGTTCCTGATGCTGCTGTGGCTGCAGCTTGAGCTTTGGGCTCAGATCTGCAGCTGGGCGATTGGCTTTAAGCAGGGGGGGGTGCCCTGCTGACCTGGATGCAGCCTTGGGCCGCAGTGCTGTCTCCACCACACTCTCATTGAGCGACCTTGGCAAGTCCCCGTCTCTCTGTGCACAGCTGTGTCCTTACCACAGCTGGCTTGAGGGCCGTGCTAGATCAGCACTTCTGGGAAGAGTCATCCCATGCCCCCTTGGAAGGCATCATCATATGTGAGCACTCCCTACTATTCGTCAGTGGATAATCCTTAAAGTTGACTCACTTTTAAAACACACCAATTGATGTCAATCTACCATTTCTGTAAGCAATGCATCATTTGCTATAAATGGACATCAAAGTTAGCTATGAACATCGTAAATGTTCACCCTTGTATCACCTCTGATTGTTATGCTTGCTGCTGGCCCGAGTGTACCCCGCTTGGGGAAGCCTGTCCCCTGTGCACCGGAAACACCTGGGGAACTTACTAAAATGTGGACTCTGATTCAGTAGGTCTGAGGTGGGGCCTGAGACTCTGCATTTCTAACAAGCTCCCAGGAGGTGTCAATACTGTTGGTCCAGACACCCCACTCTGACTAAGAAGACTCCATGGAGTTTCCCCACCCTCACCTTCTAGGGTAGGGCAAGAATTTCAGTAGAAACAAAACAGCAAATCCTCTTGCAAACACTTTTTGAAAAAGATTTTATTTATTTATTTATTTGTTTGTTTGTTTGTTTGTTTATTTATAGAGTACAGGAATAGGGGAGGGGAAAAGAGAGAAAGAGAATCTCAAGCAGACCCTGCACTGAGCCCCTTGCGGGGCTCGATCTCATGACCCTGAATTATGCCCAGAGCCGAAATCAAGGGACACTCAACCTACTGAGCCACCCAGGTGCACGCCCCCCAACCCTTGCAAACATTTGAAGTGAACTGCAGAGACCCATATCCAAACTTAGAAACAAAGGCTTAATAGAAGAAGAAAACTCAAGAGAGTTGTTATCTCTTTTTTTTTCTCCTTAATATACATTTACTTTACCTTTACTTTATGCACTGAGAGCTATCGTTGTCTATGCTTAGACATATGTGGGTCTTTTCAGAGCCACCCCCTTCATGCCTTAATTTAAAGACCTGAACAGGGAAAGCCATTCCAGTTGGGACCTTGGTCATAAATCCTGCCGGCCTGGCCTATAGCCCGGGCCAGGCTCTTGCTGAGAGACAGAACCCCGTGGCTCTGGCAAGCCCGACTGGTCAAGGCTTTCCCTGCTCTGAGTCCTGCCATCCTCGCAGTCGGAGCCACACATCCACTGACTCACTGTGGCTTTGTGTGTTCATGTCATGCGTTCCCGGTGGGGGGTCATAAGCTCTAGTAGTAGACGGTGGGGGTGGTGGTGACTGGAGCCGGGAGGGGAGTGAGGCTGCTCCTTGGGGATGCACACAGGACTGAGGCCACGGCTGGCCCTTGAGTCCAGGACACGAAGAGAAGTTGTCTTTATGAGAGGTGTGAAGGGGGCAGCTCATGGTGGCTCCGATGGACCACTCTTGTGCTCAGGGTGAAAAACAGGCTCCAGCTGAATGCAAAGTCGTGCCCCTTCCACCCCCAGAGTCAGTCCCAGAGCTCAGATGTCTTTCTCTACCCTGCTGCTGGCAGGTCAGCGAGGACCCGCCATGCAGCAATTCCTGATTTCCCCGATACAGTTCAGTGTAATCCGTGTTGTGCATCTAGTGTGTCTGAGGTGCCCTGAGGGAGGAGAGCCAAGCCAGGGACTAAGGGGGATCAGGGAGAATTGCTAGAGGCGCATGAAGGTTATGTGCTGAGCAGAGGCCTGACCCAGGATGCCAGGGGGGTTTTCCGTGAGCACAGCAAGAGGATTGGGAAGACCTCTCCCTTGCTCCCAGCCCCTGGCCAATCCCCAAACTCAAGCCTCCCTCTGATATTGCAATATCTTGCTGCTAGGTGACCTCTCACTCTCATTTAGCCAGTCCCAGACTGGCTAGAGAAGAGACAACAGCGCAGATTCTATCCATCCTAAAATACACAGGGAAGGGTTGCCTTTTTTTCATTCCTGAGGCCGTGAACAAAGACAAGATATATAGAGAAAAGAACACAATTTTCTCCCAAATCAGGTCATTCTCTTAACAGCCTGCCATGGCTCCCTATTGTTTGCAGAATCAAGTCAAAAGATTCTTAAACCTGTAAAGGGCTGATTCAAGATGTGAATCTGTCCCTGTCTGGTTCCAGATCCCAAGCATGTCCCTCTCCCCGTGGGGGAGGCTCTGCATCTGTGGGGATCATAAATGTATAGCTGCCTTCTGTACTTGGCCAATGGAGAAGCTGTGTCAGAGAGTAGTTCCCCCGTGAGTTGGAGCCATGGAGCATCAGGGAATTTGCATCCTGCTTCAAGGAGGAAGGAAGATGGGAAGAGGAGGCCAGGAGGCCTAGCAACCCAGAAATCACAAGACCTCGAGGCTTGGTGTGAGCCTTGCAAAGCCTGTCAGTCCTCACTGAGCTTTTACATCATGATGATGGCTTCTGCATGGAGTCGCTAGACCATGCCAAGTGTTTGACACGAATTTTGTCACTTTAGTTCACCAACAACCCAGTAAGGTGGGTTTTGCTGGTTGCGGTGTTCAGAGAAGGGGACTGCATAATTGAACACAGACCTGTTTAGGGTTCAAGTTCATGTTTTCCTGCCAGGACCTGCTGCCTATCTTATTTGAAGCTTAGAACAACCCTGGAAGGTGGACATAATCAGTCTCATTTTACAGATGCTGAAAATAGGACTCAGGGAAGTTAAGTGACTTGGTTCAGTAGATAGGTGGCTGTGCCAAGGCCAAAGGCCATTTACCACACCCTGACCAGGATTTTCCCCTTGTACAACACTGGCTATTCTTCAGGTATATATGGCTTATATGCTTTCTGAAGGCCTTGCCCTTATGAGGGAAACCAGGCTGGGCTGGGCATCGAGAGGCCAGTGTTTCAGCCTGACTCTACCCATGGTTGGCTATATGACTGTCACAAGCTTTCTCTCCGTGGGCCAGAGTTATCTTTGAAGTTTCTTCCAGCATTAGAATTGCACTCTTTCTTTACATTAAAAATATAATACTTGTGTGAACATGTTCAATAATATAGAAATATAGAAAGGAAAACCAAATCAACAGCAAAAAACTAACTCATCATCTCTTTACCATTGCTAGAGGCAGTAATGGTTAACCATTTCTTGGTGTGTTTCCTTCCAAATGGTTTTCCCTCTCTCTCTCTCAACCTAAATAAACATATATAAATTTATATATCATCCTAAAATGTATTTTTTACTTAAAATATATTTCAGTGGTTTTTCTGTGCCATTATTTATAGATCTACTATATTCTTCAAAAAAAAAAAAAAAAGAGTGAGCATGCGCGTGAGTGGTGGGAGGGGCAGAAGGAAAGGGAGAGAGAGGGAGAGAGAGAATCTCAAGCCAACTTCCCGCTGAGCTTGAAGCCTGACGTGGAGCTCGATCTCACAACCCATGAGATCATGACCTGAGCTGAAATCAAGAGTTGGATGCTTAACCAACTGAACCACCCAGGCATCCCTACTATATTCTTTTTAAATAATATATCTTGGACACATGTCCTCATCAGTAAGTCTTTCCCTACCTTTAAACATGATGAATAGGGAGTCTCTCTCTACTTGCTAGATGGGATGTTGCCCAATTCATGAATCACTTAATAAAGTCAATTAGATCTTCAATATATAAGTAAATAAAAATGACAAATAGTTTTGCTGCAGCATGGAAAGGTGTAATTCATTTTGGCATTTGCATCATTTCTAGGCTTTCTTTCCCTGCTATTATAAACAGTGCTGAAATAAACATCTTTGTGCATATACCTAACTCACATGTACATAGATTTCTTTAACATGGATTCTTAGAAGTAGAACTACCAGATCAAAGAACACACATTTAAAATTTTGAAAGGTGATGCCAAGATCACTCTACAAAGAGGTCAACTGACCTTGCTCTTCATGGTATAGGGGAACAGCCCAACGGATGTTTGCATTTGCCCCATCTGAGCCTGGAGTAGCAGGTGTAGGTATTCTGATGGCCATATTGCAAATGAGACAACAGAAGCTCAAAGGGGACTAGGAGTGTCTCAGTGTCATACAGGAATTGGGGGCAGACCTGGGATCAAAGACCTTGTGCCCACAGACCCTGAGACTAAACACTGCGGCCCTGAGGTAATGGCAGTGTTGGAAGGAACTCTGACTTTGAGGTCACAGTTCCTAAGTCTGAATTCTTGCCATGCAACTTTGCCATCTCTGTGACTTTGGCCTAAATACTGAATCTCTCCCACCTCAATTTTTCCTCTATGAACACTCTCAAGGAGTGACAGTTTTGAGGACTAAATGAGAATTTATGTAAGGGTCTGGCCCCTAGAAGGTGCTCTCTAGAACCTCCTTCCTTCTGGGGAGTTGGGGGCCAGGGAATTCTACCGCACTCTAGATCTCTTCTGCATTCATTCAAGAAGGTCGCTAAGACATTTACTGCCCAGACATGCACAACTCAAAAAAATTATTGCTGAATATTATTGAAAAGACTTGCAATTCAGAAGATTTTTTGTTCATTTAGAAGTGAAAAAAAGATGTACTTCTCTGATACAGAAAGAACTGGAGGTGTGGCCTTGATTGTTAGAGGGAGAGCTCAAAGAGGGCTTTTAATTGTTCCTGATACAATTATGAAAGTGATTTCAGCAGAGGCTAGGTGATTTTCAGCTTAAAACAGCTCTGGGACAAACTTGTCTCTCTGTGGGGTCACCAGAAGGTCATCTCATTGTTTGTAGCCTCATGGTGCTTTGAGGATTCAGGGTAATGGAAGAAGAGGCAGATTGTTTTTAAAAACCAGCCACAGTCATTTGCCTTCATGTGTTCCCTCTGGGGACTCTTCTCCCACACTGACTCAGAGCTTGTCCATGTGACTTGCCTTGGACAACAGAACATTAGCAAGTGCAGCAGAGACTTGAAAACAACTTAAGCATTGGATCTTGCCTTCTCGTGTAGGCTTGGAGCACTGAGTTCACCATACAAATAAGCCTGAGCTAACATGCTCAAGAGATTGCTCGGTAGGTAACTGAGGTGCCCCATCCAACAGCTTGTCAATCACATATGAGGGAGGCCATTGTAACTCAACCAGCTTCAGTCAAACCACTGGTTGACCGCAGATGGCCAAGATGGCCTGAACCAAAATGGTCTAGGCCACCCACAGATTGTGAGAAAAAAAATTAATGTTTTTATTTTAAGCTGTTACATTTTGGGGTGGTTTATTGGACATTCAAAGTTAACTGATGACGGTATTGAATAAATTCCTGGATGAACCAACAAGTATCCCAGGCTTAGGAGAAATAGCCTTGTCCTAGTGCACAAAAAATATTTCAGAACCATGGACAGAGGCACCAGGATACGGTGTATTTGAGTCTAGCTGTGCACAAGCCGGCCCCTGGGGTGAGAGTGAGAATAGTGGTTCAGGGTACAGGGGGAGACAGAAGTGTTAAAAACAACAACAACAACAACACCATGGCAATGTTGCAGGTGCTAGTGAGTCTTGTCAGACAGCTATTAATTCAGGAAACCCCCCCTCCGCCAGTCACAGACAAATCAGGATGGTTCATCGGTCAACAAGTGCAGGCACTTGGAGGCCTGGGGGTACAAGGCAGGGGAGGTAGGGGACTGAGTTAATGGCCCCCTGGCCAAGACTCGCAGGGAGATGATTTGGGCTCAGTCTTCTAACTGCCTCCTCCACGGTTCGTACACAGTCTGGCTTACCGTTAATTCCCTGGGGAGAGTCAGACTGTGCCAAGGGAATCTTGAGTCTATAATTTCATAATAATAATCTCTTGTTTTTTTGGACAGTGCTTAGACTTTGATAAATCCTTTCCTAGCCACATATTATATAATCTGGCTCAGTCCTCATAACCATTTCGGAGAAAAGCAGAGAATCCAGGGGCGTTCCATATCCACTCCCCTTTTCCCCTTTTAGTCTCTTGGTGTGTGAGCTAGGGGAGGGGAGGGCAGCCAGAAGAGCAGCAGGCTGGGAGTCCAGACTTCTGGATGCCCAGTGTCCTACAGCTTTCTAACTAGGTGGGAATTCAACATCCAAGCACATGCAGTGGATTTTCTCAGCCTTGTGTTAAAATGAGAGAGCAGGACTCCAGTCTTTCAAGCTCTGAATTCCTAGGAGTCTCAGAAAACTGAGGAGACTCAGGTCCTTTGTTCATTATATGGGGTGCTGTTTGGGGGGTCTCCTAGATCACTGCCTGTTTTCCTTGTATTCGTGCTGGTAGGGCCCCTCAAAGTGAGTGGCGTGGTGGTAATTTCCACTTTTTACCATTCAGGACAGTCTGGGTCCTAGCGGCTGGATGGAGGGCCTGCCAGCTGATTCATAGGGATGATGCAAACCACCCCTGGGAAGGGTAGGGGCATCCCAGGTCTCAGCCACTCCCAGGGCTCTCTCCCCATCTCTGCTTTCCTCCTTCTGCACACCAGCTTCAGTCCCACAGGCCAGCTTTCTCCACGAGACTGTGCTCATGGGAGTTCTGGGCTGGGGATCAGAAGACATGCACATGAGTCTTACCTCTCCCCCACCTTGCTGTGTGACCTTGAGAAAGTCACTTTCCTTCTCTGGGCTTCAGGCTCTTCTCTGCCAAATGGGGATGATCATCCCTGAGTCCCTCCCACAGGCACTGAGGGGAACTAATGAGATAATGTTGTGAACGAGCTTTCAAAAGCTGAAAAGCCCACACAGATGTGAGGATTATTCTTCTGATCCTGGGCCTCCTAGGATTAGCTTAAATTTATGGCAACAGGAGGGATAGGGGCTAACAGAAACGTCCAGATGTCTAGCAGCCTTGCTCAAATAACGCCATACAACCTGCTTTGCAGGGTGGCCCCCTGATTTATTTATTTATGGCGGGCAACTCATGCTGGGCTTCCTGGCTCTTCATGACCTCTGTCTCACCTCTCTCCCTGCTGCCCCGGGTCAGGGGTCCCTGGGCTCCCTTTATGACAGGGTGCAAGCCTGGCCACATGGTTCTGCTCTCCTCCTCCTGCTTTCTCCCCGAGGCCGAGAAATGAGGACACTGAGCTGCTGCTTCTTGGGACGGCTGTATCTTACATGTTTATTGATTGTTTCCTGGGGGAGGAAACACAGTCTGCTGGAACCAGGAAGGACCAGAAGATGCCACCTAATTCCGTAGGAGGCCAATCACATGACAAGAGGACTCTTGGCAGAAACTCTCTGAAATCCCTGCATAACGTGAGGCTAAGTGATTTTGTTTTTATGCTGTAGGACCATTCTGGGCCTTTAATACACTAGTGAGTTTTGCTCATCATCAAGAAGGGGATACAGCAGCCATGTTTCCCAATATATATATTTGTTGGCCAGACTTTTTTTTTTTTCTTTCCCCGACAAAGCATTTATGGGACTCGTGTCCTGCTGAACACACTTTGGGAGGAAGAGTGATCCAGTGTCACACCCTCACTTCACAGAGAGGAGCAGGAAGACCCAGACAGGGCAAGTCAGGGGGAGCAGATGCCCCATCCCCTCTGCCCCGTCCACTGTCCCAGGGCTCTTCCAACAGCACCAACCTGCTCCCACCCACACAGAAAACTCTCTCTGCCTCTAAGACAGTCCAGGTTGTTTTCCAATCCCTTGGGATGCAGAAACATGTTCTTTCTTGGTAAAATACCCAGGGTAAGAGAGAGTGTGAGTATGAGTGTGATTGGGAATGCTGGGGGTGTAGAGAACCTTTGGTTTTCAACTTCACTGAGGACCAGACAAGAGGAAGTGGACCAAGAAGACCTCAGTGTGGAAACCAGGTGCTGCTCACGGGCCACAGGTTGCAATCGCTGTTCATTAGCAGCTACTTGGTGAGAGCCTGGTGGGTCCTCTGGGAAACATGGCCCAGGCAGCACAGTCAAGCTCAAGAGCACCCCAGGAGCTGTCCAGCGTGGGTGTTCTCAGGCTTAAGTGAGTGCGCCTGGTGGGGGGTGGGTGCTGTGGTTTGCAGTCAGGAGGGTGATGACAATCACAAGGATCATCATCGAGGGCCTGCTGGGCCCCAGGTACTGTTCTGGCAGCTCTGTACACATTTGTTCATCTACTTCTCACTTCAGCTCCATGATGAAGGCACCGTTGCTGCCTTTGCAAGATCGCAGAGGAGGGCAACAAAGCCAGGGAAGGTGAAGGAGCTTGTTCGAGGTTGTAGGGCTCGAAAGTGGTAGAGCCAGAGGGGATATCTCCCCAGCAGGCTGACTGCAGAACCCACACTTTTAAACCACAATGCTCGGGGCTATCAGAGAGTCTTAGGAATTGCTGCTCTGACTGACTACGAGATCCATGGAGATGCTTATAAAATCAGGATTTTGGTTCCTCATCAGCCCTTTGGTCGACTCCATTGTAACTAATGAAGGGCAGGTCCAGGTGGGACAACAGACTGGCCAAGGTCAACAACTTCTGGCCACACTAGCTGAATGGAATCGAACTTCCTAGCGGCGGAAGGGGGAACAGTGGGAGGCTCCTTGCCCTGGAGTCAAACTGCAGCCACATTGCCTCCCTCCGCAGGGCACCCTTGGGCCCAGCGGTACTCCCCTCCCCCGCCCCAGCTGGCAGCCTAGACCCAGCACCTAGTGAGTTCTACACCAAATGCCCGAGTCATGCTGCCTCCCATATGCTAAAGAATGGAACTGACCCTCCCAGCCACACCGCCCCCCAGCCATGCCCATCTGTTGATCCAACTTGAAGAAGAAAAAGAAAAAAATGATAACCACAGCTGAAATACTTTAAAATGGTTTTAGATATCAAATAACTTTCTCGAATCATCACAAATTATTAAGATTCCCTACATCAATACCCTTTATCCATGAAGGGTCTTCCTAAATCAATACATAGGATTTGAGGCCTGCCCCCTCCCACACCCCTCCCCCACTCTGGGGAGGACATGGGCTGCTATCAATACAGCATGTATTAAGCGGTACAGGTTGATGGATCTTTAAGCTTGCTGAACACATGTTGAGAGAAATAAAACCAATTTTATTTAGGAAACCAAGGGCCCACTCAGCTTGAAATTAGCTCTTCGGGTAATCTCGCCTGTTGTTCTGACCAAGCGGGCCATGCAGGCTTTACTGAGTAGCCCTGGAAGGCCCCAGACTCACTGGGTCTAAGGTGGGAGAGGGGGAGAGAGCCCTCACTGGGGATCCTGGTCCCAAATCCTTTTGATTCTCCCCTTTTAGCACAGAAAGCAGCTCCCATCCAGGCTGCTTATGGATCAAAGCTAATCTGGATGTAATTCCCCGCCCAGTTCACTGCACCCTTAGCAACACATAAATACAGATTAAAGGGTTATATAAATGCAATTTTCTAATTAATCAGTGCAAATCCAGCTACTGCAAGGGACATAGATTTCAGGTTTTGTGGGAGGGGGTTTCTTCTTGGAGTTCAGTTTACAAAATGCAAGTCCTGTTCCTGTGATTTCTAATGCTAGTGGTCATGGGGTGGTTGAGAGGTCTGACAATTCCCAAGAATGTGCCCATAGTGGGCCCCAAATCCTCAAAGGGGACTTTGGACCCTGGACAAAGCACAACTTTGTGTGGGATGGAAAGAGCCTGGGCTTGGGGCCAGTTGGTTCAGGTTCAATGCTGGCTTGACAGGCTTTGTGGCCTAGAACATGTTACCTAACCTCTCTGAGCCCCAGTGTCCTCTTTCTTAAAAAGATGATGAGAGAGATCTGCCTCACGGGGTTGCTATGGAGATTAAATGCCATGTTTGGAAGTGCCCAGTGAATCGCTACCTGCTGGTGTTTGCAGTGGAGGGCGAAGGTTCTAGAGGGTGTACTACAGAGGGAGACAGCCCCGAATCCCAGGCCTGAGCCTCTAGCTGGTTCTGGCAGGATTCTGTGGTTTAGGATCTGGCCTGTGTAGACAGCAGAGCTGATGGATCCAGGAGGGGCATGGTCTTCCTGGAGTTCCCTCCCTCCTTTCCTTGTGCTGCGCCCCCAACCCAAACTGCCCCAAAGGTCTGAATGAGACAGCTCAAGGGTTTGACGCCTCACATACAGGGTCAGCAAGAAAGCATGTCTTACAACGGCTTCCATAATGGTGATGATGACAGGCCAGGCCTACTTTGCCTCACCGTATCCTTCGTGGCAAACCTACACGTGGATACTGATTTTATCCTCATTTTTTTTGGAGGGGGAAACTAAGGCTTTCTTTTTTTTCTTTTTTTTCAGATTTTATTTATTCATCTGAGAAAGAGAGAGAGAGAGCACAATCAGGGGAGGGGCAGAGGGAGAAGTAGACTTCCCGCTGAGCAGGGAGCCTGATGCGGGGCTTGATCCCAGGACCCTGAGATCATAACCTTAGCCGAAGGCAGACACTTAACCCACTGAGCCACCCAGGCGCCCCCAGAAACTAAGACTTTAAAGAGGCCCAATCATTCCCCATATATTGCAGAGCCCTTCTTAGATTGACTGCCATTGTCTCCCTCTTTGCTGTTCTAATGCTCTCCCCAGGCTGTGTGTGTGTGTGTGTGTGTGTGTGTGTGTGTGTGTACTCAGTTCCCAGGCACGGCCCTCCAGCACTCAGCCAGCCACACTGCCGATGGCCACCAACGCCCAGCAAGCCCACGTGCCTGCCGGCTTGCTGAGGGAACTTGCCTGAGAAGGAGCCATGGGAAGAAGCCCCACAGGGACAAGGGAAAAGGAGACTGTCTGAGAATATTTTCTAAGTTGAATGATTTCAGTGATTTCACACCTGTGACCTGCTACCAGTGAAGTTTACCAGCGTCACAGGCCAGAGGGTCCTGACGCCCATGCTTTCAACAGTGATGTGCAGCATTTGATGCAGACATGGGGACCCTGCAGGAATTAGACAGTGGCTTTCCTCGGAATCGTTCTCGAATTTGTCTTAGGCACAGGTTGTGACCTTCGACCTCACCTCTGACCTCCGACATCATCTATGACTTTGGGCAACCCCTGGGCATCTCTGGTCCTCAATATCCCCATTGGAAAATGGCAAAACAAAACACCTAAACCTAACCTCACCAAAGAGTTATCATGAAAGTCAATTAAGAAAATATGGGAGAACTTGCTTTTAGACAAACCATGGGATGAGTAGGGGTGGGGTTGAGAAGAAGGCGCTCAGAGACAATGAGCTCTTTGGAAAACCGAGGCTAGGCAAACTCAAGTTCTGTGTGTCCACCACCCTCCGTCCCATCAGAGATGCCAGGGCTGGGGTTGCCCAGGGTGCTGGGGGAACCACCGAGCACTGTCACTTTAAATGCGGAGTGAAGTGTTCATTAGCTGGGCTATTTTTTCAGGTGTGTTCTAATTGTACTAATTAACTCTAAGGTAGATTTTAGCACTCCAGCCTCCATCGCTGCCTTCAAATGCCAAAACAAATCTTGCCATAATTACCAGCAATCCTTTTCATTACCGGCTGCCTAATTATCCTATTAATAGCACATCCTAAGAGACAGTATTTGCTTGGCAGGCAAATATTTGTTTTTAAATGAGCAAACACAAAGACAAACTGCTCTGTTTGCAGAAGGGTTCCAACATGCAAAATGGTTTATAGTCATGGAAAAAATAATAATCCAAGTAAAACCAAATGCTTAATCCAGTTGAAGCATTTGAACATTAAAACTATTCTTTTTTTTTTTTTTTCGTGGTTCTGGCTCCAGTCCTTTGCTGAGGGGTTGGGTGCTAGAAGCGTTCTTTAAGACACTGCTGTGGTAGGAAGTTGGAGGTCTTACTGGGTTGGGGCTGCACTCAAAGAGGGGACGACGGAAGCACCCACTAGGTGGAATAAGGCAATGTCAGAGCTGGAAGGAAAACTATGGAAACTTCGGGCTCGGGGCTCTCAGACCTGGCTGATCATCTGAGGCATCTGGGAAGGGACTGGTCAAAATGCAGCTTCCCAGGCCTGCTGATTTCTTTTCTTTTCTGTTTCTGTTTGGTTTTGTTTTTACGAAGGTCCCTAGGAGATTTTCATGTGCGTTCAGGTTTGGGGCTCGACAATCTCCTCCAACCCCTCACTTAACAAGAGAGGAAATGCATGACTGAGGATGTGCCTTGGGTACAGAGCCTAGATGAGAACCAGGTCAGCCTGGAGGGTTAAAATACCCTTAACTCAACCTCTGTACTTAATTAATTTTCCTTTATTAAGAAAAACAACCGGGGCCGCCTGGGTGCTCAGTCAGGTAAGCGTCTGCCTTCAGCTCGGGTCATGAGCTCTGGGTCCTGGGATGGAGCCCCACGTCGGGCTCCCTGCTCAGAGGAGAGCCTGCTTCTCCCTCTCCCTCCCTCCCGGCCCCTCCCCCTGCTTGTGTTCTCTCTATCCCTGTCTCCAATAAATAAATAAGCTCTTAAAAAAAAAAAGAACAACAACCATCACCATACCAATTGTGATGAATTTGAGCTACGTAGAGGTGTAGCGTTAAAGCGAGAATAAAAGCACCAGTCCCTCCAGCCCAGCCGGATTCCTTCTGGACTCCAGCACTGTGCTAGGACAGGCATGCTTGTTTTTCCCTCCCCTTCTGATGAGAAGGGAAGACCACACTCTGCATTAGCTCGAACCATCTGAACTTGCTGACATGTGACTGCTTTGTAACTAGCGTACAGTGGTGATTTCCTCGGGTCCAACTTAAGCTACTGTTCTACACTGTGGCTGTGTTCTCTTACACATCTGTGGAGTCTTGTCTGTGAAGGCGGGTCCCTAATGTAACCAGTCTCTGCAGAGAGACCGTCCAGTGACTTTCACCTTCCTCCCGGCGTGCAGACACCAGAGGCAGGGCTGCGTTGCTGCGGGCCCCTTCCTTGCTCCTCAGACTTGCCCCTCCAGGCTGACCCAGGTCTCAGCTGCTCTGGGAGGCCTCCTGACTGGACTGTACCGCCCCCCTCATAGACGTCCTTGCTCCTACGAGGCTCTCATTCCCACCTTAACCCACTTGCCATTTGACTGGAGATTCAAAATGTTGTCAGTGCTGTTCACTCCCTGCCCTCCCAGCCTCTAATATTCAAGAATACATCTCTGACCACCACCCTCCCCGTCAGAAGCCCTCGTGGGCTCCCCCACAACCTCATGGGCATGGTCCTGGCACAGCTGTCCACCGACTGGCCCCCTCCAGCACTCCTGCTTTGCTCCTGACCTTCTGTGACGTTGCTCTCTTGGCCTGGAATGCCTGTCCCGTGCAGCACAGACAGAGGGAGGGGCACATAATAGAAGCTCAATTAAATGCCCTGCTAGGAACCAAATACATCGTCCTCTTATGTTTGTCTTTTTATTTTTTTAAAGATTTTATTTATTTATTTGACAGAGAGAAAGAGAAAGAGAGAGAGAGTACAAGCAGGGGGAGTGGGAGAGAGAGAAGCAGGCTCCCCCCTGAGCCCAATGTGGGACTTAATCCTAGGACCCTGGGATCATGACCTGAGCCGAAGGCAGACGCTTAACCGACTGAGCCACCCAGGCGCCCTGTTTGTGTTTTTAAAAAGATTTGTGATTGTCTTCACATGGTCCCCATAAGACCCACTTCGTCATATGTCAAATGCACCAACTCTGCGGAGTAGCTGTGGGGTTAGACCACACCTCCGTGTAGACTACACCTCTTCGAGCCGTTGGCGCATAGCAGGGGCTAATTCAGCCGTAGCTGGTATTACTATTCTTAGAGCTGATTTTCTTTGGCTGGATTTTCCATTTATTTTTATTTTATTTTATTTTTTTAAGATTTTTATTTATTTATTAGGGAGAGAGAGAGAAAAAGCACAAGCAGGGGGAGTGGCAGGCAGAGGGAGAAGCAGGCTCCTTGCTGAGCAGGGAGCCCCATGTGGGACTCGATCCCAGGACCCTGAGATCATGACCTGAGCTGAAGGCAGACGCTTAATAGATTGAGCCACCCAGGCGTCCCTCCATTTATTTTTAAATGATAGAAGACACGTATCATTATGAACAGTTTGCTAAAGGAAAATACTCCTAATCCCTTGTTACACATTATTATCTTTGTTTATTCCCTTCTGGTCTTTAAATATTTTTATTGTGATAAAAGACATAAAACATAAAATCTACCATCTTAACCACTTCTAAGTGCGCAGTTCAGTAGTATTAAGTACATTCATGATGTTGTGCAAACACCACCCCACCATCCGTCTCCATAACTCTTTTCATCTTATAAACCAGAGACTCTATACCCATGAAATAGTAACTCTCCATCACCACCCCACCCCCCATCTCTAGCCCCTGGAAACCACCCTTCTGCTTTCTGTCTCTATAAATGTGACTACTCGGAGGATCTCATTTAAGTGGAGTCAGGCACTATTTGTCTCTTGGGGACTGGCTTATTTCACTTAGCGTCGTATCCTTAAACATCATCCACGTCGTACCATAGAGCTGATTTGAACAGTTTTGCTGTTCGTTTGAGACAGATCTTCTTTACCAGGTTAGAAAAATGTCTTTCTATTCTTAATCTTCTTGGAAATTTTAAATTAAGAGTACGTTTAAATTCATTGAGTGATTGTTAGCAAACCTGAAGTAGATTTTTTAAAAATTTGACACTGAAATGCTGGGTGTCATCATTACACCTGCCTACGTGAGTTGACGCCCGTGTTCCTGATGTCAGCCCTAGTAGGTCACGGAGAACTGCTCTCCTGGTAGACTGTCAAATGCAGCGGCTTGTATTATGCCTGGAAGTTTTTTTTTTTTTTTTTTTTTAAAGATTTTATTTCTTTATTTGAGAGAGAGACACAGTGAGAGAGGGAACACAAGCAGGGGGAGTGGGAGAGGGAGAAGCAGGCTTCCCGCTGAGCGGGGAGCCCGATGCGGGGCTCGATCCCAGGACCCCGGGATCATGACCTGAGCCAAAGGCAGATGCCTAACAACTGAGCCACCCAGGCGCCCCATATGCCTGGAAGTTTTACCTCTATATTCACCTTTTAGCTGTGTTAATGTAATCAGAGCTTAATGATCCAGTTTATTTTTTGGGGGTATTTAAATATATCTATATCTATATCTATATATAGATATAGATATATATATCCTCTGCGAAGAATTGTTTCTTCCTTTTGCATTAATTTGCACAATTATATTTTAATATTTTAATTGATTTTAATGTGTGCCCCTAATCCTTTTGTGCTATTACATTTCTTTTCTTGAGTTCTCCATTGTGACTCATCTCTAAGATGACTAAGCATGTCTTGAAATTTTTTTTTTCCAGGAGAGACATGTGGGTGATTTATTTCCTGAGGCTTACATGTCTGAAACTGTCTTTATGTTGACCTCTCAGATGAAAACAAATCGGCTGGATAGGGAATTCTTGGGCTTCACTTTTCCCCATCAAGATTCTTTAAGAAAAAAAAAAAAGATTCCATTTTCTTCGGGTGTATGGTGCCATCAAGCAATTTAAGGTGAACCTGTTTTTTTCATCTTGAATGCTCCAAAGGCATATTTTAGTTTTTGAAATTTCAGAAAGTTTCCCTAAGATAAGTCTTTGTTCATTAGGTATTGCTACCAACAGCCGAACTATTCAAATCAGCTCTACGATACAATGTGGAGATGTTTAAGGATATGATGGTAAGTGAAATAAGCTAGTCCCCAAGAAACAGTGAAAAGCCAAAGGTTTCTTCTGCCTTGAGTTTGATTGTTGACTTTATTCTATTTGCTCAGTTTTCTTCTTCAAGGTGTATTTTCCAAGGCATGGGTAAAATCTCGATCTGGGAGCATAGGTGTATACCCCTGGCCCCATAAAAAAATCATTTTTAATTGAAGTTTTAAAATTTTACTTACTTGCCTTTTAAGTTATGTACAGTAAAATGAAGTCCCTGGTGTATATAGCTCTATGAATTTAGACAAATGCTTAGCCATGTAACTGCCACCACAGTCCAGAGACAAAATATTTCTGTCACTCCCCCCGGAATTCCCTCATCCTTGTAGTCAACCCCACCACCAGCTCCTGGCAACCACTGATCTGTTTCCTGCCATCAGGCGATTTTTTAAAAAGAATTACTCATTTCACTTCTGGAATTACCATATATAAACATTGCCTTTTCTTTCTTTCGGTGTCCAGCATGGGTCTATGAATTTTCGCACACATGGGATTCCCGTGACCACAGTCCAGACGACGGTCCAATTCTGTCCCCCCAAAAAGACTCCTCACGTGGTCTCCCCCACCCAATTTCTTCTCCCTCGCCATCACTTTGTTTCTTTGGGAATGTCCTATAAATGGAGTTATACAGTAGGTCACCTTTGGAGACAGGCTTCTCTCACTTCACATCATGTCTTCGAGGTTCCTCTATGTTGTAGTTTATACCAGCAATTTGGTCCCTTAGACCAATGAGGAGCGTCCCTTTGTTTGGATGGGTCACGCTTTCGTTGTCTGTTCACCATTCAGTTTTTAGGGTCTCATGGACATCTGCCAAAGGCTTCTGGTTATGGGGTATCTTCTCTGACCTGCTGCTCCCCACTCAGTGCAGCCAGGGTGCCTACTCCATCTGCCTCCCCCCAGCCTCTCCACCCCTTCCCACTACCTCCTCACCCCACTGTGCCAAGTGCACCATCCGTCCCCTGGGAGTCGTGAAGTGGAGGTGGGGAGGTGGGGGGTGGGGGGCTGCCTGCTACTCTGGTCAGTACGGCCCAGTGCCCGGTGACAGACACAGTCGCTGGGGTGAGCCAAAGGCTCTTTTGACTTTCCTTCCGACTCTGACCTGCTCTGATTTGGGGGGAAGATGGAAACAGCCCCCATCTTTTTGTCATTCCTGCCCTGCAGACTCGGCAACCGGGACTAACTCCCCAACCTGGGCGTGTGCCCCTCCTCCTCTCAGTGTCCAGGGTGACACTTCCTTAACAGTCGAGACATTTTAACTGTGAGTTGAAAAGGACCCACCAGGCCTCGCTTAGCCGGCTCTCAAGTTCCCCCACAGCGCCTGGGTCCCGAATCTTTGCTGCTTTATCTCCGCTGGCCTTTTCCTCACCACCTATGAGCTGGGTCCAATCTCTCCCATTGCTTGAAACACAAACACAAGCAAAAACCAGCAACTAAAAAAATCATAATTTCGCCCTGAGAACCAGACCCTCCTTACACCATTCAGTTACAAGAAGAAATTTCCTTGAGAGTCCTTTTTATTAAAAGAATATCCTATAATTATTATCCCCACTTTTCCACATGTGTTTATTCTGGCTTTTTCCCAGAAAGTAATTTTTAAAGTTTTAAAGTTTTATGATTTTCATAGCTATCAAAATAATATGTGCTCTTTGTATCAAATGTGTAAAGTTCAAGAAAGAGTAAAGAAGTTAGAAAAAAACCCCAATAACAACAGCCATATTCTTACCCAGAGACAGCCATGAATAATATTTCAAACACATTTATTTCATGCTTACTTAAGGATATTTTTCTTTTCCTACAGGATATTGTGCTGTATACAATTTGAGTATTGACTTTTTTTTTCTTAACATTATATCAGGAGCATTTTCCTATAATATTAAAAAAACTGTTTGAAACATGCTTTTAATGGCCTCATAGAATTTCATCTACAGATGTAGTGTATTTTACTTAACCATTAAATGTTGGACGTTTAGACCATTTCTAGTTTTTCATTGCCGTAAGTAATAATGTGGTTTGTTTTGCCAATTTAAAAATTATCCTAGGATGGGGGCACCTGGCTGGCTTACTTGGTAGAGCATGCAACTCTTGATCTCGGTGTCATGAGTTCGAGCTCCACGCTGGACATAGAGATCACTTAAAATAATAATAACAACTATCATTATTATTATTATCCTAGATGGGTTTCTAGAAGGAGGATTATTCCTTAAACAAATACAAACACTTCTGAGATTCTTGATGCCTATGTAGCTAACCTGCTTTCCTGCCATATTGGACCAAGGCATGCCCTGCCCAATGGCAATTCTGAGGACCCCTCCCCCAGGTGACTGGTTGGCCCTGACGTCATCCTCAGATCAGTCCTGCTAATGTGGGAAGTGGCGTCTTGCAGTTTTATTTTGTATTCTCTAAGTGCTGCATGGTAACCCAGGATGTGGACATGCCCTATTTTATTTAATATTCCCCTTCTGTTCATCATTTAGATTGTTCCTAATTTCTCCCTGTCGTAACTAATGTTGCATTGAATATCCTTGTGCATAAATTATTCACATCATTGCTTATATCTTTTGCCCATATATCCACAAGGCTTGCCCTTCAATTCCCTTAGGTCTCTGCTGCCTGCCACTTCCCGGCGCACCCTCTGCTAAAAAACCCCTCTGTCTCACACTCTCTGACCCCCTACCCCTGCTTTATTTTTCTTCCAGGTTACTCACCTGACACGCTGTTTATTTCTTTGCGGTCTGGACCCCGCCAGACTGTGATGATTCTAATGCACCTCCACAGAGGCATAGATTTTTATCTGTTATTCTAAAAGTAACACATGTGCATGAGATCAAATTTATAAATAGAAAAATAGGATAAAGAACACCCCAAAACACAATGGTTCCTATGTTGATATCTCTCTCCTGGTCTTTGGTTGTCGTTTTAATTTTAACATAATGAAAGCCATACCATATATATAGTTCGGTGACAGCTTTGTTCAATTAGCAGAGTGCCATACGCATCATACCACATCTCATGCTGTGTGTGCGTGCACGCGCACGCGCGGCCACTGGGGCCTGTGGCCCGCTGTAAGCAGGTTTGTGCCTCCGCCACGCTGGGAAGTTCCCTTCCGGCCTCCCGGTCTCTAAATCCACTGCCACGATCCAGCCCTCCTCTACCTGACCTCCAGCGCCCTTGAGATGCCTCTTGAGGTGATCTCCGTCCTGGGGCGCTGTGACCCCACCATCTTCTCTTTCTCCTTTCTTTATTTCAGCAATAATTGGTGGCATCATATCTGGTTTTGAAAAGTAACCTTTTCACTGAATAGAAATTCAAAGCCCCAGGATTTATCACTTTTTTTTTTTTAAGATTTTATTTATTTATTTGACAGAGAGAGACACAGCGAGAGAGTGAACACAAGCAGGGGGAATGGGAGAGGGAGAAGCTGGCCTCCCAATGAGAAGGGAGCCTGATGCGGGGCTCGATCCCAGGACCCTGGGATCATGACCTGAGCCGAAGGCAGACGCTTAACGACTGAGCCACCCAGGCGCCCCTATCACTTATTTTTAGATTGATGTGGCTTGGAAGAAAGTTTACAGCACTAGGTGTAGGACAGAAGGTAACATGTTTTGAGGATTTTCCAGAGGGCACTGGGAAGCCCCTCTCTCTGCCTCAGAACATCATGTGTCCCATGCTTTCCTTTCCTCCTTCTCCTTCTATTCTTTTTTTGACTGATTTTTTTTTTTTATTGTGGTAACATATCCATCAGACTTAACATTTTAACCATTTTTAAGTATCCAGTTCATTGGTATTAAATAACTCACATTGTTGGGGACTCTCCTCCAGAACATTGTCATCTTCCTAAACTGAAACTCGACCCATTGAACGACGACACCGCGTTCCCTCCTCCAGCACTTTCTGGCAATTGTGGTCCTCCTTTGTCTCTATGTTTTTGACTATTCCAGGTACCTCATGTAAGGAGCATCACCCAGCATGTGGCCTTTCATGTCTGGCTTATTTCACTTATCCTGATGTCTTCAAGGTAGTTTCTGTTTCCTGGAGTTCTTGTTGCTCCAGGCCAGTCCGACCTGCGCCCAGGTATCCTGAGGAAGCATGGGGCATCAGTCATTACCCATAACTGTGATCAGCCTATCCCATACTTTGCAGGCTCGTGGTCAGCAGAGAGGGGAATGGATAAAGGGAAGGTTACATTTAATAGGGGGAGTGGAGGAAGAATGATCTGGAGCATTGGAGGGGGGAGAGGGAGGCTGGGGTGCCATGGGGCGGAGGTAATTTGGTTAACCAAGATGTCCTGGGAGTCTCTCGAGAATGAGGGTTGGTAGTAGGTGGTGGTATCACATCAAACTCGCCGCACTTAAGGACCATCGGACGTCATGGCTGGTAGGGAACTGGGATTCCACGGCCACAGTCTGCCAGGAGTGAGTTGGAGAAACAATCTCAGTTCTCACGCGAACCCCTGGGACCCCTTGTCTCTAGAAGTCACCACTGTTAACAGTTGGCCGGCATCCTCTCGGCCCTTTCTCTGTGCTTCTCCATTCGTGTGTACGAATGGACACGGAGAAACGTATTTGCTTCTCTGTGTGTGGGTTTGTGCATGCCGTAACCTAAATGGAATCATGCTCTACGTGTTTCTGCAGCTTGCCTTTTTAAATCCACAACATTTCCTGGAGATCATGTCACAGAGGTACTTACAGAACCACTTTGTTCTTTTCAACGACTTCACAGTATTCCAGAGCATGAACACGAGTTCAGATATCACCTTGGCTGCTTTAACAAAGGCCACGCGGTGGCTATCAGGCCCCAGTGACCGGCCTTCCCCTGTGTGTATGTATCTTCATTTTCTCACTCATGTCTCTATCAGTGGATCTTCAGATCAATAAATGAGAACAGGGAAGCTCAGGCAAGGCTATGATCCACCTGTGTGCTCACCGTGAGCTGGGCAGAACTCGGGTCTCCTTGCCCCCCAGGACGGTGCTCTTCCTCAAACATTGGGTGTCTGCTGGCCAAGCCCTGGGTGCCCAGGACAGCCTACCCAAAGGGTCCTCCTGGAAAGCATTCCGTACATGGTTGGGGGAAGAGATGGCCTTCGGCAGGACGGGCCCCGATGCCACTATGGACCAACCAAGGAGATGACCCCCTCACACTGCTGGTGGGTGCTGCTCACGGCACCTGGGCCTGGGCTGTGGTTGGGGCAGCCTGTCTGGGTCAGCTATCCCAGCCAGGGGGACTGGCGCCTGGCTCAGCGTGTGTCCTAGGTCTCGGCTTGTGTGGAGAGCGGACACCAACTCTCACAGCAAGCCAGAGGCCTTGGCAGGACTCAGGCTTCTCCTCCCAGCCCAGAAACCGACATCCCCGCACCCCAGAGCACGCCAGGCTGCCGTGTAACCCGTGAGCCCTGCAAGGCACACCGTGTGACTACCCGGGTTGAACCCTACCCTGCTGGGCGAGGCACCGTTCCCTAAGCCTCACCCTGTGCTTTGTGGCACCACCAACTCTGCCATCCTGGTGCAAGGCTCGGAGGCTTAGAATAAATCCCGGCAAGATGTCTAAAAAGGACGTGTGACAAATGGTACTGCGGTATGTCGTGTTGACGCCGACTGATGGGGTGGAGGAAGAAATGGGGCTACAAGGCCCAAAGGAGGGAGATGGGACGGGGCAGAGGGGCAGGGTGCCCGGGATGTAGCAGATGGTTTTGAATACTGCCTGAGAACTGAGTCTCCAGACCCAGCGAGCCTGGTGCTCTCGCCTTAGTCCCCGGACATGAATCAGATATGCTCACCAGGCACCACAGTGGCCATTTTAATGAACCCAGAAGGAGGTGTCTGTGGCCTCAAGATTGATTCAGATCAATTGCCTGTAATTGTTCTGTCCAGCCCAAAAGCAGTTAGGTGATTTAAAACCAGAGAGACAGACCAAGGCAGAGAGAGACCGAAGAAGGCCAACTCCGAGGCGTCTGGGGGGGCCTCTCGCCCTGGGGCGTCTCAGGGCCTGCTCTGTCCTTGCCCATCTCTTGCCACTCCTCAAGACGCCAGACGAAATGGTGGACATTTCCTCAGGAAGAAATGAGCCTGTGGGTTCCGAGGTGGCTTTGGGGTCCTGGAGCCACCCCCAGATGCAGCTGATTTATTAGGGAACTAGGAGAGGCTGCGCCCTGCCCCGCTTGGCCATCACCGCCCCCCACTATGGAACGGCTGCACGTCCACATAACTGGAGAAGAGACTACAACAAGGTTTGGCAGCCTCGAGGGTGAGCGTGAGGCTACCTGGGACCTCATCCCAATGCCGGCCCCGCCTCCACATGCAAGGCAGACCTTTCCTGCTCTGAGCCTCGGTTTCCCCATCTGCACCAGGAGGCAGTCAGGCCTGGGACAAAAGCCCCGTGAGCCTCGCTGTGAAGTCTGTGTGTGGTGGATGAGCCAGGGCCTCAGGATCAGCGGGAAGGCAAGTGGCACGCAGGCTAGGCAGGCTGGAGCTGCCTCCCCCAGCACTTCCGGCTCCTCGTCTTGCATTTCCAGCTGACCCAAGTCCCTAGCAGAGCCACAGAGCTGGGCAAGGTTGGACTTCAGGGTTCATGAACTCAGCGTGTTCCATGTTCCAAGGTCAAGACGGAGAGGGTGGCCTCTGAAATCAGACGTCCTTGAATTTCTCTTTCAGCTATGACACTTCCTATTTGGGTGACTTCAGGCGGTCGGTTTAACCTGTCGGAGGCTCAGCTTTCCCATCTGGAGATGGGGAGAGTAACGGTGTCTAAATCATAAAGTTCTCGGCGGGGATGAAATGAGATAATGCAAGTAAAGTGCTTGGCACAGTGCTAGCACGTGGCAAGCCCTCCATGAAAGTTCTATTCTCCTGTTTCATGTGCAGATATGAATATACGCGCATGTTTGGACGGGTCAATGAGGACACGTTTCCACCAGCGTCTCACACGTTCTGACAAGTCATGGAGGGATGCAGCAGAAGCAAAAGTTTGCTCTCACTGCCCTCGTCATACTCCTCTCCGCGGATGTGCTTGCCCTTAGGAGTTTGCATTCTCCTAGACCGTTTTATAGTCATTTAGAGACATGCGTGTTAATATAGAAACGTGTGGTGGGTTTTGTTTATGAATAACATATGTATGCTTTTACATCCTGCTTTTTTTGTTTTTGTTTTTGTTTAACAATGTGTGTTGACATATATCTTTTTATTCACATAAATCTATTCCATTAAAAAAGAAGAAGAACTGTGCTGCGAAGTCTCCTACAATATTGGGTGGATTAGGTCAACCCCCTTTGTTGACGGACATTCAGTTTTGTCCTTCTTTTCTTCTTGTGTTGGTAATATAGTGATGAATTTCTTTGAATTGTTGCTTGTGGGCATGTGCAAGTATTTCTGCAGGACGGCAACTCAAAAATTTCTTGGTTGAAGGACCTACTTAAGAATATTTAAATATTTAAAAATATGGTATTTAAAATATGATGGATTATGCCGAGTTGCTCTCCAACAATGATATGACAGTTTATATGTTGACCAGCAACACATGAGACCGTTTCTTCAATTCACTTCCAATACCGAGTATGTTCCTCCTACCTGCCCCCAGTTTGGGCCAATCTGATGGGCGATAAGCAATATCTCATTGTTGCGTGAATTTGAATTTTCTGATTACTTGTGAGCACGAGCATCTCATGGCTTATTGGCATTTCTTTTCTGGGAATGTTCCTTCCACATTCTTTGCTCATTTTTCCATGGGATTCTTTGTCTATTTTCTTATTGATCTATAAGTACAACTTATATATGTGGGCTATTATTTCCTTGTCTTTTATTCATGTGACAAATATTTTCTCCTACTCTGTCTCTTGTCTTTTGACTTCATGTTGTCCTTCATCATTTTGATGACACTTTTATGTGGTCAAATTTGTCAGTTGCCATTGAGACCTGAATCATTTAAAGATATATTCTTCCCCCAAGATTATATTTTCTTTTAATACTTCGATGGTGTCATTTATTATTTTTAGTTGTTTCACCCACAGAAAGTTATTTGTGGGACATGGTGTGAAGTAAGAAACCTAACCTTACTTTTTTGCCCCAGTGGTTACTCTGTTTTTTCGACACCATTTACCGAATAGTCTATATGTTTCTTACTGATACAATTAGCCACCTTTATCATATAATCAAACACCATTTATATGTAGATTCAAAACTGGCAGCTCTCAGGCCAGACCTAACTCTTGTTTGCTCACATTTAACTGTGTTCATCATTTTGAATATACAGTTATGTGTTTCGAATTTTAAAAGGTACGGAAGGCTAGTCCAGCAGAGAGCTGGTGACTGGGCAGTCTTCCTTGCAACTGTGCTCATGGGACAGGGCCCAACCAATAAAATGGGAGCGGAGCTCTGTGCCTCTTCCAGGTGTGGTCCATGAGCACCTCCCCTGCGCCTTCCTCCAGCTCCAGCCCTTCTCTCAAGGGTTGGGGCAAAGATGAGTATGCTTCCTGTCTTGTGTTAAAGGTGGAAGAGTCACCATCCCCTGGAGTCCCCGGACAATGCTGCTGGTATAAAAGGCCCACGCTGGGCTATTAGATGATTAGGGAAATACCTTCTATTGTGACTGAGCCATAGGATGAGGGAGTCTACACTTTTTTTTTTTTTTTTTACCATTTATGTATTCATTTGAGAGAGAGAGAGAACACAAGCAGGGAGGAGGGGCAGAGGGAGAGGGAGAAACAGACTCCCCACTGAGCAGGGAGCCCCAGCTGGGTCTCGATTCCAGGACCCTGAGATCATGACCTTAGCTGAAGGCAGACGCTTAACCCACTGAGCCACCCAGGTGCCCTGGGAGTCTACTTTTTACAGCTGTTCAGTTTATTCTTACTCATGCTGGTTCTCGTTGGAGCGTTCCTCTCTTTTTTTTTTTTTTTTAAAGATTTTATTTATTTATTTGACAGAGAGAGAGATAGCGAGAGCAGGAACACAAGCAGGGGGAGTGGGAGAGGGAGAAGCAGGCTTCCCGCCGAGCAGGGAGCCCCATGTGGGACTCGATCCCAGGACCCTGGGATCATGACCTGAGCCGAAGGCAGACGCTTAACGACTGAGCCACCCAGGCGCCCAAGACTTTTTTTTTTTTTTAATATTTTTATTTATTTATTTGAGAGAGAGAATGAGAGAGAGAGAGAGCACATGAGAGGAGGGAGGGTCAGAGGGAGAAGCAGACTCCCTGCTGAGCAGGGAGCCCGATGTGGGACTCGATCCTGGGACTCCAGGATCATGACCTGAGCTGAAGGCAGTTGCTTAACTAACTGAGCCAGACAGGCGTCCCCTGGAGCGTTCCTCTCTTAACTATGTCTCCAGACCTTCAGTTTTCCTTCCTAGAAGCAGCTGATGTTACTAGCCTCTTGTGTGTACTTCTAGAGATATTCTAGACATTTACAGTTGTGTATACATGTTTATGGGTGGATGTATATATATGTATTTTTTTTCCAACTGATCATGAAAATGGTAGCCCACTATATATACCATTCTGTGCCTTGCTTTCTTCAATTAACTGTGTTTTAGAGCTCTCTCCATATTGGCGCTTCGGAGCTTCCTTGTTGTTTTAGGTCTGCATGGCATTCCAATGCGGTAATCCACTGCATGGAGATACTATCATTTATTTAATCAGCCCCCTACTGATAGACATTTGGGTTGTTTCCAGGTTTTTTTTCCCTACTATAAACAATGCTGCAATAACTTCTATAACCTGTTTTGCAAGTGTTCGAATTTATTTGTAGGACAAATTGCTAGAAGTGGAATTTCTGGGTCAAGGGTATGAGCATTTATAATTTTGAAATCATGATTAAATTGCCTACCACAGTGGTCTGGGCCCGGTTACACTCCCATGGCCAATCTAGGAGAGGGTTTGTTCTCTCACACCCTTATCTGCACGGGGAGGTAGCAAAATGTTCAATTTTGCCAATCTCATAGATGAAAGCCAGTATCCCATTGGAGTTTTAATTTGCATTTTTCATATAATGAGTAATGAAGAACATCTTTCAGTGAATTTCTATTCATATTCTTTGCCAGTTTTTCTCTTGTGATGTTGTCTTTTTTCTAAAGGAGTTCTTTATATATTAACTTATTTGCACTTTTGTCTATGATATGAGATATAAGTTTGTTTGCTTACCAGATTATCACTTAGGTTTTGTCTCTGATTATGATGGTTTTTGCCTTGAAGAAAGCTTTTTATGATCAAACTTATCAATTATTTTCTTTTATGATTTTTGAGTTCTTTTCATATTTAAAAGGTATTACCCACTGTAAGATTATAAAACTATTCTCCAGTAGTTTTTCCTATTACTTTAAAGGTTTTATTATTAAAATTTAAATCTTTGCTTCTCTCATTCAATTCATCAAGTAGGTACTGACCACAGACTAGGTGCTAGACACTTTTCTAAGCACTGAGGATCCAGCGGTAAGCACAACATTCAAAATAGCTTTGTGGAACTTACCTTCTAGAGGGGACAAGCAGACAACGAACAACATAAGCAGGTAAAGTAAGTGGCATATTATATCAGATGAAGATTGTTTTTGTGTGAAACGGAGGTGTAGATCTAGCTTTATTTTTTTTCTAGATGTCTACCCAGCTCCCCCCATCATTTATTGACATAATCCATGCCCCCATCTTGACATTTCTTCTTGGTCATATTTTCAATTCCCTTATGTATATGTGCTGGTTTCTAGACTTTCCTTTTGGTCCCATCTCTCGCTCTCTGTTTATTCACATGCCAACACAACCGCTTTAGCCACTGAAACTTCATATTATGTTTTCCTGCCTCATAAAGCTCATCTCCCCCATCTCCTATTCTCTTTTTCAGAATTTTCCAATTATTGCTTATTTATTTTTTCAGCATTCACTTTAGATTCACATGCCTGTTTCTCCCAAACTGTTCTTAAGTATTACTTTAAAAGTATGGATTAACTCAGGGAGAATCAACACCTTTATGCTGTCGAGTCTTCCTATCCAAGAACATGGTATGTCTTTCCATTTGGTTATGTCACCTGTTATGCCCTTTGGGAGCATTTTAAGTTTCTTAACTGTGTTTTTTATGCAGTCATAGCATTTAGACATTTTCCCCCAATACCTAAAACAATGAAGAATTGAGAGAATTCATTTTTTTTGACATGGGATTTTTTTTCCTTCTTGTGAAAATGGGAAGATCTGGCCACACTGAGCCATGTCCTGCTAGGCAATGACTGATTGCCCACTTGACAGAGGCTCGCTTGTTACAGAGAATCACTGTGACAGATCACTGCCTGGTTTCTGGTGGCTCACCTCTTGTGTCACTGCCTGGCCTTTACAGGTGCTGGATTTGGGACCCTGACCCAGCAACTTTTACACTCTCATCCACAATCCGCATGTACGTCAGCATGAAATTTGCTGTGCACACCCCTCCTGGTCTGCCTGCCTCGCCTCCCTCTGGTCCCTGAGCTGCGTGCTCTGGAGGGTCCCCTCGGTGCCATTCATGCTTCATCTCCTGACACCACCCTCCGTCTCAGCCTCCTGAGGTCTGAGGGCTGGGCTCCACGTGCCACCCTGGCCACGAAACTGATCTGCCCAGAGCAGAGGCTGAATTGTAGCACTATTTCTGAGCTCAGTGGGGGTGCCCCGCCACAGACAAGGTCTTGGCTGCCCCAGCAGCTGCTCACAGATGACACAAACTGGAAGCTCTGAGGATGTCACACCTTGTTAAACTTTGGGAAACTCTGACCAAGGAGAAAGAGAAAGTGGGAAGGAGACAGCAAATTGATTCCTTTTATTTCTTCCCCGCTGACAGGCTATTCCAAGGAGCTGTGTTTCCAAACGGCCTGTCCAGATACATTCTGCCTCTTTTGGTTCCTCACGTTTTAAAATTGTGGTAAAATACACACAACACAAAATTTACCGTTCAACCTTTTTTGCGTGTACAGGTGTGCCCGCCTCAGAACACACAACCTCATTTTTACTTTGCTTCGGTGTTGGTTTCCACTGGCTGCCTTAACTACGGCCATACGGGGTGGCTTAACACAGCAGAAATTGAAATTATTCTCTCACGGTTGTGGAGGCCAGAGTCCCACATCAAGATGTCAGCAGGGCCATGCTCCCCAGGAGGCTCTAGGAAAGAGTCCTCCTTCGCCTCTTGTAGCTTCTGGAGCTGGCTGGAGATGCCTGACACCCCTTGGCTTGTAGCTCCATCACTCCGATCTCTGCCTCCCTCTTCCTTGGGCACGTCCATCTCTGCATCCCTCCTCTTATAGGGACACCAAGCCACTGGCTCTAAGGCCCATCCGAATCCAGCGTGACCTCACTTTAACTAATTATATCTGTAAAGATCCTATTTCCAAATTATCACCTTCTGAGATTCCAGATGGACACGAGTTTTGGGAGACACTACTCAGCCTAGTTCAGTGTCCACTATTTTGCCCTCCCTCCGAGTGCCCTGGAATTGTACTCCATCCCAATAAAGCATCAGCACGCAAGCTTGGTCTCAGGCTTTGCCTTTTCTAGGGAAACTGGGATCAGAAAACATTCGTATTCCAGAAGAACGCAGTTTAACGCATAGATTTGAATTCCAACAAGGAATTTGACAAACTCGCTCACGTGTCTTTCTTTTCTTCCAGGGACATTTATCACACATTGATTTTATGTTAGTTTTGTGCAATCATGAGAAAACCCACAAGAGCAATATGGGCTAGATCAGGGTTTTTCAAATATTCACGCTGTGGACCTATAAGCGATATATATTTTCTTTTTTTTTTTTTAAGGATTTTATTTATTTATTTGACAGAGAGAGACATAGCGAGAGAGGGAACACAAGCAGGAGGAGTGGGGGGAGGGGAGAAGCAGGCTTCCAGCCAAGCAGGGAGCCTGATGCGGGGCTCGATCCCAGGACCCTGGGATCAGGACCTGAGCAGAAGGCAGACGCTTAATGACTGAGCCACCCAGGCACCCCCTTTTTTTTTTTTAAGATTTTATTTATTTATCTGACAGAGAGAGACACAGCGAGAGAGGGAACACAAGCAGAGGGAGTGGGAGAGGGAGAAGCAGGCTTCCCGCTGAGCAGGGAGCCCGACGCGGGGCTCGATCCCAGGACCCTGGGATCATGACCTGAGCCGAAGGCAGACGCTCAACGACTGAGCCACCCAGGTGCCCCGCGATATATATTTTCTTATAAAAGTTGCAATAATGAGCAAAAGGAGGAGGTGGAGAGGACTGGAGAGGAATTAAGATATAAAGGAAATGAGTAGAAAGAATGGCAAGAGGTCATATAATACTGTCTTTCCAGTCATGGGGCTAAGGTTGGGAAAAAAGTCAGAGCTGGTTGATGGTCCAGTTAGGTGCACTTGTAACTGACAAAGAGAGCACTCAATAGTGTCAATTAAATAGAGCATTGTCTACCTACTGAGTCTCTAGTGGCATGCCACAGGGCTCTGTCTTAAATGCTGCCTAGTGTATGTTTCGATCAAGTAAGTTGATGAAAACAGAACAACAGCTTCCCATTTGTTTGGGAAGGACAACAAATACATTATAGGAAAGGTAGCATGTAGGCCCACCTTGACGGTCCACACTGAAGCAACAAATGCAGTAAGATAAAATTTAATAAGGATAAACATCGAGACCTATATTGGGGGCCCCAAAAGCCAAGTCCACCAATCTGGGGTGCTTGTTCAAGAGAGGTGGCGGGGGGCAGGGTGGAAGTTAGTCAGCTGTGAGCTCAGCGCGTGGTATGGCTAAGAACAGAGAGGGTGTGGTAGGGTAGCATTAAGAGAAACACAGCATCGCACCAGGGGAGCAGGGAAGCGTGTGTGGTGTGTGGTGTGTGCTGCTCAGCTGGCATCTGGAGGAGCCCGGCCCAGGGTCTGCCCCGCCGGGAGCAGAGCAGGAGAGAGGCCGGCTTCTGTGGTGGGGGCTGCCTTGGAGAGCGACGCTTCCTTGGGTTTGAGGTCAGAATGCTGAACGCCTTTCCACCCGGAGAGCTGGTTCTACAGGGTGGAATTAATTAACTAATTAATTATTTCAACAGATACTAATTGAACTGCACCCTGAGCCATTGTGGGGTTGGGGCCATGCAGGGAACAAGACACACAAGTCCAGTCCCCATGGGGGGGTGCTCTATGCGGATGGCCGCCACAGCACAAGACCCGCCAAGGGCCCCAACTTCAACAAGGTGCGTGGGCGCGTACAACAGGGACCGACGCTTGGGCTTCCGGCTGGCCTTCCCTTACATCCTAATGAATGTTGTCACTGACATCCATCACGGTTGTCTCGCGGGTTATATGTAACCACCTAAGCCCACTGTTTTTCCAAGAAAATTATCCTGAATTCAAATGTCCTTCCGCACCCAGCCCTGTAACGCTGCCGTCTGAGGCCCCGTGGCTGCGCCTCCGGTGGTCAGAGCAGATGGTGCTCGAGGCCACGGTTAAGGGCTTGGGCTGGACCCAGCTCTGCCACAGACTCTGCACAACCTCGGGCGAGTCCTTATCTTGCCAGTGATCTCGTGGTACTTCAGTTCTGTGGTTTTGGGGTTCTACCTCACCCCATATACCCACATTGGAATCTGTCCCCAGCCTCCCCCCGCTCCTTGCTTTCGGTGACTCAGCCAAGCACTTCCACGGTCTGTGGTCCTTCGGGCATTTGCCCAATGCCTAGGGAACCACAGGGAGATGGGGTCTGGGAGAGAAGTCCCCACATGGCGACACTCGAGTCTGTGTGTGAAATAAACCAAGCAGCCGAGTCTGTGGGGTCTGGGGAGGAAGTACTGTGCAAACCCCACTCCTTCAGAAGGACCGAGTGGTTGAGATGCATGCCAGAGTAGCCCAGCACAGAGAAGGGCTGGCAGGCTCCCCAGCCAGCTTGTGTCTGGGCCCTGGGTGCCCTTTGGAACCAACTACGACCTACACTCTTTGGGTCCAACAGCTGGCAACTTCTCCAAAGGCCACTCTGCAGGGAGTCTGCTGGCCCCCAGATCCCCTAGCAGAATCAGGGACAGCAGAGGTTGCTCACCTACTCTCTTCATGCCAGGTATTGCTGAAGGACCCAGCACCCCATGAAGGGAAGGATAGACGGAAACTGACAGACTCTCTCTTCTTCCTGTCCCAGGTGGAGGCAGTGGGATCTGTCACGATGCTCAGATTTCCTCCATCCTAAAAACAACAACAACAACAACAACAAAACCAAATGCTCCATCTCCATGTTTTTTTCCAGATGCTGCCCTACTTCTCTCTTTCCTTCACAGCCCAACGTCTGCACAGCTTCATGCATTGGAGTTACCACTTCTGTCCCACCCACTCTCTCCTTGATCCAGCACTACCTGACTCCCATCCCCACCCTCTGAAACTCTACCACCATGGTCAGCAATGACTTCCTGTGCTCAGATCCAGAAGAAACTTTCCCATTCTAGTTCTTTTGAAGCACTTGACTGCATTTGACCCCGTTGGCTTCTCCCCAGTTCTAAAACCTTCTTCTCTTGGTTTTCATAACACATTGTCTGTTGATCCTACTTCTACCTCTCAGATCCCTCTTCTATTCCTTTTTGCGGGCTTCATTTCCATAGACCAGCGCTTTCAACGCTGCTTTCTGTTACATCATAGTGTCACTATATGTTATGTTTGGCTCTGCCAGCGACTGGGTTCATCTCAGCCTCCCTGGTCAATACCACAGGGATTCCGACTGTCCTGATTATTGAGCAAACAGATAGGTAGATGAATGAACACATGAATGGATACACTTGGCACTACTCCTGACATTTGCCCAATGGAGGAGGGTGGAACCCAAGGCCACTATTGGAGGTAATAACTCCTTCACATGTCACGCACTCAGGTACCTTCTCGACTAGTGTGAAAGAACTTCTGCCATGGCTGGATCCTGCTAGATTCCTGGTTCTTTCCAGAATCTGAGCTTGCGATCATGTCCAGTTAACCACAGTTAAGAAAGGAAGACAAACGATGGACACGAAGAGGGTCACTGGTGGGCAGGGGTGATAAGATGAAGAGGGGAGGGAGGGTGAAGCAGAGAAGGGGCCACTGAGAAGGGAAGCGTGGGTTCGAGAGCAGAGAGTACAACCTCGTGTGTGTTGAAGGATGCTCCTGAGTCCTAACTGAGGACAACACCACTGACGGGCATGTCAGGATTTGGGATATGATGGCCACTTGGCAGCTGGGCCACTCTTCCTTGTCCTTCCCCTTTTAATCCTCATAGCAAGAGAAACCCTGCTTTGGGGAGACTGTTTACAGCCACCTTCTGGACAGAGATGCTGCTCCCTCCTCTGGGCCCTCGGCGCCTTTCCTCGCCTCTAATACAGGCCTGGCTGCACCATGTCCCCCATCCACCTGCCTGTCCCCGTCAGAATATAAGGCCCTCTTTATCTCTGTACCTCTGGCCTCTAGCTCATGCCTGGCACCTGCCAGGTGCTCAGTAGATTGTATTGTCTTTCGAGGATAAAGGAATGAATGATAAAAATTCAGAGACCCTGCCCTCAAGCGGCTCATACTTTCCCTGGGGATATGAAACAAAACCACACGAGATTGAGCAGACTGGTTGCTGGCCCGTGTATCATTGACTGTGAAGACAGACCCCAGCAATGCTGAGCTTTCCTGACTTACTTCCTATCAATTCCTCTGGCACAGAAGCGGGGTTCCCTCGCAAAAGAAACCAAGAGCTCAAGAAAGAAGCATTTCTATGCTTGGTAGCCTTTGTTATTAATTTGTCATCTACAACAAGTTTAGACTTGGAATTAATGCGAATGAATGTTATATAAAGCAATGGCTTGTAAATGTCCGGTGCCCACTGCTCTCTGAGTGTGAGACATAAGAATTTAAATGATCTGCTTATGGGTCTGCTCCTGCTGTTGGACAGTAAGCTTTTCAAAGGATTTTTATTTTTTTTTAAATATTTTATTTATTCATGAGAGAGAGAGAGAGAGCACGAATGGGGGGCGGGGCAGAGGGAGAAGCAGACTCCCCGCTGAGCAGGGAGCCTGACACGGGACTCAATCCAGGACCCTGGGAGCATGACCTCAGCCGAAGGCAGCCGCTCAACCAAATGAGCCACCCAGGTGCCCCTCATTTTCTTTTTCTGATAGTAATTATGAGCAGGCATTGTGGGACCAGATTTCTGAGGTTCCAATCTGGCTCTACCACTTACTTCCTATGTGACCTCAGTTTCTTCACTGGAAAATCAGTAAACATTGGGATCAGAACGGTATCCATCTATGTGGCCATGAGGAAAATTAAACGAGTAGACAGTAAGAGTCAGGCTTCCTCTTTGTCCCTGGCGTTCAGCATCATGCCTCTCACCCATTAGGTCTTCAATAAATGTTTGCTGAGTTGGAAACATGTAAAAATATTCCTTGGCATGGAAAATTATAATCATGCTATCAAACATAGATTTTGTAGCTTCAACAACAGAGCCCAGACAATAAAAATAAAGTTAGCTGTCAATGAATTGGGAATACCCATTACTGCTCTGATGACAACAGAAACAAACAAGGCTGATAACTCTGGGATCTGAAATGGATCCCAAGAATGGTTATAGCTGCAGATGGCTGACTGGGGGGCTCTGGGCGAGGTTCATAACGGCAATCCTACCGCATCTACTTGGACGGCTACTGCACCCCTATGTACCATGCATGCTCCTGGCTGTCAGTAGGGGAGCTCAGCAAGCCCCGGACGGCTCTGGGGAGGCCTCCCGGAGGGTGGTGAGAAACAGTGCGGGCTCGGTACTTTAGGGGGCAAGGAACACTCCCCAGCATGGAGTCAACATACCCGTGTGTATCATGGTGGGGAGGGAGGCGGAGACCTCCCGGCCTCCAGGAATATCCATCTCCAGCCGCCGGGCTGTCTCGAGGGACCAGCTACATTTACCTCCTCCCTCAGGAGCAGAGTGGTACATGTTTACTCCGAGCCCCACCACTGAGCGACCTGCCGCTTTTTCCTCGACTTCATGACCTGCGGGCCTCACCTGGCAGATTCTCCACTGTGTCCCCATTCAATGCCAGGGGGAAAGTCCGACTGACCTCCCCAGTCCTGACTTCACCCCTAGCCACTAAACAGTGGCTGCCCCTCAACAGTGGCTGCCCCTCGGTCAGGAGTCTTTGGGGCCCCTTCCTCCATGCCCCTACCAAGGTTCAGTCAGGGATTGGCCCTTGCTCAAGCCGTAGCTTGGCCTCTGCCTACCTCTGGAGGGGTGACGTCGGGGGGAGGGAGGGGGAGAGTCCCTGAAGAGGACGATGTGCAGGGCAGCCTGGGGTTGGCGTGCCTGGTATCAGGAGCCTTGTCGGGTGGGTGGGTTCCCAGAGGAGAAAGGACGAAGGGTAGGAGGGCCACAAGGGGTGGAGGAAGGTTCTGGTGTGAGCACGTTGTGGATCTTTCTCCAGCCCCCCTGGTGTCTGTCGGCCCTCTGAGGGCAACCACTCTCGACTGTGCTCACTCTGGAGAAGAGCCTGCTCCCTGTCTTTGCTGTGACTCTGCTCTGGCTGCCACCATCTGTCTCCCTCTGGAATTCTGGCTGGTGTCTCTGGTGGAGGGGCTGGGGCGGGGGGGCGCATGAGGACTTGTGTGGCCTCAGCTCTCTCCAATGACAGGGAGCTCAAGTGGGCTTCAGTGGCGGGTGCGGGGGGTTCCTGCCTGCCAGTGAAGTCTCCAGGGTGCTGTCAGCAGCCTCCTCTCAGGTGGGCTCCGGGGGCGGGGGGAGCGCGGCATTACCATCCTTGCCAGGCTCGGCAAGTATCTGCTTACGGCTCAGGCTGTTTCCTCCCTCCTCCGCTCCCGCCCCACGACACGCACACACACATTGTATAATCACACTTTCCTTCTCACCTTAAGAAAGGAGAAAAAATATCGGGAAATATTTCCACTTTAATTGTCACAGGGAGCTCACGGCCTGCTGGTGTTCCTGCCTGCCTGGTAATGCGTCTGCGGCCTCCCCGGGCCCCTCAGCGGCGTGCTGGGGGCGGGCAGCTGGGCTGGCGTGGGGGGAGCAAGGACAGTGGGGCCGCCTCACCTGCTGCAGCACCAGGGGCACGGGGTTACCTACGCCCCAACTCCGAGAGGGGGGCGGGTGGCCGGGGTTCAAAGTGTCAGGTCAGTTTCTCCGGCAGGGTTCACGTTCTTTTGAGCTCAGAGTCCTCGGGGTGGGGGAGGCCCCGGGCTGACACAGCAGGTTGGGCCCCCGGGGTGTGCTCACCCCACTCTCACCGATAGTTGGCTGAGAAGTGGCAGGGCAAGCAGCTGGGTGGGGGAGGGGGAGAAAGTCCCTTCCTTCCCATCTGGCACAGATCTGTGGGGCAAGTCACCCCTAGCTGGACAGGAGGGCTTGTCTACATCTGCCTTCCATACACACTTTCAGACTGCTATTCTGGGTTAGTTTCCTTTCTTAGCTCATTGTGTCTGTTCTTCCACTCATCAAGTCCAAGGGTCATTTATTCCTCAAATGTGAGCTAGGTGTGGGGGACAGATAAACAAGGCATCCCACGCTGCCCCCCACAGCTCTCTGTCCAGTGGAGAAGGGGGTCCTGGCTCCCAGTAGCCACCAAAGGGAGGGGCTAGCATGGACATGGCGGATGCTCTAGAAGCATCAGAGAGGGGCATCACTTAGCTTAGGGTGGTGGGGGTCACGGAAGGCTCCCAGCCAAGGCTCCAAGGGTTGCATCCCAAAGTAAGAGACAAGGCTACCGTGTGGACCAGGGCCTTTGAAACCAGCAGGCACTGGAGGCCCAACACCAGCCCTCTGAGCTTGTTGGGACCCTGCAAACGCTCCTGAGATCCGGGACGCCAATCATCACGGGCCCCAAAGCAAAAGAAAACTGCAAAATCAAAATGAGTAAATGGTCCATTAAATGCCTACAAAACATGCTATTACGTCACCCAGTCAACTGCATCTCCTCTCAACTCCTCCAAGCTTATATAGAAAATACACTGATGGTGGCATGTGGGTAAACTGAATGGGCTTGATGTGATGAGGGGTGAGGCCTGCATGAGAGTGGCCCGGCCTTTCCGCAGGCCGGGCCAGCCCCTGGGGGTAGCCTGGGGACGAGGGGAAATGCGGGTCCTAGCGGGGACGCAGGGCACCCCGTCGTCGGGCTCAGCAGGGCTGTGGGACACACGTGTGTGCAGGCGGAGTGGCGGGGTCCTGCGGGCAGGGGCCCGGTGAGCAGGAGAGGCAGTGGGGGAAACCACAGAGGGGTCGGGGGTGGGCCCGCCCGTAGCTTCCCGGGCGCCGACGCTTCGTGGGCCCCGAGATCGGAGCATCCAGTGCGCCCCCCGCGCCTCCTGCGCGCCCCTCGGCAGCCACAGCCGGCGCCACTGAAGATCAACACGCATCCCACAATTCACTGTGGTTTGTTTTCCCCTCCAACTCCAGATGGCCTATCTGGGGACGGCCGAGGCCCCTGGGTGAGGGCCGTTGCCTGTTTTGATGAGCTGTGCACATATGGATACCCAAACATCTGGAGCGGCCATGTGCTGCTCGGGGCGGGCCAGCGCTGGCGAGCCAATCAGGAGCCCCGGGGCGCCAGGGGGTGCGCGTGGCCCAGCCAGCGAGCGCCGATAAATTATTCATGACCGAGTTATTTGTGGTGCGAGGGGTCCATCGCTACTTTGATTAAAAATCCAATGAGTAATGAATATGCAAACGCCAGTGACTGCTCCCAGCAACAGATTTGTCAAATTGTCTATACTTCACCGAGATAAAGGAAAATCTCCTGGGGTCCCGAAATTGAAAAAGCGCACCGTCAAATCACAGCATTATCTTAATTATCAAATCTCCTTGGCCGTGCAAATACCCTGCGTGAAGCTGAGCGGGGCGACGAGAGAGAGAGAGAGAGAGAGAGAGAGAGGGAGAGAGGGAGAGAGAGATTTGTCTCTGAAACTGGGAGCCTGGCTAGTGAGAAAGAGCCTGGTGGAGGAGAAGTGATTTTCATTCACATGGTGACTCCACAGCCATTTAATTATTTTAATTAGGCTTAATTAGTGGTAAATTTACAATGATATGCTTGATACCTGGCATTAAATCTTTCATGCATAAATGTTTTGTTAAAATGAGAAAAAGGCAAGTGGCATTTTGCCAGCGATTACTGCTGAATGTTCTAATGAAGGATTAGGCTCCGCTGTGATTCATGAAGACAGGCGGGCACCAAACTTATCTGTGAGGCGCCCGGCGCACCGTAACTCAAGTGTTCCCACCAGCATGGCGGCTGTCCTTGTCGCTCCAGGGAGCACCTGCTCTGGGTGCTGGCCAGGGTGCTGGGGGGTGGGCGGAGCAGGGGAAGCTTGGGGGGGGCTGGCTCTGAGCCCCAAGACCCTCTGTGTGTCCGAGCCACTCCCACTCACCCTCAGAGGGGCTGCTTCTGGGCTGCATCAAAAGCAAAAGCCATGGGGCGTCAAGTGTCACAGAGTAGGTGATTGTCTGTGGCCCTGGCTAGTCTGCGAGCGGCGGGGACCAGTCCGGCACAGAGCAGGTGTGCAGGACGAGTCGGCTGGCATAGACGGGAGCCTCCCCGAGTCTTTGCTGAGGAGTGCTGTGGCCCAGCCTAGGACTAACTACCTGTTTGCCAGAGCTCTGGGCCGCAACAGGTTGCAGTTTGTACAGAGGGATTTTGAAGAGCCTGACAAAATGTCCCCTGCCCTTGTACCATCCAGAGGCCCAGTGTCTGCCCTGCTCCGCCCTACCAGAGATTCCTTTGCCAGGAAATGAGGACTTGTCTGCCCTCAGAGGCCAGCTTCAGCTGCTCCCTTCCCCCCCCCGCCCCCCAGCACCTGACACCTGGACCAAGAGGGAGGCTCCGAGAGAGCCAGGTGGACAAAAGGGATGGAGCAAGGACAGGAAGGGAGAAGGTGAAGCAAACCCTACCAGCCCTGCCCCGGAACCCCGTACCACGCTTGAGCCTGGCTGCCCCTGTCCCTGGCCACATGCTGCCTCCATCCCTGGCAGAAGTCCCGAGTCCAGAGTGTGACCCGGGGAGGCCATGTGCAGATCCCCGCTTCACTTCTGCACTCCTGCTCCCCGGCAGCTGCTGCTCATCCCACCGGAGGGGGAGGCCGTGCCTGGCATAGCAATGATGCTGTGTGCACGCCCTGGCCTCCTGCCTCCCTCCTCCCCGCCCTGCACTTGATCCCCAGTCGCCTCCCTCCCAGGCTCCCCCATGCTCTCTTCCCTTCTCATTAGCTCAAGCTCCTCTTAATTCAGTGCTAATGCCTTTGGCTCTGACTTAACCATTTCCCCGGAGAGTCCTGATGTTATGTTTCTTAAGCCCATTCTGAATCTCCCAACTACGGGGTTGTGTTTCTTGGTTTCAGCCTCTTAATGGGCTTTCAGAAGTTTCTACCTCAGCTTTTCTTACCCTTTACAAGAAAAGACATGACTATTAATAAGGAGACCTTTCTTTCTTTCTTTCTTTCTTTCTTTCTTTCTTTCTTTTTTTCTTCCTTCTTTCTTTCTTTCTTTCTTCTTTCTTTCTCTCTCTCTCCTTTTTTCTTTTTCTTTTTTCATTTTTCATTATACTCATTCAAGGAACATTTACGCAGCCAGGTGGGTTTTCCTCCCTTCAAAGTAGCCACTACTTAAATCTGCCAGAATGGAAGTTCCATGAGGGCAGGGACCTTGTTAGTCTTGTTTGCTATTCACCTCTAGCCTACCGTCTTGCACATGCAATGGTTAGATCCTTCTTAGTGTGTATAATCACTTCTCCGAGAGGAAAGGTCTTCAGGGCTTCATCTTTGACAGTGAGAATCCACCTCCCAGTGCTGGGACAAGTAGTTGTTGGGTGGAAAAAAAATGTACATACAAACATCATTCTATTTATTCCGACAAGGCAGATGTTGACACCCCAAGGTGATGCCCCATAGTCACCCTGTGGTCTTGTGCCCCCGCCCCCCACCAGAACAATGGCACATACCCCCAAGATGTGCCATGCTCCTCTTTGAGAAACAACGATTTTGGGGCTGACGAGGCTGGATCATGGTTGGGCCAGAATATGGGAGCCGTGGGCTAGGGACAATAGGGAAAGGAGGGAGTTTTTCAGATGAGGGAGAAGAGCTGTGAGATGCTGGGTGGAGGACGCATCCTCCGTGTGGAGGGTTTTGAAGTCACCAAAGGGTCATTTCCGCACAACATGGGACAGTTTCACACACCCCACTCCTACTAGGTCAGATCATGTGGAGCTGGGGAAAACATTCTCCTCTTCAGGTGGACGTGACAGGCGAGGTCTGATGGCAGGAGAACACTCTGCCACAAATGAGGAAGGGTCAGGATCCATAGACTCTAGGATGGAAGCTACTAGAAGGGTGCTGGGAAGAAGGTAGAACTCAGATTGTTTGCTGTTTAATAAAATTGCAATGATAGACGCCCAATAAATGCAGCAGAGTGAACATATGTTTACGTTCACTCCCTCCCTAAACCCTACTAAAATAACAATGAAAGCATAAAAATAGAGGCATAAATCCACACTGGGCATGAGTAAGAGGAAATGACATCACACAAGAGATCTCAATAAAATTTTCGAAGCTGGGAAGTAAAAGAACTAGGGACAGATAACTCATCAGATGGGAGACAGCCAGGGCCCCTATACAGGCAAGGGGGTGGTGGTGGACACGGGAGATGAAATGAGGCAAACTCTTCCTCACTACAGAACCCCAAAAAGAGTCAGGAACTGGAAGCCGAGGAGTGAGGTGGTGCTGAGCAGGGCAGACCCGTCTGGGAATGCATGGTATCCTTGCTGTGGTGGATCACCCAGACCCCGCCAAGAACCCATTTCCCCAGATCCGGGGAATGTTGTTGGCTGACAGCTCTCAGCCCAAGTTCCTCACCAAGACTTGCTCACAACCAGAGAGAGCACCTTGCCCCAGGTCATATCCCGTCCCTGGGGGAAGCCCCCATCCACTATCTGGTCAATGCAGGGGTTAAAAGGCCCAACTGTCTTACTGAAATGGGAAGACTCTGAAGGACCATCCTAGTCCCAGAGTTGCTACAGGATCAGCTGAGGTCTTTGTTGCAATGGTACTAGCTCACCCCCTCCCTCTGCCGATAGTACTCCCTTCATTTCTCCCAGGTGTTGTTCCCCAGAGCATTCCCAAACAAACCCGAATACAAATCTCCGTCTCAGAGTCTATTGCCTGGAGAGCCCAACCTCAGAGGGTCAGTGCCAGGAGTGGTCCCAGGGAGCAGACTCTAAAATGGGCTTGTGGAGCTGGATTTGCCCACAGCTGGCTGGCTGGCTGGCCATGAGGACTCCAGCGCTGGTGTGATGGAGCGTGGATGACTCCCAGCATGCTGTCTCGGGGGACTTGTGAAAACGTTCACGAATGGTACGCTGGAATGGGATACTGGTGCAAGGTAGTACTCTGGTGGGGACAATATTCAAGACATTTGAGAAGTTCTAGGGAAGTAGCAATTATAGAGACTATCAAGTTCAATGGCTACTGCTAAGGGCAATCAGGTGCATTGGAGAAAGAAAGAAAAGGCGGAGGGTGATTCATCACCAACGAAAGGCTAAGTCTGGAAGTCAGCGAGCGCAATCAGCAGCACATAAAAAGACTTCAACTCTTACAGCTGGAGGGCCAGAAGAGGTGAGGACCAGATCCAGGATACAATCATAAGAATAGCAGAGCTCTTGAGGAGACTGAACTCTTGGACTCAGAAAGTCAGTCATGCCAAAGTCAGGGCCATGACCGGGGAAGAGTGGGACCCTGAGAACTGGATGTGGCCATCCAGGTTGATGCACTCCAAAGTCTTCCATCTCCAGATCCCTCTGGACCCTCTGGGCCCACAGAAGTTGTGCTCTTTTTGCTGTTAAAAGACAGCAATCCTGTCTTGCTTGAAGGCGGTACAAAGGCCTCTCCCTGGGAGGCAATGCAAAACTTTCTCCAGACCTACTCCCACCACCCCTGCTGATCCCCAGGCCTTTCATGACACCTCTGTTGGGGGCGGGGGGAATACAGGGGGACAGGTAACAAATGGAGTCTTGACCCAGGTACCTCACAACAGGTCAACCAAGTCTGCAGATCTACCCATTGTTCATTTCCCAGACTTCAAATGGACATACTTAGTAGTTGGCAGAACTAGTCCTTGACATGTGGAAAGTGATTGTAGTGAAGGTGGAGCGGAAGCCCTTAAACAGCCTCCGCACCCAGGGCCAAGGCAGTAAACGCAAACCAGTATGACCTTGCAGGGGGAATGGAACCCGTGAAGGCAGGTCACTGGGGCAGTGCAGGGCACACTGGAGTGGTCCCAGTGGGGTGTTGCCCAGATGCCCCTCAGGCTGCAGGCACTCACTTCCCAAGCTTTGCTCACTCTCAGCTCAAGTTTCTCTCCAGGAATTGCTCTTAATTCAAGAGAATCCTCTTGCCCAAGGTCACCACCCCTCTCCAGGGTAGCCCCCTTCCAATGACTGGTCAATGGGGGAATGTAAAGGCCCAGCCCTCTTGCCTCGGGGCAAGGCAGTTCTTCAGATCCTTCCATCCCCAGGGCTCTCTGGGATTGGCTGAGTCTTTTGTTGTGACTGCAGTTCCTTTCCTCTCTCTGCCCAATCCTGCTTCCCTCTCTGGGCACAGTGACATTCTGCAGGCAAAACTCAGAATCTATTTCCCAGGAACTGTGCAGATATGGTCTATAACAGATGAAGTTTGACCAAGGATTTCCTCCCTTCTTGGCACCACCATCTCCCTCAGCCAGCAGAAAAGAGCTTTGCTCTTGGAAAGGAGAGCCCTGGCCTGCGGGGGAAGCAGGAACCACTGAAGGTAAGGTGAGTGCAAGTCTGCCCCTTGGCTCCCGGAGGCTGGAGGCCAGGCTCCTCCCTAGTCCTTCCCCAGCGGATGACTTTTTTTCTGGGGGAAACCAACAGGCCCAAGAGGAAATTCTTGCAGGTACTGGCAGAGGGAGTACCACAAGGGATGGCTGGTTTCTACTTCATCATCCCAGAGTGAAGCCACCCACCCAGGCACTGAGAGCGTCTGCATGCCTTTTATTTAGCATCTTATGAGTAAACGTGAGTGGAAAAACAAGAATTATCAGATATTTGAGGACAATCTCTAACTGGAAAGGCAGATGTCAATATGGAATCATTGGGAAAGGAACTGGGGAGAAAGAGAAACAGTGTAGAGAGGATATGAAAACTTCCAATAAAAAAGTAAAATCTCACATAAAGACCTAGTGTGTATGCAACAGAAACAGGATGCTATACAAAAGGAACAGTGAGAGATTCTGGAAATTAAAATGCCCATACTAGAAATAAAAACCATGATGTAAGCATACTGTGATGTGCGGGGGGTGGAGGGAAGGGGGAGAAGTGTGCTTGTGAGCGCGTATGAGTGTGAGCGTGTTGTGTAAGGGAGTGTGTGTATGTATGAGTGTGGGTCGTATGAGTGTGTGTGTGAGTGTGAATGGAGAGATAAAAAATGAAATCTCCATCTTCCCGAGAAGGAAGATTTTAGATTACATCTAAATTTTTTTTCAACCAAGAAGTGGAAGTGTAAACATTTTACTTAGAAATATGAAGATAAATACAAGCAGAAGTAGCTAAAAAATAGAAAGCAATTCGCCTCTAGGTTTTGGGAAATCAGAGCTGCAAGGGCTGCTTTTCTCTCAAAGCCCCGTGGAACTATTGATGGTTTAAAGGTTATCCATGTACTACCTTGTTTAAAATGCAAATCAAATTTTTAAAATGATTTACAGGCCATCTGCTCCTTGGGTCACCTCAGGTGAGTGACTTGATTTCCTCATTTGTAGAATAAAGGCCAGACCGCTGGCTTTTTCGGGCTATTCTGAGAATTCTGCCAAATAATAAATATGAAGCAAGTGTTCACCTGGAAACCTCCAGACAAATGAAGCTTGCTTAGGAACATTTTACCCACTGCTGGATTTGGCCAGCGAAATAAGCTGGTTGTGCTTTTTGGATGGCAGTGTTCAAAAAGGCAAATCCCTTTTCGTTGTAAAGGCTTTAAATGTCTCATTCTGAGACAGATTGTCTCATCAGAAATACTAACATATCTGGATGATTTGCAAACCAGCCACCAGCTAAATTTGTTGCCTCCTAAAATAGTTTTGAGATGTCTTTAGGACAGGCCCAGTCCCAAACACATTCATGAAGGCAGCCAAGACTGTCTTTGGCGCTCCCACTCCCTTCCTGGCCTTCAGTCTCTGCAGTCCCCACCCCAGACACCCCTGTCCCCTCTGCCCCTTTCCCAGTCCTTCCCTCCAAACAAAATGTGCTCTCTGGGAGGAACTGAAAACCCAACCACACTGCAGATTATGATATAATTGGCCAACGGTAGCTTATATCAAACTACCCCTTTCTGAGAAGAATGTGCATTTAAACATGGAATAAAGTATTAAGCCAAAGAAATGAAGCTCTAATGGTGAATTAATGCAGAAACTAGACATTAAAGAAGGATATTTTGGGGAATGACAGCATCCTAGTCCTTCTAAAATTATATCACACCCATAAATAGAGTTGGAATCTCTATTTCTCCACACAGGCGGCCCCCTATCTGATGGAGCCCTGCTCTGGGACCCAACACAGCATCCATGCACTGGAAATTAAAATGCCCATAGTAGAAATAAAAACTGTGATGTAAACATACTGTGATGGGGGGAGGGGGGAGGGAAGTTTGCATGTGAGTGTGTATAAGTGTGAGAGTGTGGTGTGAGTATATGTGTGTATGTATGAGTGCGAGTCATATGAATTAATAGAATCCTGGAACTTCACAGATACTCCTTCAAAGAGTCTTTTCTAGCTGCCTCCCTGGTGCAAGAAGTCCCTTCCCAGCATCCCTTGACACATTCACCCTCTATGCCAATGGCAACCTTCATCCTTCAAGACCTAGCTTCATGCTACTGTGGGTGGTCTTTATTATTAGGAAGGAATTCCTCTTACCAGTTTGAATTTTGATTCCCCTAATTTTAATTCATTGGTCCCATTTTCACCCCCTGAAACAAAAGGGAACAGCAAGTGGAGCCTCCTTCTCGGTGACGGTCCTTGGTTTATGTGAAGACGTTGTTTTAGTTGGCATTTTCCAAAGCGTGTCCCATTGAACACTAGTTCCAAGGGATGCTACTAAGAGGTATGTGATGAAATGGTTGGCCAATCAAACAGGTTTGGAGAATGCTGAGCTAATTGAAGTTGCACAGATTTCTTTACTGCCGGACTTTGGGGACCTTTCATAAGCTAATGCACCAAACCATGCTCTGAGAATGGGATTTAGAACACTCTGTTTTCAAACTTGGGTAACCCTAGAATGCTCCTTTAGCGGGTGCCTTGTGGGATTAGCGTTAGGGAATTACTGGTCCTGCCGAACAAGCCCTGTACTGGGAATCACTGGTGTGCAGGAGCCAGTTCCCACCAACTCACAACAGCCGACTGTGCACATCTCTCCCCAACTCTGCATTTTGTGATGGCAGATGGGGAGCTTGAAATTGGGCACAGTGGGAGTGTTTACACAACATAAACTGGCGAATGCTACAAATCAAGGCTCTGGATTCTCGGAGAGCTGATCGTTAAACATTTACCAGCACACCACTCAATCAGAGGCCTTGGGTTAAAACCACCAGACACTAGACCTGGAACGAGTCATCGCACCTTTTTGGGTCTCTCCTTCCATCTGTCATAACATGGAAGCTCAGCAGTCCTCTTCTGCTCAGAGACCCTGTGACTCCTCTCAGAATGCCCTTCTAGGTTCAACATCTTCAGTCCATTTGCCCATTCTTCACGTGTCATGATTTCTAAATTTCTCACCATGCTGGCTGGCAGCTCAAGATGCCAAATAGCTCCTGTGTGGTCAGTTTCCTTCAGAGATGGAAGTTTCTGGAAGGAGACACCATCTTCCAGATGTGTCCAGGACAGTGTGAGCTTGTGGGCTATAGGAGCACCCAGGTAAGGGTCAGAGGCATCTGGAGGGAGAAGGCGCCCGCACAAGGCAGTCCAACATCTTCAAAATGGTATATTTCTGCTACCAGTGTGGCTACTCCTGCCTCTCACACTCAAACCATGCGTCATTAAGTGGTGATACATCCAGGTTCTTGGGTGCAGAGTGAACCCTATCTACCACGTGACCTTGACTAATTAGACTCTCTGTGCCTCACTCAGTCTCTTTAGCCATGATCTTGGGAAATCATAGCACTTAGCAGATGGTTATTATCAGGATTAAATGAGAACGCATGTAAAGTACTAAGGATAGTGTCTGGCACATAAGTGCTCAACGAAGAACAGCTTGCATCACTTGTTGTTATTAATCAATTACAACACTCTTTCCCACTGTCTTAGATGCCCTTGGTGCCCTGCCCAGATCCTCTTTGCCTGGCCAATTCTCCCAACTCCCAGCTGTTGTGAGTTTGGGATGCTAATAGCTCACAGCTGCCTTCTTCTCTGGAGCATCTCCCTCAGCAGCTGGGAGTCTCCTCTCCAGGAGATACCAGGAGGTCACAGTCTCCTTGCACCTACCCTCAGAGTCAGCCATGGCCAATGACTGACTGACACAGGGATATGAAGGTCTTGCTTCACCAGGGGACAGCTCTGTGGTACAATCTACACTCCAGCACTCCCTGTAGATAAGGCTTTAGCTGAAACCATGTCTTTGTTCAGCTTCTTCTCTTGCATCCTTTACTTTCTCACAGGTTTCTCTGGGGACCACTTCCTCCATAAAGGAGGTACACAGGAATATCTGTTTTGGGATCTATTTCTAGGAACCATACCTAAGGTAACCACTGAACCTGTACACAACCTAAACATAGTATCTTATGCAGGGAGAAAACAGGAAAGCCGTGTCTTGACCTGAGCTCTGAAGAGGGGAGTCTCCCCTGATCATTTATAATGCGAGCCTATAACTTGTGAGGGTTTGAGCTATGTCATGATTACTACTGGCATGGTCTGGAAATCCCCAAATCTATAATCAACATAAAAGTAATACCAAGATGGAGAGGGATGCCCTGGGGCTATTGAATGGAAGCAAACTCGGACTCTGGCAACATGCTATCAACCCAAATTATTCACAGATAAAGCTCCATTGACAGTAGTCTCGTAATCCTACACAACAAAACACACAAGGAATCCATCCACCTTGAGTGAGAGTCAGGAGACCCAACAAAGAATAATATTAGATCCTTACGCTTTCCACCCAAAAAACTCTAGGTAGTCGAACTACCAGTCTCTAAAAATGAGTGTGCTTGAAATGAATACATACGTAAGAGGAGGAATTGACAACGTAATAAGAACATGGCAATATGGGAAAATAACTTTCACACTGCAAAAGAACCCAATAGAATTTTTAGAAATGAAAAAATTAGAACCATTGATATAAAAAAGGGGATGAGTTAAAGAATGGATTAGATACAACTGGAGAGAGGTTTAGTGAGCTTGAAAATATATCTGAGGAAAATACCTAGCATGCAGGGAGTTTGAGATAAAAATATAGACGAGTAGTTAGGAGATATGGAAGGCAAGATAAGAAAACACCATGTACATCTAATAGGAGTTACAGAAGGAGACTAGAGAGAGTGAGAGAAAGCCAACATTAGACAATATAATGGGTAAGAATGTTTCAGAATTGCTGATAAGCATTAATCCTCAGACTCAGGAATCACAGATAGTCTCAATCAGGATAAATAAAAACAAATCCACCCCTTGCACACCACACATTGTACAAAACTTTAGAGCACCAAAGACGCAGAGGTCTTCCAAAAGAGAGAACAGAGAAAAGTTAGATTATTATAAAGGAATTAGCAACTATAGAGTAATATCAACTTTTAATAGCATCTATAGAAATAAGGAGAAAATGGAATAACATCTTCAAAGAGTTGGGAAAAAAAACCCTGCCAGATTAGAATTTTACTTAAGAGTAAAAAAAAGGGGGGGGGTAAGGAAAGGTATTTCAAAGATGAACAAGGTTTTCAATTAACAGGTATTCTGTGAAAGATCTCTAGCAGGATTACTCTGGGAAGAAGGAAACTTTACCTAGAAGCAAGAACTGAGGTGTAAAGAGAACTGTTAAAGAAAACAAACACGTGGATGTATCCAATCAAGTATTTCCTGTATCAAATAATTTTATTAAATATAAAACAATGTGGATCTAAAGTGCTGGTTAAGAATAACATATAAGATAGGAAGGGGCCTTAAAACCCCCCAAATACCTTTAAAAAAAAAGATGGGAAGGGGCCAATAGAGGTTGAATTATCCTAAGGCCTTACATTATTTGATGATATGGATTTTTAGTAACTTTAGACTTTGAGTATGCATGTTTAAAAAATTAAGGACAACCACTAAGACAATGTCTAAGCTACACACCAGTAAAAGGAAAAGAAGAGAAATAAGGATAAAGATCACTCAAACCAATGGAAGGAAGAAAAAGAAGTATAGAAAAAAGAGTAAAAAGAATGCAAAAAAATTAAACAACAGCTGAAACCTATATAGATTAATAATCACAATATATTTTAGTGGATTTAAATTTCTGGTTAAAATCGAAATGATCAGATTGGATTAAGAATTTTCAGCTCTCTATTGTGGATAAGGCATGCATAAATCATAAGGACATTGAAAAGTTGAAAATAAGGGAATAGAAAAAATTGCCATGAAGGAAAGCAGAGTTGAGAGAGGAAAAGAGATGCTCTTGATGGCGTCAGTTAGACTTCAGAATCCAGCCTTTACCCCTTGAATATCCAGCTATGTGAGCCCATAAACATCCCACACCTTCCACTGCTTTGATTTGGATGTTTTCTCTTGCAGCCGAAAGATGACTGATCAATGCAAAGGTGGACATGTGCGCTTGGGATGCTGGTCACTCGAGGAAAGGCAAGATGAGAATCATGTTTTAGGAGACACTGGAAAGAGGCAGTGGACAAGGCAATCGTTCAGGCAGGAGGGGGCCAGAGCTGGATTTAGGAAGTGCCAGGAAAACTGGAGAAGAAAAGGGCATGTTCCCAGAAGCCCAAGGTGGAAGTTTGACTAGTCTAACCTTAAAAGTCTTCATTCACTCAGCCCCTGAGAGCACGCTAGAGTTTATAAGACATTAATGGTGGGGCTGCCCTGCTCAGAGGAGAGCCTTTTGAGAATATTTCCAGGTGCTCAGCCAACCTAACAGCAGTCATTAACAAAACAACAAAAATCAACAGCAAGAATATTTCAGTCGCACCTTAGATGGAAGTATGAGGATGTCCAAAAATCAGTAACTCTGGAACAAGAGCTCAAGAAACCCCAATAAAGATACACCCTGTATCTGAGACTAGTTGATTTATACATTTCTAGACAGAAACCCAGGAACATGGGTGTCTGCAAAGGGGACACATAGGGCTGACTGCTGTCTTTCTGAGCTTCATTTTTCTTATCTGTTACATGAGATGATTGGACCAGATCTCCAGCAACCCTTCTCAATTTGAAGTTCTTTGAGTTTATTTAAAAAATTTTTTTCAAGTGTGAGATAAACTGAGTAGAGAAGTGCATGTTGTTCTTTCTGTGCCTCCACGTGTGTGTGTGTGTGTGTGTGTGTGTGATCAACAACCATGTGTGGGTCTGCGTTTTCCTCTTGGTGTCTTACCATGGCTCTCTGCATGCCCACCTGTGAGGGTGCATGATCATTTGTTCCTTCCTCCCTCTCCTCCTCCTCTCGCCGCCCCCCTCCTCCTCTCCCTGCAACTCTGTGAGATGCATGAACATTTCTCAGTTATGTGAGGTTCTCAGCAGGAGAATGGAGCCAAATAATGGTGTTTCTAGTTATTACTCTGATGAATCACAGGGGAACAGCCTTCACCAAGGTAGAACGGCTTGCAAAGAATATGTTCATTCAATTAAAAAAAAGAAATTGAAAAATAAGATACTGCCAACATGGGGCTCTGAGTTATATAGGGTTTATGCAGTGATTCCATTTGCAATTCAAGTGAGTAGCACACCAGAGAGGCACCTGGGAGCAAACTCCTTGGAATGGGGGAAGGGTTCCCACTGCCAACTAAAAATCCTGTGCCTCAGGTGAAGTTTCTGGAATAAGAAAGGGGAAGTGTAGAAAGCCCTTGACTTCCCACAGTCTAGTCTGAACAGAATATTCTGTGCTAGAGATACTGTGACTCCAAACAGGGAGAACTGGTTTACCTGTAACCTCTACTGCCCAGGTGGCCATGTTTTATACCACGTGATTCCCTCCCCCATCCCCTCAGCCAATGGGCTCAGGCACGGACACCTGCTGACCTCTGAGGTAGCCTGGTGCAAAAAGATGAGCCAAGCCAGTCAGATCCTGTTCCTCTGACCCTGGACCTGCACTTGGATCTGGTACCAAGAACGAAGCGGTCAACGGCGGAGGCTGCTAAGGAGAGCTGGGTCATGGTGGCCAGGTACAAACCGAAGTTAGGAGGAAGCAGAGAGTCAAAAAGACAGGGGATAGGAGTCAGGAGACAGCAGAGGTGCCATGTGATAGACAAGCCCCTGCGGTCCAGGAGAGTGGGAGCAGGGGAGCTATTGTGAGGCACTGATCTAGAAGCTGGGAAAGAGACAAAAATCCCTCTCTTCATGCAGCTTGCCTTTTAGTGGGCCGTCCCTGGGGTGCTGCGGTGGTTGGCATCTCTGACCTGCACGATCACACCTCGTATCATTCCCAATGAATTTCATTTTCCCCAAACCCCAGACAATTGTACTCTGGGAATATTGGCTCCCTCTGCATGGCAGGATTTTGGTCACAAGCCATAGAAAGGAACTCTGGCTAATTTAAGCAAAAGAGGAGTTTCAAGGCTTACGGAGCTAAGGAAGATATATAGCTCAATAGAATTGAAGAAGGAGCTTTAGGACCCACACATCTCCTACTCTCGCCTTCTGCCCTCTCTGCTCCTTGTGCTTGACCACCTGCAGCAGACAGACCACACGTGGCCGGGAAAATGGCTGCCACCAACCCACATTCATGCTCTCCCCGCTCAGCCTCCTCGGTAAATAGAGAGTGATCCCAGGGAAGATTCTGATTGGTCCAGCCAGGTCAGGTGTACCCCCAGACCAACCACAGCTGCCAGGGACTAAAGCAACAGAAGTCAGGCCTACGTACATAGTAGCTTGTGGCCAGTGGAGTGGGCGTCTTTACGAGATAAAGCTAGAACAAAAATTCTAGAGAAAGCAACACTAGCTACCATGGCCTAATGGATTGTCAAAGAAGAAAGCCCCAAACAGCTGAGGCCAGATTTTGGTCCCAAGTCCCTAAGTTATCGCTGGCCTTCCCGGATCGGGATCAGCCCTGGGAGAAAGCATTTTGTACCATGTAACGTTGAGTCTATTTACTAATCGCCTCTGAGAAAGCGGCTGCTGGAATACATCAGGATAACTCGATTGTAAGATTTTAATGACATAACATTGAGACCTCGGGAGGCCTGAGCCCTGCAGTCGATCAATTCACATACCTTTCACTCAGACCCAAGTGACTGAAAATCATTTTGCTCCCCAAGCTCTTAAAGGTCAGGAGTTGAATGCTTCAAGAAAATCTCTTTCTCTATGGCAGGAAACCTCTTGCATTTAGTGTCCTGTCAATCAGGAGCACCCCAGGAGGGCTCAGAAGGGGGAGTGCAGAAAAAAGGCTGCCTGTGTTCCTTTATTCCTTTTCCCTGGCGGGCTGGTATTGGAGTGCGTGCGTGTGTGTGTGTGTGTGTGTGTGTGTGTGTGTGTGTGTGGCGTGGGGTTGTTGGCTGGGGGGAGCCCAGAGAAGCCTGGTTGTTAGAAGGTCCTTGTCTTCTCCCAAGCTGCTGTGTGGTGCCAACTTTGAAGTCCCAGAGCCATAACGCCCTTCCACCCTCTAGAGCCCCCCACCACCACAAAAAAAGGTCTGTTCCAGATTGTGTCACAGTTTGGGAGGGAGACAGGGAGAGCCTGGGGTGAGCACTGAGATCAGGACACCCTCCCAGTCCACCCCAGCCCCCCAGTCAGCTCTTCAAGAAAACCCTCTTTTTCAAATCCGCTCCTGCGGCTCAGGGCAGGTGTCCAAAATGCAAATGAAGCCCCAGTGCCTCTGGGCCCCAGCTTGGCAGGGAATCTGGAGCTATGTGGCCCCCTCTGCTAACTGGCCTGCAGCTTAATGACATGCAAATGGGAGGGACACTGTCTGTCAAATGGGGCCTAATCCCTTTGTTCCTACCTGCCAGCCGGGCAGCCTTTTCTGCACCAGTTTTGGCTGGGAGGACAGCTGCGAGGTGCTAATGGGCAGTGCTGGGCAACGCGCGGGCCTCGGTTGCCTGGTAACCAGGCGCTCTAAGGGGCCTCAGGTGACGCCTGGGCTCTCAGGGCCCGCAGCACCAAGTGGGGGTTCTTCAGCCTCCGCGCCTTCACGCCCCGGGTGCCTGGAGCATCCCGAGAATTTGAGGTTCTGTGGACAACATGTGACCTTGTGCAGGGGGGCTTACTGGGCCCCAGCTTCCTCACCTCTAAAAAGAGGCAGCTCTTCTTCAATCAGGGTGTCCACCCAGGAGGAGGTGTCCTAAAGGCCAGCCCCCTTCTCCAACTCAGCCTGAGCCGCTCGCTTCTTCTCTGTCTTATGAGTTGGGGTTCAGAGTAGAGAAAAAAATAAAGATTCATCTGCTAAAATAAACATCTGAAAGGCAGTAGGTGCAATGATCTGCCATACCTTTCCCACCTCTCCTTCATGAGGCTGTGGTCTGCCTCGGAAAGACCCCGTTGGGGAGACACACTTGGGTAGCTAGCTGCAGCTCTCCATTTCACAGGAGGTAAAACTGAAGCCCAGAGACGTGAAGTGAGTTTGTCAGAGTCACACAGCTGGCTAGTGCCACGCTGAGATCGAACTGCAGTCTGCAGACCCTGGATGGGAATTCTTTCTGCTAAACTCACCGCAGAAGGAGGCCGGGCAGTTTAGGAGAAAGATCTGGGCCCTCGGGGCACTCCAGCCCTGGCACTGCATGGATATAAGAGGGTCAGAGGGTTTGGTGCTCATATTTGGCCATTAGGTAAAGACTGTGGTGCCAAATACTGACCTTGGCTTCTTAGCTCTGTGTGTGTGTGTCTTTGTGTTGTGTATGTGCGTAAGTATAATGTGTGGGTAGTGTGTGTATCTCTGTGTGTATGTGTTTGTGTTTTTTTATGTGTGTAGTGTGTGTGTGTGTGTGTGTGTGTGTGTGTGTGTGTGGTGTGTGGGAGAGAGAGAGACTGGGTGATTCCCACCCACCCGTCCTCTCTTTTAACACCCCCCGGGGACCGAGTGCCCCTTGCGCACCGCATAGGCACTGTCTCGTGCCCATGTATGTACAGCAAATGTTGCCTGAGCCCCGGCTTGTTGCTCAGCACCAGGCCCCTGTGGACCAGTGGCGGAATCAGGACCCATATGACACAGTCTGGCTAGGGCGCCGTCCTGGCAGGGCTTGGCTGTACATTCAGAGTTCACCCCCGGGTCAGCCCAGTCTCGGATCTCCGGACTCCAGACAGAGCAAGAGACTAGTCCTGAGCCTCACTCACACTCAGGGAGGCTCCCGCTAGTTTTGTGCAGGCTCTGGGTGAGGACTTGTGCTTCCCAACTCATTTAATCCTCAGGATAACCCTTTTAGACAGGGATGATTATCATCCCCATTGTGCAGGGGAGAAGGCTGAGGCTCAGCAAGAAGGGGAAGTGTCATGACCAAGGTCAGCTGGCTATTAGGGGCAGAGAAGGAGAATGAAGGAAATAGCTTTTAGGATTACAAATCTGTTGTTGCTTCTACTACATCTGAGCCTTCCTTTAAAAAGATCTCTGGGGACAGGTTAACCCAATGACCACATCTCCCTCTCGTATTAATAACCTAATGGAGGCAGCTCGGTTGAGTAGAAAAATCCACAGGAGAATGGGTTGGACTTCCCACTCCCTTCGTGGTCAGTGTGGCCTCTCTGGTCCCTGGACTGGGAGGTGGGGGGGTGTCGGGCCAGGCACTCCAAGTTCCCTCCCAGCTCACCGTGAATGTCTCAGCCCCCAACCAGGTCCTCGGCCAAAGAACAGTTCACTGGGCTCCACAGAAAGTGAAAAACCTGCTAAAATTTGCAGAGAGCCATGAATTTGACTGTTTTCTAACTAAAGCTGAGGATGCCAGAGGGGATCTTAACTATCTATGGGATTTATCGATCTGTCAGTCCCAGGCTACCTGGGAAACAATTAGAGGTCAAGACGCAACACAAAATGAAATTTGCAGCTGTCAGATCAACCATTTGGAAATACTCCCTTGCCCTTTTACCTCTATTTGCCGTCAAGAGAAATCCTTCCCGGGAACAGAATGGACGTCGGGGCTGGGAGCCATGCATCATGCATGCAGGGAAGGCAGCTTCGAGACCTGGCTCAGCCTGGCCCTGCACAGAGGACACTAGGCTGGGAGCCTGGGAGCCCGGGGCTGTCCCGCCCTGCCACTTAGTCCCCGTGGGGTCTGGGGCAAGTCACCCCATTTTCTGGGCTTAGTTGGGATTTTTCCTCAACTGAAAAATCCCGTCCTGTGTATAAAAGTTTCGACTTCTACCTTTCTAGTTTGGCTAGAGCCACAAATAATTGGCTGCGAAACCATCCTCCTTGAAAAACAGTCTGAGTTGCTAAATGACAAATATAGGTCATTGTTGTCTCCTTGTCCCTTTACTAACCCATCTGCCACCTCCTGGCACCTTATCCTGCCCTTCACCCTGGGCCTACCTTGTGCTCCACCAACTGTTAGTTAAGTCCCAGCCAAAATGTCAACTCGTAACGGCTTAATGGGACTTCATCTAAAAGTACTTAGGTTCTCTCGGGGAGATGGGGAGACCCAGCGGCACGATGAAGCCGCGAGGGGCGGGGGTCACATACTGTGGCACATGGGAGTAGGAAGCTGTTTTTGATGGGGCTGGGAAGTGATGTTCTCAGCTCCCCGCTTCTGGCCCACCCATCGAATACTTAGGGACATTCTGAGTGGAGCAAAGATCATCTGCTTCCTTTACTGCAAGACTCACAGCCCTCGTATCTCCAGAGGGTGACAGAGTATTTGACATATTCCCAACTTTTTTCAGAGGGCCTCGGTTCCGAGAAAAACATTTTGGGCAATGCTGAGCTAGTCTCACCCCTTTATTTTATTTTATTTTATTTATTTATTTTATTTTATTTCATTTCATTTCATTTCATTTCATTTTCCCCCCCTTCAGTTTAGAGCTGAAGAATCTCAAATCCCTAGCAGCTCACGAGATGCAGAGCGGGATCGAGGATTTTCATGCCCGAGTTCTTACCCCACCCTTCCACTCTGTACTAAAGACACCCTATAGTCTGGTTTTGTCAAGGCCCATTCTGCTGAGAGCTTCCAGAAAGCCACTTTCCTGGACTCAGCATCTCCAGGCACATCGGCTCCCCAGCCCTCTCCCGGGCATGGCTGAGGGAGGTTCCAGAACTCCTGAGGGGGCCCACCTGAGGGGAACATAAATTCATTTTTGTGTCCTCCTGACTCCATCCTTGAAGCGCTGCTCAGGAGTAGTTGAGCTCAGGCGCCCGTAACAGGAAGAGTGGCATCTGGGGCGCTGTTCTCCCTGCAATTTGGGCAGGTCACATTAGCTCTGCATCTGCACACGGCCTGAGTCTGGGGACCCGCGTTGCTGGCGTCCCCGCCCCAAGCAGGAGGGACAGACGGGCACACTCGTGGCTGCAGCCTGATGCAGTAGCTGCGCAGCGTGGAGGTGAACGATGGAGATCTGATGGCTTGCAAATGAGGAGGCACCTTTGCCCTGCAGCTGCTCTGCCTGCCACGGGCAGTCCCCAAACCCACGCCCGTGACCTTGGCAGCCTCTCTTACACGAGCCCTTGTTTTTCCAAGCTTGTCGTTAGCGCCTGAATCCAGGCCTTCCTCACTTCCCCTTGGCATCGCTGTGGCTTTCTAGCAGTTGTCTTGGCTTCTAGCAGACACTCGGGCCTCCCACCAGACCCCCTCCATCCCCCAGCCACTCACAGCATGGAGCCCCCACTCTTTGCGGGTACCACCCCCCAGCGCCTGGCTCTCAAACTCCCCACTAATGACCATGTTCACTCAGTGCTGCAAACGCACTAAAACTCACTGGATCGTACCCTTTTAAAAGAGTGAATTTGACAGTAGATGAATTCTATCTCAATAAGACTGCTGTTAAAAAAAAAAGGGTGGGGTGAATAGTAAAACAACTCTCTGGTCACCCTGGCTGTTTATTGCAGTGTTTCTCAAACTTCCCTGCCATAGCACCCCTAATAGCAGAGGAGATGGTGCCCCCGGGCCTGGAAGGAGCCTGAAGTTGCCTGTCTCGATCATTTGTTCCTTCACTCATTCAGCAAGTATTTGTTGTGAGTTTTCTGTGCGGCTTAATTATGCAGAAAATGTCTTCTGACTCTCCTGTTTTTATTTAAAGCTGCATGTGCATTTTGCATTCTAGTCGATAATATATCTGTGATCATTTTTTTTTAAAGATTTTATTTATTTATTTGAGAGAGAGAATGAGAGGGGGGAGGGTCAGAGAGAGAGGCAGACTCCCTGCTGAGCAGGGAGCCCGACGTGGGACTCGATCCCGGGACTCCAGGATCATGACCTGAGCCGAAGGCAGTCGCTTAACCAACTGAGCCACCCAGGCGCCCTGTGATCATTTTAATGTAACATATTTTCCCTAAACTCTTCAGTTAGTATTACTGCCCTGGGAAGATGCTCCTTGCAGGCCCGGGGCTTTATGTACCATCTGCCCCCATCACCTGTTTCCCTGGGCGAACCTGGAGCTGGAGAGGGTGTTGGGGCTGACTCTCCAACATCTCACCCACTCTACCCCCTTGGGTCACAGTGTAAGTTTGGGGGGGCTCGTTCTCAGCCCAGAGAGACTACCTGATAGATGCCAAGGACATTCCTTTCGTCGTTGGCTCAGGAGGGGACCGGGGCTGCAGTTCTGGCCAATGAGACCCGACACTAGAGTTTTCTCAGGAAGCCCCTTCTCATTCTCAAAAGAGAGCTATGGGAAGCTGTGCTCTCTTTCTCTCTCTGGCTGGAAATGGACAAGGAAGCCCTTTGGCCTGACGACTGTTTGCAGACCTGTCCTATCTGTGAGCATCTACAAGCAGACAGAGAGACCAGAAGATGCCTGAGAAAGTCCTGAGAAATGATTGAGCTGGGCCCTTGATGGAACTGGACCTGAAGCTCATATGGCTGTGTGACTCAGTATAAAGGAAGTCGGGTTTGTATTCCCGAAGCCGTGAGCACTCTAATGCCTGGAAAGGACTATAGGTCAAAGTTTTTCGCCAGGTTTTTAAGCCTTTAAGCTCTGTATTCGGGCCACCTCTTCAAACTTAGATGGGTTTAGCCCCTCCTCCAGCAGCTCCTCCTCATGCTGAGTTTCTTCAGATTACACACCTCCCTGAACCTACCAGACTTTTCCCTACCTGCCTTCCTTTCCTTACCCCTTCTGTAGCCTTTGCTTGCCCCTTCTGCCTCTGCGGCTCTGGCGCTGGTGGGAGCCGCAGTGCACGTGTAGCTGCCCAGATTCGGGCCTGCTCATTCAGACTGGGTGGCATCTGCCTCTCAGAAAAGAAGCCTGGGGCCTCCCAATGGGGCCCCACTGAGCTGGCCGGGCCCCCACTGTGCAGACAGTGAGGAGGCTCAGAATGGCAGGAGCAGGAGGGAGCGGAAGGGGGGAGATGCAGGCAGGTGAGAGTTAGGGCAGGAGAGGAGAGGGGGTTGAGCAAGAAGGGGAGGTGGCAGGAGAAGGGGGAGGGAGGAGGGAAAGGCCGGGACTAGAGTCCGCTCAGCAGAGCTGGGAGGGGCGGAGATGAGCGGGCTGCAGGAGCTGAGCGGTGAAGGAGCCAAGTGTGAGCTGCATGAGTGCATAGCTAAGTTCCGGTGGGAGCAATTTCATCAATAGCACTTTACCATACAAGTGATTCTCATCACAGCTGGTGCTAGGTGGGTTGGGAACAGCAATAAAAAAACAGTTTTATTAAAAAAAAAAAACATCCAGGTTATTTGAAAAAGCCGTACACACACGCCCCTTCAGGTCCTAGAGGGAGAGGCCCGGGTGTGTAGACAGCTCTACAGGGACTGGGGGGCATGGCCCTCTCATGGTGGTGGTGGGGACAGAAGCCCCCTTGACCACACACACACACACACGCACACACGCATGCTCACTCACACACACACACACAGCCCAGAGCCCACAGGATGTCTCCACAGAAAGAGGCTGATCTGGGCTCTTGGTGGCGCCCAGCTGGCTGGGCTGGAGGTTGGCATCCTTGGCAAGGCGGGGGCCCAGAAAAAGAAGAGGGTCCTCCTGAGCCCCTGCTGGATGCCGGCCCCGTGCCAGGCATGCCCCCATGTAACCCCATTGTCACAAGAGGCGCTTTCCAGCCTAGACTGAGCTTGTCCAGCACACACAACCTCAGAAAATAAGTCCGCACATCACAGAGGCCCAAAGAAGGCTGAAAGAATCAAAGAATGTCAAAAGAATTGTAATATCACAGAAAGTCATGTTTTTAAGGGTCTCCAAAGATCCCCTGAAGGGGAGTTTTAGAACAGTACGGTTCAGAGCCCTGAGGTTCTGGGGGGACCCTGTGGTGACGAGGGTGGGAAAGAGGTGGGGAGCAGAGGGCCATGACTCCAGCCCTGCCTTTTATGGCAGAGCAATTTTGTTTTCATTTTCTGTGCTGCCTAATATTGGGGTTTAACAAGGTGTAAAGTAAATTAATGCGATGGAAAAAGAATTCTGATCTAGTTCAACCCATTTTGCAGATGGAGACACTAAGGCCCTGAGAGGTCCCTTAGTTTGCTGGTGATAAAGATGTGTGCCTCACTTTATTTTTTTTGAAGATTTATTTATTTATTTTGGGGGGTGGGGAGAGGCAGAGGGAGAGTCTTAAGTAGACTCCATGCTGAGCGCAGAGCCCAAAGCGGGGCTCGATCTTTCCACCCTAAGATCACAACCTGAAACCAGGAGTCAGACGCTCGACCGACTGCACCACCCAGGCGCCCCATGATGTGTGCCTTGCTTTAAGAGGTTGTTCCCACAAGCAGATTTTCTTCCATCGATTTCCTGAGAATGTGTGCTTACTGGGGGCTGGTGGGAGCTGGGACTGAGGGGGTTTATTATTCACATTGAAATGGTATGGATGCAAGCACCAGGCTTAAGGATTTTCCTATTTTCCACTCTGTTCTCCAGCTATCGAGAGTCTTATGCTGGCAGATAAGCTGTCCTTGCCCGTCTAATATATTAGTTCCATAATGTATTTATTGATTCTAAATATTTGAGAGGGTAGGTTTTTTCTCCTTGTCTCCTTGTCTTCTTCTTTCTCTTCTTCTTCTTCTTCTTCTTCTTCCTCTTCCTCTTCTTCTTCTTCTTCTTCTTTCTTCTTCTTCTTCTTCCTCCTCTTCTTCTCCTTCTTCTTCTTCTTCTTTTTCTTCTTCTTCCTCCTTTTTTTTAAGCCACTCGACTCTCCATGGGGTTTACTTAGAGCCATGGTGTTTCATAAACCAGAATGGATTTAAACTTTATTGCCCCTCAGTTTTATTGCTTCTGCTGGGTGATAGTGTAAATATTCCGGGGTTGTTAATGTTCCCTAATGTGAACGGGGAGTAGAGGTCTATGAACAAATGGTTTGTTGCTAACGGGTTGGAAAATGCGATTTTTAGATCTTCCACCAAAACTAAACATAACAGCACCTTGTGTTTGGATACTGGGTGATATTTCTCAAGGCTTGGTTTACCACGTGTCCTTACCTTACTGACCCTGACGACAGCTCGGTGAAGTAGGGGGAGTAGGAGTGGAGGCAAAGACCAATCATGACAAGTTTCACACATAATGTTGGAACCATAAATAATGCTTTGATTTTAGGTAAGCTGTGTTGAACAAGTCAACTCTGTACACACTTCAGCTACAGGCTTTATGTGTCCTACTTCATTCTCTCCACCCTGCGAGGAGTTGCTGTTTTCAGGATATAGACAAGGAAGTTGAAACTCATGGAAACTGAATGACTTCCCAAAGGTTGAAGGTCAAAGGTAGCTCAGCCAGAAAGTGAAGCGGCCAGGATGGAACCCCGGGAGTGCCAGGCTCCCCAGCACTGAGCATTAAATGCAGGGCAATTTATCACCTGCCATGTCTTCAGGAACTCACTAGAGGAGAAATAAACGCCCCAATCTCCCATATACCCAAGTGAAAGGGACAAGCAAGGTCAAGAAACTCTTTCTCCATCTGCTTTGGGAGGAGAGCTCCAAATCCCTGGCACATGTGTGAGGAGATGTGACCCAAGATGTGTGGCCAGCCCTGCTACTGTGGACCCACTGGATGCAGTAGCAGCCAGGCTGGGGGGGCCTCCCAGGTCACTCACCTCCAGGCCAAGACAGGCTCAGCTCACCCAGTAGGACAGGAGCCTTTTACTTTGTGTCCTCTTGTTTGTCTTTGTGATGGTTTGTTGGTCAAATTCATACACACTGAGCATCTTCCGTTGGCTCCCACATGCCGGCTGCCTCTGTTTGCTCAGTTCCCTCTATTATGAGTACCCCTAGCAAAGGGTACCCGTGTTCTGGACTTTTCCTGATCTCTGAAGACCACCAGAACGTATCCCCCCTGTTCCCCATGTCCCTTATACACAGTGCCTTACCAGCAAATCTGGTAAATGGATCTAAACTAAGCCCTTTCTATGTTCCTTCTTCCGGAAAAGAAGTAAAAGCCCCCTGAAGTAATCAAAGCCAGAAAGATCTGAGTTGAGTCCTACTTCATCACTTACTAGCTGTGTGTTCTTAGGCGACTCACTTACCCTGTCTGTGCCACAATTTTCTCCCCTGCAAGAAAGGTGGGGGTTCTACTGAGGAACGGCTCTAAGGAAAAACCCCCTTTCTTGGCTCTTTCGTGCTCTTGTGGAAACACAAGCTAATGGTGGGGTTTCCCATCCTCCGACTTCCCCCCCTCTCCTGAAGTATTCTTTTCCTATCCCAGAACCGAGGGCTGGCTCTTGCTCTATGCTCTAGAAGCATTTACTGTCTCCCTAGATTGTCAACTCATCCAGGGCAGGAACCACCCTGCCCAAACTATTGTGGGGAAGAAATTGTGAGCATGGTTGTTTTCCCCAGGCTTTCTGCAAAGGCAGCCATGATGACTACTGGCTGATTGACTAGATTTGGGCCCTGTCTGGACCCCGGGAGAGGGACTCTATTTCTAGGCAGAGACCCCATTCAGTGACCTTTTTGTTTTCCATCTTGACAAACCACCCATTCAGCCTACTAATCCTCAGGGGCCAGCTCACGGCATGTCCCTTCCAAAACCTTTCCCAAAGTCCACTTTTGTTTGGGAGCGAATCTCATTGTTTTGGAAAGATTTGTTCCTGTATTTCTACCCATTCAGTTCTCTCACTCATTCCCTAACTAAATCAGGGGCTGGCACTCAGCAGAGGTCCGCTAGCAAAGTAATGAAAAGCCTCGATTCTAAATAGGGGGAGAAACGCCAAGCCAGTGTCTACAGCACCAGCTGAAGCAGAATTGGGGGCCAGCTCAGCCAATAGGTAAGAATCAGCTATGGTGAGCACACCACCTGTTTGGGGGCATTTGCATGGTAAGAATGGGGTTGAAAATGCTTGAGAATAGTTGGTATTCTTAAACTGGTCACACATGCCCTTTGTGGTCCTGTCTACCCTTTACTTTTGTTGAATGAATGAACAAAGGCTAGTGGGATGGTGCCCATGGGATTTTTCTTGGCCTTGAAAGTCCTAACCGATGTAATCCATGGTGAGTGGTGGAAACAGGACAGTGCTGTTCCTGAGAGGTGTGGTCACCTATACTTGGTAAGGGCCACTGGGTCTCCATACTCGGGGGCTGGGACATTCTTGAAAGAGACAAAGAGGTACAGAGCTTTAAAAACATAAATTCACTCAGAACTGGAGAGACAAACAAAGGCTGTGAGATAAATGAAGGAGTAGAGACAAAGAGAATAAGTCACAAATATAAGGAAAGACGCACAAAAGGTAGGGTTGGCCCAAAACGATCAAGAACAAGAGGCACATGACCTTGGGAGGTTTTACCGAGTGCCCAGGAAGAAGAAAACACAGTTCTGCCCTGGGAACCCTTGAATGTAGCCATGGGGGCAGGAGGCTTGCATCCATGAAGACATGACT
>NC_138377.1:97455944-97472407 GCF_054177405.1 Leptonychotes weddellii | reverse complement strand
GGGGGAACGAAATGATCTAACCAGCTTCGGCTACTATGAGGAGAAGGCCCCACAGGGGAGCAGGGGTAGAAGCAGGAAGGCCAAGGAGGACACTGATGTAATAATCCAGGTGAGCAGCACATGGTGGCTTGGACCGAGGTGGAGGAGATGGAAAGAAGAGGGTGGGTTCTGCATGTACTTTGGGAGAACCCACATGAGTTATGGGCACCCTGGGCATGGGAGGTGAGAAACCATATATTTCCTGAGATGATGAAGACCAGGGGAGCGATAAGTTTGGTAAATATATGTGAACTACCAGTGTAAGTGGGCTTTGGGAAGTTAAAAGTGCCAAAATTACGCTGTATGCTATAATCTCCTGAAGGGCAGAAGCTGGGTTCAGCCTGGAGAAGGGCTCAGAGTGAGCTGGATGATCGCGTGGGTTGGCTGGGTAAGCAAGTGGCTAGAGGATGGATTTTGGATAGATGGATGCAGGGATGGATGGATGGCTAGATGGATGGATGCATGGATGGACAGGTGGACTGGTAGATGGATTTTTGGATAGCTGAGTATAGGGATGAATGTATGGATCAGGATAAATGGGTGAGTGTTGGTGTGGGTGGATGAGTAGATGACAGGCTTCATCCACTTTGGATGTCAAGACTACATCAAGGAGGCTCAGTGGGGACTGACTTAAAAGGCAACTGGATTTCAGCACCCTTGGCCTGGAGACAGGTGAGGTGGAGACTGGGACACTACATTCCTTTGAGCTTGGAAACCAGAAGTAGATTCCAACCAGTACCTTCCACCCCCTTGGGATGAGATAGATGAGTGGGGTGTCACCCCTAGCCCATTTCTTGCCTCCTCCTGGTCTACCCTAGGAACTTACCTGGGAGGGCTCCCAGGGCTCCTCTCTCATAGGCCCAGGGAGGGGGCAGCCGGCTTTCACATTGAGAGTGTCTATGGACAAGTGCAAGGAAATTCTTCCTCCAATTAGACACTCCAAATAAACTCTATGAGGACCAAGAGGACGGTTCTACCAGGGCATCTAGGGGCTGCATTCCGGTCTCGTTCCACTTGTCACTCCTTCTGTTAACTTCTATCAACTGCAGCCTCACTCTGGACCTTCTGTAAAACTAGATTCAGTAATCTCTAATCTTTCGCATAGAAATTTTATGAAATATCAAATTCTGGGTTATTTTGAAGATATTTGTCTTAAAAAAACTTTATCGAAACGTGATTTACATAGCATAACGTTAGTCTATTTTAAGTGTATAATTCAATGATTTTTAGTAAATATACAGGATTGCACAATCATCACCACAATCCAGTTTTCAAACATTTTCGTTACCCCAACAGGATCGTTGTGTCTATTTGCTGTGCTCCTCATTTCCTCCCCCGAGCCCAGGCAACCACTCGTCTGCTTTCTGTCTCTATAGATTTACCTTTCTAGACACTTCATATAAACAGAATCATACAATATATGGCCTTTTGCCCCTGACTTTGTTACTTAGCGTAATGTTTTGAGGTTCATCCATGTTGTGGTACTTTTTTTTAAACAGTGAAAGTAACTATAAGTCTTTAAATAAGGACTTAATTTTACTTTTTATATAATCTCCCAACAAATCCCAAATTTTGTTTTAGATGCACTGGATTTGAGCGAGGTTCATCCCAACTTTCAAAGCTTGCATTTTCAAAGTAAATTTTAGAAAAGTCAGGATTTTTAGTTACATATAGCACGTGTCTGGTTGGTTTGTTGGCTGGCTGGCTGGCTGGATCTTCTTGGACCAACAGATTGGCCACTTCTGCTTATTACTCTTTTCAGAGTGGTTTGCCTACCACTGTATGTCTGAAAACATCCACTGTCCTCCCTTTAGCTGATTGGCAATGGACTGCTTCAGTGGCCACGAGATGTTTGTTTTTGGACAAGTCACATTTCAGCATTTTGCCTGGGGGCATGTCTGGAGAGAGGTCAGTTTTGAGCAAAGGATGAGCCAAGATGGAAATGTTTTCAGAGATCCACAGGCCAGCCCTGACACATTCGCCTGGAAACATCAGGCTGTATTTGTCCGTATCGCTTTTCAACTAGTAAGCATTGGTAATCCACTCTGTCCCGAGGAGTGTACTAAGCATGAGGACCCCGAAATGAACAAAATCGACGTAGATTTTCTGCTTACGTCAATGTGTCACTATGGGCAAGTTATGCATCTTCTCTGCACCTTGGCTTCCTCACCTGTGAAGTGGGTATGTCAGTAGTACCTGCCCTGAAAGACTTCTAGAAAAACATAATACCTTCTGAATACCTAGAATAGCCTGGTATTTAATAAGTGCTCAGTAAGAGGCAGCTAGATGGTTATCATAATTGACATTATGATGGCAACCCTGTCCTCAATCAGTGTTCTTTACAGCGACACGGACCTGCAATTAAACCATCACAAAGCAATCCGATGAGTGCTAAATGGGAGTCTGTTCAGGTTACTATGGGCTCATAGACGAGGGAGTGCCCGGCTTCACGTGGAATGGGGTGCAGAAGCGTGACCAGTTGTGAGAGCTGTGCCAGCCACATGAGCCTCTACGTGCCATGTGACAACTTTTCATGGCTGGTCTTGAAACCTGCCCTCCTCCTTTCCATTGCCACACCTTTGTGCATGCTGTGATCCCTGCCTTGTCCTGTCGATCCATCTGAACCCCTTCCAAGGTGCTGCTCTTAACCTGATACGTTCCCAAAGTTCTTTCCGACTCTTCCGGCTTACCTGGACCTTTCCTTCGTGACGCTCTAAGTGCTTCCAGGCACTTGGAAGGAACATGAAGGTCTTACGGATCTAGAAACAAAGGCCAGGGAAAATGATCTGACAAAGTGCAGCAATGGTGCCCTTCTTGACTTAGCTGTCCAACCTGGGAATCACTGGGACTCCTCATCCCATAGCAGCATCGCACTGCCTTCCAGAATAAAGTTCACTCTCTCTAGCAACACTTTCCAGGCCAGCATCGTGGCAAACTCTGATCCCCCATATGTCATAGGTGCCTCCTAGGGAGCTTCCCTTATATCTCCAAGCCTGCTATACCCCCTACTCACCCCTGGGTGTTTGCAAAGAACCCTTGCCCCTGCCTGGAATTCTTTCCAACCTTCCTCCCTCTCCCACCCACACTCCCCTTTGCATGGGTAACACCTACTCATCTTTCAGCGTCTCTCTGCAAGGCCTTCCCACCCTGGTGTTGGGCCTCCTGCTCTGGGCTCCCGTAATTAATTCTCTGGGCCTCTTTGTCACAGCGGGCCCCAGTGCTGTGCTTGCTGTTGTGACATGGTCTTCCTCATGTGCACTCTCAGCCTAGTGAGGCCTGGCCCACCAACAGATTTACAGCTCTTGTTGTTCCCCTTTACCTTATAAAAGTTACACGGTAGCTGTTGCTCTGCATCTGGCCTTTTGCGAGGGAACAGGCATTGGGGTTTGAGGAGATCTAGAAAGAACTCTCCTCTGGGGTGCCTGGGTGGCTCAGTTGGTTGGGCATCTGCCTTCCGCTCAGGTCATGATCCCAGGGTCCTGGGATCGAGCCCCGTGTCGGCGAGGAGTCTGCTTCTCCCTCTCCCTCTCTCTCTCTCCCTCTCTCTCTCAAATAAATAAATAAATAAATAAATAAAATCTTAAAAAAGAAAAGAAAGAAATAACCCTCCTCCCTTCCAAACAGGCAGAAGTCAAGATATCAGGTTCATCACCAGTGAAGCAAGGTGGGGGGTATGTGGCTTCTGTATTTGCCCCGCCCAGTCACTCCTTGGGCCTGCAGAGGACCACACTTCTCCAGAGCTGCTGCCTCCTTCTGGGAGGAGAAGGAGGAAAGAAAGGTGGGAGCGGCTGAGTCTCTGGATCTGCAGGAGCCACGGACCCCGCTCTGGTGCAGTCAACGGGGTTACATGGCTGTGTTGGGCTTTGTTCCAACTCCTGGTTGGATTCAGGGAATTTCGGTGCATTTCTCAGAAGAAGGAACCATAGTTTCCAGTTCCCAGGATATCAGAGCTCCTTAGGTTTATTCTTTCTGCTCTGGATGCTGTGTTTTAAGAGAAATATGTTGACCTGACATCGCGGTTCCCGACCTTTGTAGGGAAGGCCTGTTTATAATGTCAAAAATTGTTCCTGTCTCCCTCCCTCCTCCCCATTTTAATGGTGCTACTCTAATAAAACTTGGTGTTTATGATAGAGATTCACAATTGATTACCAAATGTCCATTTTCCCCTCTTCCTTAACAGAATCCCAACTTTTGGCTGAGCATGTTAAAGCCAGCATGAAGGACTTCATCTTTCTCAGCCTCCCTCTGGCTCAAGTGTGACCACATGGTCAAGTTCTGGCTGATGGAAGCATTGTGTGGCACTTCCGAGAAATCACCTTAAGAGAGAGGAGTATATGCCTTCCTTTCCCCTTTGCCTGCTGCCTGGAACACAGATCTGATGGCTGAAGTTCCAGCAGCCAACCTGAACTGTAAAATTGGAAGCTACGTTCTGAAAAGGCCAGAGAAGAAAGTTGGGAGTTTCAGCTTTTGATGTAATCATAGAGCTTCTGTTTCAGCTCCAAACTGTCTCCTCCAGACTTCTTTTATGTGAAAGAGTAAAAAATGTTGATCATGTTTTAAGCTACTGCTGTTTGGGTTTTTCTATTGCATTGTATGCAGCTGAATCTAATCCTAAGGAACATGGTGCCAAAAGATGCAGAGGACCTTTGAAATAAGGCTCCCAGAAGTCTGTGGTGTAGACTTTGAACAAGTGACCTAGAAAGCTCTGTTGCATTCCTGTACACTAATAATGAAGCAGCAGAAGGTGAAATTAAGAAAACAATCTCATTTACAATTGCACCAAAACCCAGAAATTATCTAGGAATAAACTTAACCAAAGAGGTAAAAGACCTGTAGCCTGAAAACTACAAAACACTGATGAAAGAAGTTGAAGATGATGCAAAGAAATGAAAAGACATTCCGTGATCATGGATTGGAAGAACAAAGATTGTTAAAATGTCTATACTGTCCAAAGCAATCTACACACTTAATGCAATCCTTATCAAAATACCACCAGCATTTTTCACAAAACTAGAACAAATAATCCTAAAATTTGTATAAAACCACCAAAGACCCTGAATAGCTAAAGCAATCTTGAAAAAGAAAGAACTGGAAGTATCACAATTCCAGATTTCAAGTTATATTATAAACTGGTAGTAATTAAAACAATATGGTACTGCATAAAAATAGACACATAGATCAATGGAATAGAACAGAAAACCCAGAAATAAACCCACAATTATATGGTCAATTAATCTTCGACAAAGGAGGAATGAACATAAAATGGGAAAAAGAGTCTCTTCAACAAATGGCGTTGGGAAAACTGAACAGCTACAAGCAAAAGAACAAAACTGGACCACTTTCTCACACCGTACGCAAAAAAGAACTCAAAACGGGCTGAAGTCCTAAATGTGAGACCTGAAACCATGAAAATCCTAGAGGAGAACACAGGCAATAAAGTCTCTGACATCAGCCATAGTGACATTTTTCTAGATATATCTCTTGTGGCAAGGGAAACAAAAACAAAAATCAACTACTGGGACTACATCAAAATAAAAAGCTTTTGCATAGTAAAGGAAAAAAATCAACAAAACTAAAAGGCAACTTATGGAATGGGAGAAGATATTTGCAATTGATACATCTGATAAAGGGTTAGTATCCAAAATATATAAAGAACTTTATAAAAGTCAACACCCAAAAAACAAATAATCCAATTTAAAAATGGGCAAAAGACATGAACAGACATTTCTCCAAAGAAAACATACAAATGGCCAACAGACACATGAAAAGATGCTCAACATCACTCATCATCAGGGGAATGCAAATCAAAACTACAGTGAGATATCACCTCACACCTGTGAGAATGGCTAAACTCAACACAAGAAACAACAGATATTGGTGAGGATTCAGAGAAAGGGGAACCCTCCTGCACTGTTGGTGGAAATGCAAACTGGTGCAGCCACTGTGGAAAACACTATGGGGTTTCCTCAAAAAGTTAAAAATAGAAGTACCCTATGATCCAGTAATTGTGCTACTGGGTATTTACCCAAAGAATACAAAAACAGTAATTCGAAGAGATACATGCACCTCAATGTTTATTGCAGCATTACTTACAATGACCAAACTATGGAAGCAGTTCAGGTGTCCAACGATAGAAAAATGGATAAAGAAGATATGGTGTGTGTGCATATATATATATATATATACACACACACAATGAAATGTTATTCAAGTATAAAAAAGAATGAAATCTTACCATTTGCATTAACATGGATGGAGCTAGAGAGTATAATGCTGAGTGAAATAAGTCAGTCAGAGAAAGACAAATACCATATGATTTCACTCATATATGGAATTTAAGTAACAAAACAAATGAGCAGAGTGGTGGGGGGGTGGAGAGAGAGACAAACCAAGAAACAGACTCTTAACTCTAGAGAACAAACTGATGGTACCGGGAGGGGGGGTAGGTGGGGGGATGAGGGACATGGGGGTGGGGATTGAAGAGTACACTTACCATGATAAAAAAATAAATAAAATGAAAAAAAAGAAGAAAAAATATTGACCTGAAAGCCTATTGCAAAGGAACTCATGATGATGAGGGAGGCGGGGTAGGTGCCTAGAAACCACATCCACTGGGATACAGTGGATAAACTGGGAATGTTTAGGCAAAAGATGAGCAGATCCAGGGAAGACACCTCCAGAGGAGAGTAATGAAACTTCTCAGATGGTCTAGAGCATAGAAAATACCACAGGGCAGAATTCATCACTAAGTTCAAGAGTTGGAATGGCTCCAAAATGGAGCAGGTGTGCAAGCATGGAATGGGTGGTGTAGTCAAGGTTCTCTGAAGAAACAGAACCAACAGGATATACATATGGAGAGAGAGAGAGATAGAAAGAGATTTACTTTCAGGGGTTGGTTCTCGCTATAATGGAGGCTGAGGAGGCTACTATTTGATTAAATGATGTGATTCTAAGAAAAATTAGAGAAGGCTCTCCCCAAAAGTTGGGACTTCGGGCTAGAATTTCCAATGTCCACTACTTGTCACAGAACCCTAGAACAATGCAAGGCATATAGTAGGTGCTCAGTACACCTTTGTGGAATGAATGAGTACACTGCCTACAGACCAATTTCTATTTTGGTCCAAGCAAAAGAACGAATAGAGAAATCTGATTGAAAAAAAATCTAAAATCTCATTTCTATGCTTGGGACAAAATGACATTGACACCACCATGCACCGAAAAGTCTTTGGAGACATAACTTAAACATGTCCTCCTTCCCTTGGAAGCTCACCTTCCATGGTATGTGGGGGAAGGGCACCACCGTCCGATTTGCTCTTGGGGACCAAGGCTGTTTCCTCCACACCTGTGGAGGAGTGTGAGTCACTGATGACAGCACAGAACTTCTGTCCTTCTCCGTGCGATCCTACTACTGCTACCATGACCTTGATGGAGGGACTAGGAGGCAGCCATGCTTCCTGCCACCCATCCCCTCCTTCATTTCACCAAGGCAGTAAGGAGGAGCTGTGGACACCCGAAAAGAACTGTAGCAAGGGGAAATTGAAGTCACAGGTGACACTTCCCGTTAGGGAAAATAGTAGTATTGGGCCGTTGACTCTAAGCTGGAGGGGCACGCAGGGTGCCCTTAAGTCTTGTCTCTCGTGCCTGACGCCCGCCCTCTCCTCCGTAAGAGTTTCTTTCTTCTGAAAAATCTCCAGCACCCTTTAGGGAGTCCTATCTCTTACCTATAGGGGCTGAACTCCCTTCAGGACAAAACCCCCTTGCCCACCAGATAGTCAGAGGGACATCCTAAGTCCCCAGCTGTACATTTCCCAAAGCCCAAGATCCACTTTAAAATGATGCTGCACTGAATTCGAGTGGAGAGACTGGGGACAATAGGATAGTCTAGGGGGGTCCTGGTGCTCCAAAGCAGGCTCCATTCTAGGGCTCCCTGCTTCCCCAAGCTCCCCACCAAGCAGCATGCCCGTGTGGTGTGCGCACACGCACACACATACTACCACTCCCAAGGACAACAGTAATCTCCAGGGGTATCAGGGTTCAGACCCATTGAAAGGTAGGAAAACCTTTCCCTGGAAACCTGCCATCCGGGGTGAGAGCAGAGTGCTATCCGTTTCCTTGTGATTCATCCTCTTGCTCACAGACCATCCAGAGGACAGCCGCAGCACAGGAAATAGCCCCATCACCTTGCTGCCTTCAAACAGCAGAGGCACTGTCCCTAGTGGGTCCTTTGCTTCCACGGAAGGTAGCAGAAGCTTTGAAACCCCTGCTTTTTCCTGGCTGGGCACCCCCACACTAACCTCTGAAAGCAGAAGTGAGGCACGATGAGAATTTATGGCCTCTCTGAACATTGCAAACACCCCCACCCCCCGGGGTGGGTGAGAGGGTTGGTTCTTCCTGTTACAGATGCAGCAAGTATATCGGGGGTCATGATTTATGGGGCCACAGCAAGATTTCATCTGGAGTAAAGTTTCCTCATATCCAGAGAAGGAAAAGGAGCTGACCCGTGCCTTCCTGCAGCCCTTTCCTAATTCCAGCACAATCACTCGGGGAGAAAATGATCAATTTCTGCACAAAGACCCTTTCCTGCAGCAGACAGAGCTTGAGCAGGCTTGGAGCATCACACCGAGCATCTGGTTTTTCCCTTTCCATTATTCAAGCACTCAGTGTATTGTGGAAGGTTGAATAAGGCAAAATCATAATGCACATGCTTTTATCTCAAGGGTTGGTATTTTTAGTATGGAAGCAAGGCTAAATGAAATTAAAGTTAAGAAAAAAATAAAAAGGAGGGGAAAATATATTGAGGCTTAGATCATTGGCTGAGATTATACAAACATTCCTCAGTTCTGAATCTCCGAGGAATGGTTCTTGTGGATTGGGGTGGAGGGGCGGCGGGGCTCATTTCAGGGCAAAGGGCAAGGCGAGGGTAGGGAGGGAGCCTTGAAGATAGGGCCGCCTCTGCATCCTTGAGGAAAGGCTGGCTACCAGGGCTGGCTGTCCTCATCCCTGCAAAGAAGGAGGGCAGGGACCCACCATTTTTGAACACCCACTGTGTGCCCTGTCCTGGGCACCTTCCCGTGCAGTCTCATTACTTCTGAACCTGCCAGGCAGGCCCCATCACCCCCACTTTATAGGTGGTAAGACAGAAGCCTAGAGTCAGGGCTCTGCTCGCCCTGGTCACTCAGCTGGGGCTGGCAAGACCAGGAGTCAAGCTGCAGTCCGTCTGATGACAAAATCCTTGCTCCTTCCCTGCACCCGTCACCCCTGCTAGGCAAGATGTGTCTCTGGCCTCAGGAATGTCGACAATGGAACTATGCCCCCTCCCCATGCCCGAAACCTGTTTTTCTGGATTAAGGGGAAGCTTTAGTCTAGGCAAGCCTTAGAAAATAATTACAGAATGCTGACAGACCCCCGACTCCAGCCCTGTGAGCCGCAGGATCAGCGCAGCCTGGGACTGGTTGAGGGGCTGCAGGCCAGAGCCCCAAACTCAGACACAAGATGACACTGACACAATGTATAGCGATCCTGGCAGGCAACCCAGCACCTAGCCAGTCTCACCCCATCAGAAACGGTGGATCTGTGACCCAGGGGCCATCTCTCTTGCCAGAAGACAGGTTGAAACTTTTTTGAAGACACAGAAGGAGGTCTGTGCATAGGCAGACAGACCTAGGGTCAAGTATCTGCTGCCACTTACTGGCTGTGTGACATGGGGCAAGTTACTCAATCTCTCTGGGCCTCCATTCCCCACTATCATGAACACAACTGTAACAACCTCATGGGATGACTGTTAAATGAAACAAGACAGGTGCTGAAAGCACTTAGCCCAGCGCTGTCCCTGAGGCCAAGGCCCTGTTTTATCCTTACGATGGGTATAAGTCCTCTGTTTTCTTCCTTCTAGAACAGTAACAATCACCTGACCTACACCCCGGCGAGGGCTGAGCCCACACGTATTATTCATTTCGTTCCCACAACAAGCAAGTCCTAGGTTCACTTGACACCAAATGAGCTCAGACTGTCACTCGCTCAAGGTCACACAGCTAGAGCCTGACGGCAGGGATTCCAGCTGGGGCACGTCTGCCTCCAGAGCAGCATTCTTAATTAGAATGCTTCAGATTCCAAGACATGTCATTGAGCGTGGCCCTGTGTTAAGTAAGGTTTGCGTTGTCTGTCTAGATCCCATCGTGTATGGACCCGAAGGGCTGTGTGTGCGTGTGCAAGTGCGTGCACACCCGTGTGTGTGCATGTGTGTATGCACACCCGTGTGTATGTGTGTGCGCACGTGTGCACACCCATGTGTGTGCACACACCCGTGTGTGCGTGCGTGTGTATGTGTGTATATGCACAACCGTGTGTGCGGGTGTGCGTGTATGTGTGTATACACACCCGTGTGTGTGCGTGTGTATACACCCGTGTGTGTGCATGTGTGCGCGTGTATGTGTGTATGCGCACCCGTGTGTGTGTGTGTATCTTCCATGTCAGGAGTGAGGGATGAGGTGCTGGTTAGAAGTGCAACAGGCACGCATGCTGTTCAGTCAGGTCTTGCCACTGACTTTCTGTTTGTCTGTCCTCCTTAGGCAAATCACTGAATGCCGTGGGGCCTCCCTTTGTCCTCGCTTTGGATGGACAGGAGAGTGGCTCCCGGGGCTCAGACAGCCGCTCCGAGGCCATGAGACCGTCTCCTTCCAGCCTGGGCAACAGCTGGCTCTGGAATTGTCCTCACACTCCATGAGAATGCTTTTGTGCTCTTCCAACAAGACCAGATTCTTCCATGGAGGGGAAGCCATGCTTGAGATTTCTCCGTGTCCCCAGTGCTATCCTGGGAACGCAACGGAGTGCTTAAAAAATCCCTACTGGATCTTAAAGTGAGATCGTGTGTGTGTGTGTGTGTGTGTGTGTGTGTGTGTGTGTGTAGCAGAGTGTGGGTGCATTTCCATACTCTTCTCTGAGAAAGAGCAAGCTTTCTCGTTACAGCGACATGCTGTCCGAAGGACTTTCTAACCGGTTACCTCCTTTGACCCTCATGCCTCCCTCCCAGGTGAGCAAGAACTGGCATTATTGTCCCCATCCTGCAGGTGACAAACAGGCTCAGAGAAGTTAAATGACTTGCCAGGACCCGGACCAGCTCTCTCTCACCAACCCACCCTCACAACAGAAAAGGCATAACCATGGGGTGCCAGGGCCTCCCTATGGTGACAGAAGGTGGGCATTCTCGGAGAAAGCCCCACTTCCTCGCCCATGCCGCACAGAAGCCTGATGGGCCACCAGGTAGGGAAGTGGCAGGTGGTGCGTGGTTCCCTCCAGCCACAGGGACATGCAGCAGAGGCAGCTCTATAGATCTAGCCCCTCCAAGATGTCCTTCTGGGCCTCCAGGCACTGCCCTTCTCTATTTCCACACCCATTGGCCCCCAAGTCCCCCAGGGTGCCCTAGAAAACACCAGACAGACCTTGGAAACCTCTTAGCACAGGGCAGCCAGCAGGCATCCTGGTCCTGATCTTCTTCCTAGACCTGTTCCGACCACAGCAGGTGAATGAAGCCTCTGGGCCTGGGTGTCCACATGCGGGGACAAGGGGCGAGAATCCCGTGCTACACAAAGCTGCGTGGCTTCAGAGAGATGATGTGTGTGGCAAAACTATCAACACTACCACACTAATACGAGGGCCATAGCCCTGCCAGGAAAATTCTGGGCTTGGAGAATGATGGGAAGGATGAGCCTGTGCTCTCCAAGTGATCAGTCTTTCCATTCTGACTGCAATGTGTCCAGAGGCCTGCGTGTGGCTGGGTGGCTGGCCGGGGAAGGCTGGCCCGCCCCCGCCCTCGGAACAGCTAGTGGTCCCTGGCAGAGTGCGATCCGTCAGATGGCAGGCATCTTCGCGAGGCCTCCCTCCCTAGGCGGAGGGCACGGGCAGACACTCAGGGCTGTGGAGGCCACACTGGACATCTTCCGAATGGCCAGCCAAGCCCACTGGCCAGCCCATGCTGGGACCCCTTTAAACATCCCCAGCTAGAGCCCCCTGGCTGTGTTGGGACATGGGCTCCTTGACCTGGGCCTGTGTATGCCCAGACCTCTCACAAACCCACAGAAACCTCCTTCCAAGAAGCAAACACTGGCCTTGGCATCAGGGACGCCTGATCTCAGTTCAGCTCTATGGCCAGGCAAGTTACTTTTCCTCCTGGAGCTTCAGTTTTATCACCATAAAATGGGAATAACAATAACACCTACCCCCTAGCGTTGTTGGGATGATTAAATGTGAAAGAAATACGTAACTTACACATAATACAGAACAAGGTACTTGGCTCCGTAAATGTTAGCCAGCATTACTTGTAATTGCTGCTTAGATCTTCATCTTTCTCAGAGGAGACTAAGTTCTCTGAGTACAAGAGCCACATTTAGTTCATGACTGTGTTCCTCAGGATGTTCGACACAGTACCTGTTAGAGAAATTCTACACTTTTGTGCATTAAGCACCTACCATCATGCTAGACTGCCATTGGGATCTTGCTTGTGATAAGCTGCTTGGTGCAGGGAAAACCGGTCCCCTACATGACACAGTACCCAAGTGTCTCCAGGGCCAGTGTGCCCTCTCTCGCTCCTCGGGTCTCTCTCCTTGCCTTCCCAGCTACCACATCCTCAGGGCTCTCACCTCCTCCTCTTGCTCCAAACCAGACGAATAGAGCTCCAGAGAGCATGGGATACATTCATACACACTCAGGTAGAGACACCTGATAACCACGGGTTGTGTTGTTTCTCCGAGGGATTATATTTTCATTCTAAGAAAGATTTAAACTTAAAGCAAGTGTTCTTAACCTGGGTTCATGGAAAGTCTGAGTGGGAGTCAGGTCGATGCAGTCACACATTTGTTCCTGGGGAGAAAATCCATCTCTTTTATCGGATTTGTCATTGGTCTATGAATCACAAAAGATTTAAGAAATGGTTCCCTAGAGCCGTGCCGTCCAGGACAACTTTCTGTGTTGAAGGATCTCTGTCCAGTATGGCAATCACTGACCACCTGTGGCTATTGAGTACTTGAAATGTAGATTGTGCAGGTGAGGGACTGAATTATTAATCATATTCATAGTTAACTTAGATTTAAATTTCAGTAGCCATGCATAGCTGGTGGCTTTACCATTTTGGATTGTGTAACCTAAGATCATAAACATTCAGCATTACAGTTTTAGACATATTGGAGAGATGGCATTTTAGAGCAGACAGGGGGATTCTTGTGGGCAGGAATTTCTCAAGGTCTCTGAAATTAAAAAAAATTATCCATCCATCCATCCGTCCATCCAACCATCCATCATCTATCCATTCATGCATGCATGCACACATGAACCAGCAGGGACACCATATCCTCATGCATACAGCACTGAGAGAGAAGAAATGGTGGCGAAGGAAAGTGCTTCCAGTTCTCTGGGGAGCAGAGGGGCCACCCAGGATACGCAGGCGGGTCTCTTTGGGGGTGGCTCTCTGTTTAGAAGAGCGGTACCACCCCTTCAGCCGTTCGGTCCTCATGACCTTGAGCCATCTTGTGAACAAAAGAATGTTTCTTCTCCTTGGAAGGCTGTTTGGTTCCAGAGAGCGAGGAGGGAGCGGGGGAGGCTCACAAAGGGGAAGAGCTTGGGGTGTCTCTGGGATGATCAGGTTGAGTTTATAAATGGAAACTTCACAGTTAACCTTCTATGGATGTTGGTGAAGCAACCCTTGGGAAACCAGGGAACTTAGCATCTGGCTTTCATTGATTTTCAGACTTCTTTTCTTACATGTTATCACTAGCTCATCTCCTCCCAGGGTTGTGGTGAGGATTAATTAGCTTTTGTGGATAAAGGGAAGAGAGCAGTGCCTGCGGCACCGCAGACCCTCTACAAATGTCAGTCATTTACTGCTGTTGAGAGAGCGCCCAGCAGACGGAAGAGCGGTGGGCGCTCGCTACACGTTTGTTGAATGAATGACTGGGGTTGCCGAGTCCACAAAATGAGAAAGCGCCAAGCAGAAACAAACAAAAGCTGAATGTCAAGGTCTGTAATGGCCTCTGCTGCCGACAAAATAGCCCAGTGTCACTGCCAAGGCAATCACAGTCTTTGCAGGGACAGCAAAAGAAGGCTTCAGCAACGGACTTTGTGAATGTGCTCGTCGAGGGCTGCCAGCATGGCTTTGTGACCCCCGTCTCAGGGCCATGGTTTTTCATGTGAGAATGAACTAGACACCTGCCTGAGACCTGCCCCAGCTGCAGCGACCCTAAGAACACGCCACCTGTCTCTAGCTGAGCCTTTTCAATGCTGGAGGCGTAATAACAGCATCCATATCTCCTTCGGCCAAGGGAGCTCCAACAATCCACCATATGAACATACTCAGAGACTGGAATTTGGTTCCAAATGACCCATTTTGCAACAGCTCAAGAATTTCCAGTTGTGTCTGCTAAAGATCATAAAGTCCAGAAGTGGAACGGCACTGGAGGACATCTGCAAGTGAGTTATGGAGACACTCTTGGCTCTGCCAAGGGAGGGGGTAGGCCAGCATCCACAGAAATAGACAAAACAACTCCAACAAGGTCCAAATTGCACACTATAGAATTTTTAAAACTTTGGGTGAATAATCTCTTTTGTGTCTGGCTGCCATTAAGCTGGACACAGTCATAACTCCTTTCTGCTGGCTCCTTGCTGTCCTCAATGTGGTCTTTGTCTTGTCAACACAGAGCCCTTTGGCCTCCAATTCTATTGTTTCGATTAAAATGCCAGAATTGGTCTCCAGATCACTATTGATTTTATATCCTCTTAGAAGAGAAGGGAAAAATGGAAGTTGGGTGAGCCAGCTAGGTCTGGATTTATATCCTTTTAGAAGAAGAGGGAAAAGTGGAAGCTAAGCAGACCATCTAGCTCAGGTGTGAGAATGGACAGTGTTTCAGGGTGGGGAGGTAGAGGAGGAGGACGGTCCAGGGTGATGTTGCTAGAAGATTCTCTCCTGCATAAATCCAGGGAATGAGGTCTTCACACTTGAGTGGGGAGCCAGGCCGCAAAGAGGAATGTGTGTTGGCATCTCTTGGAATGACCTCAGTTTCTGAAGGAACCCTTCCAAGCTGGACATTTCTGAAGAGTGATAACCCCAGATTGATCTGCTCAACCAGTGGTGAAGTATTCTCTCTTCTCCTCTGGCCAGCATTGCAATGAGTTGGGAGGTGAGGGAGCTCAGCACTGGGGTTGGCCAGGCCCCACTGGCTTGTCATTTCCCAATTACGTAGAGTTAGGCAAATTAGTTCATGTCTCTCAGCCTCAGTTTCCTTAACTATAAAATGGGATTACTAAATCTATCTTGTAGAATCACTGGAGGATGAAATGATGGTGTATGAAAGAGTCATATTAAGAAGAGTTGAGTTTTCTGGGGAGCCTGTGTGGCATAGTCGGTTGAGCAACCAACTCTCGATTTCGGCTCAGGTCATGATCGAAGTCATGGGATCGAGCCCCTCGTTGGGCTCCACACTCAGCAGGGAGTCTGCTTGGGATTCTCTCTCTCCCTCTTCCTCTGCCTCACCACCAAATAAATAAATCTTAAAAAAAAAGAGTGAAGTTTTCACCATCATTATTTAATGTCTTTATTCAACATTAAGACATTGAGATCTCCAGTAGACTCTACCCATCTTTGTTTTCTCGAAGAACCTTCTTTTCACCTTCACACTGGACCTTCGGACATCTGGTGCATTTTACTCCAAGAACTACTGGTTTTCCACCATTATTTCCACCATCTTTGGCACCGCACCTTCCTTTGCTATCCGATACATGCTCCCAAACTCTCCCTTCAACATATGACATTCAACGTTTGCTGAGTGCCTACTCATACCTTATCTGTATGCCAGGTCCACCCGTGAACAAAACAAAGATTTATGCTCTGGTGGAACTTACATTCTAACAGAAGGAGAAAGATGATGACTATAATGAGTAAGTAAATTACACAATTTGTTAAAAGGCAGTAGGTTCTAAAAGGAAATGAAAAATAGAGCTGGGAGGGGGGACTGAGAGTGTGTGGGAGGTGGGGCTGCAGAGGGTTGGCCTCATGGACGGGTGACATTTTAGCAGACATGATGAAGATGAGGGAAGTGGCCCAGCGGATATACAGGAACAGAGCTTTCTCAGTGGAGGAACAGCTGAACAGAGCTCCAAAGTCAGGCTGGAGTGTTCAAGGACAAGAAGGGGGGTAGTGTGGCTGGCACCAGGTGGAGAGAAGGTATGAAAAAAAGTCATGAGGGGCGCCTGGGTGGCTCAGTCGGTTAAGCGTCTGCCTTCGGCTCAGGTCATGATCCCAGGGTCCTGGGATCGAGCCCCGCATTGGGCTCCTTGCTCAGCAGGGAAGCCTGCTTCTCCCTCTCCCACTCTCCCTGCTTGTGTTCCCTCTCTCACTGTCTCTCTCTCTGTGTCAAATAAATAAATAAAATCTTTAAAAA
>NC_138377.1:97396064-97455844 GCF_054177405.1 Leptonychotes weddellii | reverse complement strand
AAAAAAGTCATGAGGTTGGAGCAGAGAAAGAGCAGATCACATAGGGCGTGGTTGGCCACTGTAAGGATTTGGGGTCTGACTCTGCATGGAGTGGGGTTGGGGCACATTGCAGGGTTTAGAGCAGAGGAGAGATATGATCTGCCTCACTTTGTCTTCCAGTTCTATGTTAAGAAGAGATGGTAGGGCAGAGGGCGGGAGCAGGAAGACCCTCTAGGAAACCTTTATGATACTATGGAGAGGAGTCATGATGGTGGCTCAGAGCAGCATCGTATTGGGGGAAACTGGAGGAGTGTTCAGAATCTGGATCTATCTCCAGGTCTGCTGAACCACTGGATGCAGGGTGTGAGAGCAAGGCAGGAGTTGAAGACGTCCCCAGGGGTTTTGGCTGAACAAGAGGTGGATGGAGGGACAATCAGCTCAGCTGGGGAAAGCTGTGGGTGGAGACAGTTCTGGGTAGGGGGAGATTAGGAATTTGGGGTATGTTGAGTTTGAGATGCCTGTTCAACATCTAAATCAAGATGTTGAGTGGGTGTTTGGATATATAAGACTGAAGTCCAGAAAAGAGGTCTGAGCTGCAAATATAAATGTGGGAGTCATCAGTATATAGTTGGTATTTAAAACCATGAGACTAGATTGCCATGAGCCTTTCTTCCCACAATGCTTCTGCTAAGTCCATAAACCAAACTCTTCTAGGGGACAAACAAGATCGCATTGATAGTAATACCTCAGACCTCCCTGGTTTATTGCCCCTATCTGCTGATGCAGCACCCTCACCCCCTGACAATTTCCTGCTCCCCTGCGATATTCGTGGGAGTTCTGAGGTGATGCCTCGTCATGCTCACCACTAAGTCTACCCCCACCCCCGTCCCATTGTTTGTTCCATTGCCATGTCCAAGGGCGTCTGGCTAGGCCAGATACCACTGCTTTCTCCCCCATAGGCCCAGTGTCCCACAAGGCCAAGTTGGCATCTCTCAAGGTCAGGAAGGTCAAGGATACATTGAGCTAACCAAGGAGGCCTCACACCAGAATTTGGTGGAGCTGGAAAACTCTCCATCAGATGTGGTACGTAATGTGACCTATATATAGAAAGTGGAGGCGGGAAACGTGGAGGAGCGGGTGTCAGGGACTTCTAGGGGGACACAGTTGGAAAGACAGTCCATGCCTGCCCCACTCACACCGAGCAGCTTACACACCTCTAGGGAACCAGAAGCAGTAGCTGAATTCCAGGCCAGGGGTTCCAAATGATAGTGTTTATTAGAACGTTGACACGTATTAAATATATTCCTTTCCAGGCATCTCTTGCAGACCTCTGGCATGGGAATCTAGGAAAATAAGGATTGGTAAGGGCCCCTGTGGGCCTCCAGGTTAAGTTCCATTTCACCCCAAGTGTCCCATGTTGACCCGGTTCTGTCCTTGATGGCCACTGAGGATCTCCTCTGTGCCAGGGAACATCCTGTGAGAGGGTACAAAACTACCGAAGAACATGGGCTCTGCCCTGAAATGGCTCAAACACACGGAAAGAAAAAGACAAAGTAAAACTTCATGAGTGAATGCAAAGCATTGAAATGCTGGCTCTCGCTAGGCGATGCTGCTGAGAACCCATGAATGCTGCACTCTGGAGGGGCTATGAGATCATAGGAGGGCTGTGCCAGTCTCTGTCATCCACCGGCCCAGACAACTGCAAAATGTGGCACGGACTCCGAGCAAGGATTCTGTCTGGGCCTAGGCATGTCGGTGTCTCCCTGCATCTGCTGATTTCGGGGGGCTGGCAACATCCCAGGGAGAGGGCGTTGCCGGGGGAGAGGGCATTGGGAGGAGGTCTGTGCATAGATGCCAGGAGCAGATATGAGCGGTGGTGGAGGAAGATAGCATGATCCAGGGCCCATGTCATATGAAGTGAGGGTGCCCCGAATTCCTGGTGCAACTGTCTTCACAGGGGCTCAAGCCCTGCTGTTTAGGAGCCCAGGTGACAGAGTGGCTTGCAGAGTGGAGGCAGCATGCGTTTCTCCCCCTGCCTGGGTCCCGTGAGAACTCCAGGGCATCGTGGTGGTTGTCTGTGAGCAGTGGGCGCGAGCCAGGGAAACTGGAGCCAGGCTGTGGATGTCATTCCCAGTGGAAACAGTGGGAGAGAGCCGACGCCCGGTGGTCATGGCTGATTTTTTCAAGTGGCTTCAGATGGACTTCTGGAGAACCCTCATGAGACTTTCCTTGTGGACTCCCAGAAATATACTTACTGGAGTAGACATCTGGGGAGTGAGGGTGGGGTCCTTGCATCAACGTGATAAACCAGAACAATCCGAGTTAACACGATTAAGTACCAAGGTCTTTTGTGTGCCAACAAACAATGAAACTGGGAAAATTGTGTGCCACAAAGGGACCAGAACATTTTGGGGGACAAGAGATGGGGTTAAGCGTGAGTAAAGATGTCTGTGTGGGCTTGTGTTTGTGAGAGCGTGAGCTGCCAAGGATGGTGGAAGCAGCAACCTTAACCCAATGGGTTCTAGGGAGAAATGTTCTTTGGTTATTTGAAGGTCTGAAAGTCCATACGAAGTAGGAGGTACTCGGTGAAGACCAGAGTGGGTGGGGTGTGTGCAGAAACCGCTGGTCCTAATCATACTGCTTGTCCAAGACTAGGCAAGAGGCTGGACCCTCCTGGGAAGCCAACCGCAGACTCATGCCATCTGGAGCTGGAACCAGGGAAATGAGAGCCGAGAACCCAGGGCTTCCTAAGAAGATGGGACCAACAGCCTGCTTGCTTTCCTTTGCCAACAACAGGGGGCTCCTGCTGGGCATCCCAGGTGCTCACTCTGGGAGGAGATGGGGAAGGGGCACACCCTAGCCAGTGTTCCTCTTACCATTTATTCTAGATTCTCCCTCTGCCAGCTCAGTGATTCCTCCCGTCCTTGCAGGGAAGGTCCCATGTGTCAGGGTAGCTGCTCACCCAGGAGATAGGAAGCAAATGGGCTTCAGAGAAAAATTCCAATGCCATTAATGATTCCATTTCTTCTCCACTCTGAGACCGAGAGCACAATTGGCATGCAACCTCATCCCCCCAGATCCTGACAGAAGCTGGAGGGCTCTGTGATCCATGGGTGAGATTGTATGACACCGCCTAATTTGTTCTGAGCTTCCTGAGAGCTGTGGGGAAGACGTTGAAATTGTAGTTTCCTCTGAAATACAAAAATAAAATAAAATAAAAGGTTGTGACAGAGATTTAAATGAGAATAAAATGCCAATTAACTCAGAGGTATTGGACAAGAATCCGTTTCTCAGAAGAATCGTGGGTCACACTTGGTGGATCAGTTTCAATTTACCCCAAAGCACTGAACAGCCATGCCGGGGAAGCAGACCTCAGAACAGTCCAGAACTCAGTGCCAGACCTGCTACTTATCACTTTAATTGACACTTACTCCATATGATGCTCATACATTCACCGAGTGGGTTCAATTTAATTTGAAAAGGGGAATTTTGTCTTTCCCCTATTGAAATATTTAATGCAGTGGGCAATAGCTTCGATGCTCACATCCCATCACTCTTCTGTCTTGCTTTAAAGAATACAAAAGACCCCGCTGACCAGGATTTATTTTTGAAAGTTTCTTCTTCTTTTTTTTTTTTTTTAAACCAACTCTGCAATTACAAAGCCTATTGATCTGTACCTTTTCTTTCAGTAGGTGATGGGATAGGTGGTTTAAAAAAAAAAAAAAGAAAACCACCTCCCTCCTTTGCCATCTATTCTGTAGCCCTCAGAATTAAATTCACGAGTACGGATCTCTTGGAAGGAAGCCACCCTCAGGATCGGGGTGGCGATCAGGCCCTCTTCTGCCGTGGAGCATGTGTGTTTCTCTCTCAGCTCACCCACCCCCGGTGCTGTGCTCATGGAGGTGGGGGCGGGGTGCAGTGAGAGAGCAAGGGAGGTGGTGGCTTTGCTCAGGAGAAGGACGGGATGCTCCAGATCCTGACTGATCACAGGAAAGCAGGTGGGCTCTCCCCCACCCTGTGTTTATTAGCACTGACAGACGGAGTGCAAGAGCATCGTTCACCCCGAGGTGTTACATACCGATACACTGACAGGCAATTATCTTTGGAGATAGTGTTAAAACACAATAATTAATTGGAAGAGCAAGCGGATGAGTGGTGGCCCCAGGCCAAGGCAGAACGGTATTTCTAAAAAACGCTCTGTGAGGCTGGTGATTTAGCCTCAATGGGTCATTTGATTTCACCATCCCCCGCCCCAATCCTGAAACCTTTCAGGCGCTCTGTTTTTCAAAAGCATTAGCCTTGAATGTGTCTCAGACGTCATTAAAGTGCAGACCAACCTCCCATAGCAACTTTCCAAAATGGTGCCTGGCAATCGAGAAAACTCACTGCCTTAGCAAAGATGTCTCACACAACCCTGCTTTTGTGATGGTACATGCTGGCGGAGTGTTTTTGTTTAAGACCAAGGCTGACACATGTCTGCTTGAATAAAACATTCTCACTTCAGCTGACTGATTTGGTGGGAACAAGAAGTTCACACGCCAAAGCCTGGGCTGACCCTCCTGACTCCCCCACCAGCAGGGGGGACGCACGCATTGTTGTATCCTTTTACTAACAAGCATTGAGAAGTGTGAGCTTTTCTTTTGCTTGTTTTACCATGGTGACATCCATTGACCTATATTTGATATTCTGCATAATATACATGTGTCAGTGATCACACATTGGATTGAGAAGGGGGAAAGGAGGACAAGGAAGGGAAGGGTGGAGAAAGCATTTTACAGTTGGGCAAGAACCTGAATGTGTTAGAGAGGATTCTTCCATTGCAAGGGGCGGCAACCATCTGGATTTGACTTAAAAGGGGAAAGGGAAGATTTATTTGTGGGACACATGACGTCTAACAGAATCCAAAGGAAAGCAGGCTTCCTGACCTCAGAAACAGACCAGAACTAGAAGCCATGTGCTCGCCCTCCACCCCTTGCCTTCACTTTCCTCTTGCTGTTAATGGCACCCTCTTCCACTCTGGTCCACATGGTGATGGACGACACCAAGGCCCAGGAACCGGGCCCCACGGTGAAGGTACGAGCATGTGAAGGGTGTCTCACTGACTAAAATCCCCAAGGCCTGGACAATGGTTTTGATTGGCCTAGCTGAGGTTAGGTGCCCACCCCTTGTCTAAGCAACCGCATCTCCAAAAATCCAATTAGAAGATGGAGGGTCTGGAAATTCATGAGTGAGGTGATACAGCATCACCTAATTTGCTGCAGAGAAGTTGTTGGAACTGTGAAAATAAGGATAAAATAATAAAGTAGAAGGTTGTGTCTTACTCTAGAGGGTAAAGTCACTTTGAGCCAAACGGCTGTATGTATTTTGGGGGCAGTGAGGGGTTCAATGTGAGTTGGGAAGATACTGAAAAAGTTGTACTACAAAATGAATAAGTTATTTATTTTCTAACTAAAGGCAATACCAGGGAAGATTTAGTCCTGTTTGTGCTGAATTATTTAGAAAAAGCATAAGGAGCAGAAGTCAGGATGTAGTGGTTGTTTGCAAACTTGCCCTAGAAAGTATCACCCTCTTCTTCATTCTCCAGGAGAAGTGTTTACAGTTCTCTAGCATCCTGCATGTCCTTTTCTGGACATCTACAGAAACCTTGGCATAAAAGGTTTAGGAGAGCTGGACTCTTTGGCCTTTCCTTCACTGGCTGTGAAGGAATTATTTAATTAGGGTGTTGTAGAAGTCATAATTTTCTGAGTTCCATGTGATGGAAACCAACTCACATTGGCTTTTGAAAATAAAAGGGGGCATGTCGTGGCACATTGTAACAGGGAAGACTTTGGAGGGTCATGCCTGCAACCAGAAGCAATCAGGAGTCTTACTTAATAACAGCTTTCTTTTAACCTTCCTTCCTCTCTCAGCCCATTCCCTCCATGTGTTGGCTCCATTCACTCATACTGAGATCTTTTTCTGTGTGGTCAAGAAAGATGACTGCTGGCAGCTCTGACTTTACTTCTCCCTGGCACCAAGGCTCCAGACAAAAAGTAGCTCCAGCAGGCAAGTCCTTGCAAGGTTCTGATTGGCCTAGCTTGGGTCACATGCACATCTCTGAACCAATCACTATAACCAGGGCTTGCCCTGGTCAGGGTTTATCCCAATGGCATGGCAGGGTCCAGGCACCATATTGTGGTACCTCCTGCACCATGTGGTGTGTCAAAGGGATGGTTCCCTCAAAGGAAGGGCTGTATGCACAAAACAATATCCAACCACCATGAGTATTCATCCTGTGTATTATCCTGTGGGACGTTGAAAAGGCACATGCGGGCCGAGAAATAGCTCTGGTGCCAAGATGTTGGGACTCCAAGGATCCATCTGGCAAAGCTTCCAGTGCGCATGGACTCTTGGCAACCTGCTACAAGATGCTAAGAGCTCAGAAACATGTGGGGTTACTAAATGGATCTTCTGATAATAAACCTCCAAGGTCAGGGTTAATGCTACCTTGATAGGCTCTTTCCTCTGATTTCTCCTGAAAATATTCTCACATTTTGTGGTGGGATCTGGTTTGTTATGATGATGGAAAAATGGAAAGGAGGGAGTAATAGGGAACTGTAGCGGGGCGGGGAATGTTCCAGTGGGGAAGATTTTTTGTTTGCTTGTTTTTGGTTTTTTTCTTAACTTTTTATTTTAAGATAATTGTAGATTCACATGTCATTGTAAGAAATAATATGGAGTGAATGGGGGGGGGACAGGTGAAATAGGTGATGGGGATGAAGGAAAAGGCACTTGTTGTGATCAGCACCGGGTATTGTATGGAATGTTGAATCACTGTATTGCACACCTGAAACTAATACTACACCGCATGTTCACTAACTGGAATTTAAATAAAAACTTGAAAAAAAGAAATAATATGGGGAGATCTCTATACTCTTCACCCAGTTTCCCCAAAGGTCACATCCTGCATGACTGTAGTACAGTATCACTACTGGGAAACTGACACTGATACAACCCATGGGTCTTATTCTGATTTCACCAATTTTATAGACGCTCATTGGAAGACTGGGTTTTAATCTGCATAAAACTTTCCCGAAAGTTACTTCTTTAAGCTGGGCTTGAAACTGGTGCTCATTATGAGAGCCACAAAGTTTTCTACGTTTCTGTATCCAGATACCTTCCTGTAACGCTCGGACCCAGTATGATCACACCTCGCAGGGAGAGTGGAGACCATCTATGTGACTGAATATAAACAGGCTGCTTATTCCTATAAATTATAGAAAGTTTTGGATTCCCAACTGAGGAACTTGGGAGGTACCCAAAAGGCACTGGAAATACATGGCCAGTGCTTTGCACTTTGCAGCCGGCCGGGTGTAGGGTGGCTTGGAAGGGAGGGAGGCTGGAGGAAGGGAGACATTTTGAAAGCTAAAGTGATAGTTGAGATCACCTATAGCAAAGAACTGAGGCAAAGCTGTGGACATCAAGAAAAGGGGCCACACTGGGCGATGCAAAATAATTGGAGAACGGGCATGCCTTTGTACTTGGTCGTGGTGTGTGTGTGTGTGTGTGTGTGTGTGTGTGTGTGTGTATGCAGATAGCCTCTAATGACCTTTCTTTGCTCCAGGACACACTCCAGGATCCTATACTGCTTGTAGAAGCACTTTATTTTTGATTCCTTCGTTTTGAGAAACAGAACGTCCGAGTAGAATGGTCTCATAAAAGCATGGATGCTCTTATCCCTGGGCTTGGCGAAATTTGGCAGAAGGTAGAGGGGGTTGGGAATCAACCTGCCAAAGTTTTCCTTTCCACTTTATGAATTTTTCTAAATGTTATGTCTCTCCCACTATCTGGGGAGATTTTCAGGGAATCCTGCATAAAGCCAGGTGAGGCATCATACGATTCTCCAAGTCGGCTTCCACCGGCTAAGATGCACGATAGGAGGAGGGTCAGAGGAGCTGAAGGTGGGCCAAGGACACACAACCAGTGGGACGCTGCCAGGATCTGCATGTCTCCAAAGCCTGCTCCCATGATAGTGGGAAGAAGCTCCTGTCCTGCTTATTTTCCCTATGGAGTAGCTATGGTTTCTTCCGGAGAAGAACTGGGATTGCCTTTGGATCTCTAGACATGCCCACTCAGTGGCTGACATCAAGAAGCTGCTCACTCTATAGGGGTGGAAGGAAGGGAGGGGAGGAGGAGAAACAGGTAGTCGGAATCTGTATAACTCAAATCATGAACATTAGCGGGCTAAATTAATTGCTTGAGTTAGGATTTAATTAGGATTTAAAACAACAGCTGTTTTATCTTGGGTATCAACTGTGTATGACAGCTCATGATCCATAGTTACCTACCTGAGACTCTACCCACTTAAGATAAGCTTCCATAAACCGGAGGTGAACAATGAACTATATTAAATGGCAGGAGAAATCCACTCCAACCCTTAAGGAAGAGGCTGCTAATATCTCATACCCATGGACGAGGCTGGTCCTGGCTAACGCAGCAGATACAAACTTGCCAAGACTGACAGTCCGGAGACCCTGGGGCTGAGTATGGGTGGTTTATTAACCACGTGACCTTGAGCAAACCCCCCCCCCCACCATAGTCTCCATGGCCTCACCCAAAAAATGATGATCTAGATGTCTTCCCACTGTTCATACTGAACTCACTGTGTTTTGCTGTCAGAATTCCTTTATTTGAAGCCACACAAGCTCCGCAAAGTGGTCTTTGGTGGGTTCGCTCTACCCTTTCTGGTCTCTCTTCTGCCACTCTGGAGTTTATGGGTTGAGGAGGGAGAGGCCCAAGCTGGCTCAAATATCTGTGTCCGCCTCATGCTGGGAGCTTCATGACCACAGACCCACGTAGGGTGGAGTCCTCGGTGACCGGCGCCCACCAAGGGCAGACAGGGAGTAGGCCTCTCGAGAAAGGACCAATGGGGTGGATGGATGAATGAATGCACCAAGGAGCAAACGAGTGACCATAGTGATTCCACCCGCCATGATGGTCCCGACAGCTCTTGGGAGCATGCACAGGTACTCCAGCCCCCTCCACAGAGGAGGGGCTGACACAGCGAGTGTGCAGGGTCGCACAACTGGGGCTCAAATGCCCACCTGCCCAAGCCAGCGTCTCCACCACGGGGGATGGTGCTGTGCCTTGTGCCCCATGTTTGCATCACCAGCTTCCTCTCTGCCCACGTGCCACCGAGACCGCATTTCCATACCGACAGCCACTGGGAAGAAATGGGTGGGGAGCGGTTCCAGTCCCCTCAGAGAAGAGGGAGAGATACCTACTTCGGAACGAGATACAACTGGGTCTCAAATCCGGCTTTTCCACTTACCGGCTGTGTGATCTTGGCCAAGTCACTTGACTGCTCTGAGTCGCTGTTTCCTCCTATGGGGTTGGAACATGGGGACGATGCTGTCTCCCCCTTGGGGCTGCTGTGGGGGTTAGAGATCAGCCACAGAAGTGTTTAATACAGGGCTTGCCATACGGCGGTGATAAATAAAGCAGCAGGTCGTACAGCTTGGAATAGTTTGCTTTTATACTCACCTCACTGAGGTAAGCATGGCGGTTGCCATTTGACAGATGGGGCAATGGGGCCACAAAGGTGGGAAATGACAGCTCAACTTCACAGTTTCCAAGCTGTAGAGCTGATCCTAGAACCCAGATGCTGAGCCATCCTCCGGGAGGGTCTCCCTTCATCTTTGGCATTCTGCGTTTCCACTACATTGTGCGGTGTGAGTCTCTCTCTACCTTGGTTCTTGGCCCACAGTGAAATGAATACCCCAGTCCAGAGATCCTTCTTGATGCACATCACGGACTCGGGCCCGGGCACCATCCTTGGGCCTCAAGATGGGCAAGTGAGGCCATAAGGCATTTGCTAAAGTCGGTGTGACTCTGGGTCCCCCTATGTGGCGACAGCGAGGAAACTGGACACCGAGAAGCAAAGCAGTGTGTAACCTCAGGTGAGACGTCACAGACACCATGTCTGGTCCAATCCCAGGAGACGGTGGCCCGAACCTTTCGGCTCTGCCCCTGGGGGTTGGGAGTCAGGAGGTCTGGGGAAGACAAGCCTCAGAATGCTGGGCCCCAGGCCCCTGGGCTCCTCGGAGGGGACACCGGCCTGGAGTGGGCCCCAGGCCCCAGAGATCGGAGCAGAGGATGTCCAAAACACTTCTGCGGAGGGGTGCAACAGGGCCCCCTGCACGTCGGCCTTCACTCTGAGCGGGATTCACTCTGCCCAGGGCTGAGCAGCGGCGCCCAGGTGATGCGCTCTCTCTGCGCCTGCCAAATCCCTTCATTTTCTGACTGGTCTGTGCAAGCGAGGGTCTCGACCTGCCCCCAGGTCACACCCGCAGTTAGGGTCACAGACAGGATTTGGGGCATTGCCAGAGGGCCAACATTCTGGCCCTGCCCCCTCATTCCCAAACAGCCTCCAGTTCCACTTTCTGCTCCATCTCCACATGAGGTTATGCACCAAGGTAGGGATGGCACAGGAGGAAGACATCTGTCCCTGTGCTCTCAGGAAACCGCTGTCTTCCAGAACCATGGCTTCGCTGAAAAAATCCAGAGCCCCACAGACGAACCTGGCCTTCACTGCTTGGGAGCTTTAAGACTCAGGATGAGGCCAGGATGGGCCCAGACCCACTGAAGAGCGGGGTATCCGTCAGCCACACGCCTAGTGACGTACAATGACGCTCCTCACCCCACGCACCCCCCTTCTCGGGGCCGCCAAGATGTGGGGCCAGGCACTGATTGAAGTCACAGCAAACGGGGCTGGCGGAGAAACACACCCGGCTGCTTTCAGAGCGCCTTTCTGTCCTCTCCTTTCTAATGAAAACCCTCATGTAATCTGCTAGAGCGCGTCTGCTGGAGCATGAATTATTCAGAGAAGTCTCTGTTCCTTATCTCCCCTCCCCGGGGACGCCCCTACCATTGTCCGCCCTGATGGGTCATTATGCACTCTGTGAATTTAATCTTTTAGGCTATCCGGCTGCACAGAAAAAATGTATGAATAACAATTTTCCTGTAATAACCTTCAACTAACCTTTCAACCAGAGTGAGTCATTCCAATCCCATTTTCACATCAAGAGGAGTCAAAGGCAGGCAATTACCTCTTATCTGTTTCAGGAGCTGCCCCCACCTCTGCCGCACCCTTAATTTTTAAAGGGGTGTTGAAGAATGTTATGGGGGCTCGGGAGGAGGTGGGAAGGATTGGGTGATATGAGGCAGGCTCTAGAGTCCCAGAGCCCAGTCTGGGCAAGGAGTCCTGAGCCTCAGCCTTCAGTGGACAGCGGTCCAGACCAGCCTACCCATTTCCCAGGGCCCCTGCATCTGGCTGTCATCAACCAGTCTGGGTTTTTTGCCCCACTGAAGGCAGCCCTTAATTCCTTCCCTTGCCCCTGCATAAGGGAAAATGTCTCTTCTTTCCAGAGATGTCCTTCAAGGCTTTCCACGGATGGCAATTTCAGATCAATATTAGCTCCCGGTGGGGACATTGCGGTCACCATGCTGCTGACATAAGAGAGGACAGGAGAGGGAGGGGGCTGTGCACAAGCCCAGGCACCCTAACCTTTACCCAGGGCACCCACAGTGCAGAGACCTAGAAGGACCTGGAATTTGGAGACAGGTAAAACCTACTGTTAAGACTTGGCTCCTCCAACTGTGTAACCTTAGGTAAGTCACTTCCGCTGAGCCTTGAAGGGCTTCGTGAGTAAAATGGTGATAATAATTCTTGGCAGGGTTGTTTTGAGGATCAAATGGAACATTAAGGCAGTCTGTCCGATGCAAAGCTCTGGGCCTGGGTCAGTTTCTCCCCTGGGGCAGAGGCACCCCCACCCCCATTTTCCCCATCAGCCTGGTTCTGAGCACCCTTCTTCCTTCCTCCAGGTTCCTTGGTTCTGAGGCAGGGTCTGATACACTCATCCACATGTAGATCTGGAAGCGACTGCTCCCAGGGGCTCAACAAATCCAAAGAGGAAGTCAGGGGGACAACGCTTATCCCAAAGGGGGCTTGGCCCATTGGTATCTTACAGAATCATCTTGCCTTTGACTGGACCACATCTTTGATTCTGCTTTTCTGGTTTGCCTTATACCAATCTTTTCTCCTTCTTCCTCCTCCTCTTCCTCTTCTTCCTCTTCTTCGTCCTCCTCTTCCTCTTCCTCTTCTTCTTTTCTTCTTCTTCTTCTTCTTCTTCTTTCCTTCTTCTTTTTCTCCTCTTCCTCCTCCTTCTCCTTCTTCTTCTTCTTTTAACCAAATGAAAAATAGAAACTCAGAGTGTGAAATGACTTCTCCAAGTCCTAATTCAGATGGTCTGAAACAGATCCTGGGCCAGGACCCAGCTGTCCTGACTCCTCTCTCAGTGATCAGACCATGACACTTGTCTCTTAAAGCGCTGGAATGGTGGCACTAAAGACATGATGGCCTCGGGCAGGGGTGGGGGACCCTTGATATTCCTCAAACCAAACCATGCTTGCCGAGCTTTGTTAAGTGTCTTCTTTCGGATCACAAAATCAGGCTGGCCTGACAATTTCCCGGTGGGATAATGCCTCTCCAGGCAATCACGGCAGGAGCATGGAAAACCTCGGGACGCTTGTCTGAATGACTAGGTTTGCTCAGAGAGAATGAACTGGAGATGGAGCAAGGTGCCATGAGGGCAGGCGTGAGAAGGAACAGGGGTGAGCAAGTACTGAGCACGACTCATCAGCCATCAGGTTTCAGACTGTCGGTTAGCAGCTTCCCGCGCTCCTGGCCTGCTGTCCTGGCTTGCACAGGGCAGGGACGTGAAGGTCTGTCCCATGTCTGTGCCTCCACCCCTTCCCCACCCCACCCCTGCTCTTCCACAGCCTGAATCCCAGTCTCTTGATCTGATCCTGAGAAGCGTCCTGTCTCCCACTCTGGACCTTTCTTCCTCCAGAAAGCTTCCCCACCATCCTTAATTTGTCTTTGAGGACTGGAGGGGGCAGCCTGGACTTAGCCCTTTCTTTCTGCCCATTCCAAAGCCTGTTGGGTTCCTGTTCAGGCTTTTCCTCCTCGTCTCCCTCTCGTGCATTTGCGGGACTCAGTGTCGCCCCTGCTGCCCCTGCAGAACTTTAAAAAATATGTATTACAAAAGTCGATAGCCTTAAAGAAAATCACTGTTCTCGACATGTGTAACCTCCCTCTTAAGATCTGACAGTGATGCTTTGGTGCCCACTTCACGCACAATTCTTGAGATCCGTCTGAGCACTGGGTACTCAGTAGGGCTACACAGCAGGCCAGCCCTGTGATTGGCGGGTGATGCTGTTGGTTTGTGAGTTCCGGGACTGCTGGAAGACTCCCTGTCAGAAGAAAAGCTCTCCACCTGCGAGCTGGGGTTGATCCCAGGAGTGGTCACCAGGCCCAGCCAACTGAGGCTGCAGGTGAAGCTGTTTTGCTAAGCTGTGTGCGATGCTGGCCCCAGGCAGCCGGGCTTTGGGCTCCTCCACCTGACGATACAGAAAAAGCACCCTCTCCTGCCCACCTTACAGAAGCCTGGGAATTCTGAGGTCCCTGGGTCTCAGCCTCAGTGCTGGACAGAGGCAGCAGGACAGCAGGGGACCCACCGGGACTGCCAGCCGGGGTGGGAATTGACCACTGAAGACGAAGGCAACACTGCTTAGAGGATGCCTTGGAGCCCAGAAGGAGTGGTCCTTCACAGGTGCGTGGCACCTGTCAGGCTGGATTGTAGCTGCGTGTGAATCAGCCGTGGAAATGTTGGAAACACTTGGCAGCGCAGACTTCCCCAAGGGGCTGTAGTGCTTTGCAGAGGGGCCGTGAGAACCAGAGACCTCTGGGCTTACAGACACAAGCCCAGTGTAACTCTCAGACACAAGGTATGCAGGCCCCTGGACTGCATCTTAGTGGGTTGTTTGCACACCTGCCTCCTCCCCTGGAGTACCTCTTTGGGATTGGCGACATGGCAGATCCTGTCCTGTCTCTCCACTGTGCCTTGTTCGTGGCCCGGCCTTAGCAGGGTTCTTTACAGGTGTGTAGCCAGGCAGGTGGGGAAGAAGACAGAGCCCTTCCAAAGGCCAAGTGTGAATGGAGGGACTCGGGGGGAGGAGTGCCAGGGCCTGGGAGACATTTGTGAGGGAGAGAAGAATCCAAAATGGCGGCCGAGGGTACCAAGAACAAACCATGGGGGCCACCATTAGGGGATGGGAAGCTGCTGTAGAGAGAAAAGGAGAGAGAAGACCCTGCCTAGGTCAGGATTCAAACTCAAGTCCATCTGTGTGCAATGCCTGCATATTTTATCCATCCTTTCCAGCTCACACAAGATAGTTCCTGATTGCCATGGGCTTCGCCTTGACTTTGTTGATTTCTTCAGTAGCCACATTACAGACACATTCCCCTCACCGCTGCCCCCCATACCTCCCCTTTCTCTGCCTCATCCCCATCTGCATCTTGTACCATTATTCCCAATTGCCCACCTTAGACCTGGATAGGGACACGAAACCCTTCTCTGTGCCAATTAATAAAACCCCATAGTGCAGCCTCGACTCCTGGAGAGGCTGCCCTGGAGTCTGAAGCAGATTCTCCTGCGAGGAAATCTCACGGCCAGGCGGGGGCAAGTGCTCTGAACTTTTGGTGTGTGTTCTCTCAAATGTTTCACATTTGAGTGTATATAAAAGAGCAAAATAGGCTGAAGAGCCAACATTTGTGCTACAAAAACATGTCATATCAATAACAGCAACCTTTTCCCCAGAGAAAATTAGGCTGTATGTATGTGGATGTGTTTTTTTTTTTTCTTTTCTTTTTTTTCTGGGGGTGGAGGTGTTGCATTTTAATGCCTGATTTTGGCACTTGGTGCAGAAAAATAATTGAGATGCCAATGGCCAAATTTTCCTCCATCCAATCTCAGAAAAAACTCGTTTATGTTTAAATTTCTTGCAGCTGAGTTATATACACAGTACATGAGGGCAACTGTTCAAAATGTACACATTTATAGCTCCACTGTATTTTTTTCCCCTTTGCAACAGAGAACTGAGACATAAACACCACCCCCGTCTGACTGCACACAAGGTATGTATGTATGTGACAAAAATAAATCTCCCGGGATTTCTGCTGCCAGGCTTTTGTGCACACAGGCAGGACACATGTCAGTGCAGATTGCCAACAGGTGTGGCTTGAGGGAGGACAGAGCAGAAGACAGGCAGGATGACTGTGAGGAAGCGGCTGGAAAGATGGCGGAGGGGACGCACCACCTTTCCCACAACCTCCTAGACCAAGGATGAGGCATGATCACTGGCGCTTTGGCTAAATGAAAGATTCCGGGCAATGTTACAGCTCCAACATTGGCCTCTGTAGGACCGAAATGTCAGCCCGATTTGGGGAGCTGGAGTAGCCACTCTGCAGAAAAACCAGATTTACCCTCCACCGTCCAGTGGTTAAGAAACCAGGTGTTCTTGTGTCCCTGTGGAATCCAGGGGAACCTGTCTTGGGTTGCTCTAGAAATGCGGCTTGTTTCTGGGCCTTCCCACCCCCATGAGACACAATGGGCAGGACCCGTCCTCCCACTTCACAGGTGAGTATCAGAGAGGCTGAGTGCCTGGATCGCGGTCACACAGCCAGTCAAAGGCAGAAATGAGCTTTGGAGCCTTCAGCTGCTTTTGCAGCAGACCCTGAGGAGAGGCCGAGGGGAATGCCGTGGGTGCAGGGTGACTTGAGGGAAAGAGGAAGTCCTGCTTCACCCATTTGCAGATTTAAAATCCCTGTGGGGGGTGGCAACCATTGGGTTTTGACAAAATTCCCCCAGGGCATTGAGTGGAGCACTAGATTTGCTGGGACATACAAAGATGTTAAAGGGCTCTGTGCCCAAATAAGTTTGAAAAATGCTGAATTAAAATTAGAGTTTTTGATGCTGCAAGACTTCTCAGAGTCTTTCATATGTTAATGACCAAAGTGGGGTTGTAGCGTCCAAGATCTCCCAACCCCACTGACCAGGGAAGTATTTCACCAAGCCCTCAAACAGTGCTCTGCAGACACCACTTTTTCTGAAATGCTGGATTAGGGCAGTGATGAGTTTAGAAAAGCATATTTTAGAGGGGGGAGGGGGGAGGAATAAAATATTAGACTAATATTGGTTAAATCCTCCTAAATGCAAAGTGGCTTAACAGATTAGCTTTAAATCACCTGAGGGGCTCTGAGGAAATGGGACACAGAAAAGGTAAGTTTTGATAGGAGAAGAGCAGAGGGAAGTGAAACCATCTTAAATTCAATTTGAGAAGAGCTTATTTAAATGTGTTGCTGAAAAAAACAAAAGAGGTTTCATGTTTTGTAGAAGTTCGATTTTGCACCGGGAACTCTTAGGCTGACTTATGAAAGGTGCTAACCCACGGCTCAAGGAGCCCACTTCCGGTTGAGGCGACAGGCAACCAGAGGCATTATGGGAAACACCTGTTGGCTGGGGTGTGGGGGTGGGATCTGGCAGCTGACATTTTTTTTATTTTGTTTTCAAGACAAGAGAAATTTCTGCTTTCTTACAGGAAAAATAAATCCATGTGTTTTGTTGTTGTTGTTGTTGTTGTTATGCTGGGATATGAGAACACATTTCTACTCCAGCAAAGGGTTTTAAAAAATGAAGCTTGGGGCGCTTGGGTGGCTCAGTCCGTTAAGCATCAGACTCTTGATCTCAGCTCAGGTCTTGATCTCAGGGTCATGAGTTCAAGCCCCATGTTGGGCTCCCTGCTGGGGATGGAACTTACTTAAAAAAAAAAAAAAAGAGAAAGAAGCCCTAACAGGCGAACTCCCAAAACTAAGGACTAGATCTCATTCATCCCTGTTTCCCCACTTCTAGCGTAGGGCCGCGCTCCTAAGGGAAATATTTATTGTGCTGAACCGGACATCTGGCTCTTGTGCTTTTAAGGTGGATTACTATTGAAAAAATAAGTAAATACACCAACCTCAGTGTGCTCACAATTCTCTCTGGCAGGGTAAGTTGCGGCCGTGAAGGGGGGACAGGACTCGGGGGTCCGTGCCTGTCTCCACTCCTCTGCAGCTGGGTGACCATGGGCCAGTCTCTTAACCTCTCTGGGCCCAGTTTCCTCACCATAAAATAGGGATCCTGAAACCTGTCTTGTGTCTCTCTTGGGTGAGAGGAGCACTAAAGGAGAGAAGGAATAAACGCATGTTGTAAAAGTAAGACTCTATAAGAATACCAGTTATTATTACATGACAGAATTTAAGCAATGTCAGGAAGGCCTCTTTTCCTATCTAGAAATATATATATTTTTTTGTCAAGGCTTGTCAAGGGCCTGAAATCGTATCATTAGAAATGCACTCCCTGGGATGTTAAAGGCTTTTAGATCTTTAAGACATTTTCACTAAGATGCATTTGGGAGACATCAATATGAAGCCATTATCTAGGGGCCCTGAGAGGCTGGCCGGAGAGATGGACCACTCGGTGCTCGCAGTAAACAGGCAAACCTTGGGGCCGGGGCTGAGGGGGGGTGAGGAAGCGATAAAGAGAAGCTGCTGTTCCTGGGAGGGGTCCCCAAATGTGTGCGAGGCCAGAGCTTCTCAACCTTGAACGTGCCCGCGAATGGCCTCAGGATGGAATTAAAATGCAGATTCTGATTCTGGGGCCTGGGAAGGGCCTGAGAACCTGCATTTCTCATAAGCTCCCAAGGGAGGCCGAGGCTGCTGGTGTGGGGTCCACATTGGGGGAGCAAAGTGATAAATAACAGCAAGCGCTACCGTCCCAAGAAAACACAGCTTTGGTCGGAGGCCTAAGTATGGCAGGATTTGATGGTTTGGGAAGAATTCTGGCATAGAACAGTACTCCCTCGTGCGAGGACAGTGACTAACACACAGGGATGCTGTTTGCTAATCTGTATCTTAATTTCGTGTGAGCCTGGTTAGTGAGCTGTGCCCTTGGGACCTGGAAGACAGGCGTGCATGATGGGGCCTTAAGACCTCACTGGGCCCCCTGGACAGAGCCCACTGGGATCAACGTACGCCCCCCACCCCTCCTCCTGCCCACTGCCCCCCTACTCATACCCCCCTCCCCGCCACCTTGCCATCTAACCCCAGCTCAGGTTTTCCTTGAGCCTCTGGCTCTCTAGCCCACCTCTGTGTGTCCAAATGGAGTGTGTGTGTGTGTGTGTGTGTTGTTTCTCTCTCTCTCTATTTCTATCTATCCACCTCCCCCCCACCATCATCACCATCTTCGCTGCTAGCTTTATCCCCAGCTTCCCTCTCTGGCAGTGGGTTCAGAGTCATGAGGGGCTTTCCATCTCACCAGATGATGACGATTTACTGTCCCACAACCCCAGGCACTTTCACATGAGACAGTGAGCCCCTTAGGGGACACAGGTGCTCTTCTGCTTGGAGCTCCTCTGCCCTGCACAGGGCCTGGCACCAGGCTTGGAGGAGAGGTTGACCAGTTTTCCCACTGCTTGTAATAGTTGTGTGTGGAGATGGGTTAGTGGCGCTCAAAGCAGGAGCCCCCAAGCCCCAGGGAAAGTGTGCAGCTCCCCAAGCTCTTGCTTTCTTCTTTTGCCAGGTCTTGAGAGTTACCACGGGAGAAGGAATGAGGAAGATTTAAAATGTAAGGAATGAGACCAGTCATTGTACCTGAACCCAGCTGAGTACCTGAACATATGACCGAAGATCCTCTCCCGCCTGAGTAGGGGGAGGCGTCCCTCAGGGAGAAGGACTGGGGACGGGGTCATGCCGGGGAGCAGCCTGGGCCACCAGAAGGGGGTGAGCTGCACAACACCCCCAAAAAGGAAGACTGGGTGAGCACATTGGTCCCCCAATGTCCTGGGCATGTGGCACCTGGTGGTGGAGAGACCTGTCCTTGCAGGGATGGTAAGGACATAAAAATCCAGTTTAGTGACTAGAGCTTTGTGATGTGCAAGAGGGCTTATGATGTTATTCTCTCTACTTCCGTGTAGATATGACATTTGCCAAAATGAAAAGTGGAAGGAAGGAAGGAAAGAAGGAAGGAAGGAAGGAAGGAAGGAAGGAAGGAAGGAAGGAAAGAAGGAAGGTAGGAAGGAAGGACGGATGATCAACACATGTCTTGCTTCTAATAGAACTTTCGTATTAGAATCTGACTACCCACTATCCTGCTGGTAAGGACCACTCTGATCCCAGACACACAGTCCTGGTTTATTTGGTGGTTATAGTTTCTTTTGCAAATAAAGAATGTGGCATCCAGGGCCGGATCAGTGCAGTCCAAAGTGTAGTGTGAGGGTAGGGGCTTGTCTGGGAGCTGTTTGTTAACCAGAATACAAGGTAATTGAGGATTGCCCTAACATCCAAGTACACGGTCAGTGGGTGGGTCCTGTCAAATGGCGTTTGGGAGTTGTCGTACTCAAGTTGTGAGTGTCACGTGGTGTGAACCAGGTGGGTACATGCCTCAGACCATGATGGGCTGGGTATCTTATTTAAAAAACGGTATTTCACAACATACCCGTTCAGTGGTATCAATGCATCCTTTAGAATCCAGTCACAGAGTGTTCTAGCAAGAACAAGTATCTCGGTCTCCAAGAATAAGACTCCCTCCCTTCTCTGGATTGTGGATCTCCCTGTGGGGGCCTGCCTGGGCCACCTGCCCATCTTCCCTGCCCTACCCTTACCCCTCCTCACTCAGTCTATCAAAGAGCAACAGATGCAAGGTGCATGCAAGAGCAGGACAATTTCCCCGGCCAACCCAGAGCCCCTCTCTTCTTTCTTTCTTCAAACTAAAGCAGAGATGTGCTGAGGCAGCATCTCCCAGATCCCTCTTCCTGGGCAGACCTGGCAGGGACAGGGGGCTGCTCAGGAGCCCCACGCAAAGCTGTCGGGGTTGGTCTGTGAGTGGGTGATCTCAGAAACGATGATTTAGAGCACAGTGCGGCAGGGTTAGAGGCAGCGAGGTGGCTGTTCCCCACGGCGCTCATTAAGCTTCCATAGATTGCATTTCCTGCCTCCCCCGCTAGCCCTCCAAAGTGCCTGTTATTAATTCATAAAAACACTGCAAGCGTGATTGAGTCCACTGATTACTGGAGCAGGCAGACACAAGAGACAGTAAAATATTCCGCATCTCTCTATCAGGCTCTCAGGGGCTCGGGAGGAGGAAAAAATAAAAAAGAGAAAAGCAACAACATGAAGAAAGAAATATGGTGGGGGGGGGGACTGTGTTGTGAAATATTAATCAGAGCTGTTTGCCCCTGGGGGCCAAAAATATGAGGCAGTATAATCCATGTAGCAAGAGCTGCCCGGCGACATGTCTTTGAGAAGCTGATTATTGCGGGTAAACACAGCTAAATATTCTGGATCTTTTGGACTGCGCCTCTGGTGTCGCTGGAGAATCCGATTCCCTTATCATTCTTCGGCAGGTGTGGCCCCGAGAGAGTGTGGGAGGCACCGGCAGGATGTGACTGTGTGCGCAGGGAGCCGCTCGGGCCCCAGTAGGAGCTGCTTCAGTTCCTTTCCAATCGCTGATTCAGGTGGGGTGGGCGGTGGGGGTACATGTGTGTAGGGAAGGTGCCCAAGGAGGTGTGTGCGCATGCATATGGGTTGGGCTGTCTCCAGAGTTGGCTTTTAACAGCTGATGACCTGATGCTGGCCATGCCAGAGGAGTCCCAGCTCGAGAGTGGCTTTCCTGAGAATCCTCAGCAGGTTCCCAGGTGGCTTTGGTAGTGGGGGGGGCGGTGTGCATTCAGGGGCCTGGAGAGGCCGTGATTAGTTGACTGCTGTATCAGCTCATGGTGCACACATCGTTGCATTAAGGGACCACCATGCCTGCCCCACACCCCTCGGGCTCAGCAATTGAGATATGAAGCCTGCATGCAAGACTGGAAGAGAATGCTCACCTGTCATTATGGGCTGGAGTGAGCCTGGGATCGTGGAACCCTGAGGGTGGCAGTGATGCAGATGTGGATCTCACCCACACAGAATCTGAGACTATCAGAGTGGAAGTGAGTTTGGAGATCAGATATTCCTACCTCCTCATTGGACAGAGGCCTAGAGAGGGACAGTGACTTGCTCAAGGTCACACAGCAGAGATATGATTCTTGATGCATAGGCCAGCCTCCCAGCATACCATTGGAGCATGAAAGAGGAGGAACATGAAGGGATGAGTGATGGAAATTGGTTTGCACTGAGCCTTTGGGTTTAAAGAAAGCTCCCTATCAGCTACAAGGAACTGGATCAGAAGGGAGTGAGCCCAGGGGAAGAGATGGCTAAGTTCTGGTGCCCCAGAATTCCTGGTTCTAGCCCCAGGTCCACAGCCAAATTTTTAGAGAACCTTGATCCAAGGTTGATCCCTGAGCCTCTCCAAGCCCCAGTTTCCTCAACTGTAAAGGAGTTTGACTAAGTAGTAATAGCAAAGACCTTACCAAGTCCATGAATGAGATCAGTATTTGAAGTGAGCTGTGGCCAGGGTCTTCTCCATGATGGACAGAGAGAGGATGGGGTTAAGCAAGGCACACTGGGCCAATCATAGCATCTCCCTATCCAGAGACCAGGGGAGTAGCTACCACAAAAAGACTTAGGAGAATTGCCCTCTATCCCAAAGTGCCCTGAATTACTTCATTCTCCTCTTGGTGCTTATTATAGAAGCTCAGAACTCCTAATCTGTTCTCCATCAGTCACATCAGCACAGGACCCAAAGTGGGTGAGGACCTAGACAGGCAATGGCTGATTGCTTTGCTGAGTGCCTTAACTTGGGAAAAAGTTTTCCTTCTTGTCTCCAAGAGATGGTCAGTCAAGCCACTTGGGAGAAAAATGGTAACTGTAACTACCAATTGTGGAGCAAGTACATTATTCCCAATTTTAAACCAATTCTGCCCATTTCACAGAAATGAAAAGCAAGGATTAGTGAGGTTTAACAACTTGCCACAGATCATAAAACTGACCAGTGGCAGGGCTGGGATTTGAACAAGGGTCTGTCTGATTTCTGAGGCCCATGGCCTTCCCACTGTGCCTCCCAGTGATGTCAGGGGGTGAAGAGGAAGTGGATATTTTCTCCTGCTGATTTCTTCCCAGGCAAGGAAAGTGAGCTTCAAGCCAGAAAAGAAAGAGTGTTATGGGTTGGAGGCACACCTATAAGGGAGGGAGGAGATTAGAGAGCTCAGGCTGCCCTGAACCCATCCAGTCTCCTAAGGCCAATGAGCTACACCCCAGGGCCTTGAGAGCTTCTTGCAAAAAAAGATCACAAATAGGTGGTGGTGATCTCGGAAGGACTGTGGAGATGAGAAAAGTTGAATAGTAATAGAAATATTGTGTTCTCATGTGCCTGATATTGATCCAGGGAGGGAGTGCAGTAGAAGTGATTAAAGCAACAACATATCAGCAACTGAGGAATGACATGGTAACCATCTGGGCTCAAGAAGGCTTTACAAAGACTAGCTGAATCAAGCCTATGTTAAAACAAGCACCCTTTGACAAAACTACTGGAGTGTGATCAGAAAAACACAATAAATGCAACAGACTTAAATTCCTATAAAGTAATGGGCAGAGACTCCGAGGACCACCTCCTGGATGAGATGGAGAAATGCAGACAAGAACTAGGAAACTGAGTTCAGTGTAACTCAGAGGACTTTGATTAATGCCCAATGCCTGGCCTTTAGTAGGTGCTCAGCCACATTTCCCAAATGGAGCATCAATGTGTGCAATAGCTGTGTCTGTGACTGAGGAGGATCCCACCCTCATCAAGGACTTTACCTGTCATATACATATAGACAGAAAGGCCAGGTTTAATATTACCCTGAGAATAATACCAACTGTGTAGCATAATCTTCATAAAATCCTCCATGTACCCTCAAAATAAAATAGAAAACAATTGAGCATACAGAAAAAGTTCTATAAGGATACATAGAAAACCCAATGCCAGTGGGGAGAGGCAGGAGACGGGCAACAAAGGGAATCCTGCTTTCTCTGTGATGATTGTTTTATAATGAGAATGTAACTGTACCTTATATGTGTGAATAGAATTAAAGAAAGAAAAAATAGGAAGAGTGGTCAGGCTCATCAAATATTTGGTGGTATTTGAGAATCAGATATGTTGTTGGTTGGATGACATGGAAAGTCCCTTCCGAGGCTGGGCTCCATGGGTCTCACTTTTGCTCCAACTTTTACTTAAGGTATTGACCTTGGATACACCCTCCCCCACCCCGGCCCCACTTTCTTGAACCTGGTTTCCCCTCTCACAGAAGAATCCAGTTTAGGCTTGTGGTCCCCAAATATAACTGTACATTAGGGGTCGTTTGGTAAGCTTTTCAAAAATGAAACATTCGAGAGTCACCTGTTCCAACAGTGAATTAGGCCCCACCCCACCCCTTCCGTGCAGCAGAATAGAACTTCAAGCAGTGAGGGTATATTAAGCGCCAGGCACTGAGCTCTCCCTTTTCATGCTCATGACATTACCCTGTTGGCATATCAGTACCATGGAATGACAAGGACCCAGAGGCTTGGAGATGTGGGGACCTATCCAAAGCCATGCAGCTGGGAAGGGACAAAGTCACAACCTGGACCATTTCATATGCAGTATGTTGTGGGGGCTCAGAGCAGAGGGCAATGACTTTTCAAGGGGGGAAGAGTGGTTCAGGGCGATTTCACTAAAATGTGGCACTTGAATACAGGTGAGAAGGATGAGCATGGTTTGGCAGGCTTGGTGGGAGAGGTAAGGAGCAGCCGAGGTAAGGCATGGGGGTATGAGATGGGGCACTTAGATGGTACCGAGTGTTCTTCCCTGGCTCAGGGTGGGATGGAAGAAGGGGAGGTAGCCCCAATATCCATCTCCTGTCAGTGCCCCCCAGGAAGACAGCTGCTTAGGACCCCATCTGCCCATCAGTCAGTATTCCTTGACCCCCTACTGTATCCCAAACGCTATGCTAGTCGCTGAAGTTCCCAGAAGTGTGGGGAAGAAGTTTCCCTCTTGCAAGAGGCTCCCAGCTAGGAGGAAGACCAGACTATACTTTCAAGGAATGCCAAATAATGATTCAGACAATCACTCGTGACACAAGACAGCAACCCTGGAGGGGCCACGCTGCTCAAAGTTACCTGCAAAGTGAATGGTTCAGGCTGCACATTTTGGTTGAGGGCAGGGATGGGGAGATGTTGAAGAACCGGCAGATCCTCAGCTGAAGGGTGGGGCTGACTTGGAAAAGAAGAGGCCTGACAAACAAGGGGCAGGAGTGAAGGTGCAGAGGTTGGAGGCCAGGCCGTGATGTGCCAGATCAGGTGTCTGGCCTGTCCTGTGAGTGTGGCCTGGAGGAGTGCTAGGCCAAGGACTTTGATTTTGGAACTCCAAGATAGTTTGATGCCCCTGAAGCCAGTGACCAGGCAGGTGCCTCTGGTAAATGGCTGTCCCAGCAGCCCAGGCCTCCTGGCACCACCTGCAGCCCCAAGTCTGAGGACAGCAGCCACCCTCTACCTGCATTGCTGCTGTGGGACAATTAAAGAGCTCATATTTATAAAGGACTCTCAGCTCCTCAAAAGAGCTCTGCAGAAGTACAAGTGGGTTATAATTACCACCACTGTAATTAATGAGTCCAAACTTCTTAGAGAATGTAAAGTGTGTAATGAAAGGAGGGGGAAAGAAAGGAAAAAAAAAAAAAAAACAACCCTCCATGTGTTTGAACTTGAGATTTTTCCTTTGTAAAGTACAATCTGGTAAGGTATCAAATGATATTATATTCTCTCCTTTCAAAACTGAGCGGAACCCCAGATGGGATGCCTCAATGCCAGGGGCAGAGTTTCCGGGAATAATGGAGCATGTTACAGTTCTTTGAAAAACGCTGGGCTGGAAATCAATCCTGCCATTCCCAGTAAGTTGACTAGTTGCGCCTTCATCTGTAAGGGGATGATGCTACTCACCTAACAGGTGTGTGTGGAGGGTATGTCACTGAGCTCAGGAAGGTGACACACTGGACATACGGCAGGCCTTCAGTTAGCTTCAGTCCTGTGACATTTTACACCCCAGATCCCAACTGTTTGACCTGGTGAAGGGGAAATAATGCCTCCTGCCTAGCCTAGGAAAACACGTGCTTACAATCTTCCACTTTAATAAATGCAGTTATTTATAATAAGGTACTTTTTAGCTTTTGTCCTTTGGTGGTGATGGGGGATGATTTCCTTAGGATAATTGCCTAGGGTAGAAGGGAAGAAGCATTCTTACAGTTCCTGGAATGCATAGTTAAATTTCTCCCCTGAGGAGTTTATTCTGGGGCTAGCCAGTTGGATAAGGAGGCGTGTTTTACCACAACTTCACCAGCACTGGGTATTACTATTTTAATGTTTGTGGAAGTGGATGCCATTCCTTTTGCAAGGTTTACACATAATATTGCATATTATGCAAATTCAATGTTAAGGAATCCTTCTAAGGGCAAAGAGCACATAGAATTCACAGAGATGAAATTCACTTTCTAAGCTTGACTTGGTTTACCTGGTTATCTACAGGAGCCTCAGCTTCTTCTTGGTTTTGGTGCTGACATGTCTTATTTACTCCCAGATGTTGGGAAATTAAAGCCCAAGTGCTATTTTTTGCATTAGCTCTGCCATGTCATTTGCTAGAATTGTCCACATCTCTGTCAGTTTTCTTAAATGTATCAGCTCTGGTTAGCTCTCTTTGGCTAGAGTCAGCATTTCTCACTTCCGCTCTTGCTCCTATTTTGTGCATCCAGAATCTGTCAAGGCAACTCTAGTTATTTCCCCAAGTGTTTAACACACTCATATCCCACATGGGCAAACAATGCAGGGTACAAACCCACAGTCTGATTTAACTGTGAGTCACGGGTCCATACTCCTCCCCCAGACTCTGACCCCATGGGACCAAGGTCAGTTTTACTTGTCTTTGACTTGGGAGAGGAAAATAAAATAGGGACAAGTGTTAAGAACAGTTCCTATGTTGCCTAGAACCTCAGAGCCTGTCTGGAAAGGGGCCCACTCATACAGAGATTGGAGGGAGTTAAAAAGAAGCCTTCTCCACATGCCTGGATGGAAAGCTAGGGTTGCATTAAGGACAGTGGGAAGAGAGCAGTGCTGTCCTTGGGAATCTACAGGGACATACAGCCCAAATGCCTGCCTGGCCACCTAAGTTCCGGGATGATCTGCCCCCAGTGGCCCTGCCTGGTTGTACCTGCCTGTACCAGGGTGGGTGAGCATCTGACCCATGCTTGGGCTAGCTCATGATATTCTAGGGATTTGGGAATTGGGTTGTGGAGACTTTGGGTAGTCACTGTTGGCACTTGACCTGGTAAGGCAAGGTGACCATTTTCTGCTATGTATGTAGAGAAGAGAAAGTCAAATGTCAGGGGAAAGAGAGAGAGGGAGAGGGAGAAAGAGAAAGGTAGAGAGAGAATTGAAGTAGATGAGAAGATCAGAGATAACTGGAGCCAGGAGACCCTTGGTACCGGAGAAGGGAAAAGGAAAGAGAAAACCGTGGGCCAGTCTCCCTCATGGGCCACCAGCTTCCTGCCCTTGGAGCCGGGGATATTCCCATGAATCTTTACAATAAATTCCGTGTTTTACTTAAGACAGTCAAGTAGATTTTGGTTCCTTGTAATTAAATGATTTCTGCCTAAGACACTCATGCTTTTGTTAATAACTTGACCTCATTTACTAATGTGTATAATTTTTTTTAATTTTAAAAAAGAAAAATCTAATGGAAAAAAGATGCTAATTTCTCCTATTTATGCTTTTGCAATAGAGATTTCTAGTTGCCTACCCAATGTTCATTCTCCAATTTTTATAACAGAATCCTTATATTGGAGGACAGGGGTAGCAATGTGCCCAACTAAAAAGTTGGGCCTACATATCCCGGGACTCCTGGGTGGCTCAGTCAGTTGAGCATCCAACTCTTGATCTCAACAGGTCTTGATCTCAGGGTAGTGAGTTCAAGCCCCATGTTGGGGTCCAAGCTAGGCATGGAGACTACTTTAAAAAAAAGAAAAAGGAGAAAAAAGAAAGCTATATATCCCTAGCTATCTTGTAGCTCTCAGTGGCTAATGGAGCTGAAAGTAGCAGTCATTGGTGGGGCCTCCTTTTAAAGGGGGCGGACTCAGCTAGCACATGACCTTCCTTCCTCCCTCCCTCCCTTCCTTCCTTCCTTCTTTCCTTCCTTCCTTCCTCCCTTCCTTCCTTCCTTCCTTCCTTCCTTCCTTCCTTCCTTCCTTCCTCCCTCCCTTCCTTCCTTCCTTCCTTCCTTCCTTCCTTCCTTCCTTCCTTCCTTCCTTCCTTCCTCCCTCCTTCCCTCCCTCTCTCCCTCCCTCCTAGGATCCGTCCATCTGGAACATGGGTGTGATACTTGGAGCTACAGCAGCTATCTTGTGAATAAGAGTTAGTCACACTCTGAGGCTGGCAGAGCAGAGAGCTGGGAGGAGCCTGGGTCCTTGATGAAATCATGGACCACTCTAAGCAATGGGCAGGTATGGCCTATCTGGGCCTACAACTCAACCTCAGGAGTAGCTTGGGGAGCCTCTATTGTAGCCCCTTCATCTTGATCTGAATCCAGGTGTCATCTTTCCTCTCTGAGACCCACCTACATGACCCCCAAAACTCCTGTTGAATCAGCTCTCCTGGCTGCCACTTTCCTTCCTGATTGACTCAGATCCCCATCCCTGGTCATTGAAGCCCATCCCTCCTGCTTGACACTTCCACCCAATGGTGGGGGTGATGCCACCCAGCGGCCTACATGGAGAGCCAGGACCACAACCACAAATCTGGTTGTTAAGTCTGTGAAGGCAGGACCCTGGTCCTGGGGCATGCATCCCAACCTGGATCCAAACCCTAGCCTCCAAGCCAGGCTCCTCTCCGCTGGTCATCTGCCGCCTCTACTTAGCACCTTTCAAAGACTCCCTGTTGCCTCTAGAAGCTCACTTTATTCTTGGGCCTTTTCTCCCTGGTAAGTGTGAAGCTCTGTCCACCCCTGGCAGCTTTTCTCTTCATCCATCCTCAGGAAGCCTTCCTTGACCTCTGGACCAGGTGGACTTTCCCTGCTGTTTAGTCCCAAGAGACCCTGTCTGTCCCCTTCCCCAGCCCTCAGCACCCACTGTCAGATGCCTCCCCTGCCAGGCACACATTCCGGGAGAGGAGACCACCCTGCCTAGGCTCTGCCCTGTGCCCACCGTCAATTGAGCACCTGGCCCAGGGCGGGTCTTAGGAACTCTTTGTTGAGTGATGGAAGGTAAAGGCTTTGCTCAGGCAGAAGGCAGAAGCCAGGGCCTGGGTCCCGCAAAGAGGGCTGAGAAGTCCTAGCAACTTCTGGGTGCCTCAGCCATGACCTGGGGCTGCTTCCACCTAGCCAAGACAGCAGCCCGGCCTGGGCTCCACCGACCGTGCTGGTGAGGAAGGGTGGCATGAGGTCAGCGAGTGGCCGGTCCCCCACTGCCTGCTGACAGCCAGGCTGCCCCACAGTGAAGAAGCGGTTTCCTCTTCCTCCCCACCCCTGAAGAGAACCCAGGACCCTCCCTCCTCCTTCACTGGAAGTTAAAACCATCCCTGGGAGGTGCTGGATGAGAATTTGGTGTGGCCTTGGGAAATAAATCCAAATGATCATGCTACCTTAAACCCCATGTATGTGAAACAGATTCCCAGGGAAGGGATGTTCCAAGGTCATGGTTCTCCAACTTGAGCGGGCATCACAGTCCCCTGGAGGGCCTGTTAGAACAGACTGCGGCTTGGGCTCCTGCCCCAGAGTTTCTGACTCCTAAGTAGATTGGGGGTGAGTGCATGCCTGCCTAGCATGCTCCTGGGTAATGCAGCTGCAGCTGATCAGGGGGTCACACTTGGAGCTCCCTGCTCTACTGGGACATAGACAAACCAGCCTGGAGCCTCTGCCACCCCTCAGAAGCAGAGGAGGTGCCCCTGGCTGGCACTGCCAAGCTGGGAGGCCACGGTCAGATACCCAGGAAAGAACCTCCTCCACCGCCAAAACCTGCTGTTCAACACCCCCTGGGTGCTCTCCCCACACCCCAAAATCCTGGCGCGCCCAGAGCCTGGGCTCCATTCAGCTGCCTTTGCAACCCCTTCCTAAAACTGTTGAAAAGAGGGAGAAAGATCTAAAGTCCTTACTCTGCACTATGGAAAAAATATCAAGGAATTATCATGTAGCCTTAAACCCTATATATGCAAATGCACTCATTTGAATAACTGCCAATTTTTATGCCTCATCAAATTAGGTATTCAAATTCTAGCCTGTGTATGTACAGTTGTTTCTCTTCCTGGTTCAGGCTTAAGTAGTCACATGAAGGATGAGCTGCTGGCTTCTCTTCTGGGCCCCTGCTTCTTTAGAACAGAAAGGAATAATTAGGGATTAGTTTTCTGGAGCGTAAATTGTCCCTTTGATGGTTGGGCTGGCCCTCTTTCTTGTCATTTCTGTCATAGTAATCTGCCACCCCCTTCTCCCATGTGTGGGGCTCTTGAAAATATGTAATTTTTTATTTCCCCCGGTTTCACCACACCCCAGGAGGTCGCCAGGGTGTAAAGTGGGACCCACATTTCACAGGTGGGGAAACCGAGACCTGTGGTTTACACAGGCCGCAGTCTTAGACTCAGGCCTGGGGTTTTGGATTCATTACCCAGACCTCCCTGTTCTGTCATGTTAGTCCTCTGCATTGTACATTGTCCTGTTTTGCCTCACATCAAAACTGGTGATCATTTAAAGCTCATTGAAAGCTCTTTTATTCTTTTCAAAGTGTTCCATAAATAGCAAAGCCCTTTCAGTGTCCTCCTGATGACCCCTGGGGGCACGTGGAGACAGCTGCTCTTCACCCCATTTTATAGATGAGGAAGCGGGGCCTGAAGTTATAGGGCGAGTGAGAATCAGGGGAGTAATAAGGCGAGGCCATGCCCTCACCTGGTGACGTGAAACCAGCTTGCAGGAGGACTGTGAGCATCTCTCCCAACGTGCATTCTGGGACCTGGACATTGGCAGCTTGAGATTGACCGTGGTGGGAGTGTGACACCGTGGGAACCAGCAAACACTACAAATCAGGACGTTGCACCTCCCTCCCACCCCCAAACCTAACTCCAGATTCATCTCTCGCAGAGATATCTAGGATGGAGAGAAGCTTTCTTTTCCAGGCTTTCTGGATCATCCTAGCTACAGCCCTCAGCATCCCACTTGAGGCAGGCCAGGCACCTCACAGCGGACTCCCGAGAAGTGGCCCAAGTACCCACAGATGCCTTCAGCAGAGGGGCCATTCGCCTGCCTCTGAGCATCCTTCCAGCTCCTGCTAGTTCCAGTGGGATCTGCAAGGTCCCAGAAGACAGCCAAGGAAGGTCCCTCCATTCTAGGATTATATACCACTCCAGTACTTCCCCACCACACCTCTTTCACCCCTGGGACCCCAGGAGCTCATGAGTTGGGACATTCAGCACCTCTTGCCTGTCCCACCTGTCTCAGGACCCTTGGTAGGTAATGAATCCTCCATCCCTGAGGATGTTTAAGCTGAGCCTGGACAGACACGTGGCCAAGTTGCCGCTGGGTCAAACCCAATCACGATATGGAAGGTAAGGCCAAATGTCTTGACCTGAGGAGCCATGATTGTCCTCTAGGCTTAAGCTTGACCTTACTGGACCTTCAGAAGCTGCTGTCCTCTCCTGCTGGTGAAATACCTGGGCTTCCTGTCTCCCAGCCCTCCCTGCCTTGCCCATCACAACCCAAGGCTAGTGTGAGCAATGAGCTGTCTGGATGCCACTGTGGAGGCCCTCCCCTGCCTGACCTCAGAAGGCACACAGTGACTGGCACTCAAACCTTACATTTCCCAACGACATCTGCGCTAGTAGAACCTCCCCTTTGAAACAAGACGCTGGCTTGAGAAGGCCTCTGTTAAGTGGCTAGCCCACCCTGGTCAGCCTTGAGAACACAGCAGGGCAGTCCCGTAAGGAGCACCAGACCGGGAGGGGCCTGGAGATGCGGGTTCTCGTCTTGGCCTGAAAAAGCCTTTTCCTTTTTCCTGGATATTCGTGTTCTCATCCCTGGGTTGTAAGTACTGGCAAAGGACTGGGGGTAGTTCATAATGTTATTTCCTTCCTTTCTCTGAGACCTGCGGTCCATTCCAGCTCTAACCTCCCAGTCTCAACATTGCTGGGGTTATTTATCATCTCCCTGATACAGAGGGACTCCTTCAGCAAAAGAGACCCAAGACAGACGCATTTTAATGACAGTGGGAGAAAATGTTTGGTGCATTTGATGTTTATTTTTTTATGACTTACACCCCACCTACTCCCTCAGAGTATTCCAGGCAGTTTACAATATTAAAACATATAAAGAGCAACCAAAAATAAAACCAAAAAGAGGTTTCTGAGCCATTTAGAGGACGGAGAGGAAGAATGTTTCAGGAACCCGGAACAGTGAGGTCTGATTTACCTCTGAGCCTCCTGGCAGCCAAAGCAAAATGAAGTCGCCAAAGAAAGGTGATGGGTAACTTGGGGATTCTTGTGCAGGGAAACCTTTCCTGGAGGCGTGGCCAGGCTTGAGGCCTCAGACAAGGCTCGCTGCTCTGCCCAGGTAATGCCCGCTCTCCCCAGCTGACCTTAGCTAAAGTCCCAGAAATTACAGTGGTGCCGGCTATATTTCCAAACCAGCTTCATAAATAAACATGGGCGCCGAGGAGGAATTCCCCAAAGAAAGTTAGGAAATCAGAGTCATGTTTATCCTAAGGAGCAAGGCATGCAAATACGGCAGCTGCTTCCATCCGTAAATAGGAGAGGAGAGGGATTTGGTGGCTGTTTGCAATGATCAAGTGTGGTCTAGACCAAAATAGTCAAGTGTATTTGGGCTGGGAATTAGGTACAGACAAACATGAGGTAGCTCGCTTTATGCGATGACTGTCTGGAAACATGGGGGGCAAACTGGTCCCTCATAAAGGGAACGCGATTTTCCATGCGCTCAGGCAGGCATCAATTAAAGGGCTCCGTTTGGCTAATCTTTTGTTGAGCTTTAGGAACATCTGTCTCCTTTATCCATTTGGTACAGGTCTAATGGATGCCTGGATTGGAGAGGAGACCTACTAGACCCATCCAGCAGGAGCCAGTCTGCTTCCTTGTGCCCGGATGGTTATAAAACAAACCCCTTAGCAGCATTCCCCTCTTCTAGCCCATGCTCCATCTTGCTTCCTGTCTTGAGCAAATCAGTCTTTCGTTCACGCCACCCGAGCCAGGAGAGAGACAGCGTGGGGTCCGGGGGCAGCCATACAGCTGTAAAGGCAAAGGTGGGCCTGCCGGACCCATAGAGACAGCACAGCCACGGGGTTCCCACGGAAGCCCTGGCACCAGGGCATTGGCTGAGGCTTCTGGCAGAGGCACATAAGGCCAGAAACCCATTGCCAGTGGACGGGCTCACAGGAGCAGAACAGTAACCTCCAGGACAATTTTCAAAAGCCGGAGCTGAGCATCGAAGCTTTTCATTAGGGCTCTGAGGGTGTGTGCAGCCTCGTCTACCCCTGTCGGAGGGCCTCGGAGGAGAGCCTTGCTGCCGTTGTGGCTCCCCAAACCGCGAGGCTCCCCAGACGCATCAAAGCTGTGTCCAGGGACTCCGTTTACCTGGATGCCCTTCTTTCTTCCGCTTGTGGCTCTCAATGGGAGGCGATTTTGCTCCCCGGAGACATTTGGCAGTGTCTGGAGACATTTATGCAGACAGACGAGGCTGGGGATACCGGCCGAATACCTACAATGCACAGCAGGGCCTCACAGCAAAGAAGTATCCAGCCCAAATGTCAAGAGTGCCCAGGTCAAGAAGTTCTAGGTGGCAGCGACTTGGCCTCCAAAACTCAGCAAGGAGCAGCGCGTGCTCCAGGAAGCCCGCTTGACTCCTGGCTGTGCTAGGAGCCGCCGCCGCCGGGGTCCAGGGCCAGCAGAGAGCTGGGCCGCGGGGCCCTGACCAAGGGCCCTAGCCTTGACTATGGGCAATGCAGGCTTCGTGCCGTTTCTGTCCTGACCCTTCTCTCCCTCATGGAGTGAGTTCCCGGCGGGTGGGCACGTGCAACTCGGTGCAAAGTGGCCTCCAGCTGGTCCCTTCCAGCCTCGGTTTCCCCACGTGTGAAAGAAGGAGCACAGAGCCTTACAGCACTGACCTCATTCTGCCCCGAGCTTGCACCCCTCCGAGGTGACGGCTGCCCACTTCATAATTGGCCTCGGCATCAACGGCTGTAGCGAAGAAAGAAACCGAGAGGAACTCCTCTCCAGGAAATGAGCGGGAGGCAGAGAACCTGGCTAGCTACGCCTACTATGTAGAAGACAAAGTCATGGTTTCATTTCTTCCTGGAGAAGAGCCTTCTCTTTGGGGCTGTTGATTTGTACCCTTCTGGATTCTTCTCCTTGCTGCCGTAATGCCCCCGAACTGGCTGATTTGACCCAGACAACGCCTCCTGAGTGAGAGCAGGAGAAGGAACCCCTGAGGCAGCATCCATCCGGGAATCAGGCCATCTGGGGACAAGGATGGCCCTCGCTGCCGTGTCACCTTGGACAAGTCTCCTTACCTATCTGGGCCTCAGTTTACCCATCTGTCCAATGGGGATGTAATGCTCAGGCAACCTCATGGAGTTATTAGAAAGTCGATGGAGGAGGGGAAGACCAAGCCTGGGGATGCAGCTAATATTTCTGGAACCCTATCCTATGCCAGGCCCTTTACAGACAGCGCTGCCCTGGTGTTCATGCTGAGTCCTCCGTTCCGTGGAGGAGACAGCAGGCTCAGGGATGCTGATGAATGCTCCTGATCCCACCGTGAACTGGGATGTGAGCCCAAGTCTGCCCACCACCGAGGACCACATTGTCTCCTCCACACGACACTGTCGTGATTATATGCGCGGCCTGTGACACTGGAGAGGACTATCCACATGGAAGCCTTTCCCAGAATCCTCATCACGCTTTGTCCTTCATTAAGGGTACAGAATGTGGGACTGAGGGTATGCTGGGGTGGGGAGAGGAAAGAGGAAGTGGCGAGGGCTGCAGGAGGTAGGGTTCCAACGGGGCCCTGGAGGGTGGGGCGAGAGGAGCCGAGGGGGCGTGCCGGGCCGGGAGAGGACAAGACCAAAGGCGTGGCAGCTGGAAGGAGCGAGCGTGGTGGGTGCAGGTGACAGTAATGCTCACATCACATGGTGGGAGAGATGGGTGCGTTGCGGATAGCCCTCTCCAGTGTCACAGGCCGCGCATATAATCAGAGAGGCCATCTTCTCTGTCCTCCGTCCGTGAAATGCAGCTCTCGGATCCTTCATCCACACTCTGGGGTCACTGACAGACAAGTGGAAAAAAAAAAAATGAAATGTAGAACCCTTGGAGATAATTAGCATTTTAATTGGGATCAATGCTTCAGGCTAAAAGGAGGATGCTTTAATGTGGAATTCCAGGCAGCATCTGGCGAGTCCCGCAGGATCAGGGACACTCTGGCGGTGCCCAGGGACACCGTCCGGCCTACTTCCCCTGCTCCCCCCACCTTCCGTTCAATTAACCTCTCGGCTTCCTTCTCGGGAGCAGGCCGCCCGGGAGGTGCTTTACACGCTGTATCTCATTTAATTCTCGAAGCAGCCCAGAGCCTGCTGCAAGTACCGCTGTCCACCCCATTTGCAGGTGTGGTGTCGGGAGGCCGAGATGGTTGAAGCCCCTTGCCGAGGGTCCCACGCTCTTCGTGGCCCAGCTGACGCGAACATCTGGATCCGCTCAACTCCCTGTCCAGTGCTCTTTTGTTGATAGCTCTTGGCCTGATGGGAAGATCAAAGCGGGGCCCGTGTCCTCTTAGCTAGACCCCAGTTTGGGGTCTCGTGTGGCAAGAGTAAACGTGACTGCCCGAGGGCCTAGAGATCAAGGAAGTGTTCTAAAATGTCAATTTCCAGTTAATCGAATGTTCTCAATTTAAGCACCACATTTTAAAAAGTTAATTAAATAATAAGTTAAAAATAAGTTAATGTCATTTCATATGGAAATCATTCTAAAATACCATTCCTGCCTGCTCTAGCAAGTGGCACTTAGGGGAGCCAATGAGTTGGTCTGTAGGAAGTGGCCTCGAGCGTGGGGACTGGTAGATCTCTATAGTTTTTGACTTTGGTCCACTTGGGTGGGCAAAATCCATGACCCGCCTGCTTGATTCACTCGCATTTTTCCAAGAGATGAGAAGAAGGAGAAAAATAATAGGAGGGCGTGAAGTCGTAAGGATTGTACTGATCTCGAAGCCCCTCACTAACGCAGATGAGCTGGATTACCTGCAAGCCATCTGAACTGTTTCTAAAATGACAGTTGGCAAAATTGCATATCATTTGCCCAGCAAACCAAACAGGGGAGGTGTCCATGATTTTTATTCAGTTTGCAGCCCATTGAGAAGCCCCGAGCCCCCAGGGGGAGTCCCTTCCTACGTCCTGCCAAAACGGATTTTATAGCTGCCCAGCAAACACTACGCTTGCCCCATGAACCCCAGACCCTCCCTTTGGGTGCAGCCTTGGAGGGGCTCTCAAGAGAGGTGTAGCTCACCCAGCTACATGGGCCATGGGATGGGCAAGCCCTCAACCAGTTCATTCGAAGCATGTGCAAAGTAAGAGTCCACAGGATCTTAGCAGGGTATGGAAAGCCCTACCAAGTGCCAAGTTCAGTGCTAGCCTCTGGGGGTGTGGACAGGGCTATCAGGGGAGGCCCTACAGCTTCTCTCTGCCAAAATCGACCACCCCGGGCTGGGAACGCCCTGCTAAGAGGGCTGAGGTTTTAAAACAGCCGTTCCAGCAGGACCCTTTGGTCCGGAGCCTAAGTGCCATTTACGGGACATTTTAGATAGCCTTTTATCTTTACAACAGGAAGCTAGGTTGTGACCCAGGGTCCCCTACGTGTAGACACCAGGTTGGTTTGGAACATAAGCCCTGTCTAGAAGAAACACCATCAGACTGCAGATCAGGAGCGCCGGGAGCCAACTTAGGCATCACGCTCACTTTTCTGTGTTTCTCTATTTTGTACGCATTTTTCGAGCCCCTCCTATGTGCCAGGTCAAGTGCTGGGCACTTTAAAAACCAACATATCATCACAGCTTCCATGTCAGCAGGCTCCACGAGGCAAGGGCAAGGTGCTCGGCTAGGATCCTGGTGCTGAGTGAAGGTGCCAAGCCGCTGCTCCTGCCTGGCTCGGAGTTCTGCCTTGCCCGGAAGATACCCGGCTCCTTTATGGCTCTGAAATTCCATGAGCCATTTGCTCAGGCATGCTCTGCCATCCCCAGCCCCCCAAGCCACTACAGAAACAATGCTCAGAGCCAAGGGCGGTGTTCAGCAAAAACTGTATTTGTCCTTTACCCCACCTCCCACCTTCCCCAGTTCCATCCTTGATGCCAGGCAAGACATGGGCTTGGGTCTGGTTCCATTGTGATGCTGGGAATTAGGGTTCTGCCCTCCCAGTGTGGGCGGGGAGGAAGAGAACAAGAGAGAGGCATTTGAAAAGAGCGTGGTGGGGGTGATGGGGCATGCAGAGTGATGACCTGCCAATAGGGCAGTGTGGAGCTCTGCAGCCCATTTTTTTGGACCGAGGGGCAGGATGGAGCGGTATCCTTCCCCGTACTCAAGTCTACACGGCCCTTAGACCAGGACGACAGGGCCCAGGGCCCCCTCTGGCCATGATCCACGCCAGGATGGAGGAGGTCACAGAGCCAAATAACCATGTGCTAGTGGCCCCCTCCTTCTAGATCACATTTTGAAACACAGAACCTCAAAATCCCCTTCCCAAATGGGCCTATGTTTCTGGGGTCTGAGTGAATCTTTTTTCTGGGGTTCATGTCCCTGAGTTCTGACCACACTACCAATGTGTGCAGCCCTGGACCCCAGGGGTGGCCCAGAGGGCAGCTACTCGGGAAGGAGAAAGGTAGACCACGGGTCATGCATCTGCAGGCTGGAGGCAGAGACTCTCACAGCAGGGGATGGAGCCAGCACGGGACAAAGAAGGGGTGAGCCTGTGGGCTGGGAACATCCATTTGTGTTCTTGCTCCAGGCCCTGCAAATGTCAGGGGTCTCCAGTCCTGATATGAAAGACAGGGGCATGACAAAAGATGCCTCAGTGTCCCTGTGATGATCAGTGTGCTGCTTACTTACTAATTTTCTCAATTCATTAAATAAGACTCTAAATACTCCAGCCTAAAGTCGAAATATTCGTAAGAATAGCTTTTGGAGGTCCGGGACTCACTCGGATACATACGGAGGGCCTGTAAGGGCCAGCACTGGGGAGGGTGGGGAGGGGTGCTAGGCCCTGGGAGCCTGGAGCTGCCCAGAGAAGGGGGCAATGAGCAGGTAAGGGCATGGGTGGTAAACACTGTTTAAAGGGAAGTCCAGGCTTCTCCCACGGCGGCGATCCCAGCTAGTGTGGGTGGTCGGAGGCTTCCCTGAGGAAAGGAGAGAAGGCTACAGATGGGTAAACTGAGGCCCAGAGATGCTAAGTATTACGCTTAGAGTGGCTGTCATGATTAGACACCAACTTTCCCAACTCTGAGCTCAGTGGGCCCTGGGGCCGCCCTCTGTGGCCTGGATTTCATTTTCGAGTGTTCAAGGACACCACACACCAGCCTGCCTTTACGTAACTCACAATTGACACCCATCTTTAGATTTCGGCCTAGCCCCTGCTGATGCACACGTGCACACGCGTGCACACACACACATGCACGCACACACACCTGCTTCCAGTCTGGGTTCAGCGATGGGCCTGAATGGCAAAGAGACGCCCGGGTCCTGCCTTCAAGGCCTTGGGAGGAAAATGAGACCCGCCAGCCTGTTACAGGGCATCCTCAGTGCGGCTTTGAAATCCGAGGCTGGGCTCCCAGCCCTTCCCAGACCTTCCCCGCCTGTGGTTCTCCTCGCGGCCTCCCCTGGGGAAGCAGGCCCTGCCATGAAGCTGGGTTTGATCAAAGCCTCCCCAAACCCGAGCTGAAGCCGCAACTCTCCGCATTATTAAAGTGTTTAATAACTGTCCACGGCTCCTCCCTCCCAAAGACCCTGAAAGGCCTCTTGTTCCTCCTTCATTCACCCTCTCCCTTTTAATGGGAGGAGAAGGCGGGGGGCGAGGGGTGGATGGATTTGATTTCCCTCACCGAGTTCACAATCATAATCGCAATGTTCCTAATTTCCATGTTCTGGAAAGCTCCTTACAGTATAACAAATGCCCTAATTACCGTGTTTGCCGCCCCTTAATGTTGTTTTAAACACACTGCTCCGTTTCAGTCCCCCGCAACGTGGCAAATAAACTGCTGCTAGTTTTTCCTGTGTGCAGAACAGGTCTCCGGCCCGCCTGGATCCAGAGATTTCAATCTTGTCTGGCAGGCAGGGTAATTTGAAATTTAATCATCTTTCCCCCAAGCCAGAAGGCCTTATTATTACTTTCTCAGAGAAAAGAACAGGTCCAGAAATCAATCTGCAAAATTTGGTGTGGAGGGAGAGGGTGCACCAGGCTGTGGGTTCCTTGCCACCTCATTAGGGATCTCTGTTCGTGGGACAGTCATTGCGACTGTTTTCCTCTGGAACAGGCACAGCCACTCCTGGCAGAGCCGGTGGGCATGCCCTGGCAAGATCCCTCCCGCCGAGAACTCTCCCCTAGACCAGTCTTTCCTGCGCTCAGAATTCCACAGGGAAGGTTTTTCTTTTCTCTCTCTCTCCCTTGTTGAAAGGCAGTCCTCGTAGAGCGAGATGGTACAATGTGTGCTGGTCAGCCACTCTCTCAGGGCTCTCTCAGGGGAGGCCACCTGGTACCCAGGTTTCCCAGCTGCTCAATGAAGATGCTTTAGCGGCAGCCCACAGCCAGGTGAAAAAAATGTCGAAAGTTCTTGAGAAAACCCAAATTCTGTCCGTGGATTGTGGAGGAGAAAGGTTGGACTATACGGAGCCAGAAGCTAGTCTAAGGGACAATCTTCCTGTCATCAGCTTGCACACTTTTTTTTTTTTAAAGATTTTATTTATTTATTTGACAGAGAGAGAGAGAGAGCACAAGCAGGGGGAGTGGCAGAGGGAGAGGGAGAAGCAGACTCCCCGCCGAGCAGGGAGCCCGATGCGGGGCTTGATCCCAGGACCCCGGGATCATGACCTGAGTTGAAGGCAGACGCTTAACCGACTGAGCCCCCCAGGTGCCCCCAGCTTGCACATTTCTGAGTGGAGAAATGGCTCTCATCATGTCTGGCCAAAACAGAGATGCTTTCCTGTCTGGAATATCCTTGACAAGCTTGCATACACAATTTATGAACATACAACACATTGACAGATCATCTGTGGAGGAAATTTGAGAGACATTTTCCCACTTGTGGCCGCAGGCTTCAAATCTAAATGACCTAACAGCAATGATGTACGAAGATGAAAGAAACTTCTCTAAATCATCAATAAAAACAAAATTCAATCAACAATACCAAAGGGAAGATAGAGTTGTCCTGCTTGCACCTATAGAAAATGCTAATACAAGGTTGTTGACGTGGTGAAGAAAGGATCGAAGAGAATATAGTACAAAATAGAGGGGAAAACTATCTTAAAGGCATGTCAGGCAGTTAACTCGTGTTATTTCTTTTCCTGGATTTTGTCATGTTTGTGGTATTTGTCAGCTTTTTTAAGATGTGATTTGTTGTGATTTCTCATTGTAAATAATAGTCATTCTCATACCTAACTTTGTACTTGGCGTTCTTTTTCTTAATGAAAACCCAGGTCCAGTCTGGGCCGAGCAGCTGGAGCCTGCTGGCAAGTTGGATGTGGGTACTCGAGAACGGTGGTCAAGGATGACTCCAAGGTTATGTCTTTCCAATGTTTGGAGAGTAAAAAAAATTCCCCCTATTTTATAGAATAATGGGAATAACTGGGTTTTAAAAATGACCTTACTTGGCAACAGAAACTGTTGGCCCCTTACGTCGACTTGCTATTATGTTTTACATTTTGAATGCCACTGGTCTGTGAAATCTCAAGTCCAGGCTGGGCAATGGCTGAGCAGGACTGCCCGGGCGGGAGCGAGTCCTGGAGAAGTGCGCTTGGACAGAAGGGGCTGGCGAAGACTTGGCTCTAAGGCAAGGTGCAGACTTAGCGGTGCCAGGCCAGGCAGGGAGGGGCCCAGAGCACAGGGCCAGGAGAGAATAAGGACGGCTTCCCAGGGCTGGCCCCGCGTCCCTCTGTAGTCCCACCCGCACAACCCCTGCCTGTGTCTCCCCCGCAGCCCTGGCCCCACACACTTGCTCCCCTCCACACTCCCAGCCCTTTATGGTGCAAACCCTCGAGGGGTTTGGTGTCTCCGTGTGGCCCAAATGCCCTTCTGGGCTTCTCAACATGTGTGCACACACTTGCGGTGTATGCGGTCTACCTCCCATCCCGGGGCTCCTGGTCATCACAGGCTGAGGCTGACTCCCGGCACCATGTGGGCCAGGCCATGCGCATCCTCCGTGCACTGACCATGGAGTCACGTGGCGAAGGCCTGCGAAACCCTCCGCGACAGCAAGCAGCACCTCTGAACCCCTTCCCCTGTGCCCAACAAGAGGTCCAACCAAGGCCATCTTGGAAGACAAACTGAGCCTGTTTAAAGTCACCCTTCGAGGCACTTGATTCCCTCTAGCCCTCGGGTATGTGGGCAGCCGCCCAAAGCTGTTGGCTGAACCTCCAGGTTCTACCTTTTAATCCAGGGGGTGGCGCCAGTCAAGGTCAACCAACAAGCTCAGTTTGTCTTCCAAGATGGCCTTGGTTGGACCTCTTGTTGGGCACAGGGGAAGGGGTTCAGAGGTGTGCTTGCTGTCGTGGAGGGTTTCGCAGGCCTTCGCCATGTGGTCCCATCGGACAGACCCAGGTCTGTCTTCATCACACCTCAAGAGCTCCTCCAGGTTCTACCTTTTAAAAAATAGAGTCTAACTCTGAAAACAAAATCCCAGGAACAGGCTTCCCTCTCCCCCATTCAGGGCAGGCCTTCCACCGGATCTCCTTTCTGCCTCTGAGAAAGAGTAGCATTAAAGGCTCAAATCCTCTACCTCCACGGGCTTCCAGGAGAGAAGGCTGGCCCTCCCACCTGAAGGATGCCCCAGGAGATGCTGCGGGAGCAGGCGGGTGCCCCCAAAGGAGCCGTAAGGGGGTGAGAGCGCTAAGCTGGGGAATCAGGGAGCAGTGATGGAGTCTCTCTGCAGGTGAAAAGTCGAGTTCCCTTGAGTGTGGCAGCTCTGGCCATGGAGGTGGATGCCTTCCTTCATTGTGCTGCCGCTAGACTCTGCCAAAACGTCCGCAGGGGCCAAGACACCTGATTTAATTTAGAGAGAAAGCCAAAAGGAATGCAACAGTGTCAGAAGGAGGCCGCATGAGACTACCTCGGGGGTCCACGGAAACTCCCAGGCCCCTCCCCAATCTCTGATGACTGTAGGAAGTTGGCTTGTCTGGAAGCAAAGGGTCCATGTAAGTGTAGGCTGCTGCAGGCTCCGGGTTACAGGGAGGGTCGCCTGAGGCCTGGAATTTGACATCATCTGGGTGAAAATCTTCTTTTACCAGAAGAGGAACAGAGAAACCCACCCACCCCACCCCCGCCAAGGGAAAGGGTTTTGCCCGAGGTCCCAGGGCACCTTAATGCCAGGGCCCGGCCTGTGTCCCCTGAGGGCCTGTAATCAGGGGAGGGACAGCTGCAAGCTGTTGGAGAAACCAAGGAGCAAGGAGAGGATGCGGGGAGGGGGCTCTGAACTCAGGGGGACAGAGGCGTGGCAGATAGGCCAGGAAAACAGAGACAAGGCCGTCACCCCTGGAGATGCCTGGCGTGCTTGGCTTTGTGCCCTCCAGAGCAAAGCTGGAAACCCCTGGGGAGGCCATGGAGTGAGGTCAGTGGCTGGAAGGGGGAAGGGAGGCATTTTTCATCAGTCAGGGGCAAACACTTGTGGGCTCTAAAAATTAAGAAGCCCAGATCCATCTCTCCGCTCCACAGATGAGGAGCCTGGGGCCCCCCGCAGGGCTGGAAGCTGGGTCTTCGCCATGGCCTTATGGGGCTGACAGGAGGTGCGGGCACTCTCTGCTTGCTTCCTTCTAAGGAGTGACTGGCACTTTCTTTTCCCACCTCAACCCCCTTTTGTTTTCTCTTCCTTGCCCCTGGTGGGGAGGGGCCTTGGGTAAGACAGAGTGAAGACAGACATTGCATCAGCTTCGTAAAGCATCCAACTGATGTTACGACAGATGTGTGTAGCCAGAGCCTTCCCTGAAATGCATATGTGACCTGGGGACTCGAACCTCTCTCTGGGTGGATGGTGAGGACCACTGTCCGGAGCCAGAAGGCATCGTCACCCCTCAGGGACCCAGTGGAGAGACTGGGGGAGGCTGGGGGAGGGGAAGTAAGAAGAAAGAGAAGTGTGCCCAGGATGGAAAGGGGCCACGGACCCATCTGGAAACAGACCTGCCACGAGGGGGGCACCGCAGCTGACTGAGAAGACCTTCCCATCAGCAGGAAGGATAGACCCACAGCCAAGGTCATGGGTGACAGAGCGTGCTCGTGGAAATGGTCCAGTTCTGTTCTGAGCTGTCATCACATAGGCCCAGAAAACCCAGGAGAATAGAGATGTGAGGTCAGGGAGGGAAAGATTCCTCACTAGGGTGCGAAATCACACACCACAAAGGAAAGGGTCGACAAATTTAGCGAGTCACAAATACTTCTGTGCTTCGTTTGTACTGATTTAAATAACACCACCACCACCAAAACAAAAGGAAAAGACAAGCCAGTGACTTAGAAAAGACAATTTCTCACCATTTTATGTGGAAAATTTCAAAGATCTCCAACAGTTAAAAGAATACCCATGTTCCCACCCCTTACATTAGGGGTGGGCAAACCATGGCTCACAGGCCAAGTCCAGCCTATCTCTTCTGTTTGTGTGGCCTACGAGCAAACAGTGATTTTTACGTTTTTAAGTGGTAAAGAAGAAGAATGATAACTTTGTGACATTATATGTCACACGAAATTATATGAAATTCAGCTTGTAGCATCCATAAATAACATCTTATTGGAAATAGGCCCATCCACTTGACGAATCGTCTGTGGCTGTTTTCATGATACACCCGGAGCTGAGGAGCCATGGCAGAGCTCATGTGGCTTGCAATGCAGAAAATATTTACTCTCTGGTTCTTTAAGGGAAAAATTTGTTGGCCTCTTAGATTCTACGATTAATATTTTCCTGCTCGTGCTTTATCACATATCCACCCAGCTATGAAAAGAGATAGTTGCAAATCAGGGCCTAGCAAAAGATTAAGATCCAAAATAACCTGAGAAGGAGCGGGTCCTGACTTCTTCTGAGGAAGGGACAGGAAAAGCGCAGAGAGGAGTAAAGGACCCGCTTGCTCCTTTATCTGGGCTCCATGTGTATTTAGAACTTTCTAACAGTAAGACTATGATCACTGCTGTTGTTTTTCTCCTGGTAACGGACTGGGCCAGTCTGGGTGTTGCAAACAAAGAGTTGTGTTTATGTTTTTGGAAGATTTTTTTATTTTATTTATTTATTTATTTATTTTTTAAAAGATTTTATTTATTTATTTGAGAGAGAGAGAGTGAGAGAGAGAAAAAGCACAAGAGGGGGCAGCGGGAGAGGGAGAAGCAGACTCCCTGCCGAGCAGGGAGCCCGATGCGGGACTCGATCCCGGGACTCCAGGATCATGACCTGAGCCGAAGGCAGTCGCTTAACCAACTGAGCCACCCAGGCGCCCTGGAAGATTTTTTTTTAAAGATTTTGTTTATTTATTTGAGAAAGAAAGAGAGAGAGAGAGAGAGAGCATGGGGGGGAGGGGCAGAGAGAGAAACAGACTCCCTGTTGAGCAGGGAGCCCGATGTGGGGCTTGATCCCAGGACCCTGGGACCAGGACCCGAGCTGAAGGCAGATGCCCAACCGACTGAGCCACCCAGGCGCCCAGGAAGATTTTTTGATTAGTGTGGACTTTATGCTCCAAGGAGGCAGGGTCCACGCAGCGCCGCGTGTGTCTGGCACCTAGCACAGTGTTGGGCCATACGTGACCTCCATCAGTATTTGTTAAATAAATGCAGCCCTGAATCTCTGAGACCGGAGATGAGTCGCAAGCCCCTGCATCACCAAGGTATTGCCCTCACTTGCCTGTGATGGGAATCCCTAGCCTACCGTGTCACCTGCAACGAGAGGCTCTGGGAGAGACTGCAAGGGAAGGTGCCGATTTCATTAGCCATGATGCCTGGTGGGAGCTGCAGGGATGATCTGGAACGTTGCCTGCATGGAAGGTGCTAACATATAGGTAGGAGCCCCACGCCTTTGTCCTAGGTCCCCATAATGCAAGGAAGCGGGGGAAGTGTGCCCTCCAGCGGGAAGCAGGAAGGGTGTTTTATGCAGGTGTTTGGCTGTACCATTTTGGCTTCCTAGGTAGCTCCTGAAAACAAGCTTCAAAATAGTTCCATAAAAGGCAATGTGATTGCAAACAGGTGTCTCAAAAATGCCTAATATGGCCTACTGTTACTGAGTAACATTTTTAAAAAAGAATCGAAGAGCAGTCGGTTTGGGGTAGTGAAAAAGATCAGAAAAGCAGTATAATTGGGAGATTCACAAGCGGCTGGCAAGGCATCCAGGCTCCAGACGCCGATTCCTTCGCTGTCTCTGAAACAGCGTGTGCTGTTCTTTGATTGCAAAGATGCCTTCCCTCGGCACCGAAAATTAATTGGTCATTCCTTTGGAGGGGTTGTTTGGGTTTTATTTATTTATTTATTTTCATTTTGGCAAATTGGAAAGGCTGGCGTGTGTCCGCCCATTCATCCAACATTCATTCCTAGGGGAAAGGAGCATACATTGGGCATCTATTTTGTGCTCCACCCTGTGCCAACAATTATATTCCTTCATTCCTTCATTCATTTGTCTGTCCGGGAATCTCATGGTCATGGTCAGGGTCCTGTGCCTCAGGGGTTTCTGAACGGGAGGGACTTTTGATAGACGAAACAGAAGAATCCACTTTTCCTGTCAATGATTGGTTTAATAATGATCACATGACTCAATCTGAGTTGATGAGACTTGAGGGCACGTCTTTTGAGCTTCTGGAAAAGATTTCTTAAGAATGGACACAAGATGGGGCGCCTGGGTGGCTCAGTCGTTAAGCGTCTGCCTTCGGCTCAGGTCATGATCCCAGGGTTCTGGGATCGAGTCCCACATTGGGATCTCTGCTCCGCGGGAAGCCTGCTTCTCCCTCTCCCACTCCCCCTGCTTGTGTTCCCTCTCTCGCTGTGTCTCTCTCTGTCAAATAAATAAATAAAATCTTTAAAAAAAAAAAAAAGAATGGACACAAGGGTTTTCTTTAAGGGTGGTGAATATGTTTTGGAACTTGACACAGGGCACCGTTGTGAGCATACTAACATTGTGACTTTACACTCTAAAATGGTTAATTTTATGTTGGGTGAATTTCACTTCAAGGAAAACCAAAAAAACGGACATGAAGATGTGTCATTTGCCTTGCTGGCCTTTTCCTAATGCCATGTGAGGATGTCAGCCTGGAACTTCAGCAGCCATCTTGTGCCCATGAGGGCACCAGCCTGGAGACAAACATCGGTACGCTGAGAGTGGCAGAGCAGAAAGATGGAAAAAAATTAGCCTTGATGGCACAGAGGAGCTGTGAATTAGCCGGCCCTGGGATAGTCCTGTCTTTGGATAATTATATGTAAGATGTTAGATACCTGGTTTGTTGAAGTTGTTTGGAGTCACATTTTGTCAGATGTTGTACTACTGGGGCAGAAAGCTCTCTGATTACACACGGTTCTGGTTCTGTTTCCTCTGGCCTCACAGGGCAGGAATCTCATCTCTGTTCAGCACCCTATTCCCACTGCCTATAGTCTTGCCTATCACAGAGTGGATGCTCAGTATTTGTAGAATAAATGGGCATCTTACCTAAATTATTTCATTGAATTTTTATACCAACTCTGCGAGATAGATAGGACTACCTGATTTTAAAGCAGAGATAGCTGAGTCGCAGAGACGTTAAGTAACCTGCCTAACGTCGCAGAGGAATAAATCCAGCTCTGTCTGTTTCTTGTTCCAGCCTGCCCTGCAACCTTTAAGTGCAAGACTGTGGACGAAGACAGAGCGGCACGTGCATCTGTGACATGTCTGTGGCCGGTTTGAGCTTTGCAAGAGTGCTGCTCAAATGGTCACACGGCTTCCGTTTGTGTGGTTCCGTGGTACGCTGGGACATGGACCTTCTTGCGGGGCTCTTGTTGTTGCCCTGTCAGGAGGGTGGGGATGGAACTGTTCCCATCGCAGGGATGACAAGGGTATACTGAGAGCAGGAGAGTAAGATGATCTCTCCTCCCCCATTATTGCAATAGTTCAAAGGCTTCATGAGATGAAAGTCATCTGGGAGCTGTAAAACACTGGACACGGTATGCAGTTATTGCGGGAGCCCCCGGAAAGGGATTTTCAAGATGACAGGTTCATAATTACAGTAGAGTACAGTAACGGCAAGCAATTATTAAGCCCCTACTATATGCCGGGCACTGCATTAAGTCCTTTACTTGAATTTTCTCATTTAATGCTTCCAATGTCAGTAAATAGATACTGCTGTTATCTCAGATCCGCAGGAGACAACTGAAGCCCAGAAAGGTTGAGCGATTCTGCCAGAGTCACACAGACATACCTGGAGGAGCCAGCATTGACTCCAGTCTGACTTGGCCACTATAATAAAGTGCCCACCTGTTCCCGAGTCTCTGACACATAACTGTGGTCTTTGATACAATCAACCAAACAGGAAATTGTACTTTCCCATCACCTTCAAGGATGACCAAAAAATGGCCCGAAATAAGATGTGCCTCTGCTGAGTGATTTAGACTCATCTCTGCCTGTCATTCTCCCATTGTAGCTTTGCTTCCTGTTGTTAAAGGTGATTAATTGTAAGAATTGTCCCATTCAAAAAGACAAATAGCATCCTGGGGAGGGTCCTCTTGTTAAGTCTGTATGAGTATAATCATCTGAGTTAATCGATAGTAAAGGCGTTGCATGAAAGAGTGAAACATCCCTCCTCACACATACACCGCGCTCAAGTTCAATTTCACCTGTAGCTTCTGCACTGGGTGGGTGGGGGGGTGCAGTGTGCTCACTTACACAACCTAGGAAAGTGGCTTAAGTATAAATTCAGGCATCACATACATGGAGTAGATTTTCTCTTCCTATGAAAAGCTGAGGAGGTCCTTAAGCCCTTCCTACCACCGAAATGCAAAGAGAAAAATTGGCCATTCGGTCCCAGGCACCTGTAGGAGACAGAATTGCCAAATCAGAGGAGGGCCACACCTCCAGCTTTTGTGGCAGGTTTGAATAGGAGCAAACACGGGGAAAACTAGGCAAAGCTTTGGAGGAGCAGCTAATAAAGACCCTGCTCTTGCTGTGGGGGTCTTGTGCACTTCTAGAGCATGAACTCTCCAGCCCCGATGCAGAGGAATGAGCACCCCATACGGGATAGTCAGAACTGGGGCGGGTGGGCACGGAGAAGCAGGGGATGATCCCCATCCCAGATGACATCAGGCGATCCAGGGCAGTGGTAGGGTCCTTCCTTACCTAGCTCCTCACTCATGCAACCCGGGAGGTGAGATTACCATTAACAGAAGACCCCCACAGGCGCTATAGTTATATAATGTTATGGTAGATACATATTTATGCTTCAATGTTTGGTTAGAGACTCTACACAGTTGATTCTATGGTCTGCATTCAGTACTTAGCCAGTGCCCCTTCCTTTTTATAAAACCTTGACCTTCAAGAATCATTCCTGGTGTTATTAAGGAGAAGTAATACAGCCAGGCGGACCCTGGAGCACTTATAGTTAATGATCTGGTGCTTACCCATGTAAAATGCTGGTGGACAAGGGAGTTGCTACAAACCACTTGGATGGCAATTGAACTCCATGGATCGAAGTCTTTCATACTTCCGAAGGTGGTCATTCTTCTTCTGAAAATATATACTAATCACCCAGGCTACGGCGATGCTCCGTGCACGTCATTTATAACAGCAGCGATCTGAAAACAAGCGAAATGTCCAACCATAGGGAGTGCTTAGGTGAAGTGGCGCGTCCTCTTAAGGGACTATCAGGGAGCTGTCAGGAATTATGCTTACAAAGATGGTGATAAATGGACATGCTTACCGTGTAGAGCGAAAAAGCAGCACTCAAAATTGAATGCACACCGATTATAATCTATAAAACAATAATAATCTTATGTGCTAGAATGAAGCCAGAACCTGAGTCATGTCTGGGTAAGGATCCAGATCTTTCTAAGCATGCTTGGTAATCTTGTGGGGTGGGCTCTCAGGGGCACATTTGCATGTGCTGGCTGGCATGAAGTTTTGTGGGGGGGCACCCAGTGGGGCGGGCCCCAGGGAACCAGCATCGTCAGCCTTTGGTATATGGTTCCCCGACCCACTCCCATGGTCAGCCCGAAGGAAAGAGGGCTGCAGGGGGATACCAGGTACTGTTTTGATGAGGTGTGCCAGTGACCTATTGTCATGTAGCATGTCTTCATGGCAGAAACCCATGTGGCAGCCCCCTTGCTGGCTGGCTGCAGCCTCCCTTGGGCACCTCACAGTGGTCTAGGAGGTGGTGAGGTCGTGTCACCCCGCAGCGGCCCCAGATGTGGGCATCACCAAGGGCAGCTTGAGAACATGACAGCTGCGCTCTGGTATTAGGTTGGCCTGATTTGTGAGCATATACCGAGCACACCTGTGTGACTCCAAGAAGTGTGTAGTGTGTGTGTGTGTGTGTGTGTGTGTGTGTGAATTGACAGGCAGGGCAGAGCCAGAGAAGCAACAAGGCTACTTGGGCTAGGCTGGCTTGCAGAAATCTTTTTTTTTTTTTTAAGATTTTATTTATTTATTTGAGAGAGAGATCGCATGAGCAGGGGGGAGGGGCAGAAGGAGATGGAGAAGCAGACTCCCTGGTGAGCAGGGAGCCAGACTGGGTTTATGACCTGAGCCGGAGGCAGATGCTGAACCGACTGAGCCACCCAGGCGTCCCTGGCTTGCAGAAATCTAAGTGACCCATACATACATAAGTGTCTGGAGGAAAACCTATCAAAACACTAGCAGTAGAAGAGGACAAAAAAAAAAGGAGCCTGGGGCAGACAGATGACCTTCACAACACCCCTTAGAGATAGTGAGTAGGGTCTAGTCAGGTGCTACAAAGGTCCTTGAACTAACTGCCATCCCCGCAGAAAGGATGACTAGCGACAGCCTCAGGCAATCCTCAGATACTTAGGTCCTAGCTCAAACCAGACACTGTCCTAGGAATGCAAAGGTGCATTGGCCCAACCCTGACCTTCCAGGAGCTCCCAGTCCAGCACCAAACCCCTGCCTGTCTCTCCAGCCTCAGCCCCGCCCCTCTTCCCCCGCCTCCCCCCCACCCCCCCGCTCTGTGCTCCCTTCACTTTCTTCTAGCTCCCTGCTACCTCAGGGACTTTGCTATTCCTTTTGATGAGAACACTATTCCCTTTCCTCCTCCTGGCTAACTCCTACTCACAGCCCAGGGCTCAGCTCACATACTCCCTCCTCACAGTCTCACCTCCATGCCAACCCCTCAGTCTCAGTCCTATGTGCTCATCGCTCCCTGATTTTTCCCTTCATGGCACTTCTCAGCTTATAATCTTAGATGTATGTCATTTAATGGGATTGATGTCCAGCTCCCCTGTGGGACTTCAAGCTCTGTGAGGGGTGGGGCTGTGAATGTGGGCTTGGCACAGTACTCACCTGGCGAGCACTGAGCAAGTATTTGTTGGATGGATGGATGGATGGTTGGGTAGATGGATGGATGGATGGATGGTTGGATGGTTGGGTGGGTGGATGGATGGATGTATGGATGGATGAATGGATGGATGGATGGATGGATGGATGGATGGATGGATGGATGGTGGGTTGGATGGATGGATGGATGGATGGATGGATGGATGGACAGATAAATGAGATGGGAAAGAACATGTTATAGCAGGGATAGCGAGAAGGTTAGCATGACAGGAAGGAAGAGTACATGAAATGACTCCGGGGGTGAAGTGGGAGCCAGACTAGACAGTGGCTGGTCAGTCACACAGAGAGCAATGTGCAGTCACTGTAGGGTCATAGGGAAGAGGTTAAGGGGACCAGTTTAGGATTGGGGCAGAGAGGAGGTGATAGCCAGGAGACAGCCAAAAGGAGACATGGGCCACAAGTCTCTGGGTATCTGTCTGTCCATCCTCTTGCCCTTCAAACTGGCCTACCTACCCTCCCTGCAGGCTACCTGTGACTAATGCTGGGACCCTGCCTGCCCCTAACCTGTGACCTCTCAGCTCTGCTATAGGGTCCTGACCTAGACTCCCTTTCAAGGTCTTGGGTGGACGCCCTGGTCAAGTCCCTCCCTCTGGCAGCCAGCCCTCCTGGAGGCCAGGAGCTAGTGAAAACTCTAGACAAGAAACCTCTCTGCCCCTCACACTTGTGTCAGGGCCCTGCCTACTGAGCACAGCCTGGAGCAAGGCACCGAGAGGCCAGGCTTCCTGTCACCCGCGCCCTGGAGCAGCTGAAGGACCGTGAGCAGGAGCACATTACGGCTGGCAAGCCGCTGGTGGGGCATGCTCAGGCTGCCAACCAAAGTACCACAGACCAGGTGGTTAAAATAGCAGAGCTGTATTTCCTCACAGCTCTGGAGACTAGAAGGCTGAAATCAAGATGGCGGCAGGCTGGTTTCTTCTGAGGCCTCTCTTCTTGCTTGTAGATGGCTGTCTTCTCCCTGGGTCTTCACGTGGCCTTCCCTCTGTGTGTGTCTGGATCCTCACGTCCTCTTCCTATAGGGACACCAGTCACACCGGATCAGGGCCCACCCTGATAAATGTATTTTAGCTTAGTTACTTCTTTGAAGACCCCCATCTTCAAATATGGTCACATTTTGAGGTCCTAGGGGTTAGGTCTTGAACATAGGAATTTGGGGGGATACAAGTCAGCCTGTCCCAGGAGCCCAGGATCAACATGTAGAGTCCCCCAAGCTCCCCATTATGCAGACTAGAACACAGGGCCTGAACTGAAGGGGAGGCAGAGAAGGGAAACCCAGAGGAGCTGGGGCTGCCTCCCGTGGGAACACAGCAGGAGGACATCCTGACCCTCCGACCCTCCCTGCCACAGGCCTCCTGGGGACCCGCTCCTCCCAGCCATCAGCTCTCAGGCTAATTGCTTGGCAGGGATGCCACAGGCGGGGGGTGGGGGGATGGGGGGGTGAAGCGGCCTCGAACAGGCTTTGAGCTCCTCCGAGATAGGGCGTCTCCACCCCAGAGCTTATCAGCACGCTGCTGGGTCAGGATCCAATAATTAGAATGACATTCCCAGAGCAATTTGGTGGAGCGTTTGCCCTTCCATTCACGCCAGCCAGACAGGGCCTCTGGTTTGCAGCTTCTGAAAAACAAGAAATTCCAGTAAGGGATTAATGACTTAATTATAAATGCGGCTTGGAAATGCAAAGGTTATTAAGAAGAGGAAAAGATACATGCTAATAAGAGACACGCTATTAACAACAGAATAAAGATTCATTGTTGGCGCCGCTGTAAAGTTTTCCAAGTTCAGTAATAAAAACCACCTGGTCTGCGGAGGGCTGGCTGCCATGGTGACAGGCCCGGCGTGGCTGGGCTGGCTAATGAGGCGTGTCCTCCCCGCCTCTGATCGTGCTCCCCGAGGGGCTCGGGCTTCCTCCTACGATTGGCCCCCAGGCCTCAAACCACCCCGGGAAGTGCTGGGCCTGTGCCCATTTGTAAGAAGAGCACAGCGAGGCGGAGGGGAAACATCGGGGGCAGCGGGGCCCCAAGGATAGTCTGACTCTCGCAGCCGCTGAAGGCCCATCGGTGGGAGAAGTAGAACAAGCTAGAGCTGTCCGGAAGCTGGGATTCTGGGAAGGGGTTCAGCCCTCCCAGGTCAAAGCCAGCACACCCTCTCATCCGTGGCGGTGAGGACTTCCCGCCCGAGCCCAGAATGTTACTAGCGTGTCTGTGAACTTGGACTTGCCCACTGGGAGAGTATTGGAAAGGACCTGACCCACGTGGCAGGGCATTATACCAGGTGCTTTGTTCGCATGAAGTCCTTTCATCTCTGCAACCATCTTGTGGGGCATTACTGTTCCCACATTTCACTGACAAAGAGACAGAGGTACGCAGAGGTGAAGAAATGTGCCCAAGGTTGCGGCACGAACCAGTGGCAGAGCTGGGATTCAAAGCCAAGGCCAAGGCCCTCCTCACAGGAGGGGGGAAGCAGGGGCTGAAGGCACTTGGACTAGAGGTTCCCTACCGGCAGGGCTGGGTCTTCCTCATGCGTTCTCAGACGCAGGGCTCCAACTCCAAGTCACAAACAAGCTTCACAAGGATCTGGGTCACCAAGTCAGCCTTCTTTACTAATTAACCAGCTGTGCCCACGTGTCTCTCCCCAGGGCCACCAGGCCACCTACTCTCCCACTGCACATGCCCGGGAAGCAGCTTCCCAGAGTTTCCTCAGGGGTTCATTGCTCCAGATAATCACCCCATGGCTGATGGGCTGTGGGGAGGAGGTAAGAAGGGGCAGCTAATTCACCTACACCTTCCCTCTCCTGCCCCCAGGACACGAACCATGAGTTAAGGTGGAGTTGGTCAGGCCCTGGCAGGAGGGGTCAGGAGTCTTGGGCACCCTTGAGAGAGGGGAGGAAAGACCCACACAGAGCAGACAGGGAGACTGACACCCCTGCCCCTCCTCACCGACTTAGCCGGCCAGCTCCACGAGGGACCACGCCTGCCCCATCACCGGGGACCCCCGTGCCTCGCACAGCACCCAGCACACAGAGGGTGCTCAGTAAATCCTGGAGGAATGAATGGTCTGTCAGAGCAAAGCAGCCTTCCAACGCCAACTCCTACCTCTAGCGATGTTCAAATCCACCTCTGCTTGCAGCCCTCTCATGACGAGGAGCTCACTCCATCCTGGGGCACCCATCGACGGTGGTTAGAACCTCTCTTCTTGTCCTGAGCTGAATGCCACTCTTCCAGCCACCACCCCCTGGCACCCCCGTGCCCTGAGAGTCACCAGAGCCTCTGCTCCCGTATCCACAGGAGACAGCACAGCCGCTTCCTCGCTCTGTGACCCTCCCCATTTCTAAACCTCTCTGAGCCCCATTTTCCTCAGCTATAAGATATGGAGATGACAACACCTTGCTGCAGCAAGTAGACCCGTGCACTCACCAGCTCCCGGCGTGGGATAGACTGAAACCCTGATGGGTCCATCCCACCCCGCTCAGGGCATCAGTGCCTGCTTGCTCCTCCCAGGCCACGCACCCCTATTTATGACGGATGTCCCTTGTCATGGTGCCTGCACCCCTCTGTGTTCTTGGCCCCTCCTGTCCTGGGCCAGTCCCAGGCTAAGCCCGACCCCAACTCGAGACACGGCAGGACCGCCCACCAGCACTTCCGGCTGCCCTGGAGAACTGCCTGGGACAAAGGGAGGAAGAGAGAATGAGGAGAGGATGTGGCTTGTGGCTTCTACGGACACCAAGTAGGGGAGCCCCCGAGAGAGAGAAACCAGAGCGTGGACCGCACTGTGTTGGGGTCTGAATCCCGTCTCTGCTCCTGGCCAGCTGCCTCTGAGCCTCAGCGTTCTCCTCTGTAAAGTGGGGCTAACTCTTCATTTGTACGGTTGCTACGGACATAAAAATGCGATCGCGATCACAGGTGTCTGACACACAGCCAAGAGACCACCTCTGCGGTCCAGCGTCCTTGTTACTGAATGTGCATTTTGTTGCTCCTGACAAATGATTGAGGGAACCTGGGGCTTCGTTTTGCTTTACTTTGCTTTGGTTGTTAACCAGGAGGGTTTTTTGGTTTTGTTTTTTTTTTAACAAAGAGATCTTTGGAACCCCGGGGAGCCCCCGTCCCAACCCAGCCCTCAGGCACACCTGACCACCCACCCCAGGAGGGCTCTCGGGGGCAGCTCTGAAGCCCATCCCTCATCCCTCAGGCAGTGTCCTCTGGCCAGCTTCAGACCTGCCACCAGCTGCCCTAGAGAGAGAGGGGGTACAGGTGGGGGCAGGGGTGGCAGAACCCTAGAGGAAGGTGGGTGAGAGCAAAGGGAAAGGGGGCCAAGGGGAGGGAGACGGCTCATCTAAAATGGGGAAACTGATGAAGAAATCTCCATCTAATTAGACAGGTTGCAGTTTTAATCAGAGTTTCCTCGGCAAAACCTGTTTGCATGTTTTCTGTCATTCAGCCAATGTGTTAATTAGGCAAATAATATTAATAATGATATTCACTTCGGGAAAGTTAAGAGGGGAGGGAAAGGTGCAAGTGACAGTTTGGGATCTGCCGAGGGGCTCGACTTTGCAGGTGGCAAGAGAGAGTGGAAAGAACGTGGCCTGGGGAGGGTGCCCTAGGGCCCCTGCGCCTGCTCCGCTCTGAGCCTGTTTCCTCATCTGCACCCTTCCTCACGACTCATGGAGGCTTAACTGAGGTGACCCGTGTGAAGTCCAGGAGGCTGTGTGCACGGGGCAGGTCAGGACAGGCACGGCTCGCTGGTTTCGGTCCTGCCTGCACTGCCCACCCACCTCTGAGCTGGAGTCCTCGCTGCCCCACCAATCACACCCTGTCCCCAGGCGCAGTCTCAGGCTGGCCTCCCACTTCCTTTCCTGTCCACTGAGTCCGGCATCGGGATGAGGGGAGGTTCCTGCAGGTCCACCTTGCCTCTACCTTGCAGCCAAGCCTGTCCGGAGCCAACGTGTCGCCTGGCCAACCCCCGCCCCCGGCATCCCAGGCCCCTACTGCACACCTTCCAGACTGCATTCCTAGGAGGGAGCGCCCTCCTAACTCACAATCTGTATCACAGAAGGAACCTTAGAAATCAGCCAGCAACCCTCCTTCCCCCCCAATACCTGGAGCCCCTCCATGACATCCCAACCAGTCTCAGCTTGGGTATACCCCGTGACGGGGCACTCACACCCACCAATGCTTCCTGACCATCAGGCGATCTGGGCTCCTCTTTGTTTTGGATTAAAATACTTCTGGTTGCAATGTTTAGTCAATGGACCCAGTTCTGCCCCGTGACAGGCACAAAAGCCCAGCCTCTCTCCCGCAGGGTCTTCTCTCCGGGATCTGCAGCCCCAGGCTCCAGGCAGGTCCTGGCAGACCTGATGCTGCCTCTTTGGATGCTTCCTGAGCACCCACTATGTGTCAGGCACTGAGTCTGGGCATCTTCTACATGGTGTGTGTGCTCCTTCATCCTCCCAGCCAAGCTCATCGGACAGGACTCCGGACCCCCTCACGGCTGAGAAAACTAAAGCTCAGAGCTGGAAAAATTACTCAAGCTCTCTCGGTAATTTAGTCATTGAGGAGAGGCTAGAACTCAGTCTCTGTATTGCACCCCACGATCTTTCTAGAAGAAACCCAGGACCGGTTCAGGCAACAGCAGCTCCGTCCTTCCCTAAGCCCTGCGAGGGGAGCACTGTCATCCTCCCCATTCTACAGATGAGGGACCTGAGCCTCAGACGAGCCATGCAAACTGCCGTGTTCACAGGAGCGACAGAATGGGTAGCTTGCCCGGGTCTGCCGTCTGCACTCGGGGCAAAGACAACCACACTCTTCTGGCCCTCACGGGCACCATCCGCCAGTCCAGGCACTTGGATAATGCTGTTAACTGCCTTTGCAGTGGGCGGGAGGCTGGCGCTCCCGTGGTTCATGCCTTCTACTCCCCTTTAAGATCCCCAGCCCCTCTTTGCTGTTCTCCTTCAGGGAGAGGGTGGTGAACCCTTTTAACTGCAGCCAGAGCACTTGGCTGTGTTCCTCTTGCCCGGGGTCAGACGCGTTGCGCACCTCCCAGCCAGCTGTGAACAAGGTGATTATGAGCTAATAACCTTGGTTCAGGAACCCCAAGTGAGCACTGACCAGGGGTAATCCTGAAGGCAGCTCTCAGGTAGGCGTGGGAGCGGTGACTTACCTCACCCTTTGCAGCCACAAAAGAGGAATTCTCTTTTTAATGGCATCGTGCCCTGACTCCTCTCTTTGCCTGCTGTCATCACTTGGCGGTTGGAACAGAGTTCTGGACTCCAGAGAGTCATGCTGGGGCCCTGCAAGTTACAGAAAAGGAGACAGGTCCTGCAACGGGGTGGGGTGCGCCCAAGGGCTCCTGAGGGCTTGTGGAGGGCAGCGCCAGGTCGAAAACCCTGTCATCCATCCACCTGTGGACCTCTCGGCCTCACCTTATCAGCTCTCAGGATCTGCAGAGGGGTTGGTTTGCTTACTTGTTTGTTTGTTTGGGGTCCAGCCCCCTGCGCAGGCTGTCAACCAGCCTACTGCTGGCCTCTTCCAGATCTTCTAAATCTATATTTTTTTAAGATTTTATTTATTTATTTGACAGAGAGAGAGACATTGAGAGAGAGAACACAAGCAGGGAGAGTGGGAGAGGGAGAAGCAGGCTTCCCGCTGAGCAGGGAGCCCGATGTGGGGCTCGATCTCAGGACCCTGGGATCAGGACCTGAGCCGAAGGCAGACACTTAACAACTGAGCCACCCAGGTGCCCCAGATCCTCTAATTCTATAATATTATTGATGATTTTGATGTCAGCCCCGATTGCTGAGGGGTGCTGAGCCAAGGCATTGCCCCCTGGGATGACCAAGGCAAGGAAAAGCACAGGGTGGGTGAGAACAGAGTTGGGGGTGGGGAGGTCCTGCGAAGGAGCCCCGCAGACACAGCATTAACTTGTTATGTAAATACCTTATTCAATTATTCCTCCTCCTCGTCCTCCCCCAACACGCAGCGGGCTAATCACTCATGCCTGGATGGTTCATGAATATTAAACCCAGCTCCCTTGCCAGAGCATCTTGGCAGTGGGGAAACCATGGACTCCAGGGGAGAAAAAGGCGAGAGCCCCGAACCCCACCTTTAGTGAGCCCTGGAACTGCAAGGGGAAGCCTTGCATGCCTCATTTTCCACATATGTAGCAGATGGTTGGAATAATCAGTCCACAGAGACACTGAGCGCCTGCTTCTATGGAGACACGGGGCTAAACTCGGGCGGGACTGCTTGTGTGTCCTGAGGCAAATGATTCAGCTTCTCTGGGCCTCAGCATCCTCATCTGTAAAACGGGGTCGCAACATTTACCTCTGGTAATGTTCTGATTCATGAACCAATACATATATAACATGTGACTATATCCCGCATACAGTTAAAAACTCCTAACTGAATCCTCCCTGCATGACAAAGCCCAGGCTTGCCCTCAGGGAGCGCAAGGTCTGGATTTTAGGGTCATCTACTGAAGAGGAAGGAGCCTGAGGGAGGGAGCCAGAAGGAGGGTAGGGCAGGCGGCAGGTGGAGGCTGAGGTGGGAGAGGATCCCATAGCCTGGGGTAGGTGTGGGGGGCTTCCTGGCAGAGGCGGGCTTGACACGGACTATAAAGATTACATTGATTCATTCACTCACGCAGTCAATACATATTTACTGAGCACCTATTATGTGCCAGGCACTTGGACTAGAGCAGTGAACAAAACACTCTAAAGCCCCTACCCTTAAAGAAGCCCCTTAAGACGGCCCCAAGTTCTTTGACAGTCCTCCCATCTAGAGGTGGCCATCTAGCCACTCCCGTGAATCCAGGCTGGCCTCACGACTTGTCTGACTAGGAGAATGAGGCAGAAGTGATGTTCTGAGTTGACATCAAAAAGACGTCTTGCAGCTTCCCCTTGTGCTTCTTACAACACTCACTCCAGGAGCCCTGGGCCTTCCTGGAAAAAGTCTGACTGCAAGTGTGGCGAGGAGGCCGGTGTGGGAGCTCCGGTCCCACTGAGCCCCGCCTTCCCGCTCTCCTTGATAAGGCAGCAGGTGGGCGAGCGAAGCCATGAGGATGTCCCATCCCCACCCACCAGCTGAAGACCACAGAGTGACCTCCACTGTCAGGAAATGAAACAAAAGAACGACCCGGTGAGCCAAGCCTGAAAGCCCCTCACTCACAAAACTGAGAGATAGTAAAAGGTGTGTCGTTATAAACGGTTCAATTTCTAGGAAGTGTGTCATGGAGCAATAGATACCAATGCTACAGCAGGGGAAGACAGACTGACAGACAACAATCAACAAGTAACAAGTGGAGTAAATGCTGGAGAGGAAAATAAAGGAGGCGAGAAGCATAAGGGATATGCGTGTGTTCGCAGTATTAGCGTGCCCGGGGAAGCACTCACTGTGAGGATGACACATGAGCAAAGACCCAAGGAGGGGAGAAAATGCACCTCTCTGGAAGAAGAGCGTTCCAGGCAGAGGGAACAGCCAGTGCAAAGGCCCTGAGTCCGGGGTGCGCCTGGATCCTACAAGGAGCAGCCGGGAGCTGGTGGGGCTGGTGTGGAAGGAGCAGCCAGCTTGCCCTTGGGAGCGTCTCCCTCCTCAGCAGCAATCCTGCACGATGGCCTCAGCGCCCTCATTTGGGTCTCCTTGTCCCCTAACATTAGCAGTCCCATTCTACAGATTGGGACACTGAGGTCCAGAAGATGATGAGCCCAAAGGCCTGTAGCTCTGTTGGGAAAGCCAGGTGAAAAACCATTCTGCGATTCCGTGGCCACAATTTTCCAGCCGTCTCCCCTCCCCTCTCCTTCCCTTCCCTTCTAGAACACTTCACCACCCCCTTGCCCCCTGCACCAACTCCAACATTCTCCTCTGGAGACCTGAGTGCCCCTGGCTCCCCTGCCTCTGGAGCTGCCCTGCTGGACGGACCCTTCAAGCAGTTCCCGGGGCTCCAACGTGAGCACCGCCCCCCACCCTCCTCTCTCCCTCTGCTCTGGCGCTGAAATTTTAAGGCCACCAGACCCACTCAAGAGGTCAAGGGTGGGGGTGGCTCTGAGGCATCAGAAGTCAAAGGAAGGAGCTGGTGTAGAAGGAGCATCTACCGGGGAGGTGGAGACAGCTCCCCTGGGAGGTGAGACTCATCACTGCTGGTGCATAGTGAGGACTCGCTGTTGCCAGGCTGTGCTGGCTCGTCCATCTCGTTGACCCTGACCCCTATGTGCTCAGTACCATTACGTCCCATTTCCCAGATGAGGACGCTGAGACCTTGAATACTTGGCCCCAGGTCTTCCAGCAAGAAGACAGAGGGGGCACTGTGCGCCAGATTTCATAGCTGAGTGCCCCGAAGCAGTTCCTCCCACCAAAACCAAATGTCAACCCCACAGAAGGCTTTCCACGAAGGTGGGGTTCCTGTCACCGCTGCAGACACAGACGAAAAGACAATAGAACTCTCTGAATCGTGCCTGGAAAGGGTCTTCCTCCATCACAGCCCGCAGGTGTCTGGGGTCGGAACAAGAAAGCAGGATGAACACTCGCAGGACTGTGGGGTTGGAGGTGCAGGAGCCACTGACTCCATTCAAGCCAGACTGGGAGAGAGGGAGGGCAAGGCGGGGAGGGAGCCGGCGGGCACCGTTTCTCTGTGAGCCCGCCCTCGATGAGCTCTGGATGGGGGAGAGAGAGAGGATGCCGTTGTGGTCAAGGTCAGCGTTGCTAATAATTTATTTACGTAGTTGACATTGGTCCACCTCTAACCCTGCAGCAGCCTTGCACACAGCTCATTAACTCCTCTCCTCCTCACAATAACCCGAGACGTAGTGATGGTGCCACTCCATCTAGAAGGACACTGTGGCTCAGAGGGGTTAATAGATCCGCCGAGAGTCGCACGGCCGGGAAGCACCCCGGAACCCGGCTCTTTCCGGTTCCAGGGCCCCTGCTCCTAACCGCTGTGTGGCCTACAGAAGGACTCAGCAGAGCATGGCCGCCTGCGTAAGGGAGTCTGCGTTTAGCATATGAAAGCCATGAGGGATATCACCCACTGGTGGAATTTCGGGCATCAACAATCAGGACTCACAGTTTATAGAAGGCTCGATTTATTCGTACACAGTCTCGTTCGAGCCTCACAAGGGACCCCTGAAGTTGAGACATCATTCTTTCCTCTTACCAGGACGTAAAACCCAGAGCCACAGCTCCTACGCCGAGTTGC